>NC_084511.1:11911482-12538982 GCF_024500385.1 Phyllopteryx taeniolatus | reverse complement strand
TAAACTTCCTGTAATCTTTGCAGTCTTCTTACAGCTGGACAGGCTGAAGCCATCATGTAACTTCACAGCAACCCAGGTGGAAGGGATTTTCTATGCCGAGTATGTATGTACCTGCACCTAAACTACTACTAAACTAGGATAGTCCCTGGCCAAAATTCACAAGGGAGATTGCAGTTATGCAATTTATGCTACTTGAGTATCTTGGGATCGCTAAAGCTGTGTTCTCGCCCTCCGGACCAGAGTTTGAAAAAATATACCAACATGGGACCAAACAAATGCGCCGGCCATGAGTTTGACACATTTGGTTTAAATTATGAAACTTACATGATGACGTAAGATATCGAAGAGATGTACTCAGTTTTTCCCCCTCCTTTCTGCAGGCTGTCCAAGGAGAAATCTGGTTTTTGAGACATTATCGGTTGATTTTTGTTCATATTTCTCATCTGATGTACTGTAGGTCTTTAAGAGAAAAAAAAATCATTATCTACCACAGTTTATTAATCAAGTGGCACACACTTCGCTTACTTTTTAATATTGAATTGAATATTATTGATTTAATTATTAATTGAATTATTATTTTATGGAAAACTGGGACTAAAACTACACTAAAATCTTTTTGAATTTTCGTTGACTAAAATTGGACTAAACTACAGTATCTCATACTGAAATGACTCAAATGTGACTAAGACTAATAAGCATTTTCATCCAAAAAACTAAAATTAACACTAAAATTAACATGGCTGCCAAGAACAACACTGTTCAGAAGGTGACTAGCTGGTCTGTTTTGGATTGCAGTCCTGCTGCAGAACCCAAGTGCGCTTCAGCTTGAGGTCATGAACTGATGGCCAAACATTCTCCTTCAGGATATTCTGCTAAATAGCAGAATTCATGGTTCCATCAATTACAGCAAGTTGTCCGGGTCCTGATGGAGGAAGCAGTCCCACACCATCAAACTAACAACACATTTGACTGTTGATGTTATACAATCCCAATTCCAATGAAGTTGGAACGACGTGTTAAACATAAATAAAAACAGAATAAAATGATTTGCAAATCATGTTTGACCTATATTTAATTGAATACACTTCAAAGACAAGATATTTAATGTTCAAACTGATAAACGTTATTGTTTTTAGCAAATAATAATGAACTTAGAATTTTATGGCTGCAAAAAAAGCTGGGCCAGGGTCATGTTTACCACTGTGTTACATCACCTTTTCTTTTAACAACATTCAATAAACGTTTGGGAAGTGAGGACACTAATTGTTGAAGCTTTGTAGGTGGAATTCTTTCCCATTCTTGCTTGATGTACAGCTTCAGCTGTTCAACAGTCCGGGGTCTCCTTTGTCGTATTTTAGGCTTCATAATGCGCCACACATTTTCAATGGGAGACAGGTCTGGACTGCAGGCAGGCCAGTCTAGTACCTGCACTCTTTTACTACGAAGCCACGCTGTTGTAGCACGTGGAGAATGTGGTTTGGCATTGTCTTGCTGAAATAAGCAGAGGCGTCCGTTAAAAAGACGTCACTTGGATGGAAACATATGTTTCTCCAAAAACTGCATGTACCTTTCAGCATTAATGGTGCCTTCACAGATGTGTAAGTTACCCATGCCATTGGCACTACCACAGCCCCATACCATCACAGATGCTGGCTTTTGAACTTCGCGTCCATAACAGTCCGGATGGTTCTTTTCCTCTTTGGCCCGGAGGACACGACGTCCACAATTTCCAAAAACAATTTGAATGATTTTTTTTTAGCCCATGGATACATACGTTAAAAGTAAACATGTCAACTTGCACGCAATGGCCCCAAGCCGTGATGTGAGGCAGGTCCAAGCAAGAGTTTCAATGTTATTGGAATGTCATTTCACTGTTCTTGGAGAGAACACTTCCGCTTAACCTCACTTCACTGTTCCTCCCCTCAGGCTGCACCTAAAATGAGAAGGGTCGCCATGGTAAAACAGCCCGCACCAAATGGTTACGCGGCCCCAGGCGCCCTTGAGGCGAAGCCAATTTAATATACGTAAAGCCAGGTTTGTAATACATAGCACAAATCTCTGCCTAGTTTAGTTTGCCACCGGTAGATACGTGAAGATTTATAGCATTTCATCACAGGCAGGAACATTTAAGAATGTTTGCACTGTGCTGCATTTGAGGATTGGGGAAGCAGCAAGAGATGAGTTCATGGTATAGCTGTGAAGTCTCTCGCATTCGTGTTTTGTGTGAAATTGTCTCATTTTTTTCAGCACCTTCTCCCAGCACCTCCATTCACACATTGACCCCGTTTTCGAACTATCGTCGAAGACTACAAAACCTATAATAGATGATGTCAGGAGCAATCAGCAGACTTTGCTCTCTGGAACCCTCAGATACAAGTATGATACAGTATATTCTACAGCACAGCCATGTTTCCTTTCAATTTCACACTTTTTTTCTTTACAACAATGTATTCGGTGGACAATCAATTTTGCTAAGTTTAAGGGCAATCACTACTGTGTTTATCAACTTAGTCAAATATAAACAAGTTCTATCACAATCACCATCTGAGATCGTTTTAAAGTGCTTGTAATTGTCTTTCAGTGAGCCCTTTGGTAAAAAAAAAACTGTGGTACTCTGCATCATTAAACTTTCCGGCTCATTTTACAATAGATACATCCATGTCATGATTGACCCAAATGAGTGTAGGTGCTTTATATTCATTGTCATTTATTTCTACCTACAGTTCTAAATTTGTGTTACCTTACAAACACAACTGCACAATAGGGATTTCTACATACGGCAACCATAACAACACTTACATCTTATTTGCTATCCAATTGGTTGACCTACTATTTCAATTAAAATTCATATGAAATTGTTCAGGTAGTTTTTCTTTTTTTAAAAGTAGAATGTAACCATTTTGAGGTGTTTATTTCAGATATGAACAAAAATAGTGAGTAAATGGCATAGACCAATGATTCTTAGTGTGGTACAGTACCACTAGGGCTGTCGAAGTATCGTTCATTTATGTTTAACGTTTAAGTTCAATACATTGGCGTTCCATCTTTTAGAGCTGTTTGTTTTTAAACAGTTTTAGTTACAGTTTCTATTAAAATTTTATGGGAAATGCATTTAAATTGAATCCTTATTTTATATTTTAAGTAAAGGTTTGTTCCCCCCCCCACCCCCCAACCTAAGCCCAGTGTAAATGTTCAACGTGAACTATGTTACAGTGGCTTACAATAATATTAATTATACTTTTTAGAAATAGTCCTTTTCTTGTTTTTGACAAACACTTATATACCACTGTATTTTAATGCTGGTCACGATAGTGGTACTTACCGAGCCAAGTATGTTTGATGTGGTTTGAGAACAACTGCCATAGACTCAATGATCATTTGGATCATTTAGTATATTTTTTGGGGGGAATAAACCTCTTTCTCAAAGGGTTGCAGCTTCATAAAATGACAGAGGTCTTTATTTTTAAGTTAAAACAATTGTTGAAATTCTAATAAATAAAAATCAACATAAATGTATAAGAATGTATTATTTCTATGTAGCGTATTTGTGAGCAAACATTGGTAAATGACAACTGCTACAGTTGTACATCTGTTCTTGTATTGTACTTTACATTCTTCTTCCTTATTATTGCCATTGACTTATTGTTTATATTGGTTTAGCCATACTGGACTTAGCAGCCAGGACAGAGAGTTAAAAATGTGTTGTTGTTGTTGTTTTTTTTTTGTCATTGATTGTGACAATCAATTAAAATCAATGTTGGGCTTAAAGTCACCATGAAATATTAACCTTTAAACTTCCATATATGCATTGATTTTTAGAAACACCTTTTTCAATAAAGTTAAACATTTCTAACCATTTCTCACTCTCTCTGACCTTTTTATTGCATACTTTCCCCTCACTGCTCCCTATATCTGAAGTATTACATTTGTACTAGTTGCATTAGCTTGTCTTTTTAAATACAAGTTTTATGGTTTTGTATCCTATACTAGCCTTATTTTACTTCGCTTTTCTAATAAGTTTCTTAAGAATCTTCGAAGAAAAGTTAATGGCATTCTCATTGATGTACAGGGTGCCAGGAGTCTGCAGACGTTGAAGTTTTTTTGTTTGTTTGTTTTCATCAAAAGACTGTATCATGGTTTCCCCGAATGTAAAAGTCCAAATCAGTGGAAAGCTGTCCCATGCCAGCACATACATTTTCCTTTTCCATGTTTTTCATGTGGTATATTATGTAATGCTGAATTAAAGAGAGTCGCAGTAGGTCCGAGCCCCTCCTTTAATTAATAACGGTCTCTGTTTTTATCAAAGCCACACTTTAGTAGAGAGGAAGGAGCAAATCCGCCCTGCGTCATGCATAAAAAAATAAAAATAAAACACAGCGTGGCAAAACAGATGTTTGATGTCTGCATTAAAATTAAGTAAAATACAGGACAGAGGAGGAATAATAGCAAGTAAGTCTGGATTCCAGTCAATGCTATATCTCATGAGGAGGTGCATGCATGTGTTTCTTTGTGGTAGAAGAAGCAGATGATATGAATTTCAGTATTCTCCTCCATGGACTGACAGCACTGCACAACTAAACCACCAAGGAGAACATATACCTTATTGCACCATCCTTTGGCTGTTCTACTCTTGCATTTCTTTTAATCAAAAAAAGTGGTGATAACTTAATCAAAAAAAGTGGTGATAACAGATAACACAGGTAAATGCATTCTCCATTGAACAATTAATTACTATACATTATATACACTGTAAAATATAGAGGCAATGTGACATCAACTTTGTCTTAATCTTGTTATAACATGTTTGCAAACTTCCTCTCACGTATACGTACAGTATATTTTCATAAATTGTCCCACTCCAGTGAGAAATGCGCAAGCAAGTTGGTTTTTGCTTATTTTTTGACTATTTAAAACACATGATTGAACTGAATTACAAGTTTTTCAAGTAATATGGATTTTTTTAGGCCAATTCCGATATTTGACAGAAAAATAATTGTGGTAACCAATTAATCGGCCTATTGATGATTGATTTACAGTAAAACAGTAAATGGAGTGCACTTTATAGCACTTCATCAACAGCATTATGGCGCTCACATTAATCCATTCACTCACAGGCTGCAGAAAAAAGGTATGGGAACCCTGAGCAAGAGGACAATGCATTTCACAGTTTCTAGTGAAGGTATGCTCCATTTCCTTACACAGACGTCCATGTTTTTCATGGGGATGATATTAAACCTACAGATCAGCATTTTGTGCACATTTTATGCCTATTCTGTGGACACAAATTAGTATTTTGTGCCACAATGTAATTATTTTTCCCTTGTCACGTATGGGGCTCCTTTTACTCAGGTACCCTTAAATAAAATCCAGTACAACCAATTGGCTTCTGGAGTCACTACTGACCTAAGGCCATATTCTCCCATGTGTGGAAGAGGGAAAAGGCACGCTGTTCCATACTTTTTTTGGGGCTGCACAGATTCTCCAATCCACTTACAGTACATAAATCTGTCATCTAAGCAGCTTCATGCCAGATACACACTCTGGGTTAAATGTGGGCGTTCTATGTCAAATCTAGCCTTGCGCAGATTCTCCCGTCGTCTTAAGCACTTTTCCTTAAACGTGCTTCAAAGACTGTAGTAAGTCATGCGCCCCGGGAAGGTGCAACATCATTTTGCACTAGAGGTTTGGATGCGGATACAATGTACATCACAAAGAAGGAAAAAAAGAAGAAAAAAAAAGGTAAAACTTTTGTGACTGTGGCAGTTTAAATGCAGTTTAAATAAAATACAGTTTCATTTATTAATTTAATTAATTTAAATAAATCTTTTGAGAAGTATCCTTTATAATATGGTAAAGGAGACTTCCAGCTAACACTTTTTGTGCCACGGACCCGTTTCACTTAGACATATTTTGACAAGCCAATATTGTAAAAGAGACTTCCAGAAAATGTCAATGTATTTTTGATGTTTTCAGTTTTTATTTAGTTTCTGTCCTTCTTTACAACACTCTTAGGCAGTATACAGAATGCAAAGCTCGGCTCGCCAGCAAGGCCAATCATCCATTGACCAGTGCTTATGATTTCAAAAATCTACCGTAGAGCAAGGGTCCCCAACCACCATGTGTGGCCTGATAGAGAGACTGAACAAAAATTATTTCACTGAGTTGATCGAAGAGGCTCTGTGATGTTGCCGATTATAGCATTTGAATGTGGTACATTGACATGGCGGAGATGTGATAATGGTTACTGTATATCTATTGTCTTTTGTGCATAGAGTGCTGGCAGAGGGTGCAGCGCACAGAGAGAGAGCGGCATGACTGCTGTGTTAACTGAGGCATACAAAACAAGTCACTGGAGTCTGGAGCATGCTATTTTTGGTACAGTAACAGGTTTTTTTTTTTTTTTTTTTTTTGTCAAGTCATTCGCTTTTGGCAACGGATTTGGAAGTAAGAAGCAGACTAATTCCTCGCAGCTCATGAAAGCAATTCACCTACGATGAGCACTGTACGTCCACAATGTCACCATACCAAAGCACACTGGCGTGGTAAGTTTAGATAAAATGTGTGTGTGTGCGTGCATGTGTGCGTGTAGGCGTCCCTGAGTGTGTGTATGTGAGAGAGAGAAAAAGAGAAAGCGAGAACAGAATGTATCCCAGAAGATGAATGTTTTGCAGTTACTTGTGACCATAAAATAGGGCTAATATTGCCTTATGCACAGCCAAAACAGCAGCAAAAACATCTGCAACTTACTGCAAGGTCTTTTTTCAAGTTACAAGTGGGCTGAAATATCCAAGTCTGGGCAGTAACAAAACGACGCTGCATGTTAAAGCTGTTGTGTTTCGTAGTCTGTAATGTAAACACGAGTCGCGCGCAGCTGTCATGTCTCACTTTGATTGCCCCACAAAGCCCAATAGACGACTTTGTGTGCGGACATGTGACTTTCTTGTGTCGTGTGATTGGTGAACTTGAGTCAAACATCACTGTGGTAATCACGGTGGATTGGAGCAACGGCGCCAAAGTCTAAAAATAGATTCCGCACTAAATAATTGATACAGAATAAAAATACCATTTCTAAACATAAATACTCAAATAAAAGTAAAACGTATGCTGCATTAAAACTACTCTGACAAGTACAATTCACCCAAAATGTTATTTATGAAAATGTAATGGAGTAAATGTAACGCGTTCCTACCCACATCTGAAAACAACTATTTCTGTTCAACAAGGTGTGAAAGGAAACATTGAAATAATGATCTGTGGTAATCCAAAACAGGATATTTAAAGACAACTTAGAGCGTTGAATCATAGATTAAACAGTTTTCACAAGACAGAAAAAAATTAAATCTCAGGATTTTGGAGTCATGTTCTGCATTAGAAGTGTAGTGTGGCGTGTACGTTATGTACACTAAATAGTTCAAATAAAAGGCTTAATGTAACCTCTGTCTGGGATTCCGAGCCCTATATTTCTAAGCATGTTTTTGTGACTTTTGTTGATTCTGCATATAGACGTTAACTCTCGTGCCATTTCCGCTAGATGTGTGTCAGCATTATTGGGACTTTGGTCTAATAACAACTATGATACTGTTCTCACACAGGCCTCTGAAGTTGCCTCCACTCCATCAAGTCAGTGTGCGGTTGCCTGGCAACCAAGGGTCCGGTGTTCCAGAGCGGCACTGTTTGTTCCTGACGAATGATCTGCCAGAGACAGGGAAGATGGGCGGAGGTGAGGATGAGAGAGGGAAAGACACAAATTGGTAAATGGAAGACGCAGCCTCGAGAGGCCCTGAATCAATGCCCGAGCAAACAAGCTTTGTCTGTCTCTCTCAGATGCCATCTTTCTCTTTCTGTTGGATCGTGTCTTTTCTTCAGTCTTTTCCTGCTCTCGCTGACCTCCCTTCTCTCACAGTCTCACAGAGTCAGTCTGACTGTTTATCATGTACTTTGCCAGTTAATTATCACTTTTTTTTTCCCTTCCCAAATGTGCTTAATTTAATTTAAATAGGTCCGATTTCTAACTCACCGTGGAGGCTATTGTCTTTCGTATACAGAGGAGCTTCCAAAGTCAAAATTTTTTGGCATTGAAAGAAAAGATGGGCCTCTAAGTCAAACAAAACTTGGCTTTCAAACCATCATCGTCATGTGAGACGTCACCGAATCTCAATTGTGTGAAACAGCAACAGGGGTGTCAAACTCATTTTCGTAGGCTGCGGCGGTCCCAGCTTGAATGCTGCCCTATACGAGAAATCCCTTTGGTAACACCCCCCGCACACACACACACACACACACACATACACACACACACCTCCCTCAACAATCAATAATGAGACCTACGTTGCTGGTTAGCATGCCTGTTTAATTAATCACTCGGCAAAGCAAGAGCATATACATGGAACATTTACTTTGTACCAGCCAACAACAAGCTACCCTTAGCTCCTCCCCCAAATACAGAGATCTTTGAACTAAAGATGTCTTACGTCCTTGACATCAATAACCTTTCACTTAAACATTTACAATGAAAAGCCTTGAAGACCCCTTATAATTTCTCCACAAGTGGGAGAAAATTCCCCATACAAACAGCAAAGATTTACGTGTCATGATGCCAATAGAAAACCATTTCATGTTGGATTTTGGGGCAGACAAGTGTGTTGCTGCAACCATCCTAAAGCAACTAGCACTTTATAAAAGTGTACATTATAAAAACATTCAGTAATGAAAATTCAGTGTCAAGACTTATACAGTTCATTCCACATTTTTTTTTTGTTGGTAGAATTCAGTGGGTATTGTGCCGCTCCTTCTTGTGTGCAAACCTTGGCCACCTTGGCGCAGTATAATACAGACATGCGAATATACGGTCACAACTCCTGAGTAAGCTGCAGTAATATTAGTCGTTCTTCGCAAGATAAGATAAGAAATATATGCCTGTGAGTATTGGTATATTATGTCTACATGTATTATCACACCATTTATGTTCAAATATCTGTTGCTGAAAGGGTTATAACACTGCATCACTGATGCTTTCGATTAGCCCTTCTGTAGCCTTTTTTTTTTTTTGATAGCAAGCGTAAGGCAAAGCTATGTGTTTGTTTGAAATACAAAATGTGTAATTCTCTTTGTTTTATATTTAGTTTGACAGTAAACTTTAAGTGGGAGTGGCATTAAACAGGTTGAAGCCTTTTTCGCAATCGGCCATACCGCCGATTGTTGTGATAGTGAATTGAGTTTAATGCCACGATACAGCCCTCGTATGTCAAATTTGTGCTCACAAGTGATAGCAAAAAATCGTCTCAACGGCAGCTCGTGTATTGAAAAACTTGTAAGTCGGGTCACTTATATCACAAGGCACCACGGTATAAGATACAACAATCTTAAATAATGAATGTGTTCAATATTTACGACCAAAACTGTGTGGGGGAGTGTCAACTTCTCCTGAGTGATGACGCTGGGAATGGTGACATGGAACGGAATGTAGCCAATCAAAGAAGCACCCAAGACTGACAAATCTGACTGACTGATCCGACTGACTGAACCGACAAAGCGACCATAATGAAACCAAAAATGTCTTACCCGATGTTGTTTTTTGTGGAAGAGTGGGTTCCCCGGACATCAAGAAGTATTTTCCAAAGCAAGTAGTTTATTTGAGAATATCGTCATTTTACAAGGCGCTCCGCTTCAGCAACCTTCGGGAACACTCGGGAAACATACGTGCGTGTCTGGAAATGTTTCTTCTTCTTCGATTTTGCGAGATTATGTGTGATCACGCAAGACTTCAAGATCAGCGGCTGAACAGAATCTTTATGTGTGTGGTGTTGTATGTTGAGATTATCGGCGCACATCACACACATGACGGCCAAAACTATTGAATGCCCTATTTTTTAATCTTTATGTTTGGGTTCTGTAGCAGATAAAAAATCTTTAAAGAGTGGGAAACTCTTTGTGTGTGTACTAGGCCTAACTGACAATTCTGAAATCTTATGGTTGTGGAGAGGAAATGTGGATGTTGTTGTTTGAAAGTGTTCACTTTGCTCCTTTTGCCCATAGAATAAGTCCCTGAGCGTCACCATTACGCAAGCAGTGCAAACAGCGTGAATATGTCACACTTTGCTTGCCATCACAACTTAGAGCTCCACACCATCTTCTCCCCGTTCCCCCTTTTTTCCACCCTTTTCCCCTTCCTTAACCTTCTGTAATTTTATGCATCCTTATCCTTCTCTCTCCTCCCTCGCACTGCAGCGCTGGTGTTCATGCTGCCACTAATGACACTGTGCGATCTCCGCCGAGTGCAGAGCCAGTGTGCTCGGGTCACATATGTTATATATCATCTCCTGAACATTTCCATATGGAAGCGTGCCACTCTGCCAAGACCCGACACATGCCTCCACAGGAAAAAGCAGAGAGAAGCTACCATAGTAGGGGGAAAATTGGAGAAAATATGAGAAATATGGAGTGCAGACACAAGCAGAAAGCAAACATCTAATTAATTTTAAATCACGGAGAGAAGGGAACACATACCAGGACTTGTTTTTCTTTTCTGACTGTTGACTTAGGCAGACAAAAGTAGTCATAAACAGGAAAGCCCAAAGTGATGAAGCACCACACAGCTCCTGCATGTCTCCAGCTCCCCTACCTGCTGTTAGACGTGTTCCTCTCATTCTAGTTTGCTCTTCATTACTGTCTTGTAGACATCCAGTGCTCTTTGTGCTGCCAGCTTTTAACACATTTCAGTCACAAATATTTTGATTTCTTAGACCTGTCTTCTGGCAGGAGTTGTCATTCAGTAAGAATTTGTACCAAAGCTTATGTATTGTAATTAGCAGAAAACTAGCATGGTTTGGGGGTTATTCGAGTCTTTCTTTTTGTTAATTATGAATGTTAAGAAAATTACAGTACATGACTGACTCAAACTGCTTTGAAATGATGGCCAAAAAAGGTTTGGACTCCCCCTCCCCCCCCCCCCCCCCCCCAAAAAAAAAAAAGACATAACACAATGTCCACCTTTTTGTGGGAGGTGTTACAAGTGAAGTTGCAAGACTGTTTTTGGTTGTTGCTGTTGTATGTTGTTTTTGCAAACTGTCTTGCAGGAACATACATGCAAGATGCTGGAAAATCTTCAACAGTGTATTTTTGGAAGTCAAACGCAATTTATTCCACGAAGCTGCTTGACCTTGAACTTTCAATCTGAAAATGAAGAAAAAAAATAACTCAACCACTGTATAATACGCTGCATCTTGGGTTCTGACCAGAGCAAAGAGATCAGAGCATATCACTGGCTCCTAGTCAGCTATAGAACTTTAAAGTTGTGCTCCTGGTCTATAACTCACTGAATGGTTTAGGTCCTGAATACATTAAAGAATTGCTAATGTAATAAAAACCCAGCAAGGCTCTGAGATCTGCAGGTCAGACAGTGGAGCACAGAGTCAAAAATCCAAACCAAACATGGTGAAGCAGCATTTACCTGTTATGCTGCACACATATGGAAGAGTTGACAACAAGTGAAGTCAACCCCAAGTGTGAATGATTTTAAGTCCAGGTTTTTGATCATGCTTATGATTGAGCATTTTAGAGCATTTTCATCTTTTTATTAAAATATGTCTTTCTTGCACTGTATGTTCTTTTAGTAATTTTAGTGAGCTGTCTTTTATTTTTTTGTACTTTTGTTTTTAAATGTCTTTTGCTCTTTTTAAAAAAAAATGCTTTTCATCATGTAAAGCATATTGAGTTACCTTGTGTATGAAATGCGCTATACACTGTATATCCTAAAATGAAGTTCCCTTGCCTTGCCTAATAAAACTGAAATAAAGTAAAACGATGAAAATGGAGAAGGAACATGGTTTTAGATGCCACCCAAGCCATATGAAGGATAGTCTGGACAGTGGCAAGCTGCTACCAATATGGCGCCCACGCATGTGACTGTCCAGTCTTTTGAGTAGAACAAATACGGTTTGTGAATCACGCAGTGCAGAGTAACCACACACACACACACACACACACAGCACACACACACGCACACGCATACACCTACGCCACGGGAAGACTGACAAAATCAAAACCGGATAAGGCGGTTCCTTGAGATATGACTTTAATTCATCCCGTGAACATGCTCGTAACTCAAAACACTCGCATCTCAAATTGTCTTTCCCCATTGATATGGATGGAAATGTCATTACTGCGTTCCAGCCCCCCCTCCATCCCCCGCAGCCCCCCCCCCCCCCAAAAAAAATTAACAAACATTTCTGTAATGTTTTTTCAATAAGAAAAACATGACATATTTAAATATAAAGCTTGTAGGTCCTAAATTAAATTGAGATAGTAGCTGAAACAGATAAGACCAAACACTTTTCGGCATCAAGAGAGATTGCAATGGCAGGATGTGGAAGAGATGCAGCCTATGACATTAGATGTAAAAGTTTCAGCATATTATGAGCAGAATGACATCCTGTAATAAATCCCACTTGGTCTAAATGAATTAATGAAGAGATTACTTTCTTAAAACGTAGAGCAACAATTTGAGCAAAAATGTCATAATTATTATTTAGCAAACTGAAGGGACTGAAATGGTCCATTTGTATTTTCCCGCCTTGGTCAACAGGAAGCTGACGGCTATATTCATGCTATGAGGCATGGATTGTGCGGTAGTAATGTCAAAAATGGAGCAAAGATTTTCTGGAAACATTTATAGAAGTCTGCATTAAAAACCATCCTGACCAAGTTCCCTGTACAAGTTTAGTTTCTAACACCTCCCTGAACCATTCTCAAGCCATTCCTGGTACCACTTGTGTTCCTTATATGTCAGCTCCTGATTGCATGGACAGGATCCCTTTTTGAAAGCATGTACTGTCTTTGTTGACATATTGTTCATAGTAGACCCGTTCCTGATTGGTCGGGACGATGAGCCCCTATTGTTTTGACAGACCACTCATACATTATCTCAGCTAAATCCTGTTCCCGTCGTCGCAGACAGGCCCAATTTAAAGAACACGATCCAGTTTGGGGCACAGATGTACCCACCAATCACAAGGTTTAGAGAACAGGTACCAAGGTATTATAAACTCTCTTTCCTCAAATTGGGGTGGGCAAATTGATGTTACGATATGAAACTCTAACTTATCATTTTTCTAGTTTTGTTAACACTATCCTGACCATTCTTGAGGCTTCACATGTGGAAATTAATGCAATTCGTGAAGTAGCCCTCCAAAACCGCCTGCCACTTGATATGCAATTGGCTTCTCAGGGAGAGTGTTTGTACTCTCTTGAACGATACAGGCGTCATAGCCAGTGGCATTAAAAACCTCACTACACTCTACGATGTCATTGCCCGCGAGGAGGTGCTCGATTCGAGTTCGTTCACTGTTCACTGGACTTGGATGGCAGGCTTGCCTGTATCGCTTTGCACTTATGGTTTGTATTGCTTTGCTTGTTCTCTACTTCATGTCATGCTGCCTGTTCCCTTTGGTGAAATCTTTAGTCTCTCCCATGGTTGACACAACATTTGTCCACTATTAACAATTTCACTATTCAGTCTCTGATGAACGTTTTCCTAACCATTTTCCTCAATTCGACTGTTTGGATGACAACGACGACTTAAATGATGACCATGATTCATATTCCTCAGTCTAACTTTGTTGCATGTCTGACTTACAGCCCGCATATGAAGGATTTTCTTAAACCTGAGGTGTGAATTTGTGGATGACTGTAGGGTTGTTTTGTTAATACATATTATACTGCTATATCATTTTGATTGTTTAATGTTTTTTGATTAACCTTTCATTTTTTTATTAACTTTTAATGTTTTTGATCACTTAGTGTTTAGCAATATTTAGTTTGATTAACTTTTGTTTTGGTTACTTAGTGTTGACTTTTAGGTACTTAGGATGTAATAATGTTTAGTAATTTTCCTTTTGTATGTGATTAATAGTAGATTGTGTGATATAATCAAAAGGGGAGCTGAGTTGGAAAATGTTTCATATATACCAAATATTACTTCTATTAGTTTCTACAACCTTCACATGCTTTATTGTTCCATGTTGTGACTACTAGCTGTTTTCTGGCCATGCTGTGCGCACTAGTTGTTCCCAGCCATGTTGTGACTACTAGCTGTTTTTCGACAAAGATAAGTTGAGTGCAGCTGGACAAAGATAATTGTTTTGCTTTCCTTTTCTTCTATGTCTATGTCTCGCTCACTTCTGTATAACGGAGGTGATTGTTTGCTTGGACTTCAGTAAGGGGTGACAACTCGCGACGACTTGTACTTTTTCCTCTCTTTGCAAAGACTTTTCTTTCTTTTTTGTAATAAAAACTCACAAAGACAAGATTGCTTACTTACTTATTCTGTCAGAAAAAGATTTGCCAAAACAACCCACTTCGGAGTTTTTCAAGATACCAGTTGTCATTTTTGCCAGATTGTTTGCTTTGACCTCCAAGCATATATTGTAATTTAGATACAAGCACTGACTGAGCAGTGAAATCAACTCATTTCCCAACAAGCAGCAGTTTGCCTGTGGATAGTGAACAATTCTTCCAAAAAGAGACCTGAAGCTGTTTAATGTCTCATGTCTGATGTCTGATGTCAAACTAAACATAAAACAATGACAATTACAGGTTGTGTATTTAAAACAACCACATAACGTTGCCTTCCACTAATTTAATGCTAGCATACAATGCAAACAAATAGCATCCATACCCTTTGAAGCAATGAATAACTGAACACAAAAGGTGCATCAACACATGCAGACAGACAATATAACAAGACTCACAGTTATTTTCTTTATCCTTTGCAAAAAATGATAAATATCACTGAGGTTTGAGTCACTTATAGTAGTTGTAAAATTCTTCATGCCAATTATACTAACCCTCTGTGGTCTAGTTGAGCATACCAGAAATTGCAATTAACAAAGTGTAATTCTTTAACATTTAATTATGTTCTTACTGTGTTATGAAGGCTAAATATAGTGCTATTTTCATTCTTAGAAAACATTACAGAAATATGTAGGTTTTAGCGGGGAGACTGAACAGATTGGCAGTTCCATTCATTTCAAAGGGCAAAAATGATTTTAGATATGATTGTTTTGAGTTATGAGTGTTTTGAGTCATGAGCATGGTCACGGAAATAATTTAACTTGTATCTCAAGGCACCACTACATTTGTATGCAAAAGTCAGTTTTTCATGATTTGTTCCCCTTTAAGCCTCATACTTTCCTCTCAGCTCCTTCTGTTCTCTCTCACAAGTCACGAAAGTGCTTGGGAGTCACCCTGCAGATAGCACAAGTAGCTGCCATTAGGAGTGGCACTGACATACCGTTTCTCACAGCTACTCTAAAACTAATATAGATACACTTTGTACATTCTACCGTTTGTGAAACCAATAAAACATTTGAAGGTAAAACTAAAAAAGAGTAATACTATTCGCCTTCTGAAGAAGCCTGAGCCACCTGTAATGGAGCAGGATCAGAAAAGTCACGAGTATATCAGTACAGTGAATCCCCGCATCTTTGCAAAGCTATTTTCCTGTTATTCGCTGAAAAACATAGTCAAGGCAAAGCAGTAAATGTATCGCATCTTCTGGTATCTTGGTGCCAAGGAACTGTTAAAGTGAGTTGAGGAACTTCATTTAGACAAAACCAGTATTTTGCGGCCATCTAGTGGCATCTTCGTGCCAAGGAAATATGTTGAAGTGGGTTGTGGTGCTTTATTTAGACAGTAGTAGTTGTCAGTAGCTGCCATCTTGTCAAAGGCTTATTTTGTCTGTTGAGGCATAATTTTCCATAGCATTTTGGTTGACCACATTTGAATTGTGACGTACCACTATACATGGAAATATACACCAATCATATGTTTGCTGCATGATCTGGTGATTGCCTGCAGAGTGTAAATCAAAAGCAGAGCTAATTCTTTTTTTAGGGTTGACATATGGTATAGAGTGCTATAGGGGGCCGAACAGCCTGTTCAGCGTGTACGTGTGGAGTCATGTACTTAAGTACTCACAATCACACAAACTGTGCACACCCATTCAGAGATTAAGGATGAGACATATTGATGGACACGCCAGAGTGTACAAAGAGTACAAATGAGAGAGGAACAAAAAGAGCATGTAAAACGTGAGGGAACACAGTAAAAAAAAAAGTACACCAAAGGAGGATATCGACAGAACGTCGACTTGATACAAATAAATAAACAGGTAATGGACAGAGCAGCAACCACCCAGGAAACTGCAGAACATAACACAAACAAAAACAACAACAACAACAACAACCAAAACAAGAAGACGGGGAGTAGGGTGTGGTAGACGGGACGAGCTTGGGATTGACTAATGTTAAATATATTCTAGAAGTTATCATTTATTTGCTTAGCTTGCATTAGTATTATGGACGATTTTAGATGTCTCGCCTTCAAAAAGATGACTCAGCATCATCCGATGGAAGGGCGCCTGGACCAAGGACGTGATCAGATGTGGTCGGGGACGTGACGTGAGGTGTTGGTCCAATGTTTTGTGTCTTATTGTTTAGAACATTATGTCTGGGGAAAACCCTCCTATTTTCAAATAAATGGAGGAGCGACGGGAGAGATTGTTTAGAGCGTGTTGAGAGGCTGTGATCTGAACAATCTCCCATACGCCCTCCTCATGAGAAAAAGAAACCAGTGTCTTCATTCCTTTTGTGTCTATTTTTTATAATGTTGGGTAAGATAAATCCAACATTAAATTGGTCCTTCGAGCTAGATGTCAACACACCCGGGGATTCCAGTTGTGGAGCCGACTTCCAGTTAAGAGACCGTGGCCACGGCAAGTAAGACCCTTTACGGGACTGGTCTTCGTCCTCCTCAACTGGGATCTGAAGGTTGACGACAATCCACAGGATTGAAGATGACTGGTGAGTTAAATTTAAAAAAAAATTTTTAGGAAAAAGGACGGCGGAGTCCGACATATTCCGCGAGGACGGCGGAGTCCTGTGCGTACTTAAATTCCGTGTTTAATAAACCTTGTGTAATACTAGTCACTGGCAAGTAATGGAGGGACGGCGGAGTCCGGCAAATTCCGCGAGGACGACGGAGTCCTGTACGTACTTAAATTCCGTGTTTAATGAATAAAGAAACTAGGAAAGTTTCTTGGCGTCATAGTTAAATTCCGTATAGGATGGCGGAGTCCTCTAATGAGCTGTTGACAGACGTAGTTAAATTCCGTATAGGACGGCGGAGTCCTCTGACGAGCCAGTGTGAATGAAAACTGTTTGAATGAGAGTGTAAATGGGAAAGGGGAAACCACTAGGTTTTTCATTCCATACCAAAACAGTGGGAAAGTAAACAGTGGAGTTTTGTGGATGCAAAGGCAAGAATTCTCCACTCGAAAGAGTTGAAGTGAGAATTACCACAGAAAGTAAATTTGAATCACCGTCCTACTGAAAAGAAACAGTGTTCTAGACTACCCTAGGTAGTATTACACTGAACCAAATTCTTTCAAATGGGGAAAGGAAGTAGTAAAATAAAAAAACAGGAATACACTGCAGTGTAAAAGTTGGAGGTTCATTAAATTAAATTTAAAAGAAAAAAAAAAAAAAACAGGATCCTGATAAAATTTAATATTTAGAGACAGGGATAACCGAACACGGCTTTAATGGTTGGTTAAATACACAAAAAATAGCCGCGTTGCAGGAATCAAATTATATAAAAAATAAAAGACAAACCACCGTTAAACATGGGAAAGGCCCTGTTGTCTGCAGCCTTGCAGCTTATCACAAAAATAGAAGCTAAAAAAGAATGTGATGAGCTGCAGTAATACAGAGAGCAGCATGCGTACCAAACCCACGCACATTGTTAAATTCATTAAGACCAGACGCTACTGTGTTTACAGTAGTGGACATAAGTAATGCATTCTTTTCAGTACCAATAGAAAATAACAGTCAATTTTGGTTTGCATTCACATTTGAGAAAAAAAAAAAAACATTTACTAGATTACCGCAAGGTTACTGTGAAAGTCCAACTATTTATTCACAAGTTATGACAACACGCATGTCTTCTGGCATCTACAGATGGAGAGACATGCAAAGATTCATTGACCTTACTGCATCATCTAACAGAAGAGGGACATAAAGTTAACAAAAATAAATTGCAATGATGTAAAAGACAAGTCAAATATCTAGGCCATAATTTCAGTGTAGGAGGAAAGACAATATTAGAAGACAGGAAAGCTATAGTTTTAAAAAATCTTAAACCACAGACGAAGAAACATATAATAATCATTTTTAGGTCTGACAAATTATTGTAGAACATGGATTCCAAACTATGCAGAAATTGTTGCACCATTGTCAAAATTAATGTATGAAAACAACCTTAAAATTACATCACCTGTTTAATGGAGTACAGAGGCAGAAAAGGCCTTCTGTGACATTAAACAACATTTGGTGTCGAGTGCTGCGCTAGGCCTTCCAAATTTAATGATAAAACATTCATTCAAATGGTAGATTGTAAAAGCCATTGCATGACCTCCGTACTTACACAACAATACGGTGATAAGCTAAGACCAATAGCTTATTTTTCAACTAAATTGGACAACGTAACGTGTGCATTACCACATTGTGTCAGAGCATTTGTGGCAGCCTTGACGGCAGTAGAGAGCAGTTCACCCTTAAGGTCCCACATACAGTGTCTGCTCTCCTATTGCAAACCAATATGGCGTTTTTATCACCTGCAAGACATTTATCTTGCATTGCCATCTTGCTGTCACAACCACATTTGACTGTTGAGCGATGCACAACCTTAAATCCAGCCACACTAATACCCTTACTTAATGAAGGCACGCAGCATGATTATAGGGAATTGGCTGAACAAGCTGCTGAATTAGTAGCATTAACCGAGGCATGCAAACTAATGATAAATAAAGATGGTACAATCTATACTGATAGCCAATATGAGTATTCTACAACAAGAACGTAATTATTGGGAAAAACAAAGTGCAAAACTACAAAATGAAATTTACATTAGCACAGAAAAAAAAAAAAAAAAAAAAAAAAACTATTCAAATGGGCTGCTATATTGAGCCATGCTGTGTCACATGTCTCAACCGGAGGGATGGTGGCACAGATAGATTGACACTTTACAGCCCTAAAAAATAGCAGAAAGAAACACGTGGGTTCATTTAACACACTGTAAAAGAGTCATTTCAGCTGAGTACTCAAATAGGGAAGGTGAGCAAAAGTCTGATAACGGAGCAGGAGCAGATGTGTAGATTCTGAAAACGCTTGCTGGTCAGTGAAGAAAAAAGACACCAACCCTTTTAGTGAGAACTCAGCAGAAAGGCACACCCACGTTGGTTATGAGATTCGATAAGTTGTTACGTAGCAACTTTGGCTACTATGGTGTTGTTTTTTTTTTGTGGTACATGGGACGTCCCACCCTCAATGATAAAACCCATTTTTAGATAGAAAATCACCTACCAACTGGACCAATATGACGAACCCAATAATAAAATTTTTTGAATCATTAACTCGTATCAAAAAGAGTACAGCGGATAATCAAAATTGTGGGCATGGCCTCCAAATGCGGCAAAACGGTTTAATATTTTGTGCCCCCCAAAATCAAGCTGCTTTAATCCTAATTCCATATGCGGCTCTCACCAATGATGCTCAAGAGAATGGGCAGAATTGGGGATTTGGATATGACTGGTATGCAACTATAGGCTTTGGATGGGAACACCTTATTGGTGAAACAGGTTATGATTGGTCCAGTTGGTCAAAAAGAACAGCAAAAGAACATAGAAAGAAGTTTAACCTAAGCAAAACGGCCCATAGTTTAATATTGAAATACAAATCAAGTCACCCAATGTGTTTGATAGTGAGCTTGTGGGCCTATTCTGGTGGAAAAGATCCCCACTTCCAAGTAGTATTGTGTTATAGGAACCGTGTTAAACCAAAAATGCCATTGAAAACTTCAAAGAAAGGTGGACAAATTTTAATGGTTAACAACATAACTACTGATGATTGGTTCCTTGTTGTCACAGGAGTTTCAGGACAAAATAACAATTGGTTACCATTGATGGAACAAGCAGCAAATGTAGCGAGAAAAGATTGTGTTGTTTGCATGGGTCCCAGGCCTTTGTTGCGCATAGTTCCGGCATAATTATCACAACATTGTATTATTCCATTTGCCCACTGATTGAGGAGCATCTGCAACATTTGCACAACCATAGTCCCAGATTATCGCACTACTCGTCACTTTAAACCGCATACACTCCTTGAAGTCTCAGCGCCCTTTGCACAACGGTCATTGCACCGGACTATTGCGATATTAGTCATTCAAACTGCTGCTAGAGGACTGCATCTTTTTGCACAATTGTTTTTGTCAATGTCTTTATGTCGCCAAAGTGTTCTGTAAATTGACTGTCTGTTGTCATACTAGAGCGGCTCCAGCTACCGATGACAAATTCCTTGTGTGTTTTGGACATACTTGACAAAAAAGAGATTTATCCTGGCAGAGGCAAAATTATCCAACATAAAACATACATCGACGCCATAGGTGTTCCTCGTGGGGTTCCTAATCAATACAAATTAGCTGACCAAGTTGCAGGAGGATTTGAATACCTCATATGCTGTTGGTGTACGATTAATACAAATGTTGATGGGATCTCTTGTTGTTTTCCTTTCGGCTTGTCCCGTTAGGGGTCGCCACAGCGTGTCATCCTTTTCCATATAAGCTTATCTCCTGCATCCTTCTCTCAAACACCAACTGCCCTCATGTCTTCCCTCATGACATCCATCAACCTACTCTTTGGTCTTCCTCTAGCTCTCTTGCTTGGCAGCCCCATCCTCATCTCCCTTCTACTCACTATCTCTCCTCTGGACGTGTCCAAAACATCAAAGTCTGCTGTCTCCAAAACATCTAACATTGGCTGATGAGCTCATTTCTAATTCTATCCAACCTAGTCACTCCTAGAGCAAACCTCAACATATTCATTTCTGCGACCTCCAGCTCTGCTTCCTGTTGTCTCTTCAGTGGCACTGTCTCTAATCCATACATCATGGCTAGCCTCACCACTGTCTTGTAAACTTTGCCCTTCATCCAAGCAGAGACTTTTCTGTCACATAACACACCTGACAACTTCCTCCACGCATTCCAACCTGCTTGGACCCGTTTCTTCACTTCCTTACCACAATCACCGTTACTCTGGACTGTTGATCCCAAGTATTTGAAGTCCTCCACCCTTGCTATCTCTTCTCCCTGTAGCCTCACTCTTGACCCTCCACGGCTCTCATTCATGCACATATATTCTGTTTTACTTTGGCTAATCTTCATTCCTCTCCTTTCCAGTGCATTCCTCTATCTTTCTAATTGTTCCTCCACCTGCTCCCTGCTTTCACTGCAGATTACAATGTCAACTGCAAACATCTTGTTCCACTGGGATTCCAGTCTAACCTCATCTGTCAGCCTATCCATCACCACTGCAAACAGGAAAGGGCTCAGGGCTGATCCTTGATGCAGTCCCACCTCCACCTTAAACTCCTTTGTCACACCTACAGCACACCTCATCACTGTTCTGCTGCCCTCGTACGTCCTGTATTATTCTAACATACCTCTCTGTCACTCCAGACATCCGCATGCAGTACCACAGTTCCAGTCTGGGTACTCTGTCATACGCTTTCTCTTGATGCACAAAGACACAATGTAGCTCCTTCTGACCTCTGTAATTTTCCATCAACAACCTCAAGGCAAATAATGTATCTGTGGTACTTTCTAGGCATGAAACCATACTGTTGCTCGCAAATACTCACTTCTGTCCTGAGTCTAGCCACCACTAGTCTTTCCCATAACTTCATCGTGTGGCTCATAAATGTTATTCCTCTATAGTTACCACAGCTCTGCACAAAAGCCTAAATGGGCACCAGCACACTTTTACTCTATTCCTCAGGCATCTTCGCACCTGTTAGAATTTTGTTGAAAAAGCTGGTCAAAAACTCCACAGCCAGCTCTCCTAGATGCTTCCATACCTCCACAGGAATGTCATCAGGACCAACTGCCTTTCCATTTTTCATCCTCTTTAATGTCTTTCTAATTTCCCCGTTACTAATCATTGCCACTTCCTGGTCCACCACACTTGGCTCCTCTACTCTTCCTTCTCTCTCATTTTCCTCATTCATCAACTCCTCAAAGTATTCTTTCCATCTATCCAGCACACTGATGGCACCGGTAAACACATTTCCATCTCTATCCTTAATCGCCCTAACCTGCTGCACATCCTCTATCTTTCTGTCGGGCCAACCTAGAGAACTTTTTCTCCTTCTTTAGTGTCCAACCTGGCATACATGTCATCATATGCCTCTTGGTTGGCCTTTGCCAATTCTACCTTTGGCTTACGCCGTATCTCAATGTATTCCTTTCTCCTCTCCTCAGTCCTCTCAGTGTCGTGACGATAAGATACATCAAGTTTAAAGGTGATTTCGCCTTACAGCGTTCACTGCTTTATATATTTTATGGTTTCAAATGGGTGTAACCATAATAAAATCATATATTTTCAATCAAAATCAATCAATAGTCTTTATTGTCATGAACATGCATGCATGCACATGAAATTTGTTCTCTGCATTTTACCCATCACAGTGAACACATACACTTGTTAGTGGAACACACTGAAGCAGGGGGCAACTTTAGCACCTGGGGAGCAGTTCGAGGTATCAGTGTCTTGCTCAAGGACACCACAGCCGTGAGTCCGGGAGATGTTGGTGGATGGCCCATTCGGGGTCTTGAACCTGTTCCCCCATGTTGGCAGGCGATGAGCTTAACCATTGGGCCACGGCTAAAATATAATACATACAATATCAAGCGATATCTGGTAATTAGTTAAATGTGTTTCGGGCTCAACCCTTCTAAGGATAACTTTACCCAACTAAGTATTTAACACCAATGTCACATATTAAGCACACAAGGAGCCTTAATCAACGTCTGCAATACCAATGATGCAGAAGTGAGGTTACTGTGAATTTTTAATGGATGCTCTGTTTGAAAATTTTAACCGACCCAAATTGATTCATGATTTTTTAATCGGGCCTGCTGATGCTTCCACATTTCCTGAACAGCAGGCCAGTAGAAATCACAAGGTCCTGACTCATGACCAGTTTATTTATTTAGATTTTCATAACATGCACTTTTGGATGATGAATGCATTGCTTGTAATTGAAAGATGGTGAGTGAAGCTCTGCGAAGTCTTTCATTTGTACGTGCGAAGTAATCGAGCTCACTAAAATGAGCTAACTAAAACAAAAACACTTTTATCACCAACAATGATTATTCCTTGTGAGCTCTTGTTTTAATAATTAGTAGATGGGAGAAATGTTTCATAGTCTTCCATAAAAGAGAGCAGATGTTCCTGATCAGAGGTGGGTAGGCACATCTGCAACTTACCGCAAGCTGTTTTCTCAAGTTAGAAGTGGGCTGCAATATCCACATTTGGGCAGTCATAATTTGCATGACAAAGCTCTTTTTCAGAGTCTGTAAACAATCGCACGGCTGTTGTCCGCCCCCCCCCCCCCAAAAAAAAAAGAGTCCTTTTGATTGGCCCACAAAGGGTTTGTGTGCGGTCATGTGATTGCCTTGTGCCGTCCAATTGGTGAATTGGAGTCAAATGACACGAGTGATCACGTTGGATTGGTGCAACGTCGCCCTATGCGGAAGTTGACGATAAAGTCTAAAAATGGATCGCGCACGCAATAAAGGATAAATAAAAGTAGCGAGTGGCATGTCGATCATTGTAACGGCGTAAAAGTATCGATTCTTCTTCACATAAATACTCAAGTAAAAGTAAAAAGTATGTTGCATTCAAAAATGCAATGACAGTCTCCTTGGCGACATCTCTGTGCGGTATTTTTTTTATGTGGTAGTCGGTGTAAAAAGTTTGAGAACCACTGCTGTAACCAAACCCTAACTGAACCTGATCCCTTACCTAAAAACTAACAACCAAACCTTACATAAACCCTTAATCTGAATCTGAACACTATTTTAACCCTAATTGTATCCTAACACAAACAAGCTAACTTTACACTAATCCTACCCCCAATCTAAATCGCACAAAATCTGGCCCCAAATCCTAAACGTTACCATCAATCTACACTTCCCTGAAACCCAAGCATAAAACTTAACCTTACCCCAACACAAACTCGATCACCACACGTTAGTCCAGATCATAACCCCAACCTGAATCTAACCTTACTCCTTACCTAAACTCTGACACTATCTAAATATGAAGCTAAACCCAGATCTTATCCTGACCCACATCCCAACCTCACCCCAATTGTAACTCGAACCGAATCCCTAACCCAAACCCTAACTCCCAACCCTTACATTAACCGTTACTCAATACCCAAAGCCAAATCCTTACCCTACACCAAGACCTAACCCTGATTGAAATCCAAGTGTCCAAAAGTGACATTTGATGCCATTTTCCCCCAGCCTCCCTTACTAGAAAGGGGACCATCAACCCAATGACAAAAACAGCATACTGTCAACAAGACTGATGTATTCAGCTGTCAGGATTTACTGCTTTTCTTGTAAACAGAAAATTTGCTTGTTTAAAAGTAGTCAATGACAGGTCACCATGAGAGAACTTGAGGCTGCAGAACTTGCCTCTCTCCTTCCAGGTGAAATAAATCACGAGCCAGGAAAGTCAGTGTGCAGATATTGCCTCATGAAAGAGGTTCAGGTGTCCATCCTCTCTCCTTTCCTGCATGCCTGCTCTAAATTTATATTACGGGCATAAAGCCGTCGCCCCTCAGCTAAAGGTCATCTCAAAGACCTCGGGGGCCACGGCCCGCCCTGCACGTAATTATTAATGAACAACGTAAGCAGGCTTTGGAGTGTAGAGAAGAAGATTGCGTGTAACCATACAGGAAAATTATATATTAAATATTTTAGAGAGTATCTGAATATCCTTCATCGCAGCTCTGGAAAAAAAGCTTTTGAATACATGTTGATTTATAATGTGAAAACCATACTGAACCTACAAGAAGTTAGGCAGGGGGCAAAGGTTGTCTGGTGCCACACTTTTAACATCCTTCAACTGCAGTCATTTGCGACTGACTGACAGCTCCCCCGTGACATTAGACAACTTTGAGGAAAGTCTCTTTGTCTAATTGAACTTACATTAACAATAATTTTTGATGGATGAACTGATTAAAAAGAAATTGAACAAGATCATGAAAAGTGGAAAGTTTGTGCTTGGTATAGTATTAACAATAAAGCCATTGGACTTCCTTCACTAAATCTACTCGAAACCTAAATAACATCTAAATAATCAAAATAATATCTAATATAATCTAAATAACTGTGAAAATCCTTCCATCCGTTTTCTGTACCGCTTCTCCTCACTCGGGTCGCGGGCGTGCTGGACCCTGTCCCAGCAATCTTCGGGCGAGAGGCGGGATACACGCTCAACTGGTCGCCAGCCAATTGCAGGGCACATAGAAACAAACAACCATTCACACTCACATTCACATCTTCGGGCAATTTAGAGTCTTCAATTAACCTACCACGCATGTTATTGGGATGTGGGAGGAAACCGGAGTACCTGGAGAAAACCCACGCAGGCATGAGGAGAACATTCAAACTCCACACAGGCGAGGCCGGGATTTGAACCCCGGTCCTCAGAACTGTGAGGCAGATGTGCTAACCGTGCCGCCAACCAAATCATCAATCAGAATCATTTTTCCCCTCGTTCACTTCAAGTGCTTGTATAAGTGCTGGATGTATGTATGTGCTGTCTGTTTGTCAGCAGTTGTCAACCAGAAAATCCATCGAATCGCTCACATTAATCCAAAGCTTCAGAGTTTTTGTATCGATCAAGTACACATGCACGCTACAATTCTCATTAACAACATTTCCCGATATTCATGGTTGACAAACAACTGTCAAAAATATCAGAGGCACACATGTTGCCTCCAACCCCAATTTCATGAATTTTTATCAACTACCAATGCCTCTTTATATTATCCCTTACTATCTATTCTAATTATCTCTCTCTCTCTACCTATTCTAATTCTATTCTATTGGCTCTTCTCGTGCTCAAAACAAAGCCATGACTAATATTAAAATATTGCTTTGGGGCCTTCGTGTGGCATCTTCGTGACAAAGACATTATGTTGAAGTGAGAGCTTCATTTGTTCAAGCCGTAGCCTTGTCGAATAGAAAAAAAGTGTTTGGCCGCCATCTTGTTGCAATTGCAAACCTTTTCGGGGGCGCATCAATTACTCATGGATTTTTGCTCTTCACGGCATAGCTATCCTATCCCCTGGGAATAGCGGGGCTTCACTGGATTTGTGGTTTAAAATAGGGGTTCTCAATTTTTTTTCACCAAGTACTGCCTCAAGAAATATTTACCACCAAGTACCACCATAATGACCTACTTTAAAATACAGTACCACAGTAGTAAGTGATTTTTATTCCTAAAAAGTGCATTTAATACAACCCCGATTCCAATGAAGTTAGGACATTGTGTTAAACATAAATACAAAAAGAATACAATGATTTGCAAATCATGTTCAACCTATTTTTGATTGAATACACTACAAAGACAATATATTTAATGTTCAAACTGATCTACTTTATTGTTTTTCGCAAATAATCATTGACTTAGAATTTTATGGCTGCAACACGTTCCAAAAAAGCTGGGACAGGGTCATGTTTATCACTGTGTTTTCTTTTAACAACATTCAATAAACGTTTGGGAAGTGAGGACACTAATTGTTGAAGCTTTGTCGGTGGAATTCGTTCCCATTCTTGCTTGATGTACAGCTTCAGCTGTTCAACAGTCCGGGGTCTCCGTTGTTGTATTTTACGCTTCATAATGCGCCGCACATTTTCAATGGGAGACAGGTCTGGACTGCAGGCAGGCCAGTCTAGTACCCGCACTCTTTTACTACGAAGCCACGCTGTTGTAACACATGCAGAATGTGGTTTGGCATTGTCTTGCTGAAATAAGCAGGGGCGTCCATGAAAAAGACGTTGCTTGGATGGCAGCATATGTTTCTCCAAAACCTGTATGTACCTTTCAGCATTAATGGTGCCTTCACAGATGTGTAAGTGACCCATGCCATTGGCACTAACACAGCCCCATACCATCACAGATGCTAGCTTTTGAACTTTCCGTCCATAACAGTCCTGATGGGTCTTTTCCTCTTTGGCCCGGCGGACACGACGTACACAATTTCCAAAAACAATTTAAAATGTGAACTCGTCGTACCACAGAACACTTTTCCACTTTGCATCAGTCAATCTTAGATGAGCTCGGGCCCAGAGAAGCCGGCGGTGTTTCTGGGTGTTGTTGATAAATGGCTTTTGCTTTGCATAGTCGAGATTCAGGTTGCACTTACGGATGTAGCGCCGAACTGTATTTACTGACATTGGTTTTCTGAAGTGTCCCTGAGGCCATGTGGTGATATCCTTTACACATTGATATCAGTTTTTGATGTAGTGCCGCCTGAGGGATCGAAGGTCACGGGCATTCAATGTTGGTTTTCGGCGTTGCCGCTTACATGCAGTGATTTCTCCAGATTCTCTGAACCTTTTGATGATATTATGGACCGTAGATGATGAAATACCTAAATTCCTTGCAATTGTACGTTGAGGAACATTGTCCTTAAACTGTTCGACTATTTTCTCACGCACTTGTTCACTAAGAGGTGAACCTCGCCCCATCTTTGCTTGTGAATGACTGAGCAATTCAGGGAGGCTCCTTTTATTCCCAATTATGGCACCCACCTGTTCCCAATTAGTCTGTTCACCTGTGGGATGTTCCAAACAAGTGTTTGATGAGCACTTCTCATCTTTCTCAGTCTTATTTACCACCTGTCCCAGCTTTTTTGGAACATGTTGCAGCCATAAGATTATAAGTTAATCATTATTTTCTAAAAACAATAAAGTTTATCAGTTTGAACATTAAATATCTTGTCTTTGTAGTGTATTCAATTAAATGTAGGTTGAACATGATTTGCAAATCACATCGTCCTAATTTCAGTGGTATTGGGGTTACATCATTGTAAACGTCTGTAACATTATGCAGTTTTAACATTAACACTGATTAAATATATATATATATATATATATATATATATATATATATATATATATATATATATAAATGGTACTTAATGATTTAATTAAAATGTATTGAACAAAAGTGTACATAAAAAATAAAAAATACACCTAAATAAATGATTCAAACCAAACAATTATCCATCCATCCATTTTCTGAGCCGCTTCTCCTCACGAGGGTCGCGGGCGCGCTGGAGCCTATCCCAGCTATCATCGGGCAGGAGGCGGGGTACACCCTGAACTGGTTGCCAGCCAATCGCAGGGCACATGCAAACAAACAACCATTCACACTCACATTCACACCTACGCTCAATTTAGAGTCTCCAATTAATGCATGTTTTTGGGATGTGGGAGGAAACCGGAGTTCCCGGAGAAAATCCACGCAGGCATGGGGAGAACATGCAAACTCTACACAGGCGGGGCCGGGGATTGAACCCCGGACCTCAGAACTGTGAGGCAGACGCTCTAACCAATCACCCACCAAACAATTATTAAAGATTAAATTCAAATGTACTGCACTTAAAGTTGAAAACAACTAAACTCCTTAACAAATGTACCGTATTGGATTTAAAAAATGCAACATTTGAACATTTAATTAAGTGATTCTTTTGCATACCACTAGCGGGAGACAATCTATCACCAGTTTTACACATACTATACTACACTTTAACAATCACTGGTTCATACAATTAATTATAAGAAATTATAATGTTTTTTAGGGGACATGTCAATGACTCACCTTTTTTTCTCATAATTATATGTCCCTACCCCTGTGAAAAGCTGGTCTTTACTGTATTTGTGCATCTCGGTCTGTGGATTGTCACATGGAGGCTTGAAACAGTTCCGGGCGCAATTGCTGCCCCATGACATAACCTGCCCAGAGGACCAGTCAATGTGGGGGTTATGTAATTTCAACCATGGGTTCCATAAAATAAGGTCATGATTCATGGCGTCAAAAACATGAAGTGAGTGTTTGGGTGCGGTGAGTGATCTTGCCCATAAAACCGCCGTCTGCAGCATAGGTGTTGCGGTGGCTTTTTATTTGAAAGGTTCTAAGATGCATCCATCTAACGAGGAGGGAGTTGAGTAAGTTTGCGTCAGAACCAGAGTCAATTAATACAGTTGTATGAATTACTTGATCAGGAGAGCATAGTGTCACTTTAGTAAGAACCCGGGTAGGGTCTTCCTGAATGAAATTTAGACTCACCGCTCCCGTGCCCTTGCTACCGGCACCGGCAACCTTGACGTCACAGTTGCTCACGGAATGACCCAACTGCCCGCAGTAGAAGGACCGCCCTTCCCGGTGTTGACGTTCCTCAGGGGAGAGACGGAACCTGCCCAGTTGCATGGGTTCATCAGTGGCGACGCTAGCCAGTGGATTGAGACCGGAAACAGGGGATCTGCCTTGGTTTGGCTGGTCGCCGAGGCTCGTCCTCCAAGTGCGCGGTGACGCAGCCCTCTGCCAAACTCCATCCAGCTCGCGATCCAAAAGCCTCGTGGATTTTTACGGCGAGAGCGATGAGAGTGTCTAAGTCGGTCGGCAGGTCTAGTGGGACCAAATGATCTTTGACGGCGGGGGATAGTCCTTGAAAAAAATGCATCGAGCAGTGCCCTATTATTCCACTGACTCTCAGCTGCTAGAATGCGAAACACAATCGCGTAATCGGAAACCCTGCGCTTGCCTTGGTGTCAGGTGACAAGGGAGCGAGCTGCCTCACAATCTGGTGTGGAAAACTGAAAAATTTGCTCCATAGTCTTTACGAAAAAAGCCCACGAATGACACGCGGCGGAATTGTGGCTCCATTCAGCAGTAGCCCACGCCTCCGCACGACCAGTCAGGTGGGAAATGACAAAAGCGATTTTTGCCTGCTCAGTGGGGAAGGCAGCTTCCTGCCGCTCAAAGTGGAGTTCGCACTGAGCGATGAAAGGCTTAATATTCCCATAATCTCAAGAGAACCTCTCCGCCCGAGAGAGCTGTGGGCAGACAGGAGCGGAGGTGGCAGGTGGCTGCATGGTGACTGCTTCACATGAAAACATTGGTACCGTGGCGGTATCGGGTGTTGTGCCAACTGGTTCCTTCTTCTGAATCATTTTCATAAGAACTTCAAACTGTGAGGCCACTTGTCTAATCATTTTGTACTGATGCTCTGACAATCCCTCTAGTTGAAGCTGGAGGGCAGCAAGCTGCTCATCCTGGTTCGAGAGGCGTTGACCCTGCGCTTGAAGGGCTTTGCGCACCGGGTCTGAGTCTGCTGGGTCCATGTTATGGCCAGTTTGTTCTGTCATGAACGGAACGGAGGATAGGACCCAAAAATGCACGACTCCAAAACAAATGGACAGTTTCAAAAAATAGAGGTTTAATATACGGGCAGAGGTCGGTACACAGGCAGGCAATCCAAAAAAGGCAACAGTATCCCAAAACGTGAGACAAAAAGGCAAGGTCAATCATCGGAACAGGGTCTAGTCTTACTGTGAGTCTGTGACGTGGAAACAAGGAATGCTGGAACGCGACGACAAGGTACAACGAACTCGCGACTAGAAAAATGAGACACGAGGTTAAATGCAAGGGGTGAACGAGGCACAGGTGGTGAAGATGCTTTCAGGAGCAGGTGTGTACAGGACAGGCGGAAGACAACAACCGGAACACACACCCATGACAGAGTAGAAAGTAAAAGAACCACTGTGATTGTGTAACAAAAAAGTGCTGTTTATTGGCATTCACTGTTATTGATGCATGGAAATGTGTCGTTTTGTAAGACTACATACAACTTACTCTCCACTGGCCTTGTGAAATGGATGGTACATTCACCTGAGAGAAAATTGTATTGTATTGTATTTTAGCTGCTCAAGTCAATTTCACCATGAGTGCAACCAGCTAAAGCAACAACTGACACTGGGAACATTTGAGGTCCATTACAAAATTGGCATCACTTCCCAAGGAAGCCATTACGTGTCCGTCTGTGTGTCTGCTGCCTTCAAAGAAGTCCAAACATGTGCAAAATTTTGAACAGCTGCCATGAACGCAACTCGCACTTAAAAGATACTAGGAAAGTAGAGTTGAGTAAGTTGGGGCTTATAGTCTGTATGTCTGTCTATCTATCTCTCTCTATATATATATTTTTTTTAAGTAATGAAATGAGGAATCCAGTGAATTCTTGCACATTTGTGGTTCAGTATTCCCAAATTTGCCTATTCGTTGATTCCTCTGGAACATTTCCACTCATGTCCAATACAAAAATATTGCTTTGCCGCCATTCTTGAGGCCAAGCGAATATGTTGACTTGAGGGGAGTGGCTTCATCAAGTCAGACCATAGCCATTGTCTAATAGAAAAAGTGCTTGGCCGTCTTCTTTTGCCATCAACAAACCTTTTTAAGTGGGTACTTTTAAATTTTAAATTCGCAGCAAGGCTCGGTCCAAAGCAATTTCCCCTATCTCTTCATTATATATCACTTTAGCTAAGAAAAATTATCTGCCGATGCAACAGGCAAATTTGCCTTGGCAGGATTTCTTCAAACAAGGAAAACATAGCCCCAGTCGTGAGTCACGGCCGGTACAAAAGCCTGGGGGTAAAAAATGAGTGGGTTGTGTCAGGAAAGGCATCGGGTATAAACTGCTACTAATTCGATCGAGTCACTTGCTGTGGCAACCCCTAATGCGACAAGCTGAAAATCACAACATACTACCAATATCTTTAGAATTATAGTCCAGTGGTGCCCAGGGATATGAATGACTTGACATCCAAGTTTTTCGAGATACAAGTCATTAAGTCGGCCTATTTTTGCTTTGACATATTGAAATACGAGCACTGTATGATGGCAGTGAACTCAACTCACTTCAAAGTAAACGAATTATACATTGTGTATTTAAAACAACCACAGAGCCTTTTGTCCGCTAGCTTTATATTAACACGTAACAGGAAACAAATTGAACATAAATGTTACTGTATGTTTTCATAAAGTACAATTTTATGAGACTTATTTTTCACATTACAAACATATTACAAATTTGTTTTTCTGGGACAGAACAGATTATTGGCATTTCCATTCATTTCAATGGGAAAGATGATTTGGGATAGAGGTGATTTGAGTTCCGAGCTTGATAATGGAACGAATTAAACTTCTATCTCGAGGCACCACTGTATTTTTTACTTGAAGCTAAGCCTACTCCTAGCCACTAATAACATTTCAATAGATTTTTTAGGCAAAAGATGCTTTGAGCAAATGTAATGCTCTCAAAAACTGTCTGTTAAGAAATATCTTAGCAGACAAAGAACAAGAATAGTTTGCCTTGATTTGAGATTTTTAATGTTGGTTATTTTTTCCATGCATCCATCCATTTTCTGAGCCGCTTCTCCTCACTAGGGTCGCAGGGGTGCTGGAGCCTATCCCAGCTATCATCGGGCGGGAGGCGGGGTACACCCTGAACTGGTTGCCAGCCAATCGTAGGGCACATACAAACAAACAACCATTCACACTCACAGTCACACCTACGGGCAATTTAGAGTTGTCAATGAACCTACCATGCATGTTTTTGGGATGTGGGAGGAAACCGGAGTGCCCGGAGAAAACCCACGCAGGCACGGGGATAACATGCAAACTCCCCACAGGCGGGGCTGGGGATTGAACCCCGGTCCTCAGAACTGTGAGGCAGACGCTCTAACCAGTCGTTCACCGTGCCGCCTGGTTATTTTTTATTTTTTTGCATTGTTCTTTAACCCTCAAATGAACAGCACTGTTGGTTTATTTGCACTCCCGTGGTCCATGAGGACCGCAGGTTCTAAAAATACCCTCCAAGTGGCTCAATAAAATGCTGCCAGTCTGCATTGGTTGCTTAAGGACTAAATAATAATCAAGAAGTCTAATATTTGCAGCTGAAATCTATTCGGCAAAATGACGAAATGAAGGTAATCTGGAAGTTCTTTCCAAAATCAGTTTAATGTTTCTTGGAGAAGTGAACCAACATTCTTGGTCGAAGCTCCCTTCCTGATGGTTCGAGCGTGACTGAGCTGCTTTAGCAACATAAAAATAGCATTGAAAAGTTCATGTTTTTGTCGGCATTACAATTTACTCCATACTGAAATATCTAATGCACATCAGGCTTTCTCTCTGAATGATTAATTGATAGATCAGGAAATTGCATGGATCTAGGGGTGAAACGACTACTCGAGTTTTTTGAGTACTTTAGTACAAAAAAAATGTTCTCTGCCTCGGAGAACCTCCTGCTTAATTGTGAAGCTCAAGGGACGGACGGGCACAATGCGGTCACGTCACCTACATGAGGGAAGGAGGTCGAAGCAAAACGCACCTACTGTATTTGATTCAAGGAGCGGGAAGATGGCGCTCATGTTAGCCCTGTGGAGGGCTAGGTCTCTGTTAATTATGACTACTGTCGTATTTATGGCCAGTTTATTACGATGGTGACAAGTACAGTATGCCCGCAACTATAACGTGACTTCATTCAGGATGCTTGTCATATTAGTTAAGAGGGACAGTTTTGCTAAGTGTAGGTCAATAGTTAGGGACTGTGGCACATATGGCCAGTGTACTACCATCTGATCTGCAAGCGGCTACTTTGAGTCATGTATTGTAGGTGAAAAAAATGATTGCGAGTGATGTGTTTGGCACCCGCATGGCTTAAGAGAAGGTTGTAAAATGTGGCAAAGGTAGTCAGAGAGGACTTTAAAGTAAAATGGGTCATGTTCCCAAAGTAGATGAAGGTAATATTTGTGTTTCCTCTCGAGGTGTCTTCATTTTAGCTCAGTTACAGGGTGTACCCCGCCTCTCGCCCAGAGTCAGCTGGGATAGGCTCCAGCACGCATGCGACCCTAGTGTGCTTAAACAGTACGGAAAGTCGGATGGATGGATGGATGGATGGATGGATGAATGGATGGATGGAATAGTCTATGCTCATAAACACACAGCCATGAACCTACTATATCATGCCACATGCTAAAATGCTAGCTACTCAAGTGAAGTTCCATAACATAAAGGCTGTTTATGCCTTTTTAATAAATGCTTTATCGTTTTTATTTTGTATACTTACAAGAAATGTTGTATTTGTGTTTTATTTATTTTTATTTGTTTGAAATTGCCTCTCTGAAAATGTTTCTACACAAGAAAATAGTTTGCTGCCATGTACAAAGTGAAATTAAGAAATAAAAACCGTTCAATATCTAAACAAGGAAACCAATGGGCCATGTCTTATATTCTCTTGTGTATTGTATACTTGTGTGTGGACTCATAATTGTTCTTTAACCAAGCAAAAATATAGTTTATCCAAATATGTGATAGAATTTTTAGTAGGGAACTCGAATACTAAAATATTTGATAGCTGCAGCCCTATGTGGATCAACTACAAGAAGAGGGAAGTGGCCACAATCAAGCCGGCATCACCCGAGAGCCTTTGAATGGACAGAAGCGGCTCAACTGACCTCTTCAGTGATTCAAGCACAGAACACAGTCTGTTTGTTGTTTCTCAGACAATTTACTGTAGATTGTGAAGTTTCAATCTCATCAATACTGACGGAGCCTCCATCGCGGGGATCTCATGACAACAAAGTCATGATGTGATCTGCGCCACAGGACTTTCCCAGAATCCTCGGGGGCACACACGCCAGCTGCATCATTATCTATTCTCACCTCTCAGCTCTTTTCTTGTCTGCCATAATAGCTGCCCTTCGAAGCAAATTATTTTTGATTCCCCCCTCGACAAAGTTGGCTTAACATATTGATGTGGGGAAAAACAGCACAACAGTATGCAACTAACTATCTAAGACCTGCACTCTTAAACTCAACTGTGCATACTGCTGGACTCAAGACCACACAAACTGAGATCAAGTAAAGACTGAGGTCAGGTTAAGGCTTGCATGATAGAAATCTACTAACTGGAGGGAAAATGGAATAAATAAACAAGGTATTTGTATATGTAAATATGTAAATCCAAACTCGATTGGGGAGTTGCCAAACAACAAAATTTGGTTCAAGACAAGGCAAATGATCTTGAAGGAGTGTTTGGTTGTATTACAGAAACTGCAACATTCAGCAACCCAGGGGTGCCGCCAGAGATTTGAGGCCAGTCAAAAGATTTCACTTTGAACCCGACCACTTCAATGCGCCAAGAATGAGGGGGGTATCTTGATCACTTGCTGTGGCATAAACACAATGAGGTCTCACTATCATATTATAAAATAACAGCTGATCATATCACCATTTTGCATATCATCTCCCTTTCACTGGTGCTGAGCTCTCAGTGTCACACATGGAGAGCATCAAACTATTTGCTGATCCTCATTTTCCCAATCTGTGTAATTGTATCCACAAACAAATAATACAGTTCATAGGTGAAGTTTTGGTCCACTGTAGCAGGGGTTCTCAGACTGGGGTCTGGAAAACCCCAGGGGTCCGCACACTGTAACACCTATGGGGACCGGCAGCCAGTAAAACAAAAACATCCATCCATCCATCCATTTTCTGTACCGCTTATCCTCACTAGCGTCGCGGGTGTGCTGGAGTCCATCCCGGCTATCCTCAGGTGAGAGGCGGGGCACACCCTGAAATGGTCGCTAGCCAATCGCAGGGCACATATAAATAAACAACCATTCGCACTTATGGGCAATTTATACACATTACACAATTTATATACAAATAAGTTATGTGCAATTTTTTATTTTCAGATGATATATTGTTTAAAAAATGTGATGTGACATACGACATATTTTTACATGACATGAATAAATGTATTAAATACATTTTAAAAAAATACTCTTAATTATTTGTGTATTTTTACTTCTTATTCAATTGATATTGGAACATTTATATCAATATCGAATCAAATCGAATTGCAACCGTAAAGAATTGAAATTGAATCGCAACCTTAAGATTCAAAATGGAATCGAATGCTGAGGTTCTTAACAATGCCCAGCCCTAGTAAAAGTTAATTTGACAGGGTTTTTCAGCGCGCCACCTGCTGGATTTCGCAGGGCCCTAATAAAAAGTCACCACTCCACAAGGTGAGGCAGGCACGCACACATCCACTTAGTTGCATTGAGGACTGCTGCAGGACATAATGAGCCAAGTGGGATGAGAATAAAGCACCGCAGACTGCATAATGAAATGTAAGAAATGGAAGCAGCGACCAGCAGCTGTCATTAGCGCGCTTCTCAGATGGCTCTGCTCAATCGAGATCGATATTCCAATACACTCCCCGAGTCTCTGAGGCCCTGTTCAGCATTAAAATTATTCCTGGCTGATCTGAGGGCACACGGACAAGGGCTTCACACCTGGCATGAGAATGAATCTTTGCCTGTGTATCCTCTGACCGCTGATTGGCTCTCATTAGCCTGCTCATATACTATTTGTGTCTGCAATGTACAAATTTATTATTACAGAAGCCACACTATAGACTAGGCCAACATTCCACATGGACAAAATTGCTACTGATACACTTCAAATACATCTTTCAGAGTTTTTTCTGGGTTTTTTTTAACATTTGTGCATTCATCCATCCATCTATTTTCTATATTGCTTACCCTATTCAGGGTCACAGAAAGCTGGAGCCAGTTTACTTTAGGTGAAAGGCAGACTGCACTCTGGGCCGGACTGGTCTCCAGCCAATCACAGGGCACATTAGGAGACACACAACCTTTCACACTCACATTCACACCACCACTAAGAGGAAATTGAACCCACACTGTCTGCACGTAAGTCATGTGGCTGAACCGTTATACCATCGGTGACTTATAACAGTTGTCAAAGGTGTAATAAAATGAAATAGTAAGAAATAGTGTTTTACTAGTTGGAGGCTGGAGGGGGGTGCAGCCTCCTCCGAGTGGCCGGTTGTCGTGGCGCCTCGGTGGGGCCGGTGGAGCGCCCTGGGTCCCTCTGTGTAGGACGTGTCCCGTCCGCTGGGCTGCTCTCAATATCAGGAATTTAAGATTGTTAATGTAGGCAAGTGGTAATGATAGTGTTTAGGTAAGCAGTGAAGACCTTGCTGGCTCACCACACCACATTCACATTGACACTTGAATGACAATTGAACACACGCTGCCTGTATTGAACTCAGGTGAGCACGTTTGCCTTCCAGTTCTGAGAATCGGGGTTTAAATCTCAGCTTCAGCCTCTCTGTGTGGAGTTGGCATCTTCTCCCCTGGGCTTGAGTGTTATTGTTTTTTCTGGTTACTCTGGCTTGCTCCTACATTCCAAAAACATGCATGTTAGCTTGATGGATGACTCAAAATTGTCCATAGGTGTGATTATGAGTGTGAACAGTTGTTTGTGGAGATGTGCCCTGCGATTGACTAGCAATCAGTTCAGGGTATACAAAGTCAGTTGGGATTGGCTCCCGCTCACCCGTGACTGAAAACAGGGTAAGTGGTTAAGATTAGATGGATGTATGGATGAATGTTCTATAATTTGAAACACTTTCACATACTGTATAAACCATTTGCATTCACACAGGAATGCTATCCATAAAATTTGTGTCAGTAATTCACAGTTATTTAGGGAGAAATTGGAAATGAGCTATTACTTGGCTACCATGTTATATTAAATTTGCCAGATATTCCGCAACAACGCACTTCAGTTCCCATTTTCCCCCCAAATCCAAATGTGTATATAAACATGGAGGCCTCGTGCGGTGGGAGTCAGACACGATAAGTTGTGCGCAGCTGACAACAGATTGTTTTTCTCCTGTCAAACTCCAGTGACCCATCCAGCACACTTTCAAGCAGTGCACAGTTTTTCGAAAACGTGTCACCAACCGTTCCAAACTATGCACACAACATCCGCAGTCCACATGTGCCTTGTGTTTATCCTGATGTGGCGTGAATTATATTTCAGGCCTCGCTCAATGAGTTCTCCATATTCTTTTGTGCTGGCGGCACTCCAGAAATCTTTGTTGCTTACACGCAAAAGCAAGGTGACACAACATAGACATCAGTTTCTTTTAGAGACGCGTCAATTCAGCATAGTCAACTGCAGCTGTCTTGTCCCTGTTCACCTCATGCAGCTGCAAGCCCAAAACATGAAAAACATTCATGAGAATGTGAAGAATTTTATTGGAAAACTGTGACGGACATGCACTTGCAATTTTAGGATCCTCAATCTCAAATATTGTAAATTTAGCACTTTCCTCCGGCGCTGTACCTGCAGCTTTCAAGACAGCCATTTTTCGACCCTGACTCAAAATAACCAACCTCGACCCTTACAGTCTTTTCAATTATAGACCAGTGTCAAATCTCCAATTTATTTTAAAAATTCTTAAAAAAAATTGTAGCACAACAGCTTAATGATAACATGGCCTCTAGCAATTTACAGTATTTGAACTTCAGTCTGGATTCAGGCCAGACCGCTCTACTGAAACGGCCCTTGCAAAAGTGACCAATGATCTTTTACTAGCTATGGATTGCAAAACCTCATTAATACTATTATTACTTGACCTCAACGCTCCCTTTGATACCATTGCTCACCTATATATTACTAGATCGCCTTGAAACGCGTATTGGTATTACAGGTCCAGCACTTTCTTGGTTTAGATCGGACACACTGTGTAATTCATGGCAATGTGACCTCTGAGTTTCATAATGTCACTTGTGGAGTCCTGCAGGGATCGGTACTCAGTCCTCTTTTTTCAGTATTTATATGCTGTCGCTTGGCCATATCATACGCAAATATAAGATTAGTTTTCACACCTACACTGACGATACTCAGCTATACAGGCCATTAGAACTAACTAGCCCATGCAATTTACTCTAATAATGAGTCATGTCTTGCTGAGATGAAACAGTGGATGTCCTGTAAACCTTTGCTCTTTAACCCTGAGAAAACTGAGCTGTTGCTTATTGGCACCCACGCAACTCGAGCAGCTCCGGGTGAAAAGACCCCGGAGGTCCACAGCCATAGTCTTTTCTCGTGGAGCTGTGACATCATGGACACATCCTAGCGTCACGTCAGGGTGTGTGTGGCTATATTTGTGCGAGTGTTGTTTCTGCGCAACTAAGTGTAATATCTGTACAAGTGTATTACAGTATATGTTTGTGAGAAGAGCTGGGTGTGTATCTGCAATGGAATGTGGCAAACAAAACGTGTATGCAGTGTTGTGTAAGCGTACAGTCAGTACTTTCTATCAAGATCATAGACCACACATTTTTTATGTCTCGCCTCGACTATTGCAACGTGCTGCTTTCTGGTCTATGGTCTGGTATTAAAAGCCTGCAGTTAGTACAAAATGCTGCAGAAAGACTTTTGACGAGGACGAGAAAGTTCGACCATATTATTCCCATTCTGGCTAACTTGCATTGGCTCCCGGTCTACTTCAGATGCGATTTTAAGGACCTGTTACTTACTCATAACATATTACACGGGTTAGCACCCTCTTATCTCGCTGATTTAGTTGTACCGTATGTTCCGTCCCGAAAACCTACGCTCACTACTAAAGTGAGGCTACATTCACATTTTACTAGCAGTTTTAACACTGCAAACTACCCCTTTAAGTAGAATAGTAAAACATCCTCAAAAAAATAAATATATGTAAAGTAAAGATATGTACCTGAAAATCTACTTCAGTACAGTAACAAAGTGTTTGTACTTAGTTACTTCCCACCAAGGGTTCAGTGCAACATAAAAGGCATCCTGCTGGCAGGACATTGACATGTGGGAGTACAGACAAGAAGCTCGTAATGAATGTTGCATCACCGACGTTTAAGTTAGTATTGTGCAGGAGGCTCACACCCTCCGCAACCCTCACTGTCTGAATAAACCTCAGTGAAGCTTTCAATCAGTAGGCTGGATTAACAAGAACCTGTGAGCAGCCGCTTCAGGGAAGCTATAATGAAGTTTGATTAAAGAACATTCCTGGGGTCTCCCTCTGCATGTTAAATAGGCTACGGAGGAGAGCTCGGCCCCTGTCAGGTGAACTATTAAATGGCAAGGAATGAAATATGAAACACCGTCACGAGGTGACATCCCAAAGGGATCACTGCACTGTAAATAAACTGGGGGGTCCATGCACTTGGGATACACATGCATGCATAAAAAAGTGGACTCTTCCAAAGTGACTGGGAAAGAAAGCAGGTCAAACTCTTTGGAAATCCAGCCAATGATTGCATCAATCATCTTTATGGTGGCCACAAGATGTTTAGCAAAACTAGGCAGGACTCCACCTATAAATACAAGAGACTAAACAAGAGTTAAGGAAGTGAAAACAACACCCACCAGCCGGCTCGCAGATGAAGCTGTTCACTCCTTCTCATCGGCTGACAGCACAGGCATCAACTCCAAGTGTGACAGCAGCAACAACTCTGCAATCACAACCACAACAGTCTTTCTTCACTATAGTCTACATTACCACCCAAATAGGACACACTATGCTACAATGTACGTACACTACTATAACATAGTACTTACTGAACTATACAGTTCTGTATCAGAAGTAGGCCACTATAAAGTATTACTATTCTATACTATACTATACTATATAATCTAACCATTTTCTATACCACTTGTCCTTTTCAGGGTCTCGATGAGCTGGTGCCTATTCCAGCTGACTTTGGACAAAAGGCAGACGACATCCTGGAATGGTCGCCAGTCGGTCACAGGGCACAATTCATGACAGGCGACGATTCACACTCAAATTCACACCATCACTGAGTAGAACCCATGCTTCCCGCACCCAAGTCAGGTGAGTGTACCACTACATCGTTAGTGACTCTATACTCTACTATACTATACTATACCAGGGGTGTCATACTCCATCGCACAGGGGGCCAAAACTTGAAGCACACTATGTTGCAGCTCAAACAGGCTAAACATTTATTGAACTTGGCCTAATCTGATCAAGTGAGCAGGAAGCGGTTCAGGCGAACTGAGATTTAAGTGTCATCATTATCATCTGACTCAACTGATAGCTGTCCTTCGGTGTCATTACAGTGTAACATTAGATTTTAACAGGCACAGTTGGCTCCGCAGCATTAAGCACCAAAGCAGGTGGATGACGGAGGCCATTGTTTACTGAGGTTGGGAGAGGAACGAATAGCTTGACGGACAAGTGATCTAGCACTGTTCAGAGTCCTCATGCTTTCTTGATGTTGAGGAACGTGATCAGCGATGTTACCTTCAGTTTCTGAATACGTGTCTGTATCAGTTGATGTCAATGAAATATGTTCCATGAGGGCTGAGGCTTCCAGATTTTCACAAAACACCATCTGGCATTTGTTGCAACAGCAGTGGAAAGGTGTGTTGAACCACAACTGAGAATAATCGCATTTCAATCTCCTCTTCAGTTGATCTGGGCTGTGGAGAAGTAAAAAGTATTTGAGTTGGCACAGAATGTGGTGGAGAATGCTGAAACTGAAAGCATACCATTGTCATGAACGGAACAGAGGATAGGACCCAAAAATGCACGACTCCAAAACAAATGGACAGTTTCCAAAAAGAGAGGTTTAATAGACGGGCATAGGTCGGTACACAGGCAGGCAATCCAAAAGAGGCAACAGTATCCAAAAACATGAGGCAAAGAGACAAGGTCGATAATCGGAACAGGGTCAGGTCTTACTGTGAATCTATGACGTGGAAACAAGGAATGCTGGAACGCGACGACAAGGTACAACGAACTGGCAACGAGAGGAAATGAGACACGAGGTTATATACAAGGGGTAATTAGGGTGAACGAGGCACAGGTGATGAAGATGCTCACATGAGCAGGTGTGTGAAACAGGGGGGGAAGACAAAACCCGGAACACACACACATATGACAACCATGGTGTTATATTAGCAAGTTATCTAAAGTCCATGTTTACACATGTAGTTTACATATGTAAGTACTGTATAGCTATCAATCAATCAAACTTCATTTGTAAGTGCTTTTCATACAAAAAAAATGCAACTCAAAAGGCTTTACAAGAAATAAAAATATAAAAATAAATCAATCCCACCCACTGCTTGTCCACACAGACACACTGGATGTCCTTGATATTGACCTTTTAAGAAACCTGCATTAAAATACATTTGAAGCTCCAAAAATTACTTACCGTGGTTCATTTCTTTTAATTAGAAAACAAATGAAGTTCAGTCGCTGCACAATCCTGACCTTGAATGTGTAATAAGATATTCTTCCCAACAGCATCATTCTTCATCTTAGCAGCTTGAATCAGATGACCTGAAAATGTTTTAATAGCAAATAATATAATAAAAATAATCTAAGAAAACGTTCCTGTTTACTTCCTGGTATGCTGTTACATCAGCACTTCCAAATTTGGGCATGCTGGACCAGGGTGTCTTGCAGTCCTTTCACATTGAGCAAGTGCGGTGTGAAAAAGCCTTTAGTGTAATTTCCTATTCAATAAGAATTATTTTACTGTACTGTATACTGTACTATACTGTACAATATTATATGATCAAGTTACAACTTTCCCGTGATAACACCAAAAGGTGTAGTGCGATCCAAAGAAACTCACACAACTTGTTTGGAGTGCAGGTATACGTGCACGAGTCAAATAAATTATTTGGAAAGCAAAATAGTAATTACAACAACCAATCTTATTTTAGGCGGCACGGTGGACAACTGATTAGTGTGAGTCTGCCTCACAGTACGGAGGACCTGGGTTCAAATCGGGCCCCGTCTCTGTGGAGCTTGCATGTTCTCCCTGGCGCCTGTGTGGGTTTCCTCCAGGTACTCTAGTTTCCTCCCAAATTCCAAAAACATGCATGGTAGGTTAATTGAAAATTCTAAATTGCCCATATGTGTGAATGTGAGTGCAGATGGTTGTTTGTTTATGTGTGCACTGCGATTGGCTGGCGACCAGTTCGGGGTGTACCCCGCCTCTCGCCCAGAGTCAGCTGGGATGGGCTCCAGCGTGCCCGCGACCATAGTGAGGATAAGCGGTTTGGAAAATGAATGGATGGATGGATGGATGGATGGAAGCTTATTTCATGGTCATTTGTGTTTTGAAGCCTTTTGTTTATGTGTGTCTTTGCTGGACACTAGGGTCAAATGGCTGAACACTCTCCTGCTCTGAGAACAATTAGCCGAGCTGAATACAGAGACAGACAGCAAAAGAGAAAAAAATTCCCACAACGAGATGATGGGTCGTGACCCTGCTCAGGCCTTACATGATGAGCCACGCTCCCAGACTTTATGGCCAGGAAGGAGACAACCAGAAAGGAAGAGAGAGACTCAGAGAAACATTTCTAACATGTTATTTCACTGTATGGTTCAGCAGCTTTGGGTCTTGACGAACAACCTGTCACCTTGTTTCACTGAGGCTCCATTAGATCAGCTTGTTTTTATATGCTAACTTTGATCGCCACGTGTATGTGGAAAACCACTCTCCAAGTAGTGCATGTAATAATTTTCCATGACTAAGTGCAGCTTTGATGTAGTCCAACATAGCACGCACCCAGGCGAGTTACTGTGACTGCTCACACCTCCACTCCAAATAAATGCAGGAAACACGGAACATTGCTTTGTTTTGAGAAAAATCAGTGAACACTTTTTTTTGGTCTCACTCCTTTACACAAAATGCCGCAAATTCTTGGCTCGACTTTACAGGCAAGTTGCCCTGTTTCCTTTCTGACTATTGGTGCATAATAAACACTCTCTGGTCACACCATTAGGTGCATGTGCACAATCGAATGGGTATTCAAAGTTAGAATAGGAATTAATGGGAACAAACTGAAAATGCAACTCAATTAAAAATGAATACATTAAATGAAAGAAAAGGGTGTATTTGTGTCTACCCTGCCCGAAAGGCAGCTGGGACAGGTTCCATCTCAGCAGTGACCCTAAAGAGGACAAGCGCTATATAAAATAGATGGATGTGTAAATAAAGTTTATTTGTCTTGTTGAGTCTTGAAAAGATGAAAGGTCAAATTCAGCTTATCTCCTAACCTGTGTTCTGCAACCTGTAATTTGTTCATTTTTCTCTAAAGTGGGGCTATTTTCTTTCTTGACGTTATTTTTACCAGAAAGGCTTTGGGCATGACTCTTCATTATTGTTCTGGTTTATCTCATACCTGTGGTCACATTGCCTCTGTGATTTGTCAGTACACAGTAGCTGTGTGCTATGTTCAATACACAGCACAGACAGTGTGGATCAAAGCAGGACACATCCTTACATTGAAAGTCCTTCCATTTGCACACATTTGATTGTTTTTCAAGTTTTTCAACATGTGGCATCCTAAAATATGCTCGATGAGGCTCATACCAGATCATCACAATAAAAAGGAGAGTAATGGGAAACATGCTTTCAGTGGCTTTGGGGGGTGGGGGGGACAAGAGATGAACTACAGCCTTGTCATTGCAAGTGGCCCTGTGCACATGTTAAATGTGTCTAACGTTGCTGCACCCTGACATGCATGGGGTGACATTGGTTATTTATTTTTACATCTGGCCATGAAAACAGCTGACCACCCTGCTCTCACATGCTAAGAAGCACATGCGCAAATCATTAAATCAGAGTCTGGCCTGCCTTAAATGTCTTCCTCCTCCCACAATCACTGAGTAAAATCTGTTTGAAAAGTTTTAATGTAAAGACAACTGTGTTGTTAAGATGATCCGTGTTCACAACGAACAGCAAAACAGGTATTGGCTATTTTGAATTTGTGGACATTTTGAACATTTACACAGTTAATCTAGCACTTCCTGTAATATGCTCTTATATTGAAAGACAACTTGGACCACTTCCAGTAGCGGAAGTAGCTGAAGTAGCTGATAGGTGTTAATTAACATCACATAAAACACTCTAATAACGCATTCTGGTGCAACAAGTAAATGCAGCCCTATGGGGGGCACAAGCCAGTGCAAACTGTAGGCCGGTCCCAAGCCCGGATAAATGCAGAGGGTTGCGTCAGGAAGGTCATCCGGTTTAAAACTTTGCCAAACAACTATGAGCCTTCATCTAAAGAATTCCATACCGGATCGGTCGTGGCCCGTGTTAACAACGTCCGCCACCGGCGCCGTCAACCTGCAGGGCGCCGTTGGAAATTCAGCTACTGTGGGTCAAAGTCGAAGAAGAAGAGGTGGAAACCGGGTTCTTCGGCAGAAAGAGAAGAGGAAAGCACAGAGCCTAGAACTGAATGTGGGGGCTTTGAATGTTGGGACTATGACAGGAAAAACTCGGGAGTCGGTTGACATGATCATTAGGAGAAAGGTTGATATATTGTGTGTCCAGGAGACCAGGTGGAAAGGCAGTAAGGCTAGAAGTTTAGGGGCAGGGTTTAAATTATTTTACCATGGTCTGGATGGGAAGAGAAATGGAGTAGGGGTTATTTTAAAGGAGGAGTTAGCGAAGAATATCTTGGAGTTGAAAAGAGTATCAGATCAAGTGATGAGGCTGAAACTTGAAATTGACGGTGTTATGTATAATGTGATTAGTGGCTATGCCCCACAGGTAGGATGTGCCCTAGAGGTGAAAGACAAATTCTGGAAGGAGCTAGACGAAGTAGTTCTGAGCATCCCAGACAGAGAGAGAGTCGTGATTGGTGCAGATTGTAATGGACATGTTGGTAAAGGAAATAGGGGTGATGGGTAAGTATGACATCCAGGAAAGGAACTTGGAGGGACAGATGGTGGAAGACTTTGGAAAAAGGATGGAAATGGCTGTAGTTAACACTTGCTTCCAGAAGAGGCAGGAACATATGGTGACCTGCAGGAACGAAGGTAGAAGCACGCAGGTGGATTACATCTTGTGCAGACGATGTAATCTGAAGAACGGTACTGACTGTAAGGTAGTGGTAGGGGAGAGTGTGGCTAGACAGCATAGGATGGTGGTGTGTAAGATGACTCTGGTGGTGGGGAGGAAGATTAGGAAGACAAAGGCTGAGCAGAGAACCATGTGGTGGAAGCTGAGACAGGACGAGTGTTGTGTGGCTTTTCAGGAAGAGGTGAAACAGGCTCTCGGTGGACAGGAGGAGCTTCCAGAAGATTGGACCACTGCAGCCAAGGTGATCAGAGAGGCAGGCAGGAGAGTACTTGGTGTCTTCTGGCAGGAAAGGAGAGAAGGAGACTTGGTGGGGGAACCTCACAGTACAGGAAATCATACAAGGAAAGAGGTTAGCTAAAAAGAAGTGGGACATTGAGAGGACCAAGGAGAGGAGAAAGGAATACATTGAGATGCGACATAGGGCAAAGGTAGAGGTGGCAACGGCCAAACAAGAGGCATATGATGACATGTATGCCAGGTTGTCCACTAAAGAAGGAGAAAAGGATCTATAGAGGTTGGCCAGACAGAGAGATAGAGATGGAAAGGATGTGCAGCAGGTTAGGGTGATTAAGGCGAGAGATGGAAATGTGTTGACTGGTGCCAGTAGTGGGCTGGACACATGGAAAGAATACTTTGAGGAGTTGATACATGAGGAAAATGAGAGAGAAAGAAGAGTAGAGGAGCCAAGTGTGGTAGACCAGGAAGTGGCAATGATTAGTAAGGGGGAAGTTAGAAAGGCATTAAAGAGGATGAAAAATGGAAAGGCAGTTGGTCCTGATGACATTCCTGTGGAGGTATGGAAGCATCGAGGAGAGGTGGTTGTGGAGTTTTTGACCAGCTTGTTCAACAGATTTCTAGCAGGTGAGAAGATGCCCGAGGAATGGAGGAAAAGTGTGCTGGTGACCATTTTTAAGAACAAGGGTGATGTGCAGAGCTGTGGGAACTATAGAGGAATAAAGTTGATGAGCCACACAATGAAGTTATGGGAAAGAGTAGTGGAGGCTAGACTCAGGACAGAAGTGAGTATTTGCGAGCAACAGTATGGTTTCATCCCTAGAAAGAGTACCACACATGCATTATTTGCCTTGAGGATGTTGATGGAAAAGTACAGAGAAGGTCAGAAGGAGCTACATTGTGTCTTTGTAGATCTAGAGAAAGCCTATGACAGAGTACCCAGAGAGGAATTGTGGTACTGAATGCGGAAGTTTGGACTGGCCGAGAAGTAGGTTAGAATAATACAGGACATGTACGAGGGGGCGGCATGGTGGGCGACTGGTTAGAGTGTCTGCCTCACAGTTCTGAGGAACGGGGTTCAATCCCCGGCCGCGCCTGTGTGGAGTTTGCATGTTCTCCCCGTGCCTGCGTGGGTTTTCTCCGGGCACTCCGGTTTCCTCCCACATCCCAAAAACATGCGTGGTAGGTTAATTGACAACTCTAAATGGCCCGTAGGTGTGAATGTGAGTGTGAATGGTTGTTTGTTTGTATGTGCCCTCCAAATGGCTGGCAACCAGTTTAGGGTGTACCCCGCCTCCTGCACGATGATAGCTGTGATAGGCTCCAGCACGCCCGCGACCCTATTGTGAGGAGAAGCGGCTCAGAAAATGGATGGATGGATGGATGTACGAGGGCAGTGGAACAGTGGTGAGGTGTGCTGTAGGTGTGACAGAGGAATTTAAGGTGGAGGTGGGAATGCATCAGGGATCAGCCCTGAGCCCCTTCCTATTTGCAGTGGTGATGGATAGGCTGACAGATGAGGTTAGACTGGAATTCCCGTGGACCGTGATGTTTGCGAATGACATTGTGAGCTGCAGTGAAAGCAGGGAGCAGGTGGAAGAACATTCAGAAATATGGACGCATACACTGGAAAGCAGAGGCATGAAGATTAGCCGAAGTAAGACAGAATATATGTGCATGAATGAGATGGGTGGAGGGGGAAGAGTGAGGCTACAGGGAGAAGAGATAGCAAGAGTGGAGGACTTCAAATACTTGGGGTCACCAGTCCAGAGCAATGGTGAGTGTGGTCAGGAAGTGAAGAAACAGGTCCAAGCAGGTTGGAACGGGTGGAGGAAGGTGTCAGGTGTGTTATGTGACAGAAGAGTCTCTGCTAGGATGAAGGGCAAAGTTTTTAAAACAGTGGCGATGCCAGCCATGACGTACGGATTAGAGACAGTGGCACTGAAGAGACAACAGGAAGCAGAGGTGAAGTTGGCAGAAATGAAGATGTTGAGGTTCTCTCTAGGAGTGACCAGGTTGGATAGGATTAGAAATGAGCTCATCAGAGGGAGAGCCCAGGTTAGATATTTTGGACACAAAGTTAGAGAGAGCAGACTCGGATGGTTCGGACACATCCAGAGGAGAGAAGAATGTATATTGGTTCGAAGGATGATGAGGATGAAGCTGCCAGGCAAGAGAGCTAGAGGAAGACCAAAGAGAAGGTTGATAGATGTCGTGAGGGAAGACATGAGGGCAGTTGGTGTTAGAGAAGAGGATGCAGGAGATAAGCTTACATGGAAAAGGATGACACGCTGTGGCGACCCCTCACGGGACAAGCGGAAGGGAAAAGAAGAAGAGGTGCAAAAAGTAATGGCTATTGCAAACAAGGCACTTACAGTATACTTATGTGTAGCTACCAGGGATGAAGGTAACACGTTCCTCCAAAAATCCACCATTTTGAGTAACGAGCGAAGTGACGCGTTAGTTTTCCCGGGAAAGTATTTAGACTACAGTTACTTCTTCAATCCAACAATAGTTACTTATCAATGTCTCTGACCAAAACATTAATCTGTAGCAGGTGATTCAAATAAAGAGCAGTCCAAATATGCAGAAGCATTTGACCAAGACTGCCCTTTTTTCCAACGAATGGAAGAAAGCGATTGGGAAGTGATTGTTTATTACACAATGCACAGTGACGGTGCAGTACCATAAAAGTGCAAAGAAATGCACGATTTCACTGTCGCCACACTATTTTTGGCATGCACACGCACTCACACGCAGCTGCCTTCATGTACCACAATCGGCAGTGTATTGAGAATGGTGTGCTTGTTCACGTTGAGGTACTTACTGTACTGTGTTGGTATGTCAAGTCTGCACTAAGTTGCTGATTTAATGTGGCTTCAACTACACTAATATTTAAGTTATTGCTTCATGTTGATGACATGATTCTGTAACTTGTGTGGCGTACATTACCAAAAAATGGACACGATTAAGCTAATGCTTTTTTTGTACTGTACTGTGTAAATGATATTCATGCCACTTTTCAGCTGCTGAAAGTAACTAAAACATTACTTTTTTCTAACTTAGTCACTTTTGAAATCAAGTAATCAGTAAAGTAACTAAGTTACTTTCAAGCTCAAGTAATCAGTGAAGTAACTAAGTTACTTTTTCAAGGTAACTGTGGCAACACTGGTCGCTACTCACTTAGTCATTGACGCACATAGCCGAAAGAATGAATAATCCGGCACACACGCTACTGACTGAGTTGCAACCATTTGCTTCCAGCCAGTCACCATGATGTCACTGCGCATGCACGGGCCACGTGAATTGGTCCGCTTGAATAATAAAAATACAAATGAACCTGAAAGTAGTTATTTAGGTGCCATTTACTCCTCATGACCGAGACTTGCGTGTTTTGGTTTTTGTCTCTTTTGATTGAGTGGCATTCTGACTTGTTGACTTCCCCTCAACAGGACTCAACAGGAACATTTGATGGCCCGCTCTTTCTGTTCTAGCTGTGTCTAGTCTGATAGCTTCAATTAGAAAGACACACATGCCGGAGTTATATTTCAAATGGCTCATTTCTGGATCCCCTCAACTTTAATTCACAAGCAAGAATGCCAAAGAAGCATGTTAGCGGGAGTTGGCAGAGCATCACTCAGTGAAATGGCCCCATGCATGCACACATAGACACAAGTGGGAATTTCAGGGGGATAGTTTTTTTTTTTTTAAGGTGGTTTAGTGGGGAGTCGACGAGGATGAAAACAAGTTTGAGGCGATTGGAAGTGTGCATGTGCGAGAGGACTTCACAGGCTTTCCAATGTCTCTGCCACGTCAACACAACAGATGTCGTCTGCCAACTTTGAAGAAGAGGAAAAAGGAGGAGTGTGTCTGTCTCACAACAACATTCAACATTCAAGGTTCACACACAAACACGGACATGTTCATAGGGCTCAGGATTTCAAATATGTCCTTTAAAAACATCGGTGATCATCATTTTTTGGCGCTGTCCACGTCTAAGCTCCCAGTTGCAGCATCACCCGACAGTTCAGCCAATACAAATGAAAGACGACAGTTCACGGAACACTGGCCAAAGCGATGAAAAGTGACGTCAGGCCCAAATGCAACCCTCTTCCAGTCAGATACTAGAATGACTTTTCCTCAGTCAAATTATGTAACTCTCATTTAGGCGGCTGAAAGCTATTAAATAAACAAGGTGGTAAATGGATTTCAGAATAACATCATTAGAAAAGAACTAGGATAACCTTGCGCGTAACAATGAGAAAACCCAATTTTGGTGGACCACCGCTAAATCCAAGTGCCAGCAATCCAGCACAGCCATATGGAAAGAAAATGGCGGCTGCATTTCTGGATTTTGAAACATACCTACTCAATGGACCAAAGGGAAAGTTTTTGTTGGCCAACAAACATCACACAGGCAACTAAGTTTATGTGTTGCCTTCCCAAACACGGCCAGTTTAGAAGCTACTCGGAGGAAAAGGACCGTGACCATTTAGATCTGGTGGACTTCATTTGGATAACATTTACAAACAAAGTCATTCGCACTGCTGGTGACTTTGTCTATGGCGGAGCTAGCAAGCTAGCACAGGAGCCCTACGCCCGCACCTACTAGTATGTAAATATTTAACCATGTCATCTCAAATCACCCACCGCTTTACTATTTAAACACCGTATTACCAATACCAGCTGCTAACTTATCACCCAGAACAAAGTTTTTTCACGGTTGACGTCACGTATCGTCATCATTTCAAAATTACGTGTGTGTGTGCGCTTACTAGCTAGTTAGCTATCTCTGTAGCAAGGTGTCCAAGCGGTTAGCACGTCTGCCTCACAGTTCTGAGGTTTTTGATTTGAATTCCAGGTGCTCCACCTTCCTCCCGCATTCCAAAACCATGCATATTCATCGGGCAGGAGGCGGGGTACAACCTGAACTGGTTGCCAGCCAATCGCAGGGCACATATAAACAAACAACCATTCGCACTCACATTCACACCTACGGGCAATTTAGAGTCTTCAATTAACCTACCATGCATGTTTTTGGGATGTGGGAGGAAACCGGAGTGCCCGGAGAAAAGCCACGCAGGCACGGGGAGAACATGCAAACTCCACACAGGCGGGGTCGGGAATTGAACCCCAGACCTCAGAACTGTGAGGCAGACGCTCTAACCAGTCGTTCACCGTGCCACCACCATGCATATTAATATTCAAATAACCAAAAAGTGTGGGGGGGATTCCCAGGGTCGGTGCTGCGGGGCTGGGTGGGCTGTCTGTCTGTGGCTGTCCTTCCTGATGGCTGTTAGGCAAAAGCAATACTGAGCAAAGGGTCTGAATACTTATGACTTTGTGACGTTTCAGTTTTCCTTTTTTAATAAATCAGCAAAACTTTTAACAATGACGTTAGTTTTCTGTCAATGTGGGGTGCTGGGTGTACATTAATGAGGGAAAAAATGAACTTAAATGATTTTAACAAATGGCTGCAATATAACAAAGAGTGAAAAATTTAAGGGGGTCTGAAAACTTTCCGTGCCCACTGTATGTGAAGAAGGATCGATACTTTTACTCCGTTGCAATGATCGACATGCCGCTTGCTAGTTTTATTTATCCATTAGTGCTTGCGTGATCTATTTTTAGACTTCATCATCGACTTCCGCATTGGGCGCCGTTGCAGCCAATCCAATGTGATCACTTGTGTCATTTGACTCCAATTTACCAGTCAGGTGGCACAAAGCAGTCACATGACCACACAAAAACCCTTCCTGGTCCAATCAAAGTGACTCATTTTAGGGAAAAAAACAGCCACATGAGTATTTACTTTACAGACTCTAAAAAAACAACAGTTTTGTCATGCGGCATAGTCTTAAATTATGACTGCCCAAACGTGGATATTTCAGCCCACTTCTAACTTGAGAACCTCAAGTACATCCCATGCTCTCACCTAAACATAGTTAGGATAGGCTCCAGCACTCCCGCGACCCTTGTCAGGATAAGCAGTACGGAAAATGGATAGATGGACGGATGGATGACGTTACTAACCACATTTTTTAAACCGGTAACTCATATCTGTATCGGAATACATTTTTAAAGTAACCCTCCCAACCCTGACAATGCTTATACATGGACTTTTTTAAGAAAAAAATGTTTATGTTGTCAGCGCCAAGAATGATTCATGGCGAATCTACTGTATCTTGTGCCTGCTTAAAAACCACTAGCTGCTGGGTTTCAATTGTATTCATCTGTCTTATCTGAATTAAAATGCAGGTAAATGGTATTTTTTCAGTTGTTATCATTAGCTAATTCATCCTTTTGTTAACGCTAAGGGAACATGTTGTTTTGATAGCATAAATGCCTGAGCCAACAGCCAGCTACAGCTTATTTTTCTTTTTCTCAGTTCGAGCACTTTTCAAGTTATTAAAAGAGGGCTTTTGTAATTTTTTCTTTTACTAAAAGCAATTGAATCAGTACTTTTACCACTCTTTTTCCCCCCACACAAGTATGTGTACTTCTACCCAAGTACAGTATGTGCATACTTTTGCCACGTCTGCTAAAAGTCAAGAGTAACACAAACACTTGTATACTGTGCCATCATCCGTTTTTATAGCTTAACATAGCTGTCAAAATTAAAACTGGGTGTTAGTTCCACTCCCTTGTTCCAACTATGTGTACCAAAAAATAAACAGTATTCTCTTGTTGCCTCTCCAGCTTCTTCCAGACTTGACCTCACTTTTCAACTTTGGAATCTTATCCCCATGAATGAAGATCACATGCGAATCTTTGGCACCACCTAGTGTCTGGAAGTGCTTCTACATGGTATTCTCATATACATACGTGCTGGGGGTCTTCGGTTTACGACGGATTTTGAAGTTAGTATTCTTATCAGATTCTGTATTTTATCAGTGAAATATGGGGTTAAAACACGTGTCCATGACTTGGGGACAAATTGACCTTACAGACAACTGATAAATTTAGTAGATAAAAACTGGAACAAGAATGGAAGCTTCTGTGGTGTTTACAATGACATCAAAACAAGTACAGTCAGACATTTGTCGGAGAATGAAATGTTGGAGCACATAGGAAAACAAGGACGCCAGATGAGAACAGATATAGAATTTATTTCCAATATTCATTGCAAAGAATAAAAGGTGACACAGCTTGAAACAGATAATATAGAATTTATTCTGAACAAGAAGTAGGAAAATACATAGGTAGGTGAAAAGGAAACAAGCAGAACCTGTAGTCAAGGGGGGAGTACAAAACTAGTCCAAAGAGAATTGAGAGGACGGCTAAGTGTACAACAGAAAACATTGTTTACCATTCAGTTCCTTTTTCAAACAATATGCTGATTTGAAAAGAGCTGCCTTGATTTCTTGTCTGGGTTAATGGACATTCTACAACATTGTGCAAGTGTTTTGTCATCAGTTACTTTTTTTTCTTTGCTGGTATTTAATGAATGGTAAACAATAGTTGGTCCAGTGCATAAACACAGTGACAGATCAATAAAATGTACTCAGCTGACTAGAGAGAGACAATCCTGATCATTGAACAACTAGCACGAGGTCAGCAGGGGAAGGAGATGAGCAAATATACAGGTGAAATCAATGCATCAGCTAACTACAGTGAGCGCAGTGTTAAAGGACGAGAGAAGCTACATTAATCTCCGCATAAAACGCCTACAAAATGTGTGAGAATGTTGAGAGTATTATTGCCATTTTTCTGAAAGGGATGCAATTATGTGAAAGCCTAATTGAGTCAGTTCAAGGAAAACATTCCTTGCAGCCCGACATCTCACGTAATTTGGATGGAAAATATGATCTGTAACTACGAGAAGCTTTGGTGTGCACCGTAACAAGAAAAGATGCAGCTTGGGGAAACTAAATCACTCTAGGCATAAAGGAGCACAACGCAAAAATCACAAAGCACAACATGATCACACTGTTTTGCTCTGTGATTAGGCCCTCAGAGGGAGCAGTCTGCGTTTCACGAGGGAAGCGTATTAAATCAAATGAAATCAAGCGATGGGATATTAAAAGAAAAACAAAAAGTAAATAAAGAAATTATCACAAGAGCAGTCAGTCTGGCGACCAGCGGTACATCATAAGCTCAGCAGCCACAAGGAGGTCAGCTCTGCTGCCCTCACCTTCAGGCACTAGCACTCTCCAGCTAGTGCCAGGCAAAATATACGCAATAAAGCTGAAAAGCTACAATTCCACGAATTAAAAAAAATAGGGGCAGGGGTTGAGTCCGTAACACCAAACGATATGGCCTTCCTGATTCCAAAAACACCCCATCCTTCATTCCGGAACATTCAACTCCTCTCCACATCTACAAATGATTTGGTTTGTGGCAGGGTAAGCGCATACAATGGGAAAGTACTAAAAAGTAGCAAACAATATCGTTGTAGAATTCAATTTATACATCAACACAATATCATCTTAGAAAGGAAACATGAGATACATCTTTTATTCACACTTTACAAAAAAAGCTAGCCTTTTAATCTACTACAATACTAATGCCATTCAAGGAAAAGGAAAGGGAAAGAAGTGGACACTGTTGGTTTTCAGTTAAAAACATATAGGAGGTAAACAAACAGGACAGGAAAGACCTCTGAAGACTAACTTCATACTTCCTATTTCTTTGCTTCCCTGGCTTTAAAACAAGTGGTGAGACGTTAATGATGTGGAGGAGTCAGGCGGGGGTTAAGGTCTACTAAGTGCTCGTCTTCCTGTGGGATTAAAAGCCAGGTCGGGTGTCGTTGCTGACATTTTACGGAAGGGAGGAACCAAAGGAGAACTGGGCTGTGGGAGGGGGGGTGTCCACGGATGGCACAGTAGCTGCAGCGACGCGTGTGTGACAATGATACAAAGTGGTTGCTCAAATGGGATTTAAAATGACACACCTCGACTAAAGGTTGGAGGGCAGGGTGGGGGTGGTCATCTGGGTGAGGGGCAAATTTGGGTGGAATTCTTTAAAACTTGGAGATGATCTGGCCATGAAAGAAAAGTAGCACAGCTATGCTAATGTACAAAGATGACTAAATAAAAGACAACTCTGATCCTAAGGAGGGGGAGTCACACACATACGTGATTACTGGGGGGAGTCAAAAGAAAAGGAATACACACAACATCATTAACATTGTCACAGCTCGTAAAAAAAGGAGAACCAACTTTTCACAAGAAAACAAAAGGACAAAATCATCACAAACGTCTCAGTATTTAAAAATAAAAGCAGAAAAGGTTGTTCAGGCGTTTGTCGAATGTTTAGTAGTGCAAGACAACGACTGCTACGATGAGGCACGATGTTTGCTTGGACATGGGATTCTTACTGGGTGTCAGTCACACGCCACATTTAGGTGCGTGTATGTTGATGGGAGCTGAGCTGGTGGGGATGATGAATGGCAACGTCGACTCAGTGTCTTATGTACAATTGCCGCAAACAAACCAAATAGTGCAGAAAGCTGTAATGGCGGGGCTTAAAAAAAAACAACAAATACACTATGTGATGTTAATCTCGAAAAGGAGTGCAAAGTTGTGACAAAAACACCATGAACAACCTCTTCTTCTGCTTACGTCATTTGTACAAGCTGGTCATCAATTTCATCGCAACATGAATGGGATAAAAATTTTGCCATAGTTTACATACAATCTTCTCTCAAATGGGATCATAATTCACTCTTGGTACAAAAAACACCAGAAAACAAGTCTTCTGTGGTTCATATACAATCATGTAAAGACTGAGTCTACGTTTTTTGATTCTGTACAAACACTTGTGGGGAAAAAAAACTAACAAAAACACTGATGTCATGTGAGCATGTGTGGGACTGAAGAAGCAGGAAGATCACTACTGGCCGTCGAGACAGTGCTACAGGTTTGTGTGTGTGTGTGTGTTTGTGTGTGTGAGAGAGGGAGAGAGTATGCGTTGAGCTGGACAGTGGAAGGAATGCTGGTCGTACCACCCGTGACTTGCTTTCTTGCTTGCTGACTAGAAGCAATAAGACCAAAATCCCCAAATGCCCTTAACCTAAAATGAAGTGCAGGCTGAGAGTGCTGTATAGCGCAAGACTTAACTAACAACACCACCAAAAAAAGTCTAAAATTAGGTTGGTAGCGGTTTCTCAAAGCATCCCCCCAGGCTGTGTGAAGTGTGGGAGCTATTGCACCAGGGCAGGGGTCAGGTGTAGCACCACAGGAGGCCGTCAGCACTCCACAGGGCCCCGAGCACCACAAAACGACAGCGGGGAAAAGCTTCCGTCTCGACTCCTGACAACCAGACCTCTTTGCCGAGCGATGGAGGTGTAAAGAGTGACACGTCTGCCGTCTTTGCTGGTTTCAGGTTTATACAGGACAGACAGACAAACAGAGACCGACCGACAGACAGACAAGACACACACACATCGGCTCGGAAGCTTCTCCACTAAACGTGGCCCTCCCTCTCGCGTCGAAAAACGCGGGATGAGCTAGCATCCTGTGTAGCGTGAGAAGAAAGTAATGTGTACAAATGGGTGGGGAAAGGGAGTCCAGAAGACAAAATATGATACACAAATTGGACTGAATTGAGCAGTTAAAAAAAAAAAAAAGAAAAAAAAAAAAGAAAAAGGAAAAATATAGAATATCTATAACATCATACGAAATCCCTGTTGGCCAGACCTCACTGTATGAGTATTTTACAGGTTGTGTTTTTTTTTTTTTGTTTTTTTTTTTGCCGCTCTCCTCTGGGGGTGGCAGAGGGAAGAGCTGGTCGTGGGAGGGCAGAGAGGCCCCCTCCCCCCCAGTGGAGTGGCAGGGACTCACTACCTGCGTGCAGGCAAATGGAGACCATTGACCTGGGGGAGCACGTTGGGCAAGAGCAGCTCCAACTGGGTGAAAAGACTGAAGTGGTCAGAGGGGATGTGAGGGTGCGGACAGCCGCTGACATTGTTCTCTACCAGCCAGTGAGGATCCAGAGGGCCCAGGATGCCCAGGACGTTCAGGTGAGGCTTGGAATAGAAAATGTAGTCGATGACACCCTAAAAGGATACAAAGAAAGTGAAGAGGTGCCAACTTAGAAAAATTCGCTTCCAGAACAATCTGTCTGAATTTCCATTTTTTTTTTCCATTTATGTCAAGAACATTAGTGCAGGACAGTTTTTACAGTATAATATGTAACATAATTAAGAATTCTGCATACTGTCAATTGCATTTTATACATAGTCATTACTTATGGCTTCAATATTCGTTATTTTAATGTATTTATTGCATCAACCTTGGCGCAGTTGCAGCCTGAATCATAGTACTGTAATTTCTGGTGTATTATGCACATTTCCCCCCAAAACAAATGTGTCAATAGAGTGTATTTTACACAGTATATGGAAAAATTAAAAAAAATCTCTCCCATACTGGTACCTAGGGGTTGTGAAAAAGGTATACTCTAACTCCAATATGATTTGTAATATACAATGTTAAAAAAATAATCAGTTGAAATATAAGCAGGAGCTAGATATGAACAAATCAGAATACTGTCCAAATATCTTTTTGAACTGTGATATTTCCATGGAGGAAGTAAAAAGGGCAATCGAGAAGGCAAAATTAATTGAAGCATTAGGAAATGAAGGTATTCCGAATGAGGCCCCTAAATTTGTCAAAACTGTCCTCTTCAGTCTCTTCAAGACTTTTTGATCATAAGGTATGGTTAAAATCCATCATTAAAATAATAGTCATCAACAAATGACCCTAGAATAGTCCTCTTATTCATAGAGGACTTTGCTTCCTCAGTACAGTGTACAAACTCTATGCTTATATATTGAATAATAGGCTTATAAATGTTCTTGAAAGGGGACTTGTATTGATCATATACACTGTGCAGGGTCCCAAAGACTCAAAATGTTTGTATAGCATTTTTTGCTATGGAAAATTATTTTTGTATAAAATAGCCTGCATCAAGCATTCACGGGCGGTAGTACCCAGAAAGCAGGGAGGGTGGGCAACTGTTCAATATGGACACGCCATTTGTTTGTTTTTACAATCTAGTGTGTATTTCATCTCACAAATTCATACTCAGTTTTTCACGGAGTTAGAATATATGCCAGACAGTCTTGTTATATTGCCTTTTTATGTACATTTATCCAGTGTTTGCGTACCAGTATTCATTATTAGAGATATAAGTGCCTTAAGTTATATGCTAATTTTCGTTAGATTGTCGATGGTGTTTTTTATTCACTATGTGTTAGCTTTGAGCTGGCGATTTGGGGGACGCGGGGGGGAACTGAGAAACTAAGTCCGATGTATTTGAACATTAAATATGGGTAATTCTTTTGTTATGCGAGTTAGTGTTACAGTGAACTTAAACTGGACTGTCTTAACGACTTGTGCAACCAAACATTGTGTTTTGTTTCTAAAGACATTAAATGTTTGAAGTGCTGAAAACATGCAAAGACTGAAAACAATAGAATACAGAAAAAAAATGTGAATATCGAGGGAAAGTCCATTGATTTCAATACGTTGTTTCAAAAACTGAAACTTGTTATATTAGTTCACCAGACACAAAGTGAAATATTTCAAGCCTTTATTTGTTTCAATTTTGATGATTATGGCAGAAAGACAAAACAAACAAATCCAGTATTTCACAAATTCATAATTATTTCATGTTACCAACAAAAAGGATATTAAACAGAAATGTTGGTCTTCTGAAAAGTGTATCTAAGTAATATGGCCTCAGTACTTTGTTGGGCCTCCTTTTGCATTACAGCATCAAGGCGGCGTAGCATGGAGGTGATCAGCCTTTGACACAGTGCAGGTGTTATTGTAGCCCAAGTTGCTTTGATATTGGCCTTCAGATCGTCTGCATTTTGGCGTTTCTGTTCCCTCATCTTCCGCCTGACAATACAATAGATTTTCCAATGGGGTTCAAGTCAGGCCTTAGCCCCCAGCACAGATGCTTGTTTTTGGTTCAGGAGTGCCTTGACATGGAATTCTACAGCTGTAGCCCATGTCATGCAGATGCCTGTTTTTGGTGGTTCTTGATGCACTGACACCAGCCTCAGTCCACTCTTTATGTAGCCCCCCTGGATCTCTGAATTGCCATTGCTTGACAATCCTCTCAAGGCTTCGGTCATCCCTGTACTTGCACACCTTTTCCGGCCACATTTCCCCCTTCCTCTTAACACTCTGTTAATGTACTTTGATACAGTGAGTGCTATGTGAGCATCCAGCTTTTGCAATTTATTTTTGAGACTTTTTTTCTCCTTTATGGAGGGTGTTAATAATGGTTTTCTGCACAACCGTCAAATCAGCAGTCTCCCCTATGATTCTGAAGCCGACAAAGCCCATTTAAAGGCTGAGGAAAACCTCTGCAGGTGTTTTGCGTTAATTTGCTGACAAGATTGAGACAAAGGGAGCCTACAATGTTAAACTTTGTCATGATATTCTTATTTTGTGAAATGCTGGATTTTTTTGTCTTTCTGACATAATCATCACAATTGAAACAAAGGCTTGAAATATTTCACTTTGTGTGTAGTAAACGAATATACAAGTTTCACTTTTTGAAAACTATTATTGAAATGAATAGGACTTTCCCTCAATATTAACATTTTTTGGCACATACCTGTACCGAATTGTTGAGATATGGCTTAAAAATCTTTCACCTAAATTTTCCTATTTTTGTGGGTGGGGGTAAGAAACTACCACCATGGGGCTGGGGCGTATACCCTACTTTAAACCAAGCGCCTTATTCCATGCAGTGGCCATTTGGCAAAATTGCACTTGTTCATAAATAACTTTCCACAGTTCTAGAAGTATAGCAAGCAATTGGCAATGAAACTATGCCCATAACTCGAAAAAGATTGCTGCTTATGGTGCACCCTCCGACGGCTATAGAAGTGCATTGTCCCACTGAATGTCAAAGGCAGCGGCTACAGAAGCACGTTGTGCCGTTGAATTTCAAAGGACGGAAAATTGTCCCGACGGCGTGGCTTATGCCATATTGCCCACTCAGAGGCTGCTTCTCTGCTGCCGGTGAAAGGGTGCGTTATCTCCGTCGCTGGAAAAGAGTTGAGCGATAAGGAAGTACGTGTATTTGATTGACAGCTGAAAGGTCTGGGGAGGCAGGTTTTTTTTAGAGCTCTCAGCGACAGACCCACAGTGTCTCAATTGACCATTTTGAAGCCTGATTTCACATACTTTCTATCCATTCATTGTCCAGCTTGTTAACAAGACTTTTTTTCTGTCATGTGTCAAATTTACAAGACATCTTTTTGGTCGGTTTGGTAGGAGTTTAAGCAAGCAACATTAACTCTTACTCCTTGCTACTACATTAGCACTTTAGCAACCTGTTGATGTGATCACGTAGGCTCTGCATGCCTGGAGCGGAGCATGGAATGGACCAGAGCCAGTCCGATCTAATTTGATACTCTTTTTCTTTGTCGACATCGGACCGATTTTCAATTTCAAAGATCGTATCGCGACACCCCTAATAATAATTCAGTGGCTTAATTAATTAACGATCAGTAAATAAATAAACAATAATAATAGTAAAAATAATTTTAAAAATCAGTACGTATACTGATTGTTTTGATGCACCATCTGGAGTTTAAGCAAGGTGATGTAATTTCCCGAGCCCTGTTTGGTTTATTTTCTAATGAATTAACTCGTGCGACAAAGGAAGCTAATATAGGGATATGTTTGGATCATATTAATGTGGGTATATTATTGTATGCAGATGATATTTTAATGGCTGAATCTGAGTTTGATTAGGACACCCCGCGGAGGAAATTCATTTCGGCCGCTTGTTCTTGTTCTTTTGGTCATGACCCACAGGTCGTGACCATAGGTGAGGGTAGGAACGTAGATCGACCGGTAAATAGAGAGCTTCGACTTTCGGCTTAGCTCCTTCTTCACTACAACGGACCGATACAAAGTCTGGATCACTCCAGACGCTGCACCAATCCGTCTGTCGATCTCCCGTTCCATTCTTCCCTCACTTGTGAACAAGACCCCAAGATACCGTATTTCACGACCATAAGGCGCACATAAAAGTAAATTTTCTCCAAAAAGGACGGGGCACCTTATAATGCGGCGCGCCTTATGTGTGCACAGAGTTCCTAAATCTATAAATGTTGTTGTGTGATGAGCGCTCCGCTTGACTGACTGGGAGCATTTCCTGCTGACACACTGCTTATACAGAGGAAAAGCGGACGTGGCTGAGGACAGCATGCGGACGTAAAGGGGGAAGGGTTGCGCGTGAAGGAGGTACGCCCCCAGTAGGTATATAGGTATTGTGCAAAACAACATCAGTGTGGCTAAGGACCCTTGAAAATGGCACCTACGAAGAGACACGCTTACGAAGCACAGTTTAAACTGCAAGCTGTCAGTTATGCGGAGGATCATGGAAATCGAGCAGCCACGAGAGAATTCAAGATCAACGAATCCATGGTTCGCAAGGGGAGGAAGCAGGAAAACGAGCTTCGCCAAGTCAAGAAGACGAAGCTGAGTTTCCGCGGAAACAAGGCGAGGCGGCCCGAGTTGGAAGACCAACTCGAGCAATGGATTAATGAGCAAAGAACAGCCGGGAGAAGCGTCTCTACAGTCACCATTCGACTAAGGACAATAACGCTCGCAGAAGAAATGAAAATCGAACATTTTCAAGGAGGTCCGTCTTGGTGCTTTCGTTTTGTGAAACGGCGCCATCTAGCCATCCGGGCAAGGACTACCGTGGCGCAGCAACTTCCGGCGGATTACAAGGAAAAGCTGGCCATCTTCCACTCCTACTGCAGTAAAAAGATTGCCGACATGGACGAGGTGCCGCTCACTTTCGACATCCCGGTGAACCACACTGTAGAGAAGAAGGGGACCATCACGGTAGCGATACGCACAACGGGGCACGAGAAGTCGGCTTTTACTGTTGTGCTTGGTTGCCTTGGTAATGGACAGAAACTGCAACCTATGGTGATTTTTAAGAGGAAGATGCTGCCTAAAGAAAGGTTTCTGTTAAGGCGAATCAAAAGGGCTGGATGGATGAGGAGAAAATGAGAGTGTGGCTGAGTGAGGTGTACGTAAAGAGACCGGATGTTTTTTTTTCCACGCGTCCATAAAAGTTATGAACAGAATCGGTGACAAAGGGCAGCTTTTGCGGAGTCCAACCCTCACCGGAAACGAGTCCGACTTGCGGACCAAACTGACACTGGTCGTACAGGGACGAACACCCCGTATCAGGGGGTTTGGTACCCCATATTCCCAAAGCACTCATACAGGACTCCCGAGGGACATGGTTGAATGCCTTCTCCAAGTCCACAAAACACATGTAGACTGGTTGGGCGAACTCCCATGCACCCTCGAGGACCCTGCGGATGGTGTAGAGCTGGTCCACTGTGCATGAAAAAGCGAAGATTGTGACCAGAATGTAGGTTCAAATGAATGGAGCCAGGAGCTTCCTTTCAAATATCCACACTTTCCCTTTAATTCTCGCCAGCATCCTCTCTCTTTAACAACCTGCTTCTTCATTAGCTCTTAATCTATCTTTTTATGATCAAGTACAATATATTGTGTATACAGCATCAAACACCTATACAGGCTTGCTGTTCAGGGCATCCATGTGAACAATAGCGCAATGTGCGGGGGTGTGCAGGCAACTCTTATTTTTATGCGATGGTTTGGTCCAATTGGGTTCGACCATGTTGCACAGTGTTCGACAGGCTTTAGGGTTAATAGCATTTATATTAACACCGCCACACTTAAGTCGCATACTTCTTTTATCACCTGGAAGCAGTGGAGCGTGTTCTACCGAGATACAGCAGCTAATCATAGTACAGTGGCACGTGGCCTGGAGCCAGTCATATTGGAGCGGGGCGTGTCCTTCCAGGAAAATGCGCTGGATTCCTAATGTTGGACGTTCCCTTTCCGGGTTGTCTCAATTGTAATTTGTTTCATCTTTTGTAAAAGTGTTTCTGCTTTTGTTAATGTTTACTTAAATGTAAAGGCTTCTTTATACTTGCGCGGGCTGCGACCGCGCTAACGTCACTGCGGCTATCCCGCGCGCAGTTTGCCTTTACACTCGAGCGCAACCCACGCGTGCAGTTTTGAAGAAGTGTTTCGGTTTTTGTTAATTTCTTTTCTAAAATGTAAGAGTGTTTCGGCTTTTGTTAATTTGTTTTCTGAAACGTAAGTGTTTCACAATTTGTTATATTGTTTTGCACTTCCAGGCCACCGTAAATAAAGGATGGGGACCACTGACTTAGACACTGCAGTCAATCAAGTTACCTTGAAGTCAAATGTGTAGTTGGTGTAAGGCATCAGGCCGTTCTCGTAAGCGCTTTTCAGCTTGAAGCCGTGGGTGATCCTGCCGTTGGACGTGCTGTTCTTGCCGTTGCAGTTGAATTTGGTCAGACTGTCACTGTAGCGAAGCTCCTTGAAGTCCTTGTGGGTGCAGTCAACTCCACCCGTACTTAAGTACTCCACCACGCCTGCGTTGGGAGGCAGAAATTCTCTTAAGAACCCAGCAAAGTCAAAAGGTGTCAACATCCTTGTGAAGAGTGACGTGGGTATGATTAAGTTACATCTGATCTGATTTAACATTGGAATTATATGAGGGGTTTTGAAAGGCCCCTGGTCAAACGTCCCGTTAGATAAGTTTTGTTAATTCTGAGTGCTATTTTTAATTAAAATATATCTTCATGTGAAAACTGTCAGTAGCAAACAAGTTCTTTTTTCATTCTTTTGTTTTATATTGTGCACTGTTGCAATGTAAATATTTTTAATAATTAATACCATATTTGGAAGAGGTGACGCAACAGCCTAGAAGGAAGTCTGAAGGCTTACCCCATTGAGTGGACCACAACTCAGCAATATGTATTTGTCATTGTTGGAAAAGAAAGCCCTATCTTTGCTTATTTTAAGGAGGAGGAGGTGACGCAGCAGCAAAAAGAAAGGGAATGGGAATATCCCACACTAATTTCACGGCAGCATTTCAGAGTTTAAATTTGTTCGCGAGCTTTTCAGTTTCAGAGAGAGCGCTTCAAGGTGTATTTCAAGCAAGAGCAGGGAACTTTGAAAGGGAGTTTGAAAGCCTCCCATCACAGACGTCTCGATGTTATTTTTGCATTGGCCCAAAGCTCGGGATAATGAGACACCGAAATTATTTTGCATTCCTCCATTTCACCCTTGCCGTTTACAGTACAAGTCTACCAAATTAGCACGCAGAAATCACTCCGCCATTCCCGCTCCCATTGGAGGACCTTTTTGGAGTCACTGTGTCAACACTTCAGAACAGAAAATGTTTCCATCCGATGACCCGACGCTGAGCCTCAGACACCCTTCTACATTGACGCAATGATCGGCGTCATATCAAAACGCGCTGACATACCCTCAGCACAAACACAATGAATGGGAAAGTCGAGGGCATCAGACGCTTTGCCAAGTGCCTTAATGCTTCGTATGAACAATTGTTATGACGCCTGTCTTGACTTGTTCTACTGCACGCAGGCCTGACCACAGTCACTGTTCATACAGCGTATTTAATGCCACTTTGGAGAAATAATTGCATGAGGGGATCACATGTTTATTGTCCAGTATTTTGACGTTCAGCAGCCGTTTTTTTCAGCTGACTGAACAGATTAGTTGTGTTACCTTGCTGGGCAAACAACTGTGCTGCACTCTAACAAATGGCTTCTGTTTTTTCTTGTTGATCTTTCGGCAGCTTAATGAAGCCTTAACCAGGCCCGCCATGCTTTTCCCTCACGGATTTTTAATATACCACATACATTCGCACATCCTTTGGGAGCTGGTTGGCTTGGGTGGGGGTGACGGTTATGGGTCATTATTGCCCTGTGACCGTCTCGCCTCACCCCCACCAGTTTCCCCAATTTTAATGCACGACACCCCACCACACACGATCACAGTACAGAGATAATGGTTGCCAGTCGGGGACCTGGTAACCATAGTAATAGGGTGGGTGGTGGGTTTTCACACTTCTCTTGGCTTGACTCCTGCCCCCCTCCCCCCTTCGGTAGTCCGGCCGCGGAGAGATGGGGGTCCGCTCCCCTCACCCCGCTTTGGGCCCCACCTTCCTGTCCCGTCTCCCGTGCCCCTCCCTTTGGGACTGGTCGGGGCGCTTCGGTTGGACTGGGACCTCCCAGGGTCCTGGGGGGGGTGTCGGTGGCGTCCCCCTGGTTGGGTCCCCTGCTGGACAGGCTTATTGGTGGGTGCGGGTGGAGGGAGCCAGGCTCACCCTTCTTCAATGTGCCAGCTCAGCAACTCCGTACACCAGTAGACTAACATGCATGTGTGATATGGTGTTCATTTACTAATAAGTTCGATAGACACTAATAACAACACAGGTTATACTAACATAACACAGGTTCTTACAGGTGTTTACACACCAAAAAAAGAATCCCACCGCACCACTCGTCAGTAGCACAACCTTGCTCATTTCCCACATCCCGTCCTGCCCTTTTCGGTCCTCTCTCATCTTCTTCTCTTGGATAGTTTTTGCATGCCCCCCCCAATCATCCACAAATAAGAACACGATTTGACTGTTGTAATGTTAGTTGTGCTCAAATGTCTAGACAGTCTCACTATTGTTCTCCTGTGGTTCGCACCCCTATTCCTTTTGTCCACTCTGTCCGTCCCCTAAAGACCTTTTCTGTGCGGCTGAATTTTTAATAAATAATAATTAAAAATTAAAATAAGCAAAGGGAGTATTTCAAACTCCCCTGTTGCACAGAAAAACTGTTCCAGCACAAAGGCATACAGATCCACCATTCTGCAAGGTCATGCAGCTGAACAGGACCCCTTAAGCATGCTTTCGCCCCCTGGTGGCTGGCTGCCTAGATTGAGAAAGAGCTTCATCTGAAGCAGTGCCCCCATTTTAAATGTAAAAATCGACAACGATCAGGGTAATTTAATTGTGGCAGCCAAAATCGCGATCAAGATTAAAATTTTATTAATTGTGCAGCCCCAGTGGGTAACAATATTAATTTAGACAACTATGTCACAACAAAGCTGACCGCGTCACATCATTTTACCGTCCCTGATTTAGTTTAGATTTGCACACTGAGTCGCCCAAACCATTCATAGCACAAAAGGTGGACCTCTGTTCTACATACCAGAGTCAGGCAAAGAGTTGAGGTCAGCGCAGAGCACCAGTGGAATGCCATTGGTTTCACCAGAGACAGAGGACAACTTGAGGCTGCGCGTCGCCTTGTCCACAATGTTCTTCACTTCTGACAGGAACATCATGGTCTGAACCAGCTTAACATCAGAGTATTCCGGGTCCCAGTGCATGTGGGCGTTGGCTACCAGCAGCAGTTGCTTCTCCATGCCGTGCAGTGACTTTCCAGCTGAAAAGACAGCGAGCAGAAGTGACATACAAGTTCCAAAAACTACAGAAGTATATGGTGGTAGGATCTACTCACATGAGACTTCCATCATCTCTTTGCGGACTTCGAGCAGTACGGCAACCCCGATGTTGTCCTTCGTCATCACGCGGTTCAACATGGCCTCTGAGCCCTCTGAGTTTGCCATTGCCAGCTGGTTAAACTCCACTGTGTGTTTCTGCACTGCACTAAACCTGTAGATGAACAGATGTGTGGGACAGGGTAGGGATTAATCCAGAGTGTGTGTCATGCATCTCATTAATTTACAAGCATGCTAACACATAAAAGAAGGCTTGTGACATTCAATTAAAGTGAAAACATTCTGAAAACACCAAAGCATTAATGCAGACATACTGATGTCTAAACCTGTACGGTGGAATACGCCTTGTCTTTTTTTATTAGCTTGTATTTTTAATTGTTGCTATTATAAGCCACGTGGCGCAACGAGTACACTCTGCAACCGGAGGGTCGCCAGTTTGTATCCCCGCATGCATGTCATCGTTGTGTCCCTGGGCAAGACACTTAACCTGCATTGCCTACGAATGAATGTGGTTGGATGATAGGCACAGAATGGTAGCCACGCTTCCGCCTGTCTGTTGCTACACAAGTATCTTACCACCACCAGTGCATGGCTGAATAATGCGTGAAATTGTAACGCGTCTTTTGAGTGCCTAGAAAAGCGCCATATAAGAGTAATGCATTATTGTTATTAATGGTAACTTGACCTAAAAGTTCAATGCATTCCGTGACAAAGCTCATAACACAATTGTATATCAAAATAAATTTCCCCCCATAAAAATGAAGTACCATTAATGCATTCAAGCAGCCCAAAAAACAATTGTTTTGTAACACATTCTTGACAAAAATGGTTGTGTTTAACAAAAACAAAATGTAAAGAAATAAATTGGTTCCATATGTGTTACTACTGTATGTAATGTAGTATTTGTGACGGGTGCCTTTAAGTGATGTGCCCTAGTGAGTGACATCAAGAGGTGGAGTCAGGCTGGCCGGTCAGGGTTCAATGAGAGCGTCTGGGCGTGAGACAGCAGCTCTTGGCGGGTGTCCTCATTTTGTATTTGTGAATTTGACTGTATGTCCCAACAAACAGCTGAAAGTGCACTGGCGACTGTGGCTCTCATTGCTTACTCTTGAGTCGGGAAATTCCTATGTCTCGTTACCCGTAAGTACAGTTACTACTGTATTATCAATAGGTGAAGTTTGGAAAAAATAACCGTATTAAGACATGTACACCGCTTAACTGAAATACTTGTTTAAAAAAAATAAAAAATAAATACAAAAATAAAAACTATTGACAACATACTTTTCTGTCTTGTAGAAAATTGCACACCCATCCACATGTTTGCGGTCCGACTCTGACATGGTCCTAGCTCGTGACTTTGGACTGAAGAACCCATCATAACCCTGCTCCTTCAGCTCAGGCAAGAAATAATTGTAGTATTGCTCTGTCTCCACTTCCTATGTTTCACAAGGAGCCATGGGTCAGGGTGGACAACAGGAAGAGCAGGAGGTGAGACAAATACATTGTCAAACAAACAAACAAAAACAAAAAACGATTACAGGAAGCAGAATGACAGGAGGGACAATAATGCATGACTCACCTGCAAACTGATGATGTCCGCATTGCAGCCCATAATCTCTTGCATGATGGACTTCTTCCTGTATTCCCAGTTTAGAGCCCAAGAGGGGCAGTAGCCGTACAGCTGCCTTGTGGCGTACTTATCACACAACACGTTGTAGCACATGACAGAGAATAGTGCTGCAAAGGGGAAAGCACAGAAAACATCTTAGTCCCTCTCCGTTTTAAAACCATAATTTCTCATGTGTAATAGAATAGACCCTTGAATAAAATGCACACCCCCAAAATTGACTCCAAAAATCAGAAAAACCCTTCTTCCTATGTATAATGCGCACCCATGACTTTCTATCCATTGATATAATTGTAAGTAATAAATGTTAGTGGTGATCCTCTCCTAATTAGTTTTTCTAATTAAGTCTGATCAGTATTATGTTTAATACTAAGGTTTGCTTGTTCTTTGGTAATGTACATATTACTGTGGGCCGCCATGGTTTTTCATATTAACACTGCGGCTTTACGAAGGTATTTTCGACCGCCCGTGACCATTGGGACGTCAGCCGGCTTGCACAACGTACTGAAAGCTAGAAAGGTCATGTGCCCAGCTAACACGTTCACACTTCACAACAGTATTTTACAACGGCGCTAGGCATGCTGGGAAATCTTCTGATAGCGAGGCACCATGTTTTTACGACGACGACGACATTAATGACGTACCTAGCACCGTTGTATAGTTGTTAAAATCCTGTTTTAAATCAGTTAGTCCCCTAATCTCATAAATAGTTGTAATAGCTTGATTGTTAATTGATCTTTATGTGTGTTTGTTCGCCCTCTGCAGCTTTTGTTGTGTCTTAACTATTTTTTATTATTTTGCACCAGGAGTGGGCACAACCTCTCTCATTGTGCAAGATGGCTAACGTGCAATGGTCACGTTAGGGGAGATGGAAAATACCTCCGTAAAGCTTCAGTGGTAAAACTAAACAGTAGGATGCGCCACGGTAATAAATACTTAACTAAAAAACTAGTAAACCTTAGTATTAATACTGCAGTGGCAAAACTATACACTTGGGTGCATCACAGCCTCGATACTTGCACAATTAAGGAGTATATGAATTATAAAATTTTAAATCTGAACCTAAATATGATGTAAACTTATAAATCACAAGATTTGGCTTCTCTAAAACATCTACTCATATACCTCATTTCACGGCGAAGGAATCTTTACATATGTATCATGCGCACTATTGACTTTTGAAAATCTTTTTGGGGAAAAAAATGCACATTATACACAGGAAATTATAGTAAGTAGGAACCATGTTAATTTACCACATTCACCACCATTTCAGGAAAAATGAAAGCACTAGTGAGAATGAGTCAGTGCTGCAACTTTGTTTGAGAATGCTATCATTCAGATGAACGACCAGCCTGTTGAGTAAAATACAATTTTCGTAGTCCAAGGTTTGATCTCTTTGCTTGGTCCATTGTAAATCGACCTTCAACTTTTTCCACACAGGGCCATGTAAGTTTGCATTTTTTCCCCTCCTTTAATAATAAACATTTAAAATGTGCATTTTGCGTTTACTTGTGTTGTCTTTGACTAATATTTAAATTAGTTTGATGATGGGAACCATTTAAGTGTGACAAATGTAAAGAAAATAATAATTAAAAAAATTTTTAAAAATTCAAAACAAAAAAAATCAAAGGGGCCAAACACTTTTTGACACCACTGTATATAAGCTATTGTGTGCAACTATGACTCTGACACAGTTAATTCTACTTGATGCTACAGATGCCTAAATTTGAAAGACGCTCCACAAAGCTAATCTTTAGTAACCTTGACAACTAGTGACACACCGAAATGAAAACTCGACCGAAACCCAAAACTGAGGAACCCAAGGCCGAAAACTGAAAGAAATTACCTATCAAATTTATAAGCGATTTTCATACATAAAAATGCAACACAAAGCACTTTAATTAAAATATAAAAATAAATCAAAGCCAATTTTCTATTAAAAAACTGTGAGAGTTATTAGTAAAATTGCTTTTATGGCGATGACTGCCGAGCTGCTAATTCACTTTCAGAACAATTTGTCTGAATTTTCCTATTTTTTAAAATTATGTCAAGAACATTAATGCGGGACAGTTATTGCACTATTATTTCTTTTGATTTATTTGGATCTCCATTGGCGGCACGGTGAAAGACTGGTTAGCACATCTGCCTCATAACTCCTGTGTGGAGTTTGCATGTTGTCCCCGTGCTTGCGTGAGTCATCTCCGGGTACTCCGGTTCCTCCCACATCCTAAAAACATGCGCAGCAGGTTGATTGAAGACTCAAAATTGCCCGTAGGTGCGAATGGTTGTTTATTTATATGTGCCCTGGGACTGGCTGGCGACCAGTTCAGGGTGTACCCCGCCTCTCGCCCAGAGTCAACTGGGATAGGCTCTACCACCCCCGAGACCCTAGTGAGGATAAGCGCTACGGAAAATGGATGGCTGGATCTCCAGTAGCTTGGGCTAACGCCATCGCTATTTTTCCTGGAGTCCACATCCACCATTGCCATCTTTAAACTGGAAAACACCATGACAAAAGAACAGACAAAGTCAAGAGTCATAAACACCTCACAACACTATGTAATTGGATTTTAAAAATGCATAATGTTCTATTTCACAACATATTACTCTATAATTGTTAATAAATTATGGCTTCAATATTTGTTATTTTAATGCATTGTATCAACCTTGTATTTCCTGTATCCACGAGTGCTGCTGAAATTATGCAAATTTACCCATTGTGGGACTAATAACGGTTATATTCATTCATTCATTCATTCATCTTCCGTTCCACTTATCCTCACTAGGGTCGCGGGCGTGCTGGAGCCTATCCCAGTTGACACCCTGAACTGGTCGCCAGCCAATCGCAGGGCACATATAAACAAACAACCATTCGCACACACATTCACACCTAAGGGCAATTTAGAGTCCTCAATCAACCTACCATGCATGTTTTTGGGATGTAGGAGGAAACCGGAGTGCCCAGAGAAAACCCACGCAGGCACGGGAGAACATGCAAACTCACACAGGCGGGGCCGGGATTTGACCCCGGACCTTAGAACTGTGAGGCAGATGTGCCGTCTAAGGTTATATTATAAAGATGTATTGTATTAATGTACTTTTAAATGATAGTTTAATTTTCTCAAGTGGCATAGCAGAGGTGACTTATTAATTTGTTTCTGGTCCCTCTATAGCTGTCTAGCATTGAATATACACTGTAAAAGTACTTTCCTCTATAAACACTTACTAATTTGCCTGCTATTTTGCTCTTCAAAAATGGCTCATCTCCACTATAACGTGGTTCCAGCCAGACCGATGTGAAGTGTTTTTGACGTCATGTGATAGCTTAGCGATTAGCATGGTGTTCCTGACCTCTCGCGTCTTATCCTGCGCCCGTCGTTCATTAGTACGATAGTAGTAGTACTTGTCTAAAAGTGTAGTTTATTCGCTGTCATGGAGGCAACGATTATGACTTATGCTGCGCTGACAACCGATGTGAGGTGCACGTTTGCCTCTGAAGCTCAGCATCATATTTAGCCGTGTAACCTATAGCTCGTAGGTAGCTGGGGCGCTGCCTTAAAATAGCATGCAGCAAGCTTTCCACCCACGAACAAACAGATGGCATCGAGGTTGGGCGACAATAGGCACGCTCCGTTTGGGCTAGTAGCCGCTAGCATGATGATGGAAAAGCCACACGGTTTGCATAATTCATCGTGACATGCGAATTTGAATTATTACAGTAAAAAAAGATGTTCATCTTTGTTAGTAATGTGTTTTATGTTACCAGTAGTTTGTTTAATGCATGCGTTAATTAAAATGTATGCTTATTTCACATGTCATTATCAAACTGTTAGTGTAGGCTGAGTGAAATAAAGTGACCTCCCAGTAAATTCATCTGGATATTCAGCAATGCTCTATAGGGCATTGCTTGTTAATAGAAAATTATTCTTCACTCTGAAGTGTACACACTTTGGCACGCTGGCCATCAGTGTGTTCAACATGACATGTTATGTATTTGACATGTTATTTCGGTAGTTTTAGTTCAGTAAAAAATAAGTCATCTGAAAACTTTTGGGCTATTAAAATGTTTGGGCCGAAAATTCGGTGCATCACTATTGAGAACAAGATCTTGGGAATTCGGTATTATACATGGTTAAAAACTCTTGCATTAACCAAAGCATCATGCAAAAGATGTGAATAAAGATGTTATCTTGAATAGATTGCACAGTATATAGATTGTAAAAACATTAGTTATGATGTGACAGAGGAGGTTAGATTGGAATACCTACCAGAAAAGGTTGGTTTGGCAAAATATGTCCCCTTCAAAAGAGGGTTTCATAAAGCAGTAGAGGAAGAGACGAACAAACACATTTTGCCTAGATTAGACTACAGGATTTCAGCCCCGATATTGGCCAGATTAGCCATCGCGGGCAATTTCCCAGATCGGGCTCGACATTTTGACGTTAACAACAAAACTTCTTGTAGTGTGACATAATTCACGATCAAGGTTTTTTCCCTACGATAAGCCCTACGATGCCAAAAAGAAAAGTCTAGCATGTTTGATTTTTTGGGGATATCTTCCATGTAGTGTGACATATCAAAAGACAACACTCCCACAGCGCACCTTGACGTCGAGCAACGTCAACGTCACGTCACTTGCCCTAAATAATTTAAATGCCGCAAAGTGAACACTATTCGTGCAAATAGCAGTGTGGGCAAATAGAATAGGTCATGTCCTTTAATCAATTGTTTTCTCGTGAATTTATTCTGGAGCATTTTAGAGGTGTTTCAAGTGCTCATTCCATGTTTTTTAGAACATTTAACCAAGATGGCAGCCACTTGTCACGTTGCTAATAACATCACTAGTGTTGCCATACCTGATGCCCGTGCTCGGTCTGGTTCCTGGAGAGAAATCCACGATCGGGCTGGGGGCTGCTCTGTTGGAACTGGGGGGAGGGGGGGAAGTAAAATAATGTTACTCTTCCTGTATGATAACTGCTACATTTATGTACAATTTATCCTCACACTACAAATTGGCAATTCTGCAAGACAATTGCTGAAATATGAATGGGGTAGATGGGCTGGGGTATCCAGAAAAGGCCACTCACTGCGCTTGATAGCCCCAGCCAGATTGTCTAACAAGTAGTTGAGCAGTCTTCTCGTGCCATCGGGTTCCTGGTAGAGGCTCATAATTTCTTGTGCAAGTGGGTTTCCTGTAGTGGGAAAAGTAAACAAGAGAAAAATGACATTTCAAGGAAAGGGCAGCTGCGCCTGATTTTAATTAGCTCCTCACCTTTTAACCCCAGTGTTTGTAACTGAAACAGTTTTCCCAATTCAAACGGCAGAACCCGCAACTGGTTGTTATTTAAAAGCAGTTCCCTGTGGGAGGAGAAAGAGTAGCTGTAACGTTTTCTCCTTTTCAACAAGTATCAGATTATTTCACATGGAGGGTAAAAAGAGACTGGACTTTTAACAATTAAAAAAGAGCTAATTACTAAAAGGAGCATTGTGGCATATGTATTTCTACACAATCTGTTTAAAGGACGGACGGGACAATACAAAGACGGGAGATGACGCACCTGAGAGCCACCATGTTGCCGAGCTCTGCCGGCAGGCTCCTGATCTTGTTGGATGAAAGATCCAAGTACACCAAATTGTGAAGTTTGGCAATGTCTGGCGGGATGCGTGACAACGAGTTGTCACTGAGGTGCAGGGCAGTGAGGTGGGTGAGAGACCACAGGGCAGTGCTGAGACTTCTTACTCGACCTACAATAATATGGAAGGGAGGTTGTGTTCCCATTAGGTTTTCACAGTAGAAGAGTTAACTTTCGTGACACTTGTGCCACTTCACAGGGGCCGCTGCAGTGAAGTGTAGTCTGTGTACACGTACACTATATTGTTTAAAAAAAAAAAGGGGGGGGAATAATTTTTTAAAAACGGAACATCCACATTCAACAGTCGCCCAACCTCGCTGGTTTCCGTTGTTTGGGTACTACGGGGGAAATGCTTGGAGGCCGCTCTTATGCGCTGCTACAGTTACCGCAGCTAAATATGATGCACAGCTGCGGAGGCGAACGTTCGCTTCGCGTCATGTGGCAACGTAGAATAAGTCACTAATCTAATTGCCTCCAAGATACACTGCTGACAAGTGTCATCACGAAGGAGTAATTAACAGGAGAAAGATGTGGATGCCATGCTAACTGCTAAGGTATTGTGACATGAAGTCATGAACGTAATAAATTTTAATTGTCGTGGTAACACCAAGTCAGCGGCTCACGACGAAGCGAGCCACTGGCGGAAGGGCGTTGGCACTGTAGATACACACAGCAGGAACCCTTAAGGGAAAGTTAAGTGTTTATTACATTTGCTAGCCCGCGAGCTAAGAAGCTAAGGAGCTAAACAGCGTGCGAGGGCTCGCTCGACCGTGGCGATGTTTAAAATGTCAGAGCCTTGTTCGGAGTTGTGCGTGTTCCCAAAAATAATGGGAAACTTAACTGTGTACTAACCATAAACACAGCAGTACACGTCAATATTCAGCTAGTAGTTAACAACAGCAAACTTATTTTATTGACAGGTGAATGTCTTAACAGTCCTGCAGCTCGAGGGCGGGCCATAGTTTACATATATGGTAACTTTTGCATTCATTCAAATTTGGCAAATGCTTAAATACACCTCTGTGGTGCGTCACATTTACAAGCCATTTTTTGGGCCTCTTTAGTAGGTTAATGACTCTATACCTTTCTCCAGGTACTCCGGTTTCCTCTCACATCCTAAAAACATGCAGGGTAGGTTAATTGAAGACTCTAAATTGCCCATTGGTGTGAATGTGAGTGCGAATGGTTGTTTGTTTATGTGTGCCCTGCGATTGGCTGGTGACCAGTTCAGGGTGTGCCCCGCCTCTCGCCTGAAGATAGCTGAGATAGGCTCCAGCACGCCCGCTACCCTAGTGAGGATAAGCGGAATGGAAGATGAATGAATGTTCTTAAAAATGATGTACTTGAATTACTATACTCTAATATCAGTGGTTTAAAAAAAAAACATGGTAGTTTTGGGAAAATACATCGTCCTAAAAAAATTGCTATTGTTGCAGCCCTAAACAGAATATATTGAGAGCGAGCAAGAGCAATGCACAACACAAAAATATTGTGCAAACACCAAAAAAATAAACAAAATAAATATGTAGTTAGTACCCAAATCCAGTGGTCCCAAAACCACCGGGCCGTGAGGCATTTGTTACGGGGCAGCAGAGAAAGAATGACCAATTTATATAATTTCTGTTATATTGCAATTCACGTGTCAATGTGTTTTATTTTGAAAATTGACTGGATCTTCTCCGCTGCAACTGCTGTGCATCTCAATTGACACGTCGAGACTGTAAAGAACGATTCAGTTTCCGGTCTCAGCCGGCTCGAACGCTTGTTTCCGGTCCGAGCTGGCTGGCTAACGGCGGCAGAGCTCAAAGAACGAAATCATTTCATAAACTAATTTAGCTCATTACGTTAACTGAAAACTATTAACCTATTGCAGCTAACTGCGGGCAAGAGGCGAGGGTACACCCTGAACTGGTCACCAGCAAATTACAGGGCACAAAAAAAAACAAAAGAAACATTCACATTCACTTCACGTGCAATTGACAGTCTTCAATTAACCCACCATACCCATTTTTGGAATGCGGGAGGAAACCGCAGTACCCTGAGAAAACCCACAGGCATGGGGGAGAACATACAAACTCCACACAGGAAGGCCAGATTTGAACCCTGGACATGTGAGACAGATGTGCTATCCCAGTGGTGGGCAAACTACGCCCCGCGGGCCACATCCGGCCCATTGATCATTTCAATTCGGACCGCCAAGGATTGGTACAGAATCGGCCAAATCATACCAAAATCATGACTACATTCATTTGACCTTGTCCTGTAAAGCCAAGTGGTTCAGCAAGGTTATGCTGTAATGCCCAGTGGTTCCACCAGGTTGCCCTGTAATGCCCAGTGGTTCCACCAGGTAGCGCAGTAGGTATTGATACATTGACTTGACTTTAGCTGTTGTTTTTACTCTGCTACTGCTCTGAACCCTTCTTCAACCATGAGTGGGCCAAAGACAAGAAAAGTCGACAGTGAGTGCTGAGTGTTAAATATAGAATGGACTACGAAATATTTTTCCACTGAAGTCCGGTCAAAGGCTGTATGTCTAATTTGTTAAGAAATCATTGCGGTTTTAGAGGAATATAACATCAGCCGTCACTTTTTTAACAAGCATGCTGATTATGCTATCAGCCAATCAACGCAGGAACTGATGGCTACGGCTCAGCGGTTAAAATCAAGGTTGCAGGCTCAGAAAAACACCTTTATCTGACAAACTCCCATCCAAGATTCAGTCACACAAGACCCTGAAACAGCACCACAGGAGCTGCAGATGGAACGGATTGATCTCCAATGTGACACTGTCTTAAAAGAGAAGTTCGACTCTCAAACTGGATGAGTTTTATGCTTCATAAAGCGCTGACAAAATTTCCAAAAATCCAGAAGATGGCACAGAGGATGCTTGCTGGTGGTGTTTGGCACTACATGTTTGTGTGAACAAACTTTTAGTGTGATGAACACCAACAAAACACCCTACAGATCACAGTTGAGTGATGAACACCTCAGATGTGTTCTGAGAATTGCCACAGCAAAACTAACACCAGACTTGATAAACTGGCAAAAAGGTGATCAACAAAACAATACTGTTACCATTAAAAGTATATCGAAGTATTAACACTACAATGCCTTTTTTGTTTGTTCATTTTTGATATGTAAGCATCTGGTCCTTGCTTGGCCTGCCTGTCAAATTTTAAAAGTCAATGTGCCCCTTGAACCAAAAGGTTTGCCCACCCCTGCGCTAACCAGTCACGCAACTGGGGGGGCTCTGCACTATAGTGGCTCTGTGAAGCAAGAACCGTGATATAGCGGAGGATTACTGTATCTGTATTCCGTGCCAAGATCTTGAAAAAGTTCCAAAATAATTGCTACCAAATAATTTTATATTCAAATTACTTTTTTTCCCCCTTAATCCAACCCCCCCATGTATGCTAACATTAAGCGAACATTATACTGCTGTTACATTAATTTAAGTACAGAATTCATGATGTCAAAAAAACAATACATAACATTAAAACACAAGCCTGCCTTTTTTACACTTTGCTTTTGTCTGAACATGAATGTTCCCATTATGCCTTTTAAAATTATATAAAAGAAATGATCTGTTTCGTCAGCCACTGCCTGTTGCAGACAAACTTCACATTCACAGTAAAATATTTTGCCGATATAATGAGTCAGTCAATCTGTATTACATACAAAGCTGCGGTCTGCCAATTACACAAGACTACACCCATCATACGTAGTCCACTGCTACGAATGGAAAGGTTCATGTAGAGCTCGAAAAGTGTTGCATTTTACAATTTCTTCATATTCATTTATTTATGTATTTATTCAATTTTATTTTTGAAAATTCTAACCACCATAAATAGATTCCAGTCTTCAGGGTTGGCACCGGCTCATGAAACGTGGCCAATGTGGCTAAACAGTATAAAAATCTCCTGCCCAAACTTGTGTGTAGTTAGCCACAACATCACGTGTGTTTATGTGGCTAAACCTTTAGTCACATTTACCCAGTCCCAGGGAACCAAGCTAATAAGCTTACGATGTGGGCCCACTTAAAACTACCTTGTCATCAATCAGGAGTAGGGCTGAACGATTTGGGGAAATAAACAAATATTGCAATTGTAATTTTTCGGGAGGAAGTTTCTCTTCAGCATTAGTCACTAAACAAGAAATAAATGATTCTATAGTATGACCAAGAGAATAGTGGACACAGCCAACAAATTACTCTTTCCTGTAGGCGAGGCCTAAATGTTATGATGAATTGATGAGAAAAAAACCTTCCATCACAGTAGAATATTGACTTATTGATTTAACTTAATGTCTTGTAAAAATGTAATACTGTATAATGATGCTCTTGTCAGTGGTAGTAGCAGCGTCAGCTGAGTAAAGAGAAAGTGGAGTGACACGAGTGACGCTTTTCATCACCCAGATGTGCGTATAAAAGCAGTTCAAATGGTAAACTGTATTAAACGTTAATGTTCTCATGAAATAAAGTGTTGAGGTGATTCACTTATTTGATAATCCTCAAGAAGGATCTTGAGAACTTTATATAGATTTTTCTCAAATTAAAACTTTTTAGTGTAAGACAAGCAAAATCTTGACTCTTTGGTGGTAAATATTAGGTTAGTTTTAGCTGTTAGAGAATTTTAACAGATTTCAAAAGCAGGACAAAGTCGTCTAAATTACATAAGGGGGGCGTGACTATGGTTTGGGCCCCCAAATGACTAGCTAGCTACGCCCTGGTTCGAGCCAGTGTCGCCGCCGCTCGGCATGACAACCACAGTGGGATTAGCGAATCCTGTATTGATGAAGAAGGCAGCTAGCTAGCTGTGATAACTAATGTGAATTACAGGACACCTTGGCCATCGACACTTAAAACGTAGGACACTGTAATAAAAATGCATGCTTTAATTCGGCATCAAGCGGCATCGGGTCTCGTCTTCCTCAATGCGCCGCTCCCCTTCAGCTGGGAAAGCCCGTGAGCCTGACTGCTTCTACCCAGCAGCGGCTGGACAGCAGCTTCAAGCATTTTACAAAGCGAGGGGGAAATTAAACCATTAACACCGTTCACACACAGCAGAATGAGCGTATTCACTTTAAATTTTATTAGGAAAGGTTTTGAGTTTTGACGCAGGCAATTTTGATGCGCCAGCGTGGCGAACGTGGGCAATATTCAGTTCACCACATCCTGTTTCAATTAGCCATTGACGAGGTGGCAAACGGGCAGTGTGAACTCCAAGTCCTGTGGGAAACACTACATCCACCCATCCATTTTCCGTACCATTTCTCAAATATTTATAATAAGAAAAAGTCTCGTTTCAGCAGCAACAGGATAGGGAAATACAAAAATAAAATTGCTATTGTTCTCAACATTTTAAAAATGTGGAAATTTAGAAAAATTGTTCTGGAAGTGAATTTCTACAGGTTGGCAGCTGCAGTCATAGTCATAAATGCGATTTTATTAATAATTGGCATAATAATTCCTGTGTGTTTCGGCTTGGGGTTCCTTATTTTTGGTCAAGTGTTACGATTATGAGTGTGATGTTACTTATGGAGTTGTGTTTAAAGGCAGAAATTTTTAAAATTGTATTTCATCCATCTTTATTAGAAAAAAAAGTGTATCCAGTGTTTCGGCATTCAGGTCATTTGTTTTCTTGTTTTTTAAGCAATTTCTCCAGCTTTGGAGAATTCTCTCTCACACAAGCTGATGGGGCTTGTGTGCTTAAAAACTAGGGATGTCCCGATCCGATCACCTGTTTGAAAATCGGGGTCGATAACGTGATTTTCAGCTGATCAAGATTGGGTGAAAAAGATTGGTTTTACTCATTTCCTAACATTTTAAATGTCACAAAGTGAAAAAATAATCCAAAGGTACAAAGATCCTGCCAAAAGGAACTGTAATAGCTTTGGTTTATATTAACCAATGTAACTTTTCGGGGTATTTTTAGTCCCAGTATAACATAAGTAACTGAAAGTGACATGCAGATTCTGCGTGTTTGCGTATGCATGCGTGCGTGACACACAAACAAACACCATCTCTGGGATTTAACGAATATTCATACACAAACTCGGTAGTGACACATACAGACAGGAATATAACAATACTCACAGGCATATAATCTTCCTAATCTGTGAAAACGAGTTCATGTTTCATCATATTCTATTCTTTTTTTACTGCAAACGTCAAGCTACATGCACCACACTGCCCCAAACACGCCAAGACGCGCACAGCAGGTACAGCAGATTATTCTTCTTCCCTGACTGTCTGACATGAAATCAGACTGAAACTTTCCTGTTTTAAGTCAATTAGGATTACCTAAATTATTTGTATTTGCTAAATATATACATTTTTGTATTTCTATTTTTTAAATATTTTTTTGTTACCAATTTATTTTTGGGGCGTTCTTTTAAATATTAAAAGTTGAGTTTTGGTAGTTCCATGTATCAATCGAGACTTGGTATCAGCAGATACTTAAAATCAAAGACTTTGACTTGGTCGCAAAAAATGTGATAGGGACATCCCTACAAAAACTGCTAAGAGGTTCATATATATTTACATGTAATATTAAATCAATTTGCCCTGCAATTGGCTGGCGACCAGTTCAGAGTGTACCCCGCCTCTCGCCCAAAGATAGCTGGGATAGGCTCCAGCACGCCCGCGACCCTGGTGAGGAGAAGCGGTATGGAAAATGCATGGATTAAATCAGTAACATTTATCAACTATATCTAAACATTTTCTACACAAACCTTTCAAAACATGGCTTGTAAAGCAATTCAGTACCACCTGGTCCAACAGATGCTTCCTGAAAGCTTGATGTTAAAAAAATTAAATAGCCTAATTAATAAAGCGACCACGACGAAGTTTTAAAATGTCTGTACACCTTTGTTTATTCCAAGTGTATTTGTGAATTATTTTCCATGCCTCGACGGCTTTGTGCGAGGAGGTGCTTTTTTTTTGGATGGTTCAAACAAATGTGACATTTAACCTTTAGAAAAGAAAATTAATCATTTAAATTATACTTACTTTGAAATAGATTTTTATTTTGATGGCTCAAGTGGAAACTTAAGAGGACCAGAATGAAACAAGAAAATGAAAACAAATACCTTATTTGCCGATACTATTAGAGGGATATGAGACCAAAATGGTCCAACATGGTGTAAAACCGTTTTCCTTTTGGGGTCTGTATGACAGTGGCTTGAAGGGAAAAAATGTACTTCAAAAGATCCATGATTCTTTTGGCAGGGATGCATCTCAGAGACAGATGCACTTCATAAACAAAGAGTTTGGCACACGTCATGCAGTGACGGGTACATACAAGCAATACGGCGGCTACATCGGTCACGTGACTTTTTCAGAAGGGATGCGCGCACCAGCACGGAATTTTGGCCTATGAGGTTGGCACATGCGTCAACGCATTGGTGTTGCCGGACCAGTCACGAGCAACGAGAACTTTTCCGATCGTGTAAACATTATGCCAACGAAAAATATTGCAACACATGGCCTATTCTATGTCACAAAGAGTCGAGCTACGCTATGAAGACACACAACTATGACACAGCTCCTTTCAACTCGGCATCTCCGTGCTGTCCCAAGTTTTAACACAATGTTACTCAGGGTGGGCAAACACAACTGTTGTGCTCTCAGGGGGAGTTAAATAAAACAATGATGTGCAGTTGCTGGCTTCCCAAAAATGATCAGTTTGTTTTACATTCTTCAGTATTATATTTGTTAGCCTTCCACCAACAAAGCATAAAACCCTCTTAAATACAGGATATGAGTTCAGAATGTTTAGTACGGAAAAGCACAGCGACAACAAGCCTGCCCGGCTGCCATCTCGTTTGTTGTTCCTAATCAAGTGGCTGGCCTCACAGATAAAAAAAAAAAGTTGCTACTTGATATCACCACGAAAGGAGGAAAAAAAAAATCCTATGTTGTGTTGATGTAGTTTGCTTTGCTCAAACACATTAGTAACATGTCAACGATTATATCTTCTCTTGTAGTTTTGACCAAAGAATGAGTGGGCTCGAGTAAGCCAACACTAATAGCTATGCTAGCTACACATTAGACGATTGGTCCGTATTGTTTTAAAACAAATATGTTTTAATGATACGACTCAACCTGTTCAGCCAAATTTTCAGTGTGCCTTGAGTGAATTGTAAATAATACATTCATTTGGCATAGAGATCAACGGACCAGAAGAGGCGGGGTGGGACCAGTCATTAAAACCTGAAGTGTGTGGCATTACACCCATACCCACCACTAATTTCCAGCTCAGCCCAATATGACTTCTTCCCATTGGCTGCCTCCTCGCTGGGCATTATTGTGTACATCCGCCTGGGATCCGGCGGGTCATATTTTTCCTTGGGCATTCCTGTAACACTATATATATATAGAGTGAGAGAGAGAGAGAGAGCAAGAGAAAGAGAGAGAGAAAGCAAGAGAGATCGAGAGAGAAAGCAAGAGAGATCGAGAGAGAGAGAGAGAGAGAGAGAGAGAGAGAGAGAGAGATCAATGCCATTAGGAGTAGCTGGAAAGTGATAAAAGTTGTTTTATCTATTGGAAGACTCAATTACAACCAAAGTCAGTTTATACTAAAAGAAAAAAATTGTGTGCATAATGATCAAAATGGCTTACAGAAACTTTACTCAAAAACATGACCCACAACCCATTTGGGATACTAAGTTGGGGAAACCCTGCCCTGAAGGATAGCAGAGAGGAACGCTATTTAAAGTTGTGTGCAAATATTAAACAGAGACTCGAAAATCACATGTGCCTGGAAAATAAAATAGCGTAATGAAAATGTCATCTAACAAGCAATAGTGCATGAATGTTATATTTGATCTCACCAAGTACCACAGATCAAACTCATAGTAATAAATAACGCCAGCAATAGCATAGTTAGGAAAAGCACCTTATAACCTATGTAGTCCTAGCTAGTGTGTAGAGGATATTTTTCCTCATTGACGATAGCTGATTAGCCAAGCTTAACCTAAATAGGTATTTGTTGGCCACGAAACTATACATTTCACACAGCCAACGTTAACACGATCACGCTTCCTCGCAAACCGATGGGGAAACGGAGTCCCTAAGTGGGTTCGATAACGCCTTTATAATGTAAGCTTTGTCCCACGGAGCTTATCAAAGCCACGCAGTGTAATTTATAAAAAGATGCAACACAATTGTTTACATAACAGCCTTGCCACTGCCTAGCGAACAACACTAGGCCAAGAAACACCGCAGCAGCGAGCTACTACTAGCTAGCCAATGTAACAGAAGGCACCAAAATAATGTAATTCCTAATAAAGTCCACGGACTTATAAAAGCACCACAATACCACATCTACGATTCATTCCGAGCTATTTTAGCTATAGCGCGCGTTAGCTAGCTAGCTAGCTAGCTACAAGCTAACAGATCCAATTATTCGAAACTGACCGACTTGCCATTTTAATAAGTCTTGCTTTGGGGGGAAAAAAGACACTCATAGATTTTCTGGAATCCGACTCGACCTAAAAAGGCGACGGGACGAGTGGAAATGGAGTCGGCTGGAAGCAAAAGAGTCGCGTTTATACCTGCAAGAGCATACCAAATGGCGAGGACGACTGCGTGCTCTCTTTTGTTTTCTAGCCACTTCTCAGCCGTTTCCGCTGCTGCTGTATTATGGCGACCGTGGGGATTTTTTTCCCTCTGCTGATAACGGCGAGCGCTCCTATTGGTCCGCGTGTAACGGGGCCCAAACAGCTGTTGAATCAAAATAAAACCCTTACTGTGAGTGAACAGGAGAAAGGTGGCGACTGGTTCTTCTATCTTTAGTCATGCTTAGTATCTTTGATACACTGATATAATGTTGTATTACTGGATTAACAGGACCAGCACAGACGAATATGTGAAAGATGACTTTGATGAAACTAATAGATTTTAGAAAGCGGAGACTAGTATCTTGGGAAGCACGGTAGACTAGTGGTCGGCACAATTCTGAAATTCTGGGTTCTAATATCCGAGCTTCTTGTGTGGCGTTTACGTTCTTGTGTGGGTTTTCCGTCCTGCATACCAATCAGCCGTTCACTCGTGTTGTGGCAAAACTGTTGGTTAGGGCCACTCTTCCCATTGAATGAGGCAATCTTTGGGGGGAGAGATGTCAGGACATTGTTATATAGGCAGACGATAGGTGATGCCTAATGTTGACCAGACGCAGAGAACACACCCACCGAGGCATAAATAGAGGGACTGAACACCGAAAGTTTTGAACTGAAGAAGCATTTTGGATTCAAGGTGAAATATCTTCAACAAACAAAAACAGTCGATCTTGCCTTGATTCAACCTTTGCGGACTACCATGACCTTTAGACTGAGAATCTACACAGACATGTTAGCCCCCTTTCTACCAACAAATGAGAAACTCGTTAATTACTGACACTTGCTGGATCTAAAAAAAAATCATTGCAGGCAACTCAGCCTTTTAAGTTAGTCTTATTTTATACTGCATCTTAATCGAAGTTTAAAATATCATTACTACCTTTAAAACCTAACCCTTTATTCATCCAGGTAAGGCAATTGAGAACTAATTCTCATTTGCAATGCCAACCTGGCTGCAGCCTTTGAAGCAGAAGGAAGTTTATAATATCCATCCATCCATCCATTTTCTGAGCTGCTTATCCTCACGAGGGTCGCGGGAGTGCTGGAGCCTATCCCAGCTATCTTCGGGCAGGAGGCGGGGTACACCCTAACTGGTTGCCAGCCAATCGCAGGGCACACATAAACAAACAACCATTCACACCTACGGGCAATTTTAGAGTCTTCAATCAACCTACCACGCATGTTCTTGGGATGTGTGAGCAAACCGCAGTGCCCAGAGAAAACCCACGCAGGCACGGGGAGAACATGCAAACTCCACACAGGCAGGGCCGGGATTGAACCCCGGTCCTCAGAACTGTGAGGCAGACGTTCTAACCAGTGCCGCCTAGTATGTATGTATGTGTATATATATATAGTTTTTCACACCTGGATTTGGGGATCCTCTGCCATTCTTCCTTGCAGATCCTCTCCAGTTCAGTCAGGTTGGATGGTGAACATGGGTGGACAGCCATTTTCAGGTCTCTCCAGAGATGCTCAATTGGGTTTAAGTAAGGGCTCTGGCTGGGCCATTCAAGAACAGTCACTGAGTTGTTCTGAAGCCACTCTTTTGTTATTTTAACTATGTGCTTTGAGTCATTGTCTTGTTGGAAGGTGACCCTTCGGCCGAGTCTGAGGTCCTGAGAACTCTGGAGAAGGTTTCGTCCCTGTACTTGGTCACATTCATCTTTCCTTCGATCGCAACCAGCCGTCCTGTCCCTGCAGCTGCCCCACTGCATGATGCTGCCACCACCACGCTTCACTGTTGGGACTGTATTGGACAGGTGATGAGCAGTGCCTGGTTTTCTCCACACATACCACTTGGAATTAAGGGCAAAAAGTTATATCTTGGTCTCATCAGACCAGAGAATCTTATTTCTCACCATCTTGGAGTCCTTCAGGTGTTTTTTTTTTTTTTTTTTTAGCAAACTCCATGTAGGCTTTCATGCACTGAGCAGAGGCTTCCGTCGGGCCAATCTGCCATAAAGCCCCGACTGCTGGAGGGCTGCAGTGATGGTTGACTTTCTAGAACTTTCTCCCATCTCCCGACGGTATCTCTGGAGCTCAGCCACAGTGATCTTTGGGTTCTTCTCTCACCAAGGCTCTTCTCCCCCGATTGCTCAGTTTGGCCGGACGGGCAGCTCTAGGAAGGGTTCTGGTCGTCCCAAATGTCTACCATTTCAGGATTATGGAGGCCACTGTGCTCTTAGGAACCTTAAGTGCAGCAGATTTTTTTTGTAACCTTGGCCAGATCTGTGCCTTGCCACAATTCTGTCTCTGAGCTCTTCAGGCAGTTCCTATGACCTCATGATTCTCATTTTCTCTAACATGCACTGTGAGTTGTAAGGTCTTATATAAACAGGTGTGTTCCCCTCATCGAGCCCAATCAGTATAATCAAACACAGCTGGACTCCAATGACGGTGTAGAATCATTTTAAGGATGTTCAGAAGAAATGGACAGCTCCCGAGTTAAACATGAGTGTCACAGCAAAGGGTCTGAATACTGTGATATTCCAGTTTTTCTTTTTTAATAAATCTGCAAAACTTTCAACAATTCCGTTTTTTTTTGGTCAATATGGGGAGCTGTGTGTACATTAATGACGAAAAAAAAAAAACTTAAATGATTTTAGCAAATGGCTGCAATATAACAAAGAGTGACAATTTTAAGGGGGTTTGAATACTTTCCGTACCCACTATCTATCTATCTATCTATTTATTTATTACACACACACACACATACATATATAGCCGCAAAAAAACTCTTCCTTTCTCAGCTTCCACCACATGGTTCTCTGCTCCGCCTTTGTTTTCTTAATCTTCCTCCCCACCACCAGGGTCATTTTACACACCACCATCCGATGCTTTTTAGCCACATTCTTCCCTACCACTACCTTAAACTAGTAACCTCCTTCAGATTATATCGTCTGCACAAAATGTAATCCACTCTTGTAGGTTACCCTATGTTACTGCTTCTTCTGGAAAAAAAGTGTACACTACATATATACACTACACTCTATTGCCAAAAGTAGTTCAACAAAGTTTAGGAGTGAGTTATTGGGGATTTTTGGCCATTCTTCAAGGAGCATATTTGTGAGGTCACACACTGATGTTGGACGAGAAAGCCTGGCTCACTGTCCACTCAAAATCAACCCTAAGGTGTTCTATTGGGTTAACGGCAGGACTCTGTGCAGGCCAGTCAATTTTATCAATACCAAATTCTCTTAACCATGTCTTTATGGACCTTGCTTTGTGCACTCGTGCACAGACATGTTGGAACAGGAAAAGGTATTAAAGGTTGACTGTCCAAAATCTTTTGGTATACTGAAGCATTCGAGTTCCTTTCACTGGAGCTCAGAGGTTAATATTTTGCACATTTCCAACTTGGTGGGAATAAGTTTGGAGATGGCCCCTCCCTGTTCCAACATGACTGTGCATCAGTGCACAATTCAAGGTTCATAAATACATGGATGAGAGAGTTTGATGTGGATAAATTTAACTGGCCTGCACAATCCTGACCTCACCCCTATAGAAAATGTCATATTAAACCCCATAGTGTAAGAATGGGATGTATAATAGCACAAAAATTTCACTTGTCTAGAAAGGGTTCCAAAGAAGTACATCTTATGAATACTTCTAAAAATATTAAATATTAGATAAAAGTAATACTAAATGAATATTTTTACATTTACACAAAAGCAAAACAGTTTAGTTATAAACATTTCTTACAGACACTATAATGACATTTAATAAAATCAACTGTTTCCTCATTTAACATTCACAGACATCTAGCAGGAAGTCCTGTAAGTAAGTGAGGGACTCCTCTACGTGGGGAGGCAACGCTTGGCCAACGTCTGCCTGGGATCTTGCGAGGAAGGCCTCCACGGCTTTACAAATGGCCGCCTTTGTTAGCGTATCATCGAGCTTGTAGACCAAGGAGCTAGCTCGGCTTGTTTGCTTGCTGACTGAGGTGTACAGATATCCTAGAGATAACAGTATGGAGGTTAGAAGGATAACTTCACAGTGCACAGGATATCAAAAAGTTATTTGAATACTCTCCTGCAGAGATATAGAGTGGGCTATGGGCTGAAATATGTGCCAGCAAGAACTGAATTTGAATCATGTGTATTTGAATTTCTAAACTTGAATAATTGCATTAAAAAACTGAATTTGAAAAACATAATTTGAATTTGTATTGTTTAATTTGAAACATTGCATTTAAAAACTCAATCCGCATAGTATAATTTGAAATTGAATTTATTTGTTTGAAACTGCAGTCCAATAAACTTGAAAGTGAATGTAAGAATTTTTGATCTGCAAAGAAAATTAAAATTACATATTTTCACATTTAGTTTGATAATTTCAGATTCAGTTCGACAAATTCAATTTAAAATTAGCTGTGACAGACATCCGGGAATTGTAAGGAATAGCAATCGATCGGCGATACACAGATCTCGTGTTCGGCCAATCAGCACCTTCATTATTTATCACGTGACATAGGGACAAAGAAAAGTAATGTTTTTTTTTACCTTTGCAAAACACGTCATCAATAAAAAGTATTCTCTAGTAATGGTATGTATTTTTCATTTAATCCCAGACATTTCTCAAAAGAGAACCCCCCTCAGTAGTAGCCATTTTAGAGGATTTTGACCGATTTTTCAAGGCACACAGAATATTATGTTCTATGGCTATATAAAAATGGCACCCTGACTTCCATCTTTCAAGCAAAAAAAAAGTTTGTTTCTACCTTTTTCCGTTCTTTAGTAATTTAGAAAATAACGTAAAAGACGTAAAACTACGTCTTTGGGATTAGGTGATCAAGTTTTAAAAGATGTAAAACTACGTTTTTGGTATTAAATGGGCATGGTTATGCATCCAGCAGATGTTCTACCCCCATTCCAGTAAGCAGTGCAGAGAAAAAAGGTAATTGAAAGCTTTTTTTTCTCCATGTCCCACGACAGCAATTTCAAAATTCAAATTCAAAATATTTTTTTTAGTAATAGTTATGTTTTTAAACTGCACAGGTGGTGCTTCGAGCAGAAGCAGGGACTGGTTTCAAGGACAATGACAACTACACAAGACCGTCACCAAAGAATAACAAAACTTTGCTAGATTTTATCCATCCATCCATCCATTATCTGAGCCGCTTATCCTCACAAGAGTCGCGGGTGCGCTGCAGCCTATCCCAGCTATCATCGGGCAGGAGGCGGGGTACACCCTGAACTGGTTGCCAGCCAATCGCAGGACACATACAAACAAACAACCATCCACACTCACATTCACACCTTTGGTCAATTTAGAGTCTTCAATTAACCTACCATGCATGTTTTTGGGATGTGGGAGGAAACCGGAGAACATGCAAACTCCACACAGGCGGGGCCGGGATTGAACCCCGGTCCTCAGAACTGTGAGACAGACGCACTAACCAGATGTTCACCGTGCCGCCTGCTAGATTTTATGCGCAAGGTAATAAAAACCTGGACTATTGACCAAACGGTAGAGGAGGAGAATTTGGAGGAAGAAAGTGCTAGTGTGGGAGCCCCATTTGGTCATGATTTTTTTTTCTAATGTAAATTCTGTACAGTTATACTCCATCCATCCATTTTCTGAGCCGCTTCTCCTCACTAGGGTCGCGGGCGTGCTGGAGCCTTTCCCAGCTGTCATCGGGCAGGAGGCGGGGTACACCCTGAACTGGTTGCCAGCCAATCGCAGGGCACATAGGAACAAACAACCATTCGCACTCACAGTCATCCCTACGGGCAATTTAGAGTCTCCAATTCATGCATGTTTTTGGGATGTAGGAGGAAACCGGAGTGCCCGGAGAAAACCCACGCAGGCACGGGGAGAACATGCAAACTCCACACAGGCGGGGCCAGGGATTGAACCCGGGTCCTCAGAACTGTGAGGCTGACGCTCTAACCAGTCGGCCACCGTGCCGCCTACAGTTATACTTGTAAATAAATTCTTTTTCTGTCAAAAGTACTTCTCCAGTGTTGTTTTATGTTCAGATGTTTGAGATTTTCACTAAAAAATATATATACAACAAAGTAATTGTTCTGCTTGATCTGTCTGCTTTCACAAAAAGGCTGTTTTCTATTTTTTTTCCCCTGCAGAAACCGATTTGGCTGATGGTGGTTTTGGTCTTTACATGGTCATAGTACACAATATTCTGTTCCCTGCTCAGGAAACTAAAATAACGTAGGAGTGGCTTCAGAACAACTCTGTGACTGTTCTTGAATGGCCCAGCCAGAGCCCTGACTTAAACCCAATTGATCATCTCTGGAGAGACCTGAAAATGTCTGTCCACCAACGTTCACTATCCAACCTGACAGAACTGGAGAGGATCTGCAAGGAGGAATGGCAGAGGATCCCCAAATCCAGGTGTGAAAAACTTGTTGCATCAATCCCAAAAAGACTCATGGCTGTATTAGCTCAAAAGGGTGCTTCTACTAAATACTAAGCAAAGGGTCTGAATACTAATGGCTGTGTCTGCAAATATGCAAAAAATTAAACAAGAATTTTTTTTTTCCTGTCAATATGGGGTGCTGTGTGTACAACGAGCTGTGGGTCGTGACCGAAAGAACAAGATCCCGGATACAAGCCGCCGAAATGAGTTTCCTCCGCAGGGTGTCCGGGCTCTCCCTTAGAGATAGGGTGAGAAGCTCGGTCATCCGGGAGGATCTCAGAGTAGAGCTGCTGCTCCTCCGCATCGAGAGGAGCCAGATGAGGTGGCTGGGGCATATGATTCGGATACCTCCCAGACACCTCCCTGGTGAGGTGTTCCGGGCACATCCCACCGGGAGGAGACCTCGGGGACGACCCAGGACACGCTGGAGAGACTACATCCTTCGGCTGGCCTGGGAAAGATCTCGGGATCCCCCCGGAAGAGCTGAATGAAGTAGCTGGGGAGAGGTTAGTCTGGGAGTCCCTGCTAAAGCTACTGCCCCCGCGACCCGACCCCAGATAAGCGGTAGAAAATGGATGGATGGAGGGTTATGTCACCAAATATTAAAAGTTAATTTAATCTTGTCTGTTCCAATACTTTTGCTTACCTGAAAAGTGGGTTGCTTCAAACAAAAGGTGCTCTGTCCTGAGTTGTTTAACACATCTAGATGTAAATACCATGAAATAAAGGCTGGAATTCTGAACTTTTGTCTCATATTCATCTTTTGATCTGAAACCCACATCTTCAGTACAGAACAAAAACAAAGAAATTGACCTTGTTGCTCCAATACTTTAGGAGGGGACTTTATCGTCAACTCCCACGGCCTGGACTTCCTCTATGTGACTGAGACTTGGATTGGGGCTGAGGAGTACGGTATAGCGCCTTGTTGAACTATTGCCAAGTGCCTACTGACTGTTAGTCTTTAACCTTGGTTATCAGAAATATGTATCCCTTCAACATGCGCACAGTGGTGCAAGAAAATTGGCCGGTACGCACGTCATGAATCTGATGGTGATTTTGTGCAACCGCTCAACTTGTGCGCAGAGGAAGAACATTTCGACACATTTATTAGTGAATGAGGCCCAATAAAGGCTTCTTTATACTCGCGCGGGCGGCGACTGCACTGACGTCACTGCGGCTATACCGCACGCAGTTTGCCTTTATACTCGAGCGCAACCCACGCGCGCAGTTTTGAAGATGTACTGCAGTTCACCTCCAAGTCGGGAGTGTCGCTACGGCTGGTATTGGCTAGGACACCACAGGATGGAGTTTCCTCTGCATTTTTTTGACATTTCCGGTAGCCGTTTTTACTTTCCTTTCTGTAACAAGGAACAAAGCAACAATAATGGCGACTGTGGAACTGTCTGCGAGAACAAATGGACCTAGATCACCAGATGATACGTTTAATTATGCTGAAAAATCGATCAATAAGGCGGCGGCGTAGATGGTATGTAGAACCAAGGGGCACGCTGAGTACGTCATCACAGCACGTGACTAAAACGGACCAATCAAAAGATATGGTCTCCGCAGCATTCTACGCGCAGTAACAACTTTTGCCGTGTGGGCGTCAAGTGACGCAGAGGGGGGCCGCGCGGGCCAATTCATCGGTCACGTGATGCAATGCAGGCATTGTCGGCCTGTCGGAGACTAAAGAGGCCTTAAGTGTTTCTCTACCTAAAGAATACTTATTAACCCTTGTATGAAAATGCAATAAACCAAATTAAAGTATTAAATTACATCCACTTTACAGATACACTGTATATTCAAGGAATTCATAGGAAATAGAACTCAAAAACATCAAGCGGAAAAGTCCTTTATCGTGATAGTTCCATTTCTTCCAAACAGCTCACCTTTCATAGTTGTGTTGTAGCTGACTAGCAACATCCAGAGGTGTTGAACCAACTCCTCCCATTTCTTCCAACGTTCACCATTATCCTGGAGATCAAAATCGGTCATCGAAAATGTGTCTTCGCTGGATGTCTCAATTTACAGAACAGCTCAGTGATGTTATTTAAGCTCCCAAAAAATGAGGAAATAAAAAAAGCAATGGATTGACTTTTGACGTTTTCACGTGACGTTCCGCATATAGCTGATAGCAGTACTTTTCACTGCTTCGCCACTTTAATAAATGTGAGAAAAAGAAGTTGCGCATGCCTACGAACCAAACAGGACACATGCGGAGCGAACCGAAACAGTTGAACCGAAACGTTTGGATGGTTTTCAAAAAACGTGCTACCCCTAAACCATAGCATTATAAGTTCTAATATAATGTAAAATGTACAGACAAGGAGGTTGTCTCAGCCGATCCATGCATACTAGAAAATCTTAACCATACGTAACATTTAATGAATTTAGGATAATCCTTAGTGGCAAGTGTCGTATTCACCGTTGGGTCTGCAGCCAGTGTGCAGTTCTCCAAAAAGTGCAGCAAGCGACTGAGTGACATGGGCACAGGTGTTTTCAGTGGACACGCATAGTCCAGCAGATGTTCCAGCAGCTTCCATCTCAGCAGGTTGCTCTGCAGGCTGTTCAGCAGCAGTAGCCTGGGAGTCATTAGCGCAGAGACAGAACCGCAGTAGAAGAGGACTATTGTGTGGCAGGAGAACAGTAATGTTTTCTTATGTACTGGTTCATTGCTTTGTTTACTCCTCTCCCATACTCACCTCTGTGCTCGTAGGGGCTCGGTGCTGATGAGTGTGAAGAAGAGCTCCTGGGACAACTTTGGTGCGCTTAGCGCAGGAGTGCGATCTGCTTCTAAAGCAAGACACAATATCCGCTGGAGAATGGACACAATTCTGAAAGATTACAAAGATTAGTCTCGAGGGGTGGGTAAAAATATAAAATCACCAATACATTGCAATACTCCACCGCCCCCCCCCCCCCCCCCCCCCCCCACCACACACACACTTCAATATCGATACAACAGACTCTCTGAATCAATTCACTTTCTGGCCAGTGGGCCAGTGGGGGCGCTATACGTATGATTCGCATTGTATGGCCAGAAGCCTTACTCTACCAAACAATAACAAAATGGCGACTAAAGCAAGCAGCTGCACGGCAGCAACAGTGTGAGGTGAGCGACTTCTACTTTTAAATCTGACATTTGGGGTCATTTTGGATTCCCTGTAAATCCAGAACACGGGAAGTGGACAAGACACTCGAACCACGATATGGAATACCAAATCGATAACACGTCAGAAGTCACTGTCCCGAAGCTGTACACAGAGTTAAGACAGCTGTTTTGGAGTCAGAAGTAATCAGAAAGAGTGGCTCTTACATGTTGTGGTTGGACTTGCAGAGCAACTGACCCGTACGTACATATCTTTCACATCTCATTTCATTTCTAATGAGTGGGAATTAGTGTCAAATGTTCTTTTAATTATCTGAATATTTCTACTTCTTAATGAATCACTATTGGAGCATTTAAATCAATATAGAATCGAATTGCAACCTAAAGTACCAAAATCAAGTCAAATCGTAAGGTTCTTAACAATGCCCAGCCCTATTAGTCTTTCACATGAAAAGGGCAAAAACAATTACAGGGACTGAAATAACTATTGAATACGTCACCATTTTTCACACTAACTATATTTCCAAAGGTGCCATTGACATTAAATTTTCACCAGATGTTGGGAACAACCAAAGTAAGCCATACCTACAAATAAAGTAGAACAAATAAGATCAGAGATTTTGTGTGTAATAATGTGAAATGACACAGGGAAAAAGTATTGCACACATGACAAAAGGGAGGTGCAAAACGGCATGGAAAGCCAAGACAACACCTAAAATCTATCAATAATCAAACAGCAATCCAGCCCCTTGTCAGTGCAAATGAATATCAGCTGGTTCAGTCCTAATTGATGGCCTACAAAAAGGTCTCATTGCCAAGGTGTGAGTCAAGACAAATCTCATGATGGGTAAGAGCAGAGAGCTGACTCAAAACCATCGCAAACTAATTGTTGCAAAACATAACGATGGCATTGGTTACAGGCACATATCTAAGCTTCTGAACGTTCCAGTGAGCATAGTTGGGGCCATAATATGTAAGTGGAAAACCAATCATACCACCATAAATTTGCCTCGATCAGATGCTTCTCACAAGATTTCTGACAAAGGAGTGCAAAGAATAATCAGAAGAGTTGTCCAAGAGCCAAGGACCACCTGCAGAGAGCTTCAAAAAGACCTGGAATTAGTAGGGACTGTTGTCACAAGGAAAACAGTGAGTAATGCACTCTGCCGCCTTGGCCTGTATGCACGCTCATCCCCAAGACCCCAAGAAAAGCATGTCAAAGGTCATTTAAAGTTTGCTGAACAACATTTGGACAAGCCTGTTAAATACTGGGAAAATATAGTCTAGTCTGATGAGCGCAAAATTGAACTCTTTGAATGCCGTAATGCACACGTTTGGAGGAGAAATGGTACTGCACGTCATCCTAAAAACACCATACCAACAGTGAAGTTCGGAGGTGGAAACATGATGGTGTGGGGCTGCTTTACAGCAAATGGTACTGGTAAACTTCAACCTGGTAAACTTGGGAAAATCTTCTAAGACATTCTTGACAAAAATCTTCTGCCATCTACGACGATGATGAAAATGAAACAAGGGTGGACATATCATCAGGATAATGATTCAAAACATACTGCCAGGGAAACTCTCAATTGGTTTCAAAGGAAAAAAAATAAAGCTACTAGAATGGCCCAGCCAATCACCTGACTTGAATCCAATCGAAAATCTATGGAAAGAACTGAAACGCAACGTCCATAAAAGAAGCCCATGGAACCTTAAAGATTTGAAGACTGCTTGTGTGGAGGAATGGGCCAAAATCACACCAGAGCAATGCATGCGACTAGTTTCTCCATACAGGAGGCATCTTGAATCTGTCATTGCAAACAAAGGCTTTTGTGTTAAAAGTATTAAATAAATACCAGTTGGCATGTTCAATACGTTTTCCCTGTGTCATTTCACATTATTACATATAACTTAATTTCTGAGTTTATTTGTTCGACTTTCTTTGTATATATAGATTACTTGGTTCCCAACATCTGGTGAAATTTTCATGTCCATAGCACCTTTGGATATATATTTAGTGAGAAAAATGGTGACGTGTTAAATACTTATTTCAGCCGCTGTATTTAGGACACAAACCTTAACTAACGAGTAAAGATACACAGATTAGTATAGGTTTTATGACCTTAATACTTGTGTTTGTCCTTTTTACATGAGTGGTAACAAAATGTGTGGAGTTTACCTGATATGTTCATCTCTTTCCCTGGCAGCTGCACTACTCTCTCCACTTTCAGTCGATTTGATGATGGCAGAAAATAGCCACTTGATAACATCTCTGGAAGACCAACATTATTACTTGTCAAAATTAAGCAGAGGTGGGTAGCAGTGTTAATTTAGGTCTACATTTTGGTCTTTTCCCTAAAAAGTTATTTAGTTTTAATCATAATTTTGTCATCTAAGTTCTTTTAGTTTTAGTCAAGTTTTAGTTGCCGAAATACCATAAGATTACAGTTGACAAAAACTCCAGTAGATTTAGTCCACTAAAATAAAAACTGTGTAAAGGGTAATGTGTAAATTTTTTTCTTTTTTGCCACCTGTCCCAGCTTTTTTGGAACGTGTTGCAGCCATAAAATTCTAAGTTAATGATTATTTGCTAAAAACAATAGTTTATCAGTTTGAACATTAAATATCTTGTCTTTGTAGTGTATTTGATTCAATATAGGTCGAACATGATTTGCAAATCTTTGTATTCTGTTTTAATTTATGTTTAACACAATGTCCCAACTTCATTGGAACTGGGGCTTGTCATATCTACCTATTGATCATAGCTATGCTTGTACCACACTCTGAGAACCGCTAATCTAGTTAAACAATGACTTTCAGAAAGTTAAGTTCAAGTTTACTTATTACCCTTTACACACTTTTTATTTTAGTCGAGTAAATCTACTTCAGTTTCCGTCGACTATAATCTGATGGTATTTCGTCAACTAAAACTATACTAAAACTAGAACAATTCAGTCAAAATTATGACTAAAGCTAAATTCAAATTTTAGTCATAAGACTGATTAAAACTAAATCAAAATTTGCTGACAACATGAACACTGCCTAGGTGCCAAACTCACTGTACTTGTGGGAAGAGCTGATTGCATGACAACGTAGCTTTTGCTATGGAGTGATGGAGTTCAGACGTGGACTTTCTGTAAGAGAAGTCATCCTCCAAAGTCTGCACAATATACTCCAGGAGCATGCGCACCACCTCAGGTTGATGGTTGCTTTTCTTGTCCTGATAAAGAGAGGCCAGCGAAAGAACAAGTAAATAGAGCTTTTTGGACATCAGACTGTCAGAGCACTTTCACCTGACCTTATGTCAGCCAGCATCAAACATCAACTCTCTGTGTATGGTTTGCTTGTTGCAAGACTTTGGGAAAGGATGATGGTGGTAGGGGAAGAATATGCACTGGCAGTTACAGTGAAGCAAGACTCACATCCTAAGCAGAAAAGATTCCGGCCAAGTGTTTCAGTGCCATGATAGTTGCATAATGATCATGAATCGCTATGTAGGCCCACGGCACACCGAGCGAATGAGCGCTACCCAACTACAGACCCTCTCCTATGTCAAGGAAGAAGCGGATTGCCCCAAAGACAGGTAAGGGACTATGGAAGAATAAAGAAAAGCGTGAGGATATTTTGAGAGGCTGTTAGCAATAAACGGCGATCAATCATAACAACCATCACCTTTTTTAAATAACGCCAATCCAAAACGCACTGAACTGCAATGCTGATACCGTAAATTTTCAAAATAAAAATTTATTATAGGACTGTGTTTACATACGTGTTCTGATTAAAAGGGTATTTTTTTCTAAGAGGAAAAACCTATTTTCACATTAGATGTAAAAAATAAAACGCATTTCTATTATTTATGTGGAAGTTAGTGCAAGTTTATGGTCGTTAAAAGAAGAAAAAAAAAGTTTCAAAGCTTGTTTGGCATCAGGAGACAATGCAAATCCCAGGTTAAAAATGTCATTTTCATTTGCTTTTTCTTTAAGCAAAGCGGGAGAGATACAAATTTTATTTTAGTCAGAAAGAGAAGAACATTTTTTAAATTTTAAAATAAGGCCATATCGTCCAGTCATGATGAATGGGAAAACTTGTTTCACAAGTCGGTCGACCAGTGTCACAAAATGGACTGAGCTCAACTTCAGTATAAATTGTTCACTAGCTCGCTAGCTGTGATAAATTCCCCTGCTTGTTCAGTACCTGACTGGACATGACTGAAGTCACCATCTCCCAGCTCCATGGAACTGTGTTTTTATCAGCCAGGTGGTGTCTGCAATCAAAACATGATTTCAATCTCTGAATACGAAGATGGGAACTTCACGACATGCGGTAATTTTTGGTCATTTTCTTTGGACAACCATTAACTCGAGGTTTTTTTTTTTTAGTGCTCTCACCTTTGTGCCATCATCAGCAGATTCCAGGCCTGTACACAAAGGTGATGTTGACACAGAGGGTCCAGCAGGATGCCACTTAGCAGGTGGGACATGACATCCTTGGGAGGACAGTAGCCAGGATGGAGGAGGTCCGACAAAACATGCAAAGTGCCTTCATGGTAGTTTTCGTCCATGGTGATATAAACTAGGCTGAGCCTTTGCTGGCATTCCACCTTAGAAGTGTCACAGTTCACATTTTTCTCAGGCATCTAGAAAGAAGGCATAAAAGATAAGCCTATGTGTATTGGGTGCAGATCAAGTGAATTAAAATAGAAAAATGCAGGGTCCGACGTTAAACCTTTTTGAGTGGTGGCCGTGTCAGAACTTGTACTGTTCCCATATATTCATATAATACGTTAGGTTTTAGTGATTATTTCATATTTAGCGTCTTTCTACTGTATTATTTAAGCCCCTTTAAGAAATTATTAGTACAATTGCTTTTAGGGCAATGACAATCATCGTAAAACGAAAATGAAAAAAATAAACTAAAATTGAAAAAACATTTTCATGAATGAAATAAAGTAAAAACAAGAATATTAAAAAAAATGCAGAATCTCAAAATGTCGCTGTTTCTTGCTATGAAAGGCAGATGTGAAAGCAGACAAGGAGTTTAGTTTTACAGTAGACTCCAATAAGTTGGGGGCGTAAATAAACATCTTAAAGAACACTCATGGAAGGCAGGTTAACATTCTACACGCTGCGAAGTACGAGCTACTGTATGTGGCTAGTGGCGTTAGCTTCGGCTATCGTCTTGAGGCTAACCCGAATGCGTGCCTGTTTATCCAGTTGGGTGTGCTGGTTGCAGTTTCTCTTTACTTCATCACAACATCCTGTCTTGGACGAGATGTTTCGGTGATAAAAGAATTTCAGACCGACACTGAAAATCCAGTTTTGGGCTATTTTTGGCAGGAGAAATTTTTCAGTGACTTAAAAATTTGTACTGGCCTGAGCGGGCCAGTGTCTATACATAGTGGTGGCCTGACACGACGACGTTGTGGCCCCGGGCCACCGTTAATGTCGGACCCTGAAAATGTAACAAATGGTTCCAACCAGGGTATGTGCTAATCCATCCATTAATCTCTGGAACGTATCTGGGCACACAAAATTCCTTTCATTCTGACTGGCCCCCCTGAATTCAACTTCAGGATTCCCTTCTCCATCACTTTCCCCTTGCCACATGAAATATGTTGGACTGTCTCTATCTGCTTCATCTCCACCGGACCAAAAGTCTTCCAAGTCCTCACTTTTAGACCATAGAGAGTCAACAGGAATGCTCTGGGTCAGATGATCAGACCTGTGTGACTTTGCATCAGTCACATCTTCTGTCCCTTGCCATAAAGAGAGGACGGGCCTCGATGAAGACGCGTCATCCATTTTGTCTACATGAGTTCCCTGTAGTTGTCCAGGATACGGTAACGTCCGAGTGGCATCGTCATTTAAACCAAGAGAAGCTTTCTGTCCTGAATGTGTGCCTTCTGTTACTCCCATTTCCAGAAAGTGCAGTTTATTTGGTACATGTACTCTGTAACTAAGTTCCGGTTTGAACTGAATAGATAGCACTTCCAAAGTTGGCTTCAACTCCCCACAGTCCTCCTTTGATGATTTGTGTCTATGTAAATGACGTTCATTTGAAGTGTTGTCTTTCAATGTTCTTTTAGGTACATTTTCCTCCTCTTGTTTGGCCTTCTTCAAAGTGTTCACATTGAAGTCTGTTTGTTTTTCATGCAACTTAACTTCTGGACAGGTCTGGGTTGATTCTTTCTCCCCAAATGAAACCTAGAACAAGAGAAGTAAAAATTTTACTTGTAATTGCTGTACATGCAGAGAGAAAAAATGCCCAGCTAGAAATTATGCATGAAGAGCAGACAAAAATGTGTACTAATTGACATCAGACCACAGCTCCACTGTCCCATCTTGCATCGTGCTATTAACCCAAATTGATAGGATTCTGACACTTTAAAACTTGTGTTTTAAAACTGAAATGTACCTAAACCTTAAGTCCAGGGTAATTAATAGTGAATATTAGAGATGGACGTTGTTGATTAATTGTGTCTTGACGCAACTGAAGCAAAATGGATTTCACTCCACGTGGTTACAACTAGCAGAGCAATTGTTGATCCAGTCTCAACTACACTGAACAAAAATATAAATGCAACACTTTTGTTTTTGCTCCCATTTTTCATGAGCTGAATTCAAAACTCTGACTTTTTCTATGTACACATCAGGCCTATTTCTCTCATATATTGTTTACAAATCTAATTTGTGGGAGCACTTTTTTGCTCCATCCAACTCACACCCATCCATCCATTTTCCGCACCGCTTATCCTCACCAGTGTGCTGCTGCCTATCCCAGCTGACTCTGGGCGAGAGGCGGGGTACACCAACCATTCGCACTCACATTGACACCTACTGACAATTTAGAGTCTTCAATCAACCTACCATGGATGTTTTTGGGATATGGGAGGAAACCGGAGTACCTGGAGAAAACCCATGTAGGCACGGGGAGAAAAATGAAAACTGCACACAGGCGAGGCCAGATTTGAACCCCAGTCCTCAGAACTGTGAGGGAGATGTGCTAACCAGTCATCCACCGTGCTGCCCCATCAAACTCACAGGTGTGGCAAATCAGGATGCATTATTGATTATTGCATAGGTGTGTTAGGCAGCCCACAATAAAAGGCCACTAAAAAAAACAAAAATAATAATAATAATAATGCAACATCCCAATACAGACACCGGAAGCAGTGTGTCCAAGAGAAACACTATGAAGGAAGAAAATAAGACTGTTGGGAATAATTTAATACAGTTTCATGGAACACATATGAAAATTTAGGTGGTAAAGTCAGTATTAGGTCAGTGCTTATGATATCGTGTTGAGGCTAGCACACAGAAGCTAATTTTGAAAATGACATATTTACCTTACCAGACATGCAAACACCTAAGGCATGAAAAAGGTGACAACAACAGCAACAAAAATAATTGTAGGGGGGAACCGGGGGGGATCCCTGGGCCCACGCAGAGAATTTATTTTTATTTTACATAAATTAAGCAATCTGGAAGACTCTGAAGAGTACACTAAAGCAAAATAAACTCATTTTCTTCATGCAGAAAAACATTTATTTACACCGCTCAAGTACATTTTGATGTACAAATTTAAGGTTAAAATTGAATTTGCCTCATTTCTTTGCTTTTTTTGTTTTGGCCTCCAACCTCCAGCCAGGCCCATCTCCACCTGCACTTGATGCCAGCTTCAAGATGTGCCACATGAATAGGATCCTCCTCTTTAAGCACTCTCATTCTGGAAAAGAATGGACTAAAATCATTGTTTCACTTAATTTTTCACTATTACCAACTTCAAAGGCTAATCCCAAATGCATCCTCCAGCAAAATATTAAGAACAATATTTTTCAGTTTTTATTGTCCATTTCTGAATTTGAAGTTCATTCTGTGTTGTGACATAATCCCTAACATCGCTCCGTCGCTTAGTAAATGTAACATTAACATCCGTATACGAATTAGATAATTGTAGGCGCATTTCCTAATGAATACAAGCTGTACTAGCGGATCAGCTCTTGTCGCCGATGTTACATGTGTTTCGCGGTTCCGCTGGGACCGCAACCTGGACCATGACCCGCAGCACCTCAATGCAAAAATACTAGTGTAACAAATACGACACTGGCTGATCTGATGAGCAAAAATGTTGCTTAAACGTAAGAGTAGCAGTGGAGGATGTTCGCTCCAGTGGGTAGAGTAGCCAAACATTGTACCTAAGTGTACTGTTACTTGACAATAATGTGACTCAAGTAAAAGTAAAAAGTTGTCCTCCAAAAAATTTCTTAAGAGTAAAAAGTACACAGTGAAATAATTACTCAAGTACTGAGTAAATAGTGAGTCAATTCTGATTTTTTAACCACAGCGTGAACATCAATTAAAAAAATCTAAAATAAATTACAGAATAAAATATGAATGTGCAAATTCTGATATTGCTGTGTGTGTGCGTGTTTATGCACAGTCAAAACTACAACAAAACATCTCAAATTTACTGCATGGTGTTTTCTCAAGTTATAAGTGAGCTGTAATATCTACATTTGGGCAGACAGTGCCAGACAAATACTATAATACATGAAAGCTGTTGTTTTTGTTCGTCTGAATGTAAACGCGAGTAGCTCGCCGTTGCCTTCATGGTCATGATGACCTTCCCAAAATGGCCGCAATTTAGGCACGACGATCAGCCGGGCTGGCTTATCTAGTGTTAATACCTATGGCCCAATAGAAGACGTTGTGTGAGGTCATGTGATTTTTTTTGTGTCGTTTGATTTGTGAACTACACTTAATCGTCACCAGCGCTTAAATTGTATTGGCACAAACAGCGCCCGATCCGGAAGTCCGAAGTCTTAGTCTCGCGCACGAAATAGTTGATTAATAAGCAATAATTGATCAATAAAAGCAGCGACCGACATTTAGATCATTGTAACGGAGAAAAAGTACCGTTACTGCTAGCTGTCAGCGTTCAAGGAGTACGAAACAGCCTATGACAACAGCGACAGCAACCCCCCCACCCAGAAAAAACTCATCGGATCTATACGATTCACGTAAATAGCCTATTTTGACTTCAAAACGGTGAATTTCGCCAAAAGGCGACTGATTTGCATGTATGCCTTACAGATAGGCTCCATCTCACCTGTGGAGTACGGATAAGGGGTATATATTTTGTCTTTGCCTAAAAATGTCCACATTTCAGCCAACATGAACTCCGCTCGAAACTTTACAAACATACAAAAAGGCTATCTTGATCTGCGATTGCAAAATGTATAAAACCAGCACGTCAACCACAGCACGTGAATGCAAATTGCAGTTTGTCCGACCCAATCAGACTCACCCAATGCTTGAGAAGAAGCAGGCAGAAAAGAAATCTGCAATGTTTGCACAGCACTGAAGGTAAAAACGTGTAAATTGGAAGAACACACGTTTTAATGGAATGGAATGGAATGAATAATGGAACAGATGTCAGCATTGCTGATAAAGGTTGGTGTTAAATATAGTTAAATATAAGTTAAATATAGTAGTTAACAATCAATAAGTAAATAATCTCTGGTGAGTCTATTCTGCAGGTGTGTAAACAAAGTTATTACTGTGACGGAGTCTGTCTTAGTTTATATTATTCATTCATCTTCCGTTCCGCTTATCCTCACTAGGGTCGCAGGCGTGCTGGAGCCTATCCCAGCTATCTTCGGGCGAGAGGCGGGGTACGCCCTGAACTGGTTGCCAGCCAACAGCAGGGCACATAGAAGAAAACAACCATTCGCACTCACATTCGCACTCACATTCACACCTCCGGGCAATTTAGAGTCTTCAATTAACCTACCCTGCATGTTTTTTGGGGATGTGGGAGGAAACCTGAGTGCCCGGAGAAAACCCATGCAGGCAACATGCAAACTCCACAACGGCGGGGCCGGGATTTGAACACCGGTCCTCAGAACTGTGAGGCTGATCTGCTTACCAGTCATACACCGTGTCGCCTAGTTTATATTAGGTATTCAAAAAAAGTTTCAAATTGATATTTTAGGGCAATATATGAGTGTAAAATTTCCAGTTTTTTATTTTTGTCTATTTGACGTGCATGCGCTATTTAATAATAAATCAGAAGTTACCAGTTACTCAGTACTTGAGTAATTTATTCACTGCATACTTACGCTTACTCAGTTAATTATTTGGAGGACTAAATTCTACTTCAGTTATATTATTCTAAAGTAACATTATTATTACTTCAGTACAATTTTTGGAAACTAACAACCATCGGTATTTGTATACCATTAAAAAGTCGACGGGCCTTAATATGCCCTCTATAAGACTTTACTGCCACCTGCTGGCTTAAACCATGTAACTAGGGTAAAACAAATTAAGAAAGTGAAAGTAAAAAAAAAAGAAAAAAAAAGAAGTTTTAAATGTAGACGTCCCGTGCTGGCCAACCCTTCGCTAGCGCTCGCTGCCGGCTCCCCAAATATCTTTACTTTTCATCCTTTTGTGCTATTGTCGCCTACTCACAACAGGGTTGATAGAGGCGTCATGGACGTCAGCTCGCACCGCCGTTTTGGACTCTGTTTTGGTGACGCTGTAGGAGCGGACAAATTCCACACCCGAGTCGTCTTCATCACTGTCAGAGTCAGAGCTGATGACGATGACAGTCTTCATCCCGCTTCTTTGCGCACCCTCCAGATTTTCGGTGGGCAGTAAAAGCTACGACCTATCGACATTTACTTACCATAAAACAAAGACCGGGGCCTCTAAAAGCGTAAATAGCCATTTTAAATAAAGCATGCTACCTTACACGAGACCTACTGAGTAGTTTTTCAAATATTCATATATTTGTAGTCAAATATTGGCGTTGCACGCTTCTGCTTCTTGTTTTTGTTGTTTTTTTTTCTTTCTTCTTCTGCGGTGAAGGTAGTCAGGCAGTGGACACAGATATGAATAGGAAGATTCGACGCGCCCCTTTTGTGCCTATGGTGACGCTAAGGTAGAAGTGGCAATGTTGTCAGCGCATTTCGTATGGACGGCAAGAAAACAGGACTACATACGGCTGGGTACAATGCCGTACAATTACGACAAGGAAACTGTGAAAAAACTTTCTCTGGTCAAAATATATATATATTTTTTTTTATTCAAATGTTCGGTATAAATAGGACATGCTTCAGCGTTGACCAGAAAAAAAATTAACGTTATAAACATCAGTTAAGAAATGAAAAAGTTACGATTTATTTTCAATGTGCATATATTACCTTTCATCGGAACGACGACCCTCCCAACAGGGCGCTACGTAGGCACGTTGGTTAGCTGCTACAGCGCGCTGGGCTAATCTAGTTTTCTCTTTATATCTGTGACACGGAACAGCGATCGGCTTAAATGTACACACTGACACCTACCGTAATGGAGTGGTACAGCAGGGGTGGGCAACGGTCAATAGAACCACTTTTGATTTTTTTTCTTTTAAACCGGTAGATGGGCCAGGTCATAGATGAGGTAGGTAAATAAATAAATAATCCTTCACATTTTTAATATTATTCATTAATTTAGTTATAATGTATTAATTACTAACATAATCAAGTATACACAATTACATGTATATGTACATATATTTCACGAAATGTTTTGTATATTTGATTTCATTTCATTTTCTGTACCACTTAATATTTACAATAAATCCGTTTTCAAATGATTTCATGAGAAACAGTAGGAAAAGAGCTTAATTAATGCAACAATTACAATTCTTACAAGATAGAGGGATAATGACTCTGAGGAATTGTGACGACACTCGAATCAGCAGAGCCGTATATAAAACTATATATAAGGCTCTGGTCATCCCCGCTCTCCCCCCTGCAGGCTGTGTCGTTGGAAGACGCGACAACTGTTTACGTTTCATCAATGCCATCTTGTGTCAAATGAATCTCACCACGGTAAGCTGCATACATTTCTATATTTCATTTTTGTCGACTCAAGGAACACATTTTTACATTGAACACGTTTTCACAAACTACTTTATGGCCTAACATCGGCCAATAAAAAAACACCAAAAACCTGCGCAAAACATGTATAACCAAACATTCGTAATAATAATAATAATAATAATAATAATAATAATACAGAAAATAAAAATAAATAAAAGAAAATATCTTCAACAGAATAGAATAGGAAAGAACTCTTCTCAGGGATCTCACAATTTGCAGCGATTAGGCTACCCTGGGGATAGGGGGTGCTATAGCCCCGTCAGAAATCCTTGTAGCCCCTCTTAAACTCGTCCTGCATTTTATTTTATACTATAATAATTCTTATTAATTTATTTGAATAAAAAAAAACGTTTACAAGTAGCCATTCTGTTCCAATCCAATCCCCGCTGCGCCTGTACCACGTGTGTGTGAGGGGAGGGGCAGAAGGAGTCATCAGAATCAGAATCATCTTTATTTGCCAAGTATGTAAAAAACACATAAGGAATTTGTCTCCGGTAGAGAGAAAAATTTAAATTGACAGAGAATACTTTTGAGAGATAAAGATATAAAAAAAAAACAGTCACTGAGCAATAAAAGGTTACCAGTAATTGGTAATGCCAGTACAATTGTATTTATTTTTATTTTTTTGACAATTGTGTGAAAGGATGCAAAGTCCTTTAGCAATTAGAGCAGTTTGAATGACTAATAGAGCAATAGTCCGATGCAATGAGTATTGTGCAAAGGGTGCAGAGACTTTAAGAAATGTATGTAGTTTAAAGTGACTAGTAGTGCAATAATCGGGGACAATGTTGATTGTGAAAATGTTGCAGATACTACTTAGTCGATTGTGCAAATGGTGCAGATGCTACTCAGGCACACGAGTGGCCAGTATTGGTCAACAACAGATATGCAAATAGTGCAGCGTGGCGAGACTCCCCCAGTCCGTGGCAGCAATAGATTATTTTGTGATCAAGCAAAACACAGTTGTTCAAAAAAGAGTGCAGGTAGAAAATAAAAATGAAAACCCAGTCTCCCTGGTGGACAAAAAAGCTGGAGATCCTAAAAATGGGCCACACGCTGTTAGCTGCTCTACAGCCCCGTCAGCTGTACTGCTGACATAGACAGTTGATGAACCAAGGCGGCCTCTTCTTCGGCGTTATCCAGCCATGAAAGTTGGACATCAGAATTGCTACTTCAATCGTAAATAGTATAAGGATTACAAATGACTGGAATATTCTACAGGGTGATTGAAAATGAACTCCCTATTTTTAAGTACTTGTAATTTATTTCTGAACTATAATTCTTACATGAAATGAACATGAGAAAAAAGTGTATTGCGTGGAGTTTCATTTAAAATTCGATATGGGCGCCAGCATTAGCCAGCAGTTTCTCAAGCCGCCTGGGAACTGATTTCACAAGCAACTCTTGTGGGATGGAAGACATAACTTCTCGTATTCGCCCTTCAAGTTCTTCCAAGGTTGTTGCTTTGGTAGAATAGACTTGCTCCTTTAATCATGGAACATACACACACAAAAATGGAGAAAAATATTACAACATTAGAATAAATTCTAAGTATTTTAATATCGGGAGTTACTTTTCAATCACCCTGTTTTTTAAAGTAACTGAAGTCATAAAAATCTATTATTTTCTCAGCCCCTCAGCACTGGGAGAAAAAATCCAGGCACCATGCCTGCTTGTGGTAAAACATAAGCACAAATTATTCTTATTTACGAAACATACAGTTATTATTATTTGCATTACGTGCTAACATTTGGGACAATTTCTATATTATGATATGGTAGTAGTGTCATTATTTACATTCAGGTATAGCAGATGTTTTAATTTGAAAAATGTAAAATATGTATTAACAAATAGGAAAGGGATCAGACGTACATATGGAATAGAAACAACAATAAAGTTCAGAACATAAACAACACATTTAAATAATCTACATCTGGTTTTGTTTCCATTTCCAGAGCATATTCGCAGCTGACGGCGTCACAACGATGAAATACTACATCGCGAGTGATTATCGGTGCAGCTAAACTACTGTATATGGAAAGAGAATGTCACAGAACTCAGAAGCGACATTACTAGCGTCACGTTCAGAAGCTCCTGAATGTGACTTAGCTGTTTAATAATTCTGTGTCATCGTTCGCAAAATGCAATACATTGCAGTGTAATATAAGTCAGTTTGCTGTGAATTTGTCAGTGTAGACAAGTGCTGCACGAGCTCGTTCTAATGAGCCGTTTACCAACAATTCAAAACATGGTTAATATTTACGTTGATTAACTGATACATAGATAGATGCCGATTGTGGTCCATGTAGGCAACTGTGTGTGTACGTAAATGTGAAAGTGAATGACACGCACACACACACACACACACACACACACACACACACACACACACACACACACACAAACACCATTTCTCCCACCACAGTAATTTTGATGCGTAGAGCGAGAAAACTTGTTTTCTCACTACGTGACGTCAGCCGTGCAGTGCGTTAAAGCAGCTCACAGTCCGGACTCCAGACTTCAGTCTTCATTGTAAATATTATTTAAGATTAGTATTGTAAGTCCTTCATATCGAAGTGCACGGTCATAAATCAGTCACGGAGGGTAAGGAGTGACTCACTGAAGGATTTACTAGTCTGTACTGAGTGCACTGAGAACGGTGTGCTTGTTTACGTTTTGGTACTTACTGCACTGCGTTTGGCATGTCAAGTCTGCGCTAAGTTGCGGATTTAATGTGGCTTCAACTACACTAATATTTAAGTTACAAAATATTATTAAATTAAGTTATCTGACAACTCAACGCAACGCTGAGGAGCAAAGGATTATGGAGTTTGTCCATAATTAATACACATCTTTGGTGAGTACAATGTATTTAAACGTTTTTTTTAAAATGCTTTTGTCATGTTGTTAGAAGTTAGAACTGATGTATTGCGGTGTAGAGGTTTGTAATTTTTGGGGAGGTGATGTTGGAAGATAAAAGTTTATTTATGTTTCTTTCTTTAATAATAATGGAATACATCAGGGTTCACCAACCTGAATGAAACTGAGAGCTACTTCTTGGGTACTGATTAATGCAAATGGCTACCAGTTTGATACACGCTTCTGAAATGAAAAAAAGAAAATGCTAAAATTGCCTTTGATATACGAGGATCTTGTTTGATGTGCATCCGTGTCTGAGACGCACAAAAATGAGCAGCGACGCAACAAGTGTTATTAGCATTCCCATATAGTTTGTAGGCAGGACATGCCCTACTTCAATATTACTGGCTCGAGGACACAGGCCGCTGCACTACAATTGGCTGTTGCATCTGTAGAACACACCCTGCTGCTTCCAGATGGGAAAAGAAGTATGGGACTTAAGTGTGGCAACGTTAATATGTTTTCCACTAAGCCGAACCCACCGTAATCCTAACCTTAACCCATCCTAAACCGCTTTAAACCCCAAGCCTTGCTCTAAACCTAACCATAACAAACTTCTTTGTTTTTGTTCCGTGCAAATGTGATACATGTTTGGGATGGTCATTTCGTTACATCTGCGTAGCCTGCACTTTTATTTATCATTTACAGTATTTCATCCATCCATTTTCTGAGCCGCTTCTCCTCACTAGGGTCGCGGGCGTGCTGGAGCCTATCCCAGCTGTCATCGGGCAGGAGGCGGGGTACACCCTGAACTGGTTGCCAGCCAATCGCAGGGCACATAGAAACAAACAACCATTCGCACTCACAGTCATACCTACGGGCAGTTTAGAGTCTCCAATTAATGCATGTTTTTGGGATGTGGGAGGAAACCGGAGTGCCCGGAGAAAACCCACGCAGGCACGGGGAGAACATGCAAACTCCACACAGGCGGGGCCGGGGATTGAACCCGGGTCCTCAGAACTGTGAGGCTGACGCTCTAACCAGTCGGCCACCGTGCCGCCTTTACAGTATTTAACCAGGAAATTTTTTATTGAGATATCAAATCTCAGGAAGCAAAAAGTGTACAGTACATAACACAAGACCATTTGTTCATTCATTCATTTTCCGTACCGCTTCTCCTCACAAGGGTCGCGGGCGCGCTGGAGCCTATTTCAGCTGACTCTGGGCGAGAGTAAGGGGAACACCCTGAACTGGATACCAGCCAATCGCAGGGCACATAGAAACAAACAACCCTTCGCACTCACAGTCACACCTATTGGCAATTTAGAGTCTCCAATTAATGCATGTTTTTGGGATGTAGGAGGAAACCGGAGTGCCCGGAGAAAACTCCACACAGGCGGGGCCGGGATTTGAACCCGGGTCCTCAGAACCGGGAGGAAGATGTGCTAACCAGTCTTTCACCGTGCCGGTACAACATTTTCACAATAAATAAAAATAAAGAATAAATTATAACATCTGATTTAAAAACAGTGACAAAGCCCTAATGCTTTTGAGTACATACATTGTTTTTTGTTTTTTTAAGTCATTCAGATTTGACAAGCTTTAAGACATTTTTGGGCCTCTTTTGTGGGGTAATGACTCTATAATTTAATATAACAATAATATTTAAGTACAATTTCTGCGAACAGAGCCTGAGTCCGCGTAGTTATATTTTTTATTTATCTAAGATATTTAATTTATTGGTCTACATTACAATGGCAATTTTCAATGTTCTTTAGAATTGAAAGTTAATTGTTCTTATAAAGGATGTACTGTATGTATTATGCTCTATAATATCATTATATCAGTGGCATGAAAAGAATCATCAACGATACTATCTTTTATTGTGATAGTTTTTGGGAAAATATATCGTCCTAAAAAAATTGCTGTTGTGGCAGGCTGAAACATAATAATAATAATATATTGAGAGAGAGCAGGAGCAATGGATAACTTAAAAATATTGTACAAATTGTACAAATAAAATCTGCAATAAAGCGGGACCAAGAAGCAGCAACCTTCATATCGCGGAGGATTACTGTATCTGTACTCCGTGATGATAAGTTGCAGGGACTCATTGTTCCAGGGCTGGGACTCATTGTTTCCAGACATGTGCCTCCTGGAACTCACATAGTCTCAAGTGTAAAATGATCTATCATATGTTATTATTATATGTTATTATGAATAATTAATGATCTTCATTTATGCAATATCAATATGCAACACTTTATTTCTGTAAATCTCTGCTAGTGTTTACATTTTCTAATGATCACTTCTTCAAGATCTATAGAAAGTTACAACATCCCGTCACTGGGGAGCACTGGGGATACATTTAAACACCTGTTTCCATGCCACGCATATTTTGTGTTTTTGTAAAAAAAAATTTTATGTGATAGTGGTGATATTAGGATGTGGATATGGACATTTAAGCCCCCACTGAAGGCCCAGGTCCAAAATGCATTGCACGCCACTGATGTTCAGAGTAATAAAGCGCAAACATATTAGGCTGTAAATGACTGGCCCTCTCGAACGTGTGAATAAACAAAGGCATTCTTATATGTTGCTTTCCTTCAAATAGCCATAAGTCCTGGATACCGATGCTCCTACCTGAGTAGTCACACTCCCATACCACCGTAAATACATAAATGCATATTTAATGCAAAGTTGCCAGTGAACAGGAAACAGATGGAACGTCCTAAATAAAAATATGTGTGCAAGAGGCTACTGTGCAATCTTTTAGTGGAATATCTGCATATATGAGATCCTTTTTCAAACGGATTTGGCACTGTCAACAACAGTTCTTGGAAAGTAAAGTGTGTTTTTCCTCTTAAAGTAGAGGTTGTTTTTCTTAGAAAAATAGATGCTTCACCACAATCAGATAATTGGATGAGGAGTGCAACTGACCTCAGATGTCTGCATCCAGCTGACACTGGATGAATCATGGTCAGATCAAAGCTTGACACTCTGCAGCAATGGGAGACTGTTGTCGGCCGCTTTTGCAAAGAGGGACATAATGCTTGCGTGTATATATGGTGTATATAAGGTGGTAATGGCTGTGTGGGTGCAGCTATACATTCCAGTGAAGGATGTGCTTTGAAAATCGTCATCGCTCTCATTTTGTTTTGTTGACAGTAGCATCAGTTCTCAGAGGTGGAACCTAGGCATTGCTTAGCAAGTCACAAGTAAGTCTGAAGTTTTTACCCTCAAGTCCTGAGTCAAGTCCCGAGTCAAGTCACAATCGCGGGTGTGTTGGAGCCTATCACAGCTATCTTTGGGCGCCAGCCAATCGCAGTATATACAGTGGGTACGGAAAGTATTCAGACCTACTTAAATTTTTCACTCTTTGTTGTAGCCATTTTCTAAAATCATCTAATTTGTTTTTTAATAAATCTGCAAAAATTTGAACAATTCTGTTTTTTTCTGTCAATATGGGGTGCTGTGTCTACATTAATGAGGAAAAAAAGAACTTAAATTATTTTAGCAAATAGCTGCAATATAACAGAGTGAAAAATTATTTAAGGGGGTCTGAATACTTTCCGTACCCACTGTGTGTGTATCTGTGTGTGTAAATATATATATACATCTTTGAAAATCCATATTCATTTATCAAAACAAATCAAAACAAATTTGATAAACAAGTACAGTGAAGCTTTATAAGAAAGCTAGAGGTCTGATCAAAATATTTGCACCTTCAAAGCCGTTAAGGGGGGAGGGCATGGTTGCTTAGTTTTTGCCCCTTCAAAACCAAGGTGTTTTTTGAAATGATATTGACACTTATACTAATTCCATGTTAGAAAGTCACTCTAGAGAGCTCTAAATAGCCAAAATATGGGACCTTAAATTGTTGTTGTTGTTTTTGTGTATATTACCAGTATTTCATAATACCAGTATTTAATGTGTAACTTGTGTAACTGCGACATTTATTGTTGATTTATGTTGCACTGTGTTTTTTTTTTTTTTTTACATAAATCCATTACTTTAGGTAGTGTCTGAAAGAGTGACCTCCTGGTCCATGCCTCTCCTTGACTGTGCCCAACAGGGCGTTAACTGTTAAAAGAAATAGGCTCTAATTAAGCTTTAGTATGGTGGGGTACTTCCATCTGAATGATATCTGTTGAGGACATCAAGTTTATGGTTACATCCTTCTGCAGTTCCTGTTGTAAAATAAACATTGGCATGTTGAGCTATTGAAAGAACTGCAGAGAGTATGTTTCTCAATACTTTGATAAAAAGTGGCAAGTCTTCAAGTTAATGGACTTGAGTCTGAGTGAAGTCACGAGTCATTGGTGTTCAAGTCCAAATCAGGTTGCAGTCTTGTGACATTTTGTCAAGTCCAGTCTAAAGTCATCAAATTCATGACTCGAGTCCAAGTCATGTGACTCGAGTCCACACCTCTGCCAGTTCTAGTTCACTGGTTCTAAGAAGAGAAAAGAAAATCCCATCGTCCTGCAGGACAATGTGATCCAAGTTAAATTAGACTTGTGTGAGTGCTTTAAGACCATTTAGTAGTCCAGATGTACTGTTGCTCTAAAAGTCCTGCAACCATATATGGACACAAATTAAGGAATGAGATACCTGATGAGCAGCAGACCATGAGGGTTGCGATTCCAAACGGGAGAAGAAATAAAGTAGTTATGTCTACACGCAAAGCAAAATCATTGGTACCCTATCATTACAGAAAGGAAAACCTGTAACTGTCACTGAAATAACTTCATACTAATAAGACCGGAATTTTCCAAAATGCGTGTTGACAAACCACAAAGATTCTATGAGGATAGATGAAATAAAACTGGAAATTTGTGACAAGTCGCATCAGTTCTAAGGTGGCGGACACAAAAATGTCCAGCTATCATCGTCACGTGGCTGTAACTGTTGCTGATATGCTGTGTGTTGCTGTGTTGTAAAGTAATCATAATTTCTCAAAAAACTCAGCACGCCTGGATTTATTTGTGTCCGTGTGTGTGTGTGTTTGTGTATATATATATATAAATATTGTGTGTGTGTGAAGAAAGAGAGAAGCTAAGAAATGTTACTCAAGGAATCCACCCTCTGATTCTTCTAAAAATAAAGTCCAGAGGGAAAACTCACAAATAGATTTTCTTAGTACTGTACTTAGTGCTTAGTATTGATTTCTTTATCAGGCCTATGGTTTCCATAGAAAGAATAAAAAGACTGTGCAACAGATTGTTTGGATATTGATTTGATTGTTTACACAAACAAAGAATAAACAATATTGTTTCGACAATATAAATGTGTGAACATTATTGTTAATTCATTATAGCATGCTTCTGTCAGAAATGTTCTTTCATCCATCCATTTTCTGAACCGCTTATCCTCAAGCGGTTCGTGGTAGTGCTGGAGCCTATCCCAGCTAACTTCGGGCAGGAGGCGGGGTACACCCTGAACTGGTTGCCAGCCAATCGCCGGAGAAATGTTCATCTACTGTATATTTTGTCCTGATGGGGACTTCACAACCTGTTAGCACATAGTTTCACATGGTATTCATCACATCAAAGGGTCTAAAATCACCCACCACACCTCTGCTGATTTTAGTTTCAAAAACAACAACAAAGCAACAACAATATAGATTTTGAATCACGTACTGGATGTGGCAAACAAGGTCCAAACCTATTTCCTTCTACCCACCAGTACCAATCATTAACAAGTCCTCTTGTAGCTTTGTGTCCCAACCCCAAATTGGGGAAAACTTACCGTAGAGCAATAAGCACACAAGGTAACAGTAAAGATAAAAAAATATTTTGTTAAAGTTGGCAGTACTTAAGCTGTTTGCAACTGTACACAAAACTTTTCACTCATTACACCCATTTTTATTGACAGATAACAACAAACGAATGCAACAGGCCTAATCTCTACGGTCTACACTCCTCCACCCAATATGTTTCCACTCTATTATTTTAGAGATTAAAATAGCTGGAGAGGTCAAATCCCATGACAAAAGAACTTCAATTAATGTCCTGGATCATTTTCAACAGCAAAGGTCCACGGTCAATCCCCTCTTTAGAGGTTATTTGTGGTCACATGCAGGCGCAAATGGCAAGGCACAGCAAATTTATTTATGTAACGTATTTCATACAAAAGGTAACTCAATGTGCTTTACATGATTAAAAGCATTTTAAAACAAAGAGCAAAAGAAACAGACAAAGTACAGAAAAGTAAAAGACAGCTTGAAAGCATTTAAAAATGAGAAAACATTTACTAAAAACATATAATGCAAGAAAGATCATTTTAAAAATGGAAAATGCTCAATCACAAGCATTAGAAAAAAGAATGTTTTTTTAAACTGGACTTAAAAACCTTCACACTTGGGGCTGACCTGACTTCTGGTGGTGACTAATTCCTTTTGTGTGCAGCACAACAGCTCAATGTTGCTTCACCATGTTTGCTTTAGACTCTGTGCTCCACTATTTGACTTGAATCTGTACATCTCAGAGCCCAACTGGGTTTATATTCTTTCAGGTAAGAAAGGGCACTCCGGTTTCCTCCCACATCCCAAAAACATGCATGGTAGGTTAATTGACAATTCTAAATTGCCCCGTAGATGTGAATGTGAGTGCGAATGGTTGTTTGTTTGTATGTATGTGCCCTGCGATTGGCTGGCAACCAGTTCAGAGTGGGTCGCTGATGGTGTAGTGGTACACACGCCTGACTTTGGTGCAGGCAGTGTGGGTTCAGTTCCCACTCAGTGATGGTGTCAATGTGAGTGCGAATCGTTGTCCGTGTCTATATGTACCCTGCGACTGACTGTCGACCAGTTCAGGGTGTAGTCCGCCTTTTGCCCTGTCAGCTGGGATAGGCTCCAGCGTCCCGCGACCCTAACCAGGATAAGCGCTGTTGAAAATGGATGGATGGATGGACTGTTCAGAGTGTACCCCGCCTCCTGCCTGATGATAGCTGGGATAGGCTCCAGCACACCTGCGACCCTAGTGAGGAGAAGTGGCTCAGAAAATGGATGGATGGATAGACCAGTTGGAGAAATTTAAATTAAATTCTATAGCTGACTGGGAGCCAGTGTAAGAGTCTTTAGAATTTGAGTTATATGCTCTTATGTCTTTGTTCTGGTCAGAACCCAAGCTGGAGCATTCTGAATGAGTTGTAGCTGTTTAATCCTCTTTTGGGGAGTCCTATCAGAAGACCATTACACTAGTCAAGTCTACTTGAGATGAAAGCATGGATTAGCTTCTCTTGGTCTGCTTGGAACATGCAACCCTTCACTCTGAATATGTTCTTCAGCTGGTAAAAGGCTGTTTCAGTGATTGATTTGACATGACTGCTGAAAATTATATCAGAATCTATCAGCAAACCAAGGTTTTGGACTTGGTCTTTCATCCATCCATCCATCCAGCCATCCATCCATCCATTTTCTACCGCTTATCTGAGGTTGGGTCGCGGCGGCAGTAGCTTTAGCAGGGACGCCCTGACTTCCCTCTCTCCAGCCACTTCATCCAGCTCTTCCAGGAGGATCCCGAGGCGTTCCCAGGCCAGCCGAAGGACGTAGTCTCTCCAGCGTGTCCTGGGTCGTCCACGGGATCTCCTCCCGGTGGGACGTGCCCGGAACACCTCACCAGGGAGGCGTCCGGGAGGCATCCGAATCAGATGCCGCAGCCACCTCATCTGGCTCCTCTCAATGTGGAGGAGCAGCGGCTCTACTCTGAGATCCTCTCGGATGACCGAGCTTCTCACCCTATCTCTAAGGGAGAGCCCGGACATCCTGCGGAGGAAACTCATTTCGCCCGCTTGTATCCGGGATCTTGTTCTTTCAGTCATGACCCACAGCTCGTGACCATTGGTGAGGGTAGAAACGTAGATCGACCGGTAAATCGAGAGCTTCGCCTTCCGGCTTAGCTCCTTCTTTACCCAAACAGATCATTACAAAGTCCGCATCACTGCAGACGCTGCACCGATCCGCCTGTCGATCTCCTGTTCCATTCTTCCCTCACTCGTGAACAAGACCCCAAGATACTTGAACTCCTCCACTTGGGGCAAGACTTGGTCTTTGTTTTTTAAATAGAATGATTCCAGGTATTTATTATTGCATTTCAGTCTCTCTAACTGAAAAGCAGTGCAGAAACATTTAATATTCTACTATATATATTTTATTTTAGCATTTTTTTAAAAATAAATCAGATTGTATCTTTAACTTTTTGGACATAGTAGTGGGTGGAAAGGAGCTTAGTTGAATTGTTTTTAGTGTCCATGGGAGGTGTGCACAATGTCAATGTCTACAACTATCCATCCATCCATTTTCTGAGCCGCTTCTCCTCACTAGGGTCGCGGGCGTGCTGGAGCCTATCCCAGCTGTCATCGGGCAGGAGGCGGGGTACACCCTGAACTGGTTGCCAGCCAATCGCAGGGCACATAGGAACAAACAACCATTCGCACTCACAGTCATGCCTACGGGCAATTTAGAGTCTCCAATTCATGCATGTTTTTGGGATGTGGGAGGAAACCGGAGTACCCGGAGAAAACCCACGCAGGCACGGGGAGAACATGCAAACTCCACACAGGCGGGGACGGGGATTGAACCCCGCACCTCAGAACTGTGAGGCTGACGCTCTAACCAGTCGCCCACCGTGCCGCCGTCTACAACTATCAAGGGCAAAATCTGAAACCAACTACAGCAAATCAGACCTAGAACAGTGCTTTCCACATCTTGAACCATTTCTTATCCTTGAAAATATCAACAATTTCCCCCTCATATAAGGTTGCATATGTCATATACTGGCCATAATAACTAGTACCACAATAGCAAACAATTCAGTTAAATTCAGCAATTCTCAAAATGTGGAATGTGTGATTCTTAAGCCTACCAAGAATCACTGAATTAAATGTTCAAACTGCATAATGTAGTACAGTGGAAACTTTATTTTTTTTATCCAGTACAGTGCAATTGTTCGGTTCAGATCAGTTGTAGTTAACTTTTAAGAACAATACATTCGCATCAAAGCATTGAGAGCTTTTTCTTTGAAACATTTATTGAGAAACAATTTGTATTTGACTTTAATGTGCAATACCTTATATTTTAATTAATATTTTAGTACAGTTTTCCAATATTTAAGCGCAGTGGTAAACTGTAGATAATGTGGCCTTCTGTATTTAATTATTTAATAATTTTTAGGAATAAAACCTCTGGCTCAATTTTGATAAACACGTGGGCCTAGTATGCTCCTGTATTTGAATGTTGGCCATAATGGTGATACTTGGAGTATTAGTTGAGGTGGTACTAAACCCCAATTCCCATGAAGTTGGGACGTTGTGTTCAACATAAATAAAAACAGAATACAATGATTTGCAAATCATGTTCAACCTATATTTAATTGAATACACTAGAAAGACAAGATATTTAATGTTCAAACTGATAAACTTTATTGTTTTTAGGAAATAATCATTAACTTAGAATTTTATGGCTGCAACACGTTCCAAAGAAGCTGGGACAGGTGGCAAAAAAGTCTGAGAAAGTTGAGGAATGCTCATCAAACACCTGCTTGGAACATCCCACAGGTGAACAGGCTAATTGGGAACAGGTGGGTGCCATGGTTGGGTACAAAAGGAGCTTTCCTGAATTGCTCAGTCATTCACAAGCAAAGACGGGCAAGCAAAGACGGGGCGAGGTTCTTCGATCCCTCAGGCGGCACTGCATCAATTGTGGACGTCGTGTCCTCCGGGCCAAAGAGGAAAAGAACCATCTGGACTGTTATGGACGCAAAGTTCAAAAGCCAGAATCTGTGATGGTATGGGGCTGTGTTAGTGCCAATGGCATGGGTAACTTACACATCTGTGAAGGCACCATTAATGCTGAAAGGTACATACAGGTTTTGGAGAAACATGCTGCCATGCAAGCAATGTCTTTTTCATGGACGTCCCTGCTTATTTCAGCAAGACAATGCCAAACCACATTCTGCACGTGTTACAACAGCGTGACTTCGTAGTAAAAGAGTGCGGGTAATAGACTGGCCTACCTGCAGTCCAGACCTGTCTCCCATTGAAAATGTGTGGCGCATTATGAAGCGTAAAATACGACAACGGAAACCCCGGACTGTTGAACAGCTGAAGCTGTACATCAAGCAAGAATGAGGAAGAATTCCACCTACAAAGCTTCAACAATTCGTGTCCTCAGTTCCCAAACGTTTATTGAATGTTGTTAAAAGAAAAGGTGATTGATGTAAGACAGTGGTAAACATGACCCTGTCCCAGCTTTTTGGGAACGTGTTGCAGCCATATAATTCTAAGTTCATGATTATTTGCTAAAAACAATAAAGTTTATCAGTTTGAACATTAAATATCTTGCCTTTCTAGTGTATTCAATTAAATATAGGTTGAACATGATTTGCAAATCATTTTATTCTGTTTTTATTTATGTTTAACACAACGTCCCAACTCCATTGGAATTGGGTTGTACATCCAATTCATGGTCTCAAACCTTTAAACCACGCCTGCCAAACTGCTTCAGTTTCCAAATAGTTTCATCACCCAGACTGACCGTGACAATGGAGCAGGCTGGTTATCACCTACATCTGACTGACAGAGCGTGGCAGGTCCAGAGCCTCACAAGATTAGATGTGGAACGTGGCCCGATGACTCATTCCACGATCTGTGAGGAAGATGGCGGATGACACAACATTATCCTCGCCGTCCATGACTGTCAGATCTCTGCAAAGGTAATTAACCGTGTTTTAGTGTCTGTCAGGGTACACTAACTCTGTATGAAAATCAAAAGTGTCCTGCCAAGTTGGATTTTCGAGTGTGCTCACATTCCCCACATGCCTTCATGAATCAGAGTCATACACCGTATATTCTTAAACACTGGCCTCAGCTCGTGTAGACTGCATTGGTGTCTGGCTGGTGGCAGATCAGCAAAGCACAGATCAGCATGAGGCCTGTAAATACTGACATAAAAGATATCATCATCTAAATGACAGCTCGTATATTGAAAAACTCGAAAGTCAGGTCTGTCGTGTTTCACATGGTTTGCAGCAGCTGCGAAATTGAATAGGAACATCAGCACATGAGCCATCCATTTTCTATCGCACTTGTCCTTATTAGGGTTATGGGTAACCAGAGCCTATCCCAGCTGACTTTGGCCAAGAGTTGGGCTAAACCCTGGACTGGTTGCCAGCCAATCATAGGGCACTATAAACAAACAACCATTGTCAACTACAATTTAGAGTGTTCAATGAACTTAATGTTCATGTTTTTGGAAAGTGGGAGCACACCCATGCAATGTGTGAAAACTCTTTTCCTCTGAGCATCTGCGCAGTATGCTGCCCATACGCATGGCCCATGTGATTCAGCTTGCTTTTAAAAAAGGACCTCACTCACTCACTCACACACAAATTTCAATCTGAGTGGAAGGATGCAATGATGAGGAGGTTGAGTGCGGAGAGACAACGCTTCCTGATATCTTGACACACTACTCAAAGTAGGTTCGATCCGTGTGTGTTAGCAATGCATGTTCCTTTGCTGAGCCCTTGAACCGCACCCGCCATGGCGCTTTTCAGCTTGGGAGATGCTTCTGGGGTTGCAGCTCATAAATCTAACAATTGTTTTGTGGATATTGATACCATAAATTATGAGGACTGTGGTGTTGTAGCTGGTCATAGTTGGTGTTGGTTAGGTTGATGATGATTATGTGCACCAGTGTTTCGTGAATAGAGTAGGCTCTTGACTTATCAAAAATATGTATTGTCAGTCGGGCAGAGGTGGGTAGAGTAACCAAATATTCTACTCAAGTAAGAGTAGTTACTTTAGAATAATCTGACTGAAGTAAAAGTAAAAAGTAGTCATCCAAATATTTACTTGAGTAAGAGTAAGAAACTACTCAATGAAAAAAACTACTCAAGTCAAGAGTCACTTGTAACCGGATTGTTTTTTTTTTTTTTAAATCAAAGCATGAACATCCATCCATCCATTTTCTGAGCCTAATGTTGCCATATCCACTGCCAAAACAACAACACATCTGCAACTTACCGCAAGGTGTTTTCTCAAGTTAGAAGTGGGCTGAAATATCCAAGTTTGGGCAGTCACAATGTAAGACCTGCATGACAAAGGTGTGGTTTTTTGGAGTCTGTAAAGTAAACACACTCACGAGGCTGTTTTCCCCCCCCCCAAAATTTGTATTGGCTCGCGAAGGCTACATGTGCGATCATTTGACTGCCTTGTGTCATCTGATTGGTGAATTGGAGTCAAATGAAATTAGTGATCATGTTGGATTGTTGCAATAGGCTAGTTGCGAACGGCATGACGATCATTGTAACGGAGTAAAAGTATCAATCTTTCTTCACATAAATACTCAAGTAAAAGTAAAAAGTATGTTACATTTAAAGTGCTCTGACAAGTACAGTTTATCGAAAATGTTACTTGAGTAAATGTAACGGAGTAAATATAACGTGTTACTACCCACCTCTGCTGTGGGGTAATAATAATTTTATATGCCCCCCTTAAGACTGAGGTCTGGTGATGGGTCTGTGTGGGAGGAAACAGGAGTACCCAAAGAAAACCCACACATGCAAGACAACATGCAAACTCCACACAGGAAGGTTTGATCTGAACCCTGGACCTCTTGACTGTGAGGCAGACGTGCTAACCACTAGTGTACTGTGCTTCACAGCTCACATTTTAGACGATGTAATTGTTGTGCCATATAAAAGTGTAAAAACTTGTCTGCTCCAGCTTCTTTGTGATAGGTCTGTAATGTGATCTTTAGGAAAGAAGTGCAAAATTTATGTTCATTTCCATTGTTAACACTGCAGTAAAAATGATCTGTTGACCAATCATCAGACATCAGCTTGTTTAGCTCCACCTTACTAATTTGTTCAAATATAGGCCTTCTCTGAAATAGACACTCCCTTAAAAAAACAACACCTGATACTCTCAGCAGTTGCAGAAAGTGCCATCCATCCATCCAGCCATCCATTTTCTTGTGCTTATCCGAGGTTGGGTCGTGGGTGCTGTAGCATTAACAGGTAAGACCAGACTTCCCTCTCTTCCCAACCACTTTGTCCAGCTCTTTTGGGGGAATCCTGAGGCGTTCCCAGGCGAGAGACGTAGTCTACCAAGCATGTCCTGGGTTGTCCCTGGAGCCTCCACCCGGTGCAACGTGCCCGGAACACATTTGCATTTGTGAGGCATCCTAACCAGATGCCCGAGCCACCTCATCTGGCTCCTTCAATGCGCAGAAGCAATGGCTCGACTCTGAGCCCCTCCCGGATGACCGAGCTTCTCACCCTATCTCTAAGGGAGAGGCTGGACACCCTGTGGAGAAAACTCATTTGGGGCTCTTGGATCTGCGATCTTGTTCTTTCGACCCACAGCTCATGACCATAAGTGAGGTTAAGAACATAGATCGACCAGTAAATCGAGAGTTCTGCCTTTCCGCTCAGCTCCTTCTTTACCACCACAGACCGATACAGCTTCCACATCACTGCAGAAGCTGCACTGATCTGCCTGTCAATCTCCTGCTCCATTCTTCCCTCACTTGCCACCAGCCAATATGTGAGAAATATGGTAAGTAGGTACAGTAGATTAAATTAATCTGTTCTATGAACCATATGGTACTGGGTTTACACTTATCTCAGTGGAAAGCTTTATTTAAAGCTGACAATTGTGACCTTCAATGCTTCATTAGTCTGGTTACACTTTCAACTTCCTCTGTGTTTTAGTCCAAAGTTATGAGAAAATGCAGAGAGAAAATCTTGTTTGTTTGGAACACAACAAAAGGTCAGCAGTCATGTGTTTATCCCCAACCTGCCAGGCCAGAAGACAACGTTGGCAATACGAGACGAATGGCTGCAAGATGTGGAAAGATGTCTGGTAGGGGGAGGTGGGGGGGGGGGGGGGGGGACATGAATCACTGTGTGGCTGTGACACATTCGCACACATTCATGAGTCCTCTCCCACTCTCTATCTCCTACAACACATCAACCATAGCCAGGGATGCACCCACTCTCACACATTTAAATAAGAGCAGCTATCCAATAGTAGAGGTATCAAAATAGGGGTCACGGCTGAATTTGTGCAGGCTGAAATCCTAGAAGGAATTATTACTTTTACAAAGCACCTGCAGTCTCAGACGAGGTTTTCACATAGCACCTAAGGCCATTTAATCCTGGATTATACATGTTTTATATATTATAGTATTATATAACTACACTGGGTTCTGTGCACAATCATCCAAAACAGCCTCTTTAGAGAGAAAAACGATTGAACAATTGAGGCAGAGAAGGAAATGCAGCCCCATGCCGTTTTTACGTCCTTCCACTAAAGAATTATTCTCTGTTCATCTACTTTTGAATCACTGACTGATTTTATAACGGGTGCAGGGAACTAAGGCGTGGATTAGGATATTTATAATAAGTGCTCAACAAGTGTTATATGCTTGTAGACTGGTTGTCAAATGAACATGCACTTCCATTGATGACTGATGAGATGATCAGGCTTGCAATGAATGTATTGAGCTTGTTTTTTGTTTTTTTTTATTGAAAACGAATGTGAAAAAACAAGAAGTTAGTCAATTATTACTGTGTAATGAGAAATGCTGCAATACAGTGTAACCTCATCTTTGGTAAGCCCTGGTTTTCGTGCGACTCGGTTTTCAATTTTAATTTTTTTTTCCTAGAAATTTTGTCCCAGTTTTGTCACCAAACTCATCCGCCTGCTCGCCAGACTCCACTCATTCCTGGAATCCCCCACAATGCATCTGATTCGCAATTTTATTAATCAATTTGTTGTTGGGCTTGGGAACGTTTCATCAGGCCACATTGCATCATGCATTAATTCAATGTAAAAATATAAAAACTACAGTAGTTATAACTATCCATCCATCCATTTTCTGAACCGCTTATCCTCACTAGGGTCGCGGGAGTGCTGGAGCCAATCCCAGCTATCAACAGGGAGGAGGCAGGGTACACCCTGAACTGGTTGCTAGCCAATCGCAGGGCACATATAAACAAACAACCATTCGCACTCACAGTCACACCTACGGGCAATTTAGAGTTGTCAATTAACCTGCCATGCATGTTTTTGGGATGTGGGAGGAAACCGGAGTGCCCGGAGAAAACCCACGCAGGCACGGGGAGAACATGCAAACTCCACACAGGCGGGGCCGGGGATTGAACCCCGGTCCTCAGAACTGTGAGGCAGATGCTCTAACCAGTCGCCCACCGTGCCGCCTAGTTATAACTATTCACTCTTAAAATGGAAACGCTCACAGATTCAAATGTAAAACAAATGCCCAATTACTATAAAGGATATTATAGTAGTAATAACACTTTTCTATTTGTTGTATTTACATCTGGATCGCTAAAATCTTTCTTGCTTTTAATAGTCAATTAAAATGCAATTCCTTTTTACCCCTTTATACTGTATATGTGTCATATTTTTAACCCTTGTTCATTTTGTTACAGTTCAAATTGATTCAGGCATGTTAAGTGCTCTACACTTTTAAGGCTATCCATAACCTCGCTCCACCATATCTTTCTGCACCCCAACACATCTCCCGACCCACCCGTTCACCAACTACGTGGTTTCAAGCATTTAGCTGCTCTACCCCGCGCCTCTGGATCATCCTCCCTCCTGACAGCTGCGGACTGTCTCCCCGCCTTCAAATTTCACCTAAAGACTATTCTGTTGAGACTGGTTTCTATGATTTAATCTCCTGTACATTTGATTCCACACTCTTTTTACACTCAATTTTATATAGAATTTTTACCTTTGTTCTCTGCACTTGTTCTGTTGTTGCTTTCTTTTTATTTGCTGTGCAAGGTGACGTTGGGTGCTCAGAAACGTGCCTATAAATACAATGTATTATTGTTATTATTATTAGATCAGGGTTAAAATACACATTATTATTATTAATACTTCATAACTTAACATTTCCACATGCCATATTAAACTGGAGTTTACTGTTTCTTTGCATCTGGTAATGAATATTTAATTGTAATAATAATACTAATGATAATAATTTAAAGAAAAAAAAAATAATAATAATAATTGGCAGTAAGGTGAGCGACTGGTTAGCACATCTGTCTGACAGTTCTGAGGACCGGGGTTCAAATCCCGACCCCGCCTGTGTGGAGTTTGCATGTTCTCCCCGTGCCTGCGTGGGTTTTCTCCGGGCACTCCGGTCTCCACCCACATCCCAAAAACCTGCGTGGCAGGTTGATTGAAGACTCTAAATTGTAGGTGTGAATGTGAGTGCCAGCGGTTGACGCCAGCCAATCGCAGGGCACATATAAACAAACAACCATTCGCACTCACATTCATACCTACGGACAATTTATGTCAACAGCTTGAACTAAGCACGCTTTGGATCTTATTGAGAGAACTGTTTCAGCGAGAGTCTTCTTCTTTTCATATCCTCAAAGTGATGTTATCTGGTAGTCTCCATTTCTTGATATCAATAAAATGAGAACAGGTGTTATAGAATACATTCAAAAGTGTGATTTAATCATTTTAACTTTGTTTTAATAAGTTTCAATATGTTTAAAGTGTGTGGGAGGGGGAAACCCGTTTTTTTTTAAAATATATGGTCTCTCTAAATTGTGAATTTTCACTTCATGTGTGAAAAAGTATTGGACACGCCAACTGTTATTTATTTAATACTTTGTACAGTCATCTGAGATAGGCGCCAGCACACCCGCAACCCTAGTGAGGATAAGCAGTATGGAAAATGAATGAATGAATGAATATGTAATCATGGATTCTGGACTGACCATATTCTGAATTACAGTTTGTTTTCTAGACTACATTGCTCTTTTAAGCAAGTCTGGACTTTGTTCTATGAAAATAAAGCCTTTGCACATGATAGTCCTTTTGTTTCTTTTGACTCCATTCGGTCACTGCCTGCAAGCAACTTTCTCAAATAATGAATTGTGCGTGACAGAGAAAGAAAAAAGTGCATTCTGGTTCAACTGCAGAGGGTTACATATCGACGTCATATATTTGTTTAATTAAACTTTGGACAAAATTGTTGCCCCATCTGCTCTGTGCCTTGGAACAAATCCATAAATGTGTTTAATACCCCTTTAATGTTTTAAAAAAAATCTTCAAGGGGAAAAGCAATAAAAGAGAGGACATACATAATGACTTCATCCATCATGGGTTGCATAACAAGGCTTGCTCATTTGTAATAATTACAATTGCATCTCATTTACCAGACACCCTGTGGGTTGTAGAGTCATGCAATGTGCAGAGCGCGCGTGTTGGGAGTTTGCCGAGGTCCCTGTGTTCCCATGCAGCAGGTATGTCCTCCAGCAGATGTCTTCACAGCCCTGATCCATGGTGACAGTCACCCCGAAGAGGATCACCACTGTTTCAAGTCCAGAGCTGTGTGTATGAAAGAGAGCGAAGCATTGTCTCTTGGTGTGCCGTACTCTTGTTTCATTAGATCCTGTCTTTTGAATCACTAACAAAATGCTCCAACAAAAACAACATTTGCAGCACATACAGCATCCCACTAGCCTCCGTTGAAAACCTTTACACCACTTCTACAAATGCCATATTGATTTGTTTTAACAAATCCAGAATTAGATGGCGTGGATCGTCATTGATATTTGCTACGGTAGTTTGTCCCACAGCTTTGGGGGTGCATGTGTGTCTTTTTGAATCACTGCTGCTCACTAAATGTCCCCCGGTCATACGTCAGCCTTACACTGCTACATGCGTGTTACATAACCAGTGCTCCCTCAGCTAACAGTAGTGTAGTAGGGGTACAGGGGAGGGGGCGGGGGGCAGCTCTGTCCCTCAAAGTTGATGGAAAGCGCTGGTTTAGTGACTGGACATTGATTTTAGGTGTAATTGGTTGGCTAATTAGGTTCACACAAGCCTGTTTGTCTCATAAAGAACATTTCACCCGCCTTTTAGGAGCAATTGCGTTTTGTAAAATAAAAATACAAATTGAAAATAGAAATGATTTCATAACACGGTGTACAGCGTAGAGCCTTCATTTTGTTTGGAAGTCCAAGGCTGTTATTTCTACTACACTACACAGTGTATCAAACAAACAAGTGTAAATGAAATGAGGGCTCGGCCTTGAAGGGAAAATGCTTCCTGTTGAGAAGAAATCGCCAAAGCAGCTGTGAAAACAGCCTCTCTGTATCTTTCTCCCCCCACCCCCAATTGCTTTCTGTCTTTATCTCTCCCTCTCCTCTCTTTACGTTTGGCAAAAACGGGCTGGTCCTGGGAGTGACGCCACCTCCCCCTGTACGGGCGTCCAACCACAACAAGCAGCGCGCATCCCCAAAGAGACGCTTGGCACGGAGGAAGCGTTACGCACGGATCCTGAACCGTAACACGCTTCGTCTCACATTTACGATGCATTCAGAGCAACGTCGTCGCACGGGGACCTTTCGGTGGTCTTGCAGAGGCGCTTTCGAGTTGCACTCCGGTAGTAGCGATGATATCGTAGTTTGCAAGGGCTTAAGAGAGCATTACGCGCACTTGGACTCCACGTCAAGCGGACGGCGCACGCACAAACATGAGGCATCCGGGCAGATTTGAGCCACGATGGATTCAAGCGAGGCCAGCGTGTTGTCGGAAAACGTTTCCAAGGATGTCAACGGCACGGAGGCGCCGCTCGAGTGGCCCCACGCGGTGCCGGCAGCCGCTCTCATCATCTCGGTGGTCACCGCGATCGTCTCCGTGACGATCGTGGGGAACGTGTTGGTGATCGTGGCGGTGCTGACGAGCAGGGCTCTGCGCGCACCTCAAAACCTCTTCTTGGTCTCGTTGGCCTCCGCGGACATTCTGGTAGCCACCTTGGTCATCCCCTTCTCGCTGGTGAACGAGGTGATGGGCTACTGGTACTTCGGAAGCACTTGGTGCGCCTTTTACCTGGCGCTGGACGTGTTGCTGTGCACCTCGTCGATCGTGCACCTCTGCGCCATCAGTTTGGACCGCTACTGGTCCGTCACCAAGGCGGTGCGCTACAACCTGAAGAGGACTCCGAAGCGTATCAAGTCCATGATCGCGATGGTGTGGGTGATTTCGGCGGTCATCTCCTTCCCTCCTCTCCTCATGACCAAGCACGACGAGCGGGAGTGTCTGATCAACGACGAAACGTGGTACATCCTCTCCTCGTGCGTCGTGTCCTTCTTTGCGCCGGGTCTCATCATGATCCTGGTCTACTGTAAGATCTACAAAGTGGCCAAGCAGCGCTCGTCCACGGTGTTCGTGGCCAAAAACGGGCTGGAAAGGCAGCCGTCCCAGTCAGAGACGTGCTTCGTCCGGAAGGACCGTTTCGAGACGGAGAGTCCCAGCAGCCAAAGTTCGGCCAGTCCCCCGCGGAGACAAGGCGAGCTCGACGACATCGACCTGGAGGAGAGCTGCTGTCCGTCGGATAGCAAAGCGCGCGACAAGCACTTGGGCAGACGGGGGAAGGCGGAGGCTGCGGACGGCTGCTCGTCACACAACTGTCGGGCTTCCTGGGCTTCGTCGCGCGCGTCGGAGCACAAAAACCCGGCCGGGCGCCAACACGCCGCCGCTGTCAACAAGACCAAAGTGGCCCAGATGCGGGAGAAGCGCTTCACTTTCGTCCTGGCCGTGGTGATGGGGGTGTTTGTGCTCTGCTGGTTCCCCTTCTTTTTCACCTACAGCCTGCACGCTATCTGCAGGGACAGCTGCTACATCCCTGGCGCGCTTTTCGACCTTTTCTTTTGGATTGGCTACTGCAACAGCTCCGTCAATCCCATCATTTACACAATTTTCAACAGGGATTTCAGGAAAGCCTTCAAAAAAATCATTTGGCCGACCCCGAAGCGCACATAATCACACGAAGGCTTTCTGGGTGGCAAAGCTGCTTTCCCAGCTTTCTTTTGCAAAGAGCGAGGAAGGAATTTAGGCAGATTAACAGAACTCAGCCTGGGGCTGATTATTTCCCCTTTTCACAATTTTGCAGTGACTTCTGCAACAATGGGTGTTGTGTACAGATTACAATGTTGTCTAAAATGTAAAACGTTCAGAAAATACGAGTAACCGTTTGGAATGTGCATTGTCAGTATTAAAAGTGTACCTCAGAGATGCTGCTGTTGGTGACTAAATGTTCACTTCTGCATTTAACAAAGACTTGTTGTCGTGAAAAGATAACAATTCCGACTTAAATGTTTGTTGTTGTTCGTAGTGGTGTGCAGCTAATTACATATAATATGCAAAAGGTAAAAGGTGTAATTTTTGATTGATTGTAATATATAAGCAAGCGTGCCTAATGTAGTGGCCTTTGGCTGCATCTGACTAAATTTGCTGATCTCTGAGATTTTGTTGCGCCGCTTCATTTTATAACAACGGCAGAGTTGAGGCATGGATGTGCAAACACTTCCGAATAAGTCTGCATGTCAAGTCAATACGTCCATATTATGTGTGCAAACATTCAAACCACGTGAATGGCATCCCTTTTCTCAAACACTAACAGGCTTATGTAAAATCATATCTGGGTTATGCTGTCTAGTGAATGTTGCGTTCATTGTACTCTAACATTTTTTTTTATTTTATTGTCGATTCCTCACCAGCACTGTAGAAGTATCTATCAATCATTAATTTTTCTACTTTCTGTCCTCTTTAGGGTCACAGGTGAGCTGACGTCTATGCCAGCTGACTCTGGGTGAGAAGCTGGTTACACCCTGGACTGGTCGCCTTCCAATTGCAGGGGACATATATATGAACAGCCATATGCATTCACATTCACACCTATAGGCAATTTAGATACAAGGGGTTCTCAGTTTATGATGGTCTTTCATTCCTACAGCAGAGATGCAAACCAAATTTGTATGTAAGTTGAAATGCGTCTATCACAGCGTGCCGTTCCCAGCCACGAAATGTCATAATTACAGTAAATATTTGTATTAAAAACACTTCAAGGCTATCAATATAAAACAATAAAATGAAGAACAGTCAGTAAGGCGGGAATTGAGCGTACCTTCTTGTGTCGCATGACAAAGTATTCCTACACTGCTGCAGTATTCGTTAGAGGCCGTTCGTAACCATAAAATGTCATAATTACAGTAAATATTTGTATTAAAAACACTTGTAGGCAATCAATATAAAACAATAAAATGAATAACAGTAACTAAGGCAGTAACTGTGCGTGCCTTCTTTTGCCGCATGACTACGCACTCCATTCGTAACCTAAAAATGTCCTAAATATTCGAACCGTCGTACACCAGGAAACCTTTGTTTTCAATTAAACAAACATGGATGAGTTTAGAATGTGGGAGGAAGCCAGAGAGAAAGATCAAACATTAAACCCAGAATTTATGACTCTGAGGCAGAGGCTACCCACTAGATCACAGTGCTACCCAGGTAGTACATCAGTTCAAATAAGAGAGGGCCTGGCCGTGACAAAGTTGCGGGCCAGAGGACACATAGTCACAAAGACTTACCCACTAATGTGAGAATGAATGACATCCCTCCAGTCAGGCCAATGTCAGCCTAAACAGACTCCAGCTCAAATTCAAGGTTTCACCTAAAGCGCTGAAGAGGACTCACTTGACACTTAACATCAGTAATAGAATATTGGCCCCAATATTAGGAAAACCCGCACTTTGTAATCACATCCAATACAAGAGCTGTATCGAAAATTCTGCCTGTGTTGACAAAGCGGGGGAACGGTGGGCGACTGGTTAGCACATCTGCCTCACAGTTCTGAGGACCGGGTTCAAATCTGGACTTTGCATGTTCTCCCCATGCCTGCTTGGGTTTGCTCCGGGTACTACGGTTTCCTCCCACATCCCCAAAACATGCATCGTAGGTTAATTGAAGACTCTAAATTGCCCATAGGTGTGAATGCGAGTGAGAACCCTTGTTTGTTTATATGCGCCCTGCGATTGGCTGGCGGCCAGCGCAGGGTGTACCCCGCCTCTCGCCTGGAGTCAGCTGGGATGGGCTCCAGTGTGAGTGAGGATAGGCGGTTTGGAAAATGGATGGATATTTACAAAGCTAATTTTAAGTGATGTAGATCTGGACAATGTTATGGGTATTCTTATTTAATAACAGAAAAAATATTAGAAACTAGTGGCAGGTCCTGCATTTGGTACCTGAATCTTCAGTGGGGATTTACACGACTTAATCCGCCTCTTAATACAACCACTATCATGTCACAATTACTGTATAGAAACCATCAATGAATGTAATAAAACAGCATGCAACTGTGCCACATCATGGGGAGTAGTTCAGAATCAATATTTGTCTAATAACGTGACAAAAATAAAAAAAATAAACAACATACATCATACATCAATTTACTAACTATTATGTGGAGATCGCTACAGATGTGTTTTGCTATTCAAATTTGGGCTGCTCAGACCAACCAATCAGAGGATGGAAAAATACTCGCGTCACTGAGGATCAGTTTGGTGGCCTTGGTAGGATAACTTTGAAATCTTATTGGTCAAAGTAACATTGCTTATTTTTTTTCCTCATATAATTTGAGTTACATCGGCCCGCACTACTGATTCTGAAGGCTCTGGGCAGATTAGATTAGCATGGCAACACATCGAGGCTGAAATCTGGTTGGAAAAAAAAATCTAACATCCACATACATTGTAGTAAATTGAGGGGTTTAGATCAGACACACACACACACACACACACACACACACACACAACTACAACAGTAATAAAGAGTATCAGCAGTAGTAGTTTGTAGCTCTACTTCTTGTGACAGAAAAAAAAAAAAAATAAATAAAAAAAACAAAACCATCGCTGCCAGAGCTGGCTTTCCATCTAGTTGCAAATGAGTGTAATTCACGAAGAATATCTATTATTGAGTCAAACGCTGGCTCATCTCTGTTATCGTGGCTCAGTCGTCTGAATCATGAGTAAACAAACAACACATGGGATACTGCATTATGCCCAAGTGATTCACGCTTGGAACAGATCTTAACCTAGAAAGGAAAACCCATGGATAATGTTATGGCACTTTTTATACGCCAGCGGGTAAGTGACATCTTGAAGAGGGTGAACACTCGTTGCCTGGCAAAAGTGTGGAGAGGGAAGGATGTCCAGTCAGTTATGAAGCTGTATGTGTGTGTGTGTGTGCCTTTACATACTACTATGTACAGTATATCCTTTTAAGAATGTCTCCTTCTGCTACTGGCACCATGGCAAAGATAATCACTGCGTTTTGTTTGAGGGGCGTCATGTCAAGCAGTCTTTTTTTTTTTTTTAAATCTCCAGTCAAGTAGGTCGATGCCCGTGTGGGCGTTGTGAAGCCGAGTGGGGGCGAATGTGTCGTGCATTGTCTCGAGATGTTAACCACCAAATTATTCTTAAACAATTTTCAGAGAAAGAGAAATCATTGATCTCATGAGTCGCATTTTACTTTAGTTGTATGTAAAAAGGCAAGACATTTAAAAGAAAATATTCCCCCACTGTGCCAAAGTGGGGGAATATTTGGGGGAAACTTGACGATGCAGTATTAAGACAAACTAGGGATTCAGATTATTCTACAAGTGAACATAAAAATCTTCCATTTTCTTTCTCAAATAACTGCTGGGGAGTTACATTAATTGACATAAATTATTTCAGCTGTGCACATTTAACATGGATTTAATTTCTATGGAGTGCCAGGTCATCCCCCTTAATGGAAGCTGCTTCATCCCATGTGAAAATATTTACACAAATACTGAAACTTAATTTGTATTCTGATGAATACAGAGACATGTTAGTCTCTCAAGGGATGCTGCATACCAATTCAATTATCTTTCCAATCGTCATGTCGTTCCAGAATGAAGCAACAACAATGGAGCACAGTGTTTATTAATTAGTGGTTTTGTTTTTCTCTCTTTCAATCTGGTATAAACAGTCATGTACTATCCTGTATATCACTTGTTAAAAGTAATCCTCTGCGATTTACAGATGAGTAATAGGGCCTCACGGAAGAGAAAAACAAAGTAGTAAAATTACAAAGGAAAAAGTAATGTTCTTAAAATAATAAGGAACATGTTGTTCCTTTGACAAAAGTAATTTTGAAGAGCAAAGTCAAAATTGCCATCCGAACCGTAACATCAAGACTAGTAGGCTCTATTGTGAAACTTTTGCGTGTGAATTTATACTAAATTTGAACTTGTTAGATTCCTTACAGTAATCAAGTCACAGTTAAGGTGGTTCTGCAACTAGTTTTCATTAGTCGCTGACTGTCTGCAACTAGTTTCGGTGCGATTCCAAATGTCGAATTGTAACTGAATGGCGTCCCACGGCATTTAAGTTTACAGCCAGTCAAAATGGCAGGTTACACAGTATTCACATGATATTTCACAAGAAAAATTACATTGGCGGGTAGGCTGACCAAGTAGAATCCGCTTCGTCCATCTCTTCTGGGGTATCCCGAGGCAATTCCAGGCCAGCCAGGCAACTTCGTCTCTCCAAAGTGTCCTGAATCGTCCCTTGGGCCTCCTCCGGATCTGACCTGTCCGGAACACGTCACCAGGGATGCATTCAGGGGGTATTCTAATTTGATGCCCTAGATATCTCATCTGGCTCCTCTCGCTCGAAGCAGCAGACCCTGCTGGATGAGCGATATTCTCACTCCTCTCATCTCTAAAGGGGGGCCCAGATAGCCTGCGACAGCTCATTTCAGCCACTTGTATCGGTGAGCTTGTTCTTTTGGTCACAACCCACAGTTTGTGACCATAGGTGAGGGTGGGAACATAGATTGACTGGTTTTTCCTTTCGGCTCAGCTCCTCCACCACGACAAACCGATACATGCACAGATGCAGTAATTTCATATCTACCAAAAAGTGAAACATTGCGGAGTCTTTCTGCCACATTAAATGTGGTGTTGATGTGCTCAATGAATGAGGCCATCATTGCCAGCAGCATTTCAAATATCTCTGGATACATTCTAAACAAACAACACATAATCACCTCCTGGAAACCTTGCGACAATATTGAAAAATGCCCAATTATTGTCATGAAAACGTACATGTTACACGTTATCCACAGTCTCTCCTTTCCTCTTGCCTTTTCCTCTCTCTGTATTCTTCACCAGCGGAGAAATCTTGCTACAGCGGACAAAGTGAATCGCTTTCCCCTTGACAATCGCACTACATTATTTGTGGGTCAAATAAAGTAATAAAGCTTCAAAAAGTTGTTTGTGGATAACTACGCCAGGGTGCATTTTTTGTTTCAGCAAGTTCGGGGTCTTCGGTCGGTATGTGAGAATCAGTTTTACGGTTTGCGACAAGTTGGACCCCAAAGCAGTAACAGATCGCGGAGGTTATTTAAGCAGTCTTTATTTCCAAAAACATAATTAGCAAACAAAACTGTTTTGATACAAAAAAGAGCAAAATCTGGTGAACAAAAGACATTACCAAACAAGTAGGAAAAGACCAAAATAAAAAACTATGGTGCAAGGCAAAAACAAACAAAAGCACACATCTGGCCCATTCTGGTGGTCTAGACAAGAAGCGCTCAGGCCGGCCATTCAGATGGACGGCCAGGATGCCGGATCTTGTCAGCAATGCAGGGGCCAGGCATGAGGGTTGGGCGGTGGGCGCACAGCATGCGCCGCCAGAGCAGAGTTGGGTGTGGGCCGCTGGATGAGCGCCGCCGGAGCAAGGACGGGTGGCAGCCAGTGTACGTGTGCTGCTGGTAGAGTGTTCCAATTGGACATTCAGGCAAACTGAAAACAAAAACGGTCCACCCGTCTTTTTGATTGTGATCGTCCTCTCTTGCAGGGACTGGCTGTGCTGGCCAAGCAGTTCACCGCGTTCAGAATATGCACATTCCTGCAGGGTCCATTTCTTTGGAAAAATCGTTCTGTTATGGTCTGTGACAAGTTGGACCCCAAAGCAGTAACAGAGTGTGGTTGTGGTTGAGCAGTCTTTAATAAAAAATCAATCAATAAATAAATGAAATAAAAAAAATAGCAAACAAAACTATACAAAAAAAGAGAGCAATAACAGGGGAACAAAGGACGCTACCAAACAGGTAGGAAAAGATCAACTGAAAAGCGATGGTGCAAGGCAATAAAGAAAAACAACGCAAAAGGCAAGACTGAAAAACATGGCTAATGGTGACTTGAAGAGGGGGCAAGGAGGGTCACCGGGAGGTCACCAATACCCATAGGAACAGGGATTCAGAAAAACAAAAACAAGAAGCAAATCCAACAAACTATTTCACAAGCAAGACGGGATACAAACAGAATTACAGCAGGAATGATTTAGCACCTTAAGACTGGGAGCTGATTACCAATCGCTCCCAGGTGCATGCCTCCTTGCTTACTGCAGCCAGCTCACCATGCCACCTAAAGGAAACAAGAAAAACAGGTGTGAACAAGCCGACAGCAAGAAACAAACAAAATCAAGCAGAACCTAACAATCAGTTGCAGAGGTCATGCGCCTGGTTGCTCGGTGTGCTGCTGACTTAAAGGGGAAGTTTGTTGTTGTTTTATTTATTTATTTATTTATTTTTAACCATTGTGCCCAAGGAAGACCAACAAATTAGAGACAGAAGGTGTGACCCTGTGGGGGTGTCACCCGGGCACCCCCACAGGGTCACACTGACCTGTTGGCTTGGGCTTCAGCAGCTATGCTGGAACTATTTTGGAATATGCCCATGATGGGGGACAAAAATGCTCATTCCTCATTTATTAACAACTGGGAAAGACTACCAAACAGAAGCAAAGCAACGGGATCTCAGGCGCCTGAGAGGATTCAGAAGCCACACAGAATTAACATTATTTCTGTTTGACAGGTACGTTTTTCACCTCTTTTTAATTTTTAATTGATTGTACATTAAAAAAAAAACACATTCAAACCGATACATTTAGTGTTATAGTAACACTCCATTACTTATCTTTTTCTACTTCTCTGCTAACATTGTATTGTTTACAGAGTTAATGCCAGCATAGTATTGCTAGCACTGTTATTTTGTTGAAACTTTCTCTGACTATTTATCACAACCATGTGTAAGAATTACACTCGAGCACGTCAGTGAGGGATGTGGCAGATCCAAAAAGGTGGAGGGTTTCGTGAAGTGAGGCTACATTCAAATCTTGCTATCAGTTTTTAAATTCCAAACTGCCTCTTCAATATTGCAGCTTAATCTTTTTTGTTGTTGTTTTTTTTCCACTTTTTGCTTTTTCAGTGTGGCCCTAACACACCTTTGTATCATTTCATATTACTACACTGGATTTATCCTAGACTCCTTATACAGTAAGTCCCTACACGCGCCCTGTGATTGTTATGATGACCAGTATAGTGAGCAGTCCTGTCTTTCGCTCCAGGTCCCTCTGACTCACAGAACAGGATAAGCAGTTGAGAAAATGGATATACGGGTACTATCTATGTCTCAGTACTATTGTAGCCACTCCTTCACAATCCCTTACTGTGTGTTCTGCTAAGTGACAAACAATCTATCTCTTAAAGGTCTTGTCATTTATTTATTACAGTATACAAAAAACAAAACAAAAAAACATAGAGAAGAAGAAACAAAGCTGAGGTGACCTTTCACCTTTTGGAATCTTCTCAAGGCTAATGAGTACAACAGACCATGTGGACAGAGCCAAAACACTTCCTGGTGCGGGATGCTGAGAGGAAATCTTTATTTAGATCTTACAAAACAAAGAGTGCTAGAGGTCAGAGCCGAACACAGGGGCTGTTTGGGTTCAAGAGTGTGGCCAAAGACAATCAACAGTTCCACCAGGTGGAGGCAATTATTGTAAAAAATGCTTCAAGTTGAGAGCAACACAAACAAACTGCACTCAGAAACGTGTGAGTATTTTATTTAATGCAATGGTTGTCTTTGCAATAAAGGCATTCAGATTGTGATCTGAACTGCTGTTGCAGTTTTTGTCTCAACTGTTGTCACAGTGGGACCCATATTTCCCTTTTGTTGCAAAGTCGTGACCCACTTTTATAGAAGTTAAGAACAATAAAGAAATTCTATTGTTTAAAAATAGCCTGAATATTTTGAAACGTAACTACACTGTGCTCACTTAGTTTTCTTTAATGATGTAGTGATGTTCATGAGACGCCATTTTACACACACATTGCCATGGTATTTAACCCCTGACTCCTGCCCCCTAACTCTCTTGGTTCTTCGCTTTGCCTTGCTTCATGGCTCTTGCTATCAGCTCCCTAGCTACGGGGCAGCCTTTGGCCACCCATGCCCGCCTCCCCTTCCTTTTGTTCGGGCACGCGGCTCTGTAACCGCGGGACTTGGGGAAGGGGACTCGGCTTCCCAGCCTCTATGTGGGCCACCGCTAGGCAATCGGAGCAGCTGCTACTAAAAGTACCAGGTACGCTTCCAGCCAAGCATGATCTCTCTGAAATTGCTAGCGAGTCCCTGAAAAGGCAGGAAGAGAAACAGTCGCAACCTCCCACAGAATGTGTGAACAACAACTTCTGTCCCCTTTTCCGTCTGTTTTTGTTTTATTTTTTGTGCATCTTTTTCTTTAACGAAACCTACCTCCTCGCCTCCTGAGATGCGCTCAGAAAGACCACTCCCAGAGACCAGTTGATCTACATTCGTGAGTAGACACTGCAATTGTCGCCAGGATGTACATGTTTAGTGCCTAAGAATTTGGGGGAAATTACTAGCATCACACAAAATCCCTCTCTCTCGCTCTCTCTGACTCAACGCATTCAACGCTCACATTCACATCTTTAGCCCAGCAGCACACGATGTCCTATATCCCTTTTTTCTTTTTTTCCCTCTTTCACCAGAATTCGTGTTATTTTCTTCCTTTTGATTTTCCCTCTAGATCCCTCGTAGAGTTCATTAAATATTCTATAAAAATCCACTCTTGGTTGTGTTTTATGTGTGTTTTGAGTTTAAGTAAGCCTCTGTCATCTAGAACTTGTATTTCATAAAATGGAGCAACCTTTAAATTATGAGACGGATAAAAGGTTTGTCGTCGCTTTCTCATAAATTGTATTCATATAAAAAGTGACGTGGTGCCCCTTTGAGACAAATTAATTTGATTATAACGTTAAAAGCATCAATCGGACTAACCCGGAAGTGAACGCAGGCGTTTACCTTCCATCATATCTTTTTCCAAATTAATTACATTTTTATTTAAATCAATATACGCTACAACAGTGACCAAACCAAAAAACATGAAAGTGATTCTGTACGTGGGATGATGCTCCACCCCCCACCCCCAAAAGTTACCAAAATTTGCTTTGGGGTAGAAGCAGATGCCAACATACACTGCATGATTTTTACACTGAGGATCACTGCTCTACCACACATACAGTACATGTGACTTGGGCATCTGCAGGTGATTGTTTTTCAATTGTCTCTAACAGCACAGGCGCTGAAGCCACACACGTCAATTCCAGGAATCTGTGTTTTGGGAGGAGAAGAGCGATTGTGTCATTAGTGGAAATGAGCCTGTGCTATGCCCAAACAAACCCTGTAGAGCACAAACAACCTCCGCACAAGTTTAAGCTGTCACAGGAAATCCAGAGACGGCAGCGGCAGCCTAAAGCCGACACATTTTTGGGCCTCTGTGTGCGTCTTTTATCGCTGCACATCTGAACAAGCGCCGAAAGGTTCAAGCTTTTTTTTCATTGGACAATATCCCATTTTCCCACTTGCGTTTAGGAAATTTCTAGCGTGGGTTTTCTTCCTTGTAAGACAAGTCTTCCCTCAGTCAGGAGATTGTTGTCACTTACTCGACGAAACGGCCAGTACTTGCCAGAAATTCTTGCAGGTGCTTGTATGTTGCTGTCGGCCTCTTGGCAGCGTCCCTGACCAGTTTTCTTCTCATCTTTTCATTAATTCCAGTCCACTTCTTCGTAATGTCATAGTTTTGCAATATTTTCTCCCTTTGATGATGACTGTCTTCATTGTGTTCCATGGTATATTTAATGCCTTGGCAACTCTTTTGTACACTTTTCCTGACTGATACCTTTGAAAAATGAGATCCCCCTGAGAGGATCAGCGACACTTTAAATGGTGGCAAATGTGTGCTGACTCCCGTTCAACATGAGTTTGAATGTGATTTGTTAATTCTGTGTGCGCACACTTGTGCAACCACATTATTTCTGTTTTTGATTTTTACTTCCCTCACTCTAAAATATTTTAAAATTGAGTTCTACAGGTTATAGGTCATATTAATGGTCGGAAAAGATTTGAAATCATATATCTGTGTCTCATTTTTTTATATCACAGAAGCCTGGCGTTTGAACAGGATAGTGTAGACTTTTTACATCCACTGTATTTGCATGGTCTCTCGAGGTTGGTATGCTATTCTGCGATGCATTTCATGCTGATTGGCTGTTGGGCTTTAATGTCATAATTTGCCGATCCAATCAATGACATCATTGATCGGCTCCGCAAAAGACATTTACTCCGTGTCGCCATCGTGTACAGTATATATGAATCCAAAAGCTAGTTTATTTTTAGCCTTGTTGTGTGTCTTTTGATGTAGTGCTGTAAATATCTGACAGCCAATAAAGTTATTTAAAAAAACAAAACATGTCGACTGTGGGACAGACAACACGTCTGAGACAGACAACACGTAATGCATGCATCAGACTACAAGACAAATTTGGTCTTTCACGATTGCACTATGTCAGACGACTAAAATGTTGTATTCCGATACCACCACATCCCGTCTTTTACGATCACTGGGCTTTATATTGTCAACTCAAATGCGACCGGGTACACTCATTACCACAACAACAACAACAACAATCGATCGTGTCGTGCGTATTATAAGAAGATCCATTTTCTACCGCTTATCCGAGGTGGGGTCATGGGGGCAGTAGCTTTAGCAGGACTTCCCTCTCCCCAGCCACTTCATCCAGCTCTTCCGGGGGGATCCCGAGGTGTTCCCAGGCCAGCCGAAAGACGTAGTCTCTCCAGCGTGTCCTGGGTCGTCCCCGGTGTCTCCTCCCGGTGGGACGTGCCCGGAACACCTCACCAGGGAGGTGTCCGGGAGGCATCCGAATCAGATGCCCCAACCACTAATGTGGAGGAGCAGCGGCTCTACTCTGAGATCCTCCCGGATGACCGAGCTTCTCACCCTCTATATGATACTGTAATCATTTGATATGTACAAATATTTTAATGAAATACCTTTATGAAATTGACAATTATTTGGTTCAACATGAATAGTTTCATTGAGATGTTTTTTTTCAAATTTTTCAACTTGAAATTCGATTGTTCTCATTTTTTGTGTAGTGTGTACTGGCGTCTGTGGGCCTCAACCACTTGTAGCAGGTATTGTCACTGTTCTTCTTGTTTACCATGAGCGACATCAAACAGTTTTTGCATTTTTCCTGAAATGCACTTCTCGTAACTTCTACCTGTCCAAATTTTCTTGCTTTGTTTTTCTTAATCTCTTCTTTCATTGTATAATCTTTCAATTTTGGGAATTCTGTGCTAGGCATCTATTGCAGGAATTATAGCATTCTACCAAAAAGTCAAAAAATTTCCCCATCAATTGTTTCAGTTTCTCTTAAATTCTTCTTGTTTTTGCGAATGATGTAGATGGGCCTCCAAACCTCTGGAAGTTCACCGCTTTACACCATTTCAAGCCTGTTCATTGGACTTGAACTAGAACATGCCAATTTTTGTAGGTGTTTCTTAAATGTTTCTATTTTTAAATTGAAAGTCAAGTACCTAGAGTTCAATGAATAGCCACATGGTAACTTCCAAAACAGAGATGGGAAGAACTTTCGAACAAATATTTAATTTCCATTTTTCAATTGTGTTCACCTGTTATATCTGTCCAAGGTGGCTACATTAATGAGTCAAAGGTTTATAATACGTTTTTGTTTTTAGATTGATTCCATAACTTTATTTTTTTACTTGAATAGTTTATTTGTTCTATGAGTTCATTTCAGAGTAAAATGAGAAATTGAACTGCATTGAGGACTCTTAGTGTCTTTACAAGATGGCAGATTTATTTATTGTACTGCCACTTCACAGAGCACATATCCCATGTTAAAAAATGTTGAGGAAAGTTACTCTGCTGATTTTAAGAAGAACGTGATCACTGTTGCCATCAGAAGGGTAACAGCTTGGTGGTTTGACATAAAGCTATTGGAGATTGAGGAAATCCAAAGAAAAGCTCCTACCCATTAAGACTGAACTTTTTTCAACAGTGTTATTAAAATGTTATACTTACCACATCATTGATCATTGATTTGAGTCGCTCACTGTCTTTGTTCGTTGCTAATATGAGAACACAAGTAAAATGGTGAGGAGGCGACACAACATTTGATTAAAATACATCCATCCATCAATTTTCTGTAACGCTTTATCCTCACTAGGTTCGCCGGCGTGCTAAATCATACATGCACACAGAGCGGAATATTTATTTGAAACCCCCAATAAAATAAGGATAATCTTTCATGTTTTGAGCAAGGATAACAGAAAATCAATGGACCATGTTATACATTGGTAGAAGGGTTTTCCTAATTTTTGGGGTTGATTTCGGGGGTGCGTATTATACTCGAGCGTATTATACACGAGAAATTACAGTACTCCGAAGCTGTGTTGAATGTTCTGTATGGGATTATTGTTGTTGATTAAATTCAGTCAAATTTTTGATATTGCCGAAAACAACCTTTAGCAACCCCCTCCCAATGTAGAGATGTGCCACCTGTTGTTTTTGGAGCATTGACGATCGATGCCCTCCACCCACAACTCGACGGCGCCATCTAGGGCTGTAAAACAGGCTATGACCGTCGCACAGGGCACCATTCAAGCCAGTACCACTACTGACTTCCATAACGTGTCTTCAGAAATTCCTTACCATGACAACAGAAGACAACACACAAACAGAACAGGAATTCTCCATGGCCTTTGAAGACTGCATGCTAAAGAATTTAGGATGAGTCAGATGTTTTGACAGGAAGTGGAGAAAGACACGGGGAGTGTGGAAAGGCTTTTCTTACAACTTTGACCTCGGTCTCACTGACCTAATGAGGCTGGATGCTCTTCCAAAATACGCATCAAAGATTTCAAACTTTCATTTATCATCATCATCGTGCGTGACATGTTTAATGTTGCACTACAAATCCGTGTCAGTGTGGACAAAGTAAAGGATTGACCTATGATGCCACGAGCTGCCACTCCCCTACTGTGAACCCTTGTACTCTTCTCACAACCTCCAAGCAGCGATGCTTGTAATTTTGATTTCTCTTCCTTTTATCTCGTCGGAACTCTTCTCGACCCCAAAGCTCGGCCTTGCGGTCATTGCTCCACATCAAAAGGGGTTGTGCATTTTTAGATAACTGGGTGGACTTCAGCCAGCCTGACACCGACAGGAAGCGGTCAGGAAAAGCTATGTGCTAACCACTCCGCCATCATGCCCATGTAAACTTCATTAACATAAATAACAACACAATTCAATTATCTTTTTAACTAAATTATAATATGGCATGCAAATTATAAAAGGCATTCTTGCCTTTTTAAATTACCTTCGCCGACCCATTTCCAAGGCTCTTGCTGTATTTAAAATAAGCACATAATCCTTACAGCATGGGTACAACACTGACTTCAAAAATAAACAAGACTGTCTGACAGAGTTTAAACAGTGTTTGAATTTACAACTTAATAAAATGTCTCTTTCACGCTAAATACCAGTCACACAGAGTAACACTAACATTTTAGTCATAGTTAAGTAGTTTTGTAATGACTTTACGATGAGATGTAAAATTTAAATAAATAGTAATTCAAGCAGACAGCAAGTGAACTTTGACAAGCCTGACTTGACCAGAAGTTGTCACTTTTTTCTTTTTTTCACTTTATTGAAATCACAGTGCTGACTGCATAGCGCCGAACCAGGTGAAGTTGACCAGCTTGCGTTTATACGTGTGGGTGTGTTTTGCGTTCATATGTGGAGATGGGAGGGGAGGATTATTGTGTATTTCTTTCCATTTCTTGAATTGTGCTTTTATCTCTGTAAATACCTTTTGCATTTTAATGTATGCAAAGTGCTATAATGTAAATACATTTGATTTGATTTGAAGGAAACCAATGTGGTGACGACCGTGTATGGTGGGGCGGCCACTCGTGAGAGAGAGTTAGTGACCCAGACAGATGGAGGATTGTCACAATTCCATGGTGGCATAAAATTACAGTAATCTGGATTATTGATGCAGTGGCATCATGGAAATACCTGTAGGATCCCAAGCAAGACTAAACTGTAAAGCTGTTAATACTTATGACCCCTTCCTCCTCTATCTCATTGCCTCCATCTCGATGCTTAAACTGTCAACTCTGTCTAATAAATTGGGCTGGTATTCGGCCACATGTGAATACCAGATGAATTAATTTTTAGGCTCTCATGCAGAAATCAGTGGAAAATGCTGTTAATCATTTCTATGACGTGTGTAAAAGTATCCTCTCAAGGCTCATAACCTTGAACTGATCCTAAAGGACTGTATTTCATATCTTGCTGTGCAAATACACCAACTGAAACTATTTTCACAATGATTTTTATCAGTCAAAAGGCCCAACGCACATCATATAAATATAACATGTAGCAGTATATACTGTAAATCCAGTAGCTATGTTATAGTACTGTATAAGGACTCAACATATGGAGACATTAATATAATTCCAACTCTGACACCTACAATGCATTTATTATAGAGCATTCATTCTATGAATAATCACATTACCCTTTGAATCATTCTGTGTGGAAATGTATCTTGTTGTGGAACAAAATCCTTTATAAGTAACAATAGCTCATTAATAGACTAGAACAAATGTCACATTTTAATGGAGGAAAATTATCAATTACAGTACAGACTGACAAGAAAACTAATGCTTCATTACAGTACACAGAGGTCACTGTGTAAGAAATAATGACCATCATGTCCAAAAGAAAAATGTGCTGTGCGCAGTAAAGCTGGCTCTAAAATTAACCTCATCAGGCTTGCAAGAAACACAATTTATGTTCAGATAAATAAATCTGTAGGGCTGGTGTACAAATCCAAATAAACCAATGGATGGCTCAGATTCTCCAAATGATATCCTAGGTATTATTACAACAGTGTTTTAGGCCGTTTGTCAACTATGTCAGTCCTAATCTGTGTGAGAGAGTTTCCATGGTTCATGAGCGTAACCCCCCTTAGTCTGTTGAAGGACACAGGGGAAGATGAAGTGAAGTGAAACCGTTTTCACATTTACACCTATGGAAGATTAAGAGACTGTCTGTGATGAAGGGGCAAAGCAGAAGTGAGCATGGGTCAAGTACCTTCATGTTCAGCATGGAATTTCTTGGGAATCTTTGTGGGTCGATGCTTCACATGAGCAGTAGTTTGAATTAAGACAGCATACTGTAGCTATGGTAGTTAGTTGAAAAATAACGTGCAATTTGACATATGGTTTACTTGCTCAACTCCATCTCCTGTCCATCTTGAAAGCACCCCACCACCGCCATCATCAGAGAAATTCTGCATTTGGTGATCCAGAGTTGAAGTAAAGGTCCGATGTCTACAAGGTGGACAGAAAAGTGGAAATAACAGTCCCTTGTGGTGGTATACAGTATACAGGTGGTATACAGTGAACGCTTGCTGTTCACAGGAGTTACGGATCAAGAGAAACAATTATGAATAGTAGACACGCCAAAAAATACCTGAATTAATAGTTTACACCCTAAATGTAACCAAAACTGTGATCCCAAAATTAATTCATTATAATTTCAAACTGGCGGAACGGTGGGCGACTGGTTAGAGCGTCTGCCTCACAGTTCTGAGGACCGGGGTTCAATTCACGGCCACGCCTGTGTGGCGTTTGCATGTTTTCCCCGTGCCTGCGTGGGGTTTCTCCGGGCACTCCGGTTTCCTCCCACATCCCAAAAACATGCATGGTAGGTTCATTGACAACTCTAAATTGCCCGTAAGTGTGAATGTGAGTGCGGATGGTTGTTTTTTTGTATGTGTCGTGCGATTGGCTGGCAACCAGTTCAGGGTGTACCCCGCCTCCTGCCCAATGATAGCTGGGATAGGCTCCAGTACGCCCGCGACCCTAGTGAGGAGAAGTGGCTCAGAAAATGGATGGATGGATAATTTCAAACTCATCTTATGTTACCCTAAAACAATGTACTGGAAGGGCAACAATGCGGGTGTGTCATGGCATGTCACTGTTTTAAATATGTTTCTCAAGAGCCATTTTACGTACAGTATATCATTTATGAGTCAGTAATGCATTGCTACCATGTGTGTCAGAAAGATTACAGGACTGGAGTGATAAAAAATATATTTCAAACTGCGAGATATCCCCTCCAATGTAGACTAACAAGTCTACAAAGACATCCTGTGGCATTGGCTTCGTTGAAAGCAGAGGTGGCAATTGTGGCAGAACAACTTGTGACTGCTGGTGTAACCTCACCTGAACTGGCTCTGTGTTTTTTTTCTTTCTCTTTCCAAAGCTAAAGAGTGTCCTCAAGGGGACCCATTTTTTTAAGACCTGGACAACTTCAAGACGGCCATGACGATAAAGCTGCAAAGCCAGAGGAAACCTTCCAGGAGTGCAAGAAAGTGTGGCAGAGAAACCTAGGAAAGTGTGTTAGACTCCTGAAGAAATTACTTTGCATGGGAAAACAGTATCTTTTGTGACACCAGCCCTGGAACCTTTCTGAGACACCTTGCATTCTAATTTTCTTGCTGGGGGCTGAATATTTAGTTGTAAGAACCTACATTTCAGCCAAGTACTGTATGGTTATGCACTTTTCTCACTTGCTTAAAGAGGACATACATTAAAGAAAATAATAATAATAATCTCCCCCCTAAAATGGGCTACAAATGCCTATGGAGTTCAAGGCCACACACTTTGAATGTGCTTTTGTCTCTTCAAGGCGACACATGATGTGAAATTGATGTGCATGTTGGGAAAAGGATTTTACTGACACATCTCGGCAAGCGTGAGATGGACGGAGGTGCGATTGATGCTGCGCGAGTAGGCTGCAGATCTGTTGAGACTGGGAAGTGAGCAACAGTATATAACGGTGGGTTCGGGGTGGTGGGGGGGGTCTTAAGGCAAGGAAGTGGGGAGGTGCTCTGATTCGTGGGCAGCTGGAAAAATGAAGTCAACTTGTAAGAGTGAAGAGAGAAACACACAACAAACAAGGACAGGTAAAAAAAAAAAAGGTGAGTCAGAGGAAAGAAGAGTCTACTTGACATGTTGGAGGGAGTCAATTGGTAAATGAAAAGATCCTTTTCATATAAGATTAACTTTCATTATATGATTTAATGAGGATGACAATTTGTCCGGTTTACAGACAGTGGGTGTTAACTTTGAACCAAATAAAATTGCTGTAACCACACTAGCGACATGAGCACTTTGCAGACATTCCTGGTGCCTGTAGAATGGGTTACACCACAGGTGTCAAACTGGTGGCCCGGGGGCCAGATCCGCCCCGCCACATCATTTTATGTGGCCTGCGACAGCAAATCAAAATTGTTCTGGTGCAATACCATTGAGATATTTGCAAGCAGTTTTTGTTACCAATCCCCCTTTGAAAAGAAATGTAATAGTTGAAAAATGTTTTTATAGGCTTCTGATTTCAAAACTGGCTATTCATCAATGTGTTGTGTATGTAATCTTTCATTTATATGGGTTCACAGTTGTAACCCCTGGGTTACACTGACTTCTGATGGTACCATTTTAAAATTGCCTACATTTTTCAGCGGAGTCACTAATCCATTAAACGTTTCTGACATGCCCGTTTTCGCTTTAAGGCCTAAAAAGCTTTGCAGTTAGTTTTGTTGTAATTACAGTTTAATTATCATCACTAAGGCAATTTCATCCATTTCCTGCCTCTAGCTGCAGTGATTAAGTATTCAGCTCCTAGCCGTGCCAATCTGCACATTGGCTGATGATGTACATCACATTAAATACAAGAGAATACATCCAAAATCCATTGCGGGAAAAGCTTCTGCAGCTGCACTATCAACATGCTGCATGTAAGACTATTATTGTCTTGTTAGAAATGCAGAAGTGCCTAGAGATCCATCCATCCATACATTTTCCATCCCGCGTATCCTCACTTGGGTCGCGGGGGTGCTGGAGCCTATCCCAGCTAACTCTGGGTGAGACCCGGGGTACACCCTGAACTGGTTGCCAGCCAGTCACAGGGTACATAGAAACAACCATTCGCACTCACATTCACAACTATAGGCAATTTAGATTTTTCAGTTAACTTACCATGCATGTTGTTGGAATGTGGGAGGAAAGCAGAGTACCCGGAGAAAACTCGCGCAGGCACGGGGCGAACATGCAAACTCCACACAGGCGAGGCCGGATTTGAACTTGGGTCCCCAGAACTATGAGGCAGATGTGGTACCCAGTTGCTCACAGTGCCGCCCATCTTTTCCATTTGAAATGAATGGGAATGCCATTAACCTGTTCTAGGATCTCATTTAGAAAAAAAATAATAATAATAATTTTAATGTATAATGTAATTTTTTTTGCATCCATCCATTCTCCGTATCGCTTATCCTTAGTTGGGTCACAGGTATGCTGAAGCCCATCCCAGCTGAATATGATTCTGAATCCAGACTTTCAAGGGATGAGAATTTTGATTTCCATTAATCATTCTTATCTTATTAATCTTATTCTTATTTTGTTCCCAACACATTACACTAGGTAATGAAAAAAGAGTTTCAATTGAATATATCATTCATTGAGCTCTTGGATTTGTTGTTTAAGTGTTCCCTTTATTATTATTATTATTTTTTTGAGCAGTGGCAGGTTGTTCACAATCTGTCAGATTGCTGCTTATTGTGAAGTGAGTTGAGCTGCCTTCACTGCCACTAGACAGTGATTGTAAGCTTTTTCTTACAAAAACCTGTAAGTCACGTCACTCGTATCTCAGGGCACCACTGTACCTGGAAAGGACAGTAGCATTTAAGACCTGTATGGACCAAGCGACTGTGTCTGAAAGTTCCGGAAGAAGCTGAGAATGGCATTCAAGTACAGTGTAGTTAAAGTAGGACATGTTTCAATAACAAAAGTAAATTTCCCCCCTTACAATCAAAATGGTCAAAGAAGAATTTGGATAATTTATAAGCCAAAAATGAAACTAGTTCGTGTGATGTTACCCAAGCAAAGGCTATACTTATTTATACTATAAACAGCATGTCTGGGTTTTTACTTAACCTAATTTAAACAGTTCAATACTTTAACACTAGCATTTGAAATAGCACACTGGAGTCATTTAGACCGTTGCTTTGAGTTGAACATGCCACCCTTGAATAATGAGCCTGCATTAGGCTGATAAATTATAATGTGTAAATATGGAGTTCACAGGACTACGCAAAAGTCTTGGACCACCACTGGCTTAGTTTTCGTTATGTACCTATTTCATGGCATTTGTTTTGACATATAAACTAGTAAAGTAGGACAGATAACATTCAGCATGCTTACATAAAACAACAAAACCTATTTCCACAAGATTGTGTTGATGGGGTGGTGCATGAGACAAGGAAGACAATATTTAAGACTTGGCTCTTCAGCACATTCTGTACACTGTTAGAATGACTTTTTTAGCTTCAGACCTTCTGTGAGCAGATGCACGTTCAGTGCTGTCGCTTTGCGTTTACAACGGTGGTTAAAAGAAAAACAAACGTGCTGCTATTTTAATTGTGCTTCGAGTTCTTGCACCATACTGCATGGCTGACAGATCACAAGACTAATGCAGCAAACATGGATACAAATAACACTTCTATATGGTGACGGTGCTGACATAAAAATTTATTTTTTATTTTTTATTATTATTATTTTTTTTTCCTTTTTTCCCTATGTGAACTCCGAGGATATGGCTTTGTGTTGATCTGCTCTATGACCATCTGCGTAACACAGTGAGGTGATTTTCTTTTACATTGCATCGTGTTCTTTGCTGATGGAAGAGAGCCTTCATATCACATTGGCTTATTACAGTGATGGGAGTGTGGACACTACCTATGAATTATGCAGTACTCAGGTGGCTTTGACAACAATGCCCAACAATGACAGCTGCATAGAAATACCTTACATTTCATTCGCATGGCCCGAATTCAATTTTAAAATCTTAGCGCTGAGGTGCTGCTACAGCATAGCTTGCTTCACATCGATTCGATTTGGGTTGTAAATGATTAATGGGACTGTGTCCATAGTTGAAATAAATCCAAATAGAATTAACAGTTGGGAGTCTGGTAAAACCATGGTGATCGGCACAAACAAATCAAGAGAGAAAATTGAAGGAAGCGAACGCATCCTGCGCTTACAAGTCAAGGCACTATGCACGGGGTTTTATGTGTCAGCCAAGCACAATGATAGACAGTTTGAATGGTGCCAAAATAATGAACTCTGATTTTTGTTTAGGAAAAAATATCAACACAAAAAACTGAGCATAACAAACTCACTACTTTGTAATCAAAACACAGCGAAAACGGACCAAATGTGAAGCCAATGAGAATTGGGACACTGCAAGACGCTCAGTGCAGGACAGGTGAGAAAAAAATAATATACTTTTAATTAAAGCCGTTTGTAACATTTTAGGAATACAAAACTGCTGTTGAGCTGCAATATTATTTGAGTCAGGATTGCAGATGAGGTGAAAAGTGAGCATACCAAACATACTCTTTCACATACAACCAGTGGCGGCTGGTGAAATCTTTTATTCCATATATAGGGCACCAGGCGCCTTCAAATCTGGCCACACACACACACACACACACACACACACACACGATACAGAGATACAGCACTTACAACTACTTGAATGGAATGGAACAAGGGTAAAACTGATGGAAAGTTTAGAGTATGACATTAGTAAACTAAATGGTCAATTCCCGATTTATGTTATTATCGTTAAAATTACTATTATATATATATATATATATATATATATATATATATATATATATATATATATATAATAATATCCATATATATATATATATATATATATATATATATATATATGGATATTATTTTTTTTTTTTAATGAATGACTGTTGTATCAATACATTGTACATCTTGGGAAAAATATGTTTGACGTTTTTTCGAAAGCTGATCCCTTCATTGTTTGTGCAGACGCACGGTCTCAGGAGGTTCTAAATCTGTTCGCAGAGTACGCATATATTCAAGTGCGAACATATTGCTGAATCACCGGATTTCTGCGTCAAACGTGGATACACACCATTTCATCACAAATTTGTGCGTACACACTATTAGTGAATAAGCCTCATTGTCATTCGACTAGTGTGCTGAATTGTCCCACGAGTGAGGACAAAGAGCATACTATCACATGCACAATGCAGGAGACCCTTGTTCACCTTGTTGTTTGTCTGCCTTTTTTTGTTCCGACTAAAGCCTTACATGGAGCGTGGCCTTCCTAGATTCCTGTTACAATGTATCTTGAACTGGAAAATCAAGCCGAGCTGGTACTGCGCAGTGAAAAAGGAACATTCGTTAAACATTTCCAGTGTTGCTCATTTGCAACAGTGTGTGATTGTGAGTAGTTTCAATGATACTCATTGAAACTACACAGAATCACACAATAATTTTAAGCCTGCCGCGCACTCCGTGATCCGAAATGTTGTCCATCCTACTAAGTTTCATCCCAACTCAAAAAGGCCGCGCTAATAAGTGTTAGCAGCCGTTGGGCGTCTCTCAGCAGCTGCTGTCAACAGTGACAGCAGTTGTGAGCAAAGTGAGATAGCGGAGGAGGGACGGATAAGGCCAATACACTTGGAGAGGAGAACTTGTTTGGAGAAGAATGAGCTGGGACTAACAATGATGACAATGATAGTCATGATGATGATGATGTTGATGATGAGGATGATGACACTAATCTAGAGAGTCACTGGTAAAATGAATAGACTCACACAGTTTTCCCCTGCAGGTGACTGTGAGTGATTGATCGTTCGCCACCTTGAGAAATGAAACTGAGACATTAGTTTGCATTTTCGATCAATGTTGTCCTCGACAAAAAAACAAACAAAAAACACGTTTTCTCTTCAGAATTCATGAAGACATGTTTGAGTCTTCCTAAATTATGTTGGCATTTTAGACTGGCTATCAAACATTAATAATCCTGCGCAGACCTAAAATCGTGATAGAACTTTGTAATTTATTCTTTCCTAACATTGACACTCATTGTCACAAGTGTTTAGTGTAATATCCGAGAGGCTTGCTGTCATTTCTCAACTCTCCCGTGTGTACTTGCACACCTTTCTACACAATATATCAATGCAAAAACACTAGCGAGTTCCATTCTGGCTCTTGGTCTCTTTACATCGCTGCCTTACTGCCTCATCGTTCAGTCTTGGATGAGGCGGACCTCCTCCTCATTCTGATGTAAACGTGTTAATATGGCGGATCATCCACTGCTGGGTGTTCACCTTGTCATTTTCGTCACGACGACCCGATGCTCCCTGAACTGCCCTGACATTTCCTCACTACACCTCATCAAACAGCTTTTCTCAAATCAGCCAAATTGTGTGACGGACTTTCTGAGACAGAAATGAACTCTTGGCAAACATGAAAGTAATTTACTTTTTATTATTAGCGTGAGAACTCAAGCCAATGTAATGGCAAGTTTATCCTTAATATAGTCTCCAATTCTTACAAGTTCTATTCCTTTCTATGGGCAGTGAGGTGTTCAAATTGTGGGACGGTGACCTTCCTTTCTGAGGACATGAGATACTGTAGTCTTCCCGTTTTTGTGAAATTTCAAGTCAGACCATTTCTCCACATATCACAACGGCCTCTTTTACACAGAGGCCCCATGAAATTGCAGCATCAGAGCTGTAACTGAAGACCTGTAATACTGTCACGTGTGCTTTTTCACACAGCGACACGGCATGGTGCCAATCTAAAATACTACTACTAATAAAGTGATCATTGCTTTCAACACAACAGAGCGAAAGCAGTAAGTTTCCCATGTCAAACGTTACACTGCTCTCCCTCCTTTTCCGGAACCGGTATCTACCGTATCTATCTTTCCGTCCTTCCGTCCGTCGGTCCGTCCATTGTCAAGGGTTGTGCAACATCCCAATTTTTTCAGCTTTTTGAAAATTGAAATTTATGCAGTTCAATTACTGATTTTACTCTGAAATGAAAGCACAGAACAAATAAACTCTTCAAGTTACAAACTAAATCATGGAATCAATCTACAAACACAAATGTATTGTAAGCCTTTAGTAGCCATTTTGGGCAGGTACAGCAGCTGAACAAACTTGGGGCATTATCTCTGAAATGAAAATCAAATATTCGTCAGAAAGTTCTTCCCAACTCTGTTGTGGAAGTTTCCATAACTGTGTGGCTATTTACTGGACTTGAACTACTTGATTTAGAATAAAAAATACATTTAAAAAATTGACATGTTCTAAAACCTTCGACCGTAGGTTTAAAAGTTCCAGAACATGGAGCCCTAAACACAACTACTTGATGTAAATGAATCACTACTTTAACGATTTCTGTAAAAATAATGCAGTAAATATTGGCTGTCTCCTGCTAGCTATGGGACCCTCATCAGCAAAAATAACATTACATTTCATATATTGGTAACATCACAGTATTTGCTCAGAAGATTTTTATTTTCTCATCACATATTATAATAAAAAAGATACTAGTTCAAAATGTTATAAATATATAATGACTGCGACTCTTTTTCTTATTCAATATTACATAATACAAGACAAAAGTTCAAAGTGATTGTGATTCAGTGCCTCTGAAATGTTAAAAAAAGATTTTACTGCAACAAAACAAAATGATCCTTCAAGTTTGCAGTTTATTGGTTTTGGAATGCGCATATTAATGTCACATACGTGGTTAGGGCGAAGGCGAGTAACGCAAGGCAAGAACATGGTGGACCCAATTGCAGGGAAGCAGGGAGGCAAGGCAGGAGTGCGGGAGTCTCAAAATAATAATATTTAATCACAATGATAAAAACAACTGGCGACTATGACATGGCAAGACATGTGACAACGACAATGAACCGACAAGAACTGAAAGAAACCAGGGAACTAAATACAAACAAATTGACGAGACAACGAGGAACACCTGGACAAGACACGAGTGGCTGGAGAGAGCTGATTGGTCGACACAAAGTAGACGAGAACAGGTGGACACAACAACCTAATGAGCACACGACAAACATGGAACACAGGAAAACATGGAACAAAACTAAACACAACCCAAACCAAAACACAGACCATGACAAGTAATGCAAGTCTAATTGAATCTTTGCGGTATAGGATGCCCCTGTGACCTTTTCAATCAAATTAGATTCATAACGGTGGTTGACTGTGACTTCACACTACAAAAAAATGGCAAATCCTGTCAAAACACAGCAAACAAACAAGGCAAAAATTGTGTTTTGTTTTTGACCTATTCTATTTCAATTTCAGTCACTTTTGTGAGAAGTCCTACTAAACTCCCCTTAGTGCGTGGGAAAAAGTGTCAAAGCGGGATATTGCTGGGCCCACTTATAGTGACATTTTGTTTCAGATGTGAATAATTAACACCTAATTATAAATTCCATATCAATTCCCACAATATAGCCAACTTAAAATACAAGAACAATTAACTGTTATCTATTGCTTTCAAGTTTTTTGTTTATCGGCCTTGCATCACATTTTATGATGGACTAAAAATACGCATGCTAATACTGAACGATGAGCAAACAATGACAAGGATGGTTATGGTAGCATGAATAACAATTTCCCACCACTGTTGCGTCATGACTGATCACTGCTTCCTGAGAACCGTCCAGAACAAAACAAATCTCACAGCATGTCTGAGCTAACTAGCAACGCCTTTTTGTGCTTTTTGTTCTTTTAGACCTGTCATTGAGGAGGCAGTAAATAAATGTTAGACTTGCCCTGTGTACTTGGCTCAAGACAGGCTTATATCAAATTGAATATCGAAGAAAACAAACCCAGATTACTCTGTTTGAAAAGAACCCTGAAGGGAGAATTATTTGTCTCCCTTTTCAGATACAAATTGTTATTGATTGTGTCTTAGGTGGTGAATAACAATGTCACTCAGTAGAGCACAAGGCTGAATTCCCAGACATGACATGAGGGTGGGGAAAAACTCTTTCGTCTGCACGAAGTAGTAGTTCGTGCGGACGAAATAATAGTTTGTGCATACAAATGAGTAGTTTGTGCACACGAACTAGTATTTTTATTTATTTTTTACATGTCACGTCTGGGCTCCGTAGTCTGTCACTCTCTATGTTAGAAACATTGATGGGGGATTCATGGGGAATGTTGCTAGACACTTTGAATGGATGGGCGATGCCAATTGATTCTGAAATACATAGAGAGCTTCCACTGACAGGATAATAGATCATAGTAGATGCCATGGAATAAAAATATATATATAAATAAATGTGAAATCCTAGAGTATTAAAGTCCTTCCTTAGTGGATGTACCATCATTTTCTTAAAATCAGTTGTCGTTTTTGCATAATCGTCCACACCAACCAAGAGCAATCAAAATAATTATTCTTGCCTTTGAACCAGGGAGTCAAATGTTTAAAGAGAAATTCCACAATTTGCCATTTGAAGCAACATTTTATGGGTTGAATGCTCTGCACGGGTCACCCCTTCACTGTTTCATGGAAATCAGTTGGATAGGTTTTGCACAGTCTGGCTAACAAACCATAACAAAACAATACATCTTGCCCAATCAAAGCTGCCATCTGGAAGCACAATGACTTGTGAAACTAAATATAAATAGACAGAAATAAAACAAATGGCCAGTTCTCCATAAGCAGAAAACACTCTTCTGCCTCTACTCTGCTAAATTTGCGAAATATGATAACTATCAGCTTTGTGCTGCAGAGTGCACAACCTCAGAGGCACCATCTGCTGTGCTAAGGTCACCCTGTTAACGTGACAGGTGGTTTAACATCATCATGCAGCCATCACTTAGAGGCTTGGTGTCATCACAGGTGGCTAAAGAACTGCGAAGCAGAGGGCATCGGGGATCCAAACCTGAACGCTGCTCATTTCCAAACCTGCAAATAAATACAAGATGTAACATTGGAAAAACAAACAGCCAGCATTTGAAATGAGCTCCGTTTTGCCAGCCTGCTTCCACCACTCTGATCCACCCCTCCGTAAGCGTGCCTCTATCAAATGAATCTTTTATGTTGGTGATTCATGCAAATCCTTCTCTTTATACTCAGCCTTTACTCCTTGGGCACGGCCCACCGGCGCGATATATTGCACATTTCTTACACTGTTTGCATCTTTGCATGAATACGTCACATCATCATCACCTCTTTTCAAGACCAAATAGTATTCACGTCTTCAAATTCTCCTTTGCCGTATCTTTAAGCCCTTTATTTTTTTTACTCCCCACTCTAAGAGCTTGCTTTGGAAGGTGACAAATATGAAGCAAAGACATTTTCCTTGTGTGATACCATTTCATTAAGTGCACCATCAGAGACAAACATGTCCATATACTATCCACACGCAAACTGTCATTAACTGACATTGAGCACTGCTCACTGGGTGCATGTTATTAAGGCATTCATATGCATTCATGGCCAAACACGTTAGTGGAGGCACAAGGACGAAAGCAATTAAGTGCCTGACTGTGCCGTTGCTTGTTGGAATCCAAAGCAGGTACCAACCTCATGCATTACACATTGCACACAATTAGGGCAAGGTGCACCGGGAACCTGCCAATTAGAATAGAGTCACTGTGCTCTAACTCAAACCTAGGATGATAGGTGGTGGTGGCGGAGGTGGAGGGCAGCCTTGGTGGCGAGGACAAGAGGAGGCAATATTCCCAAAGGCATGAACACAATACCAGTTATCCACTGAGCCAAGGACACATCTAGGCAAAAGCCAGATTGTCTATAGTAGAGTTTCCCACAGTGGAAATGACTGAGCCAGGATTGTCATAGCAACCTATCAGCCCCCCGACCCTTTTGTCACCATTCTTAGATTATGAGCATTAAGCAGGCACCACATTCATTCCAGTGATGGATGATGCGAATCTAACACTTGCACACGTGATAAATCAATCAGTACAGACAGTATTCAACGGCTGGAAGAGTGCTCTTTGGGTATTTCCATATGGGAATATAATGTAGGAGAGAATATATATAAGGAATATATGTACAGTACTGTATATATCAGTGGTGTGCACTGAGACCCTTCAGCGCCTTCTCTGCTGGCCTAAACAGTAAACAATATAAAGAGCACTTACCAAAAATTACAACTTAATTGAATTATTAATTATTCTTAACATTTATTATAATATATATATCATATATAATATAATAAAACGCACAGAAAATATTGTTTTTTGGGATGTGGGAGGAAACCACATATATATATGTTCAAATCCTGGACCCGCCTGTGTGGAGTTTGTATGTTCTCCTCTTGCCTGCGTGGGTTTTCTCCGGGCACTCCGGTTTCCTCCCACATCCCAAAAACATGCATGGTAGGTTGATTGAAGACTCTACATTGCCCGTAGGTGTGAATGTGTGTGCGAATGGTTGTTTATTTATATGTGCCCTGAGATTGGCTGGCGACCAGTTCAGGCCCGCCAATCTTACCGCCCGAAGATAACTGGGATAGGCTCCAGCACGACCGCGGCCCTCGTGGGGATAAACAGAACAGAGGATGGATGGATGTAGATATATACTGAGAAGATTTTTTTATGGCATCAGAATCTCTATTTTTAAGCTAAATTAAATTACATTTTCTGTCAACGTGGGTGCGCTGAAAAACTCCCAACAAGGAGCGAGCGACCTAAAAACAGCAACATGCTTTGACTGAAAGGGATCTCCGTCCATCTGTGTGTTTTTGTTTTATTTAGCCCATCTGCAGTCTGTCATCATTCGTATTTAAAGGCAACATACCTCGAAGCCGCAACTTGACAAGTTCCATTGGGAGTTTTTTGTCACTTCAGGGAAGTACAAGCAAGATAAGAACCTAATTGGTGATCTGTAAATGCCCATCAGTATGCATGATTATTTGCAGGGGTGCACACAAGTGGTGCGTAAGTGTGCATACGCACTTAAAATATGAAATGAGCCGGCATTACCAGATCACTATCCATCCATCCGTCCATTTTCTTCCGCTTATCCGAGGTCGGGTCACGGGGGCAGTAGCTTTAGCAGGGATGCCCAGACTCTTCCGGGGAGATCCCGAGGCGTTCCCAGGCGAGCCGAAAGACGTAGTCTCTCCAGCGTGTCCTCAGTCGTCCCCGAGATCTCCTCCTGGTGGGACGTGCCCGGAACACCTCTCCAGGGAGGCTTCCGGGAGGCATCCAAATCAGATGCCCCAGCCACCTCATCAGGCTCCTCTCGATGTGGAGGAGCAGCGGCTCTACTCTGAGATCCTTCCGGATGACTGAGCTTCTCACCCTATCTCTAAGGGAGAGCCCGGACACCCTGCGGAGGAAACTCATTTCGGCCGCTTATATCCAGGATCTTGTTCTTTCGGTCACAACCCACAGCTCGTGACCATAGGTGAGGGTAGGAACGTAGATCGACCGGTAAATCGAGAGCTTTGCCTTTTAGCTTAGCTCCTTCTTCACCACAACGGACCGATACAAAGTCCGCATCACTGCAGACCGATCCGCTTGTTGATCTCCCGTTCCATTTTTCCCTCACTCGTGAAAAAGTCCCCAAGATACTTGAACTCCTCCACTTGGGGTAGGATCTCATCCCCGACCTGGAGAGGGCACACCGAAGTGCTCCAGTGAGAGTTGGCGATCACAGCCTGATGAAGCCAACAGAACCACATCATCTGCAAAAAGCAGAGATGCAATACTGAGGCCACCAAACCGGACCGCGTCTATGCCTCGGCTGCGTCTTGAAATTCTGTCCATAAAAGTTATGAACAGAATCGGTGACAAAGGACAGCCTTTGTGGAGTCCAACCCTCACCGGAAACGAGTCCGACTTACTGCCAGATATGCGGACCAAACTCTGACTCCGGTCGTACAGGGACCGAACAGCCCGTATCAGGGGGTTCGGTACCCCATACTTCCGAAGCACCCCCCACAGGACCCCCCGAGGGACACGGTCGTACGCCTTCTCCAAGTCCACAAAACACATGTAGACTGGTTGGGCGAACTCCCGTGCACCACACTGCTCCTCCTGAATCTGAGATTCGACTTCCCGACGGACCTCGTCTCCAGCACTCCTGAATAGACCTTACCAGGGAGGCTGAGGAGTGTGATCCCCCTGTAGTTGGAACACACTCACCACCCCAGTCTGCCAATCCAGAGGCACTGTCCCCGATGTCCACACGATGTTGCAGAGGCATGTCAACCAGGACAGCCCCACAACATCCAGAGGCTTTAGGAACTCTGGGCGAATCTCATCCACACCCGGGACCTTGCCACCAAGGAGCATTTTAACCACCTTGGTGACCTCAACCCCAGAGATAGGAGAGCCTGCCTCAGAGAACCCAGACTCTGCTTCCTCATGGGAAGGCGTGTCGGTGGAATTGGAATTGAGATCTTTTAAGTATTCTCCAAACTCCTTCTGACAGGGGATTCTGCCAGACGTTCCCAGCAGACCCTCACAATACGTTTGGGCCTGCCACGTCGGACTGGCATCTTCCCCCACCATCGGAGCCAACTCACCACCAGGTGGTGATCAGTTGACAGCTCTGCCCCTTTCTTCTCCCGGGTGTCCAAGACATGCGGCCGCAAGTCCGATGACACGACCACAAAGTCGATCATCGAACTGCGACATAGGATGTCCTGGTCCCAAGTGCACGTATGGACACCCTTATGTTTGAACATGGTGTTCGTTATGGACAATCCGTGACGAGCACAGAAGTCAGTCAAACAGAACACCGCTCCCAATCACGCCCTTCCAGGTCTCACTGTCATTGCCCATGTGAGCATTGAAGTCCCCCAGCAGAATGATGGAGTACCCAGTGGGAGCGCTCTCCAGCACCCCCGCCAAGGACTCCAAGAAGGGTGGGTACTCTGAACTGCTGTTTTGGCTTCATGGGTGCAGGCACGGCCACCAGGTGCTCGCCTTCGAGCCCCACCTCCAGGCCTGGCTCCAGAGGGGGGCCCCCGGTGACCCGCGTCCAGGCAAGGGAAACCTAGATCCATTCATATTTTTGATCATAGGGGTCTTTTAGCCGTGCTTTGTCTGGTCCCTCACCTTGGACCTGTTTGCCATGGGTGACCCTGCAAGGGGCGTGAAGCCCCAGACAACTTAGCTCTTAGGATCATTGGGACACACAAACCCCTCCACCACGATAAGGTGACGGCTTCCAGGAGGGACATACTTGGCAAAATAAAGATGATTCTGATTCTGATAAATCTTGAATTAACATACTATGTTCACTCAAAAGATTGGTTTGTTTGAACGAGTAAAATAATTGATTACACTAAAACGCCAACAGAGGAAGGAAAAACAACACTATTGCAAGCCAACTCACACAGGACAGAACAATATTCTAAGATTCGTTATGTTTCGAATTCCAAATTTCACATTCAGTGATTGCTTTTTCAGTCCCAATCGAATCCCATCTGGAATCACCACCGATTCGTGCAGAGCCCTAGAGTTAATCCTCCACCAGCAACTCAGCATTACCAATTTAGCAACTTTTCTGACCATTCTAGAGTATTTTTTTGTGAAGCAACTATTATTACATCTAGCAACTTTTTGTGGTGCAATTGGAGCTTCTGGAACGTCTGAGACTCCCTCCAGAATAGGAGCCCTCATCTTCCAGACTACAAATGAACTGCCTTTGCATGAATCCGCGGTTGTCTATTTTAACTATGCGTGGACCTTAACGTAGGATTGAACTGTAATTTGAATTTAGCATGAGTGAGAATTTTAAAAATACTATAGTTCTTTAATTTGACACTTGGTGGCTGGCCAGGCACTCCCGAGTAGTAATTGTATATCGACAATTACTCTAAAAGTGAATTTTTTATAATATTCCCTCAATGTGCCCTTTAAGTGAATATATATGGGCCTTAATTTCATTCCTAAATGTGATGGCAACAAACAGACTCATATGACCTGTGACCAAGATGCCTCATCCAATGCAACGTTTCATCATCGTACAAGCATACCTGTGCTTTCTTGGATCACAAAAATAATATTGAATCATAGTAGTTTCCAAAGGGGCATTAAAAAAAAACATTTTTAAAAGTTAGTTCTGCACGTGAAATCTGACTTTCTGTCCTTGGTGTGTGTGTGTGACCTGCAGGAAAATGTTTATACAGTATACTTCCTCCCTGTTAGTAATTTAATGCACCATTTGGGCTGTGTTTTGTGTGTGTAATTTTGTGTGATTAAAGGGGCTGGTCCATAAAATGAACAAAACCAGACAAACTCATCCATGACCATTGGTCACGACAGAAACCAAAGGTTAAAAAAAAAAGAAGAAGATGAAGGAGAAGTAAACCTTTCATGCAAAGTGGAGTATTAAATGGAACGACAGAAAAAATAAAACTATCCAACAAGTTTGGAAGAAGCTGGCACTACTTTCTGGCAGGAACCGCTGTGAAAATGTTTTGCCAATATTCATGTTCCTGACGTGGGCAACACCTGCTCTTATATCACAAGCCTTTGTTAAAGTAATATTCTCAAATGATGAGAACGTTGAAAAAAGATAAACATTGCTCGGATTTAAGAACTCATACAGCTGAAAATATGGAGTGATTTATGGGACTATTGAATAGCCACATGAGACCCCTACACACTCAGAACCCTCTATTGTACAAAAAGGTGAGGATGGAGGTAGTTTAGGATGTCATAGTTGTTAAAGTGCAACCAATTTGTAACCTTCAGCATTTCACACAATAAAAATTGGTTGCATAATCTCCCCCGTGACTGTGTGGGTTTTCTCTGGGAGTGGTCTATGTGTGCCCTGCAATTGGCTGGCCATCAATTCAGGGTGTACACCTCCTCTCACCCGGAGTCAGCTGGGGTATGTACCAATACAGTGGCTGGGAAGTGCAAAACAATTTAACAAATTGTGAAACACTTTTGCATTTTAGAAAACAAATCAACAAAAGTCAAAATAAATTTACAATTCAGAAAACAAATAACAAAAGCTGAGAAACACTTTTACATTTCAGAAAATAAAATTATCAAAAGCTGAAACAAATTTACATTTCAGAAAACAAACTAACAAAAGCCGAAACAAATTAGAATTTCAGAAAACAAATTAACAAAAGTTGAAACAAATTCACATTTCAGAAAACAAATTAACAAAAGCCGACACACTTTTGTATTTCAGAATCAGAATCAGAATCTGAATCATCTTTATTTGCCAAGTTTGTCAAAAACACACAAGGAATTTGTCTCCGGTAGTTGGTAATCCAGTAGTGATCTGGTACAGTGACAATTGTGGAAATGGTGCCGATAGTTCTCAAGCACGAGTGGTCAGCATTGGTCAACAACAGATGTGCAAATAGTGCAGAGTGACAGACTACTACAGTGAGTGTACGAATAATGTAGAAGTGTCCCGACATAGATGTGACAACAATCTCAAGACAAAATGGCAGCATGTTAAAATGGAATTGTAAGTTAACTGTTTAAGAAGTTAATGGCAAGAGGGAAGAAGCTTTGGTGCAGCCGACACAACCTGGAGCTGAACAAGCTAAGAGTGTAGAGATGATCGTGGACTTGATTAAGCATCCTTCGCCACAGTTGCCCCTCATGCTGTGTCAACCATCGAGACCTTCAAGTTCCTGGGAATTACAGTCTCTCAGGACCTGAAGTGGGAGACCAACATAAACGCCATCCTCAAAAAGGCCCAGCAGAGGATGTACTTCCTTCTGAGGAAGCACAGTCTGCCACAGGTGCCGTTGAGGCAGTTCTAAACAGCAGTGATTGAATCAGTCCTGTGTTCATCTATCACAGTCTGGTTTGTTGGAGCCACAAAAAAAGGACAAACTCCAAATGCAACGGACAATCAGGACTGCCAAAAAAAAAACGCTGGTGACCCCCTGCCCACCCTTGAGGACTTGCACTTTCACAGAACTAAGACAAGAGCATGCAAAATCCTCTTGGAGCCTCCACATCCTGGTCGCCTCTTCCAGCTCCTTCCCACAGGTAGGTGCTATCGATCAATGCAAACTAAAACCAGCAGCAGGGTACACCCTGAACTGGTTGCCAGCCAATCGCAGGGCACATACAAACAAACAAACAACCATTCGCACTTACATTCACACCTGCAGGCAATTTAGAGTTGTCAATTAACCTACCATGCATGTTTTTGGGAGGAAACCCACACAGGCACGGGGAGAACATGCAAACTCCACAGGCGGCGCCGGGGATTGAATCCCGGTCCTCAGAACTGTGAGGCAGACGCTCTAACCAGTCGTCCACCGTGCCGCCATTTTTGTCCATATATCTATTATATTTTTTGGCATGTTTGAAGACTAAAATAAACGCTAAAAACCATTGGTGCAAGAGTGCAACCCAGCGCTTAACTTGTTAGCTACATCAATGTTGGCATAGACGTATTTTATTGTTTCACTCATTCAATTGACTTGACTGAAGTTCCGCGCGGTGTAGGCTCAGAGCAGGAGGGAACGCGTCAGAGTTCTACACATCGTGAAAGACTCCTTTGCACAATATAATCTTAATCCAAGTGTTGCACTGAGGTGACTGGTCATTTATTTTAACATAGTTAACACTTTTGTTCGCATTTGCCACCGTTGGGCACAAGCAAGGCTCCGTGCGGGTTCTTAGTTTTCGCCGCTTCTTCGTTGCTTTTCGCCACTTTCCTATTCAGGGTCGTCGCACTGTAGGCATCGAATTTTTACGGGAGAACCGGAATGTTAGTTGGTTCTGGATTTACGATGCCCAAACCTAGCCTGCGTGGGTTGCAACATAACAGGAGGGCTAAAAGTGACAACTGTAATCAGGTAAACTGGAACTCAGAGTATTGACAGGAGATATGGGTACTGATTTTGATCATCTGCATGAAGAATTGGTGGAGTTCAATGGTGTTGCCAACCATCACTGCATGAAGAGTGCTTGACATGGCGGAAAATGACAAAATGGAGTTTGAGGGTCAGAAAAGGGACATTTGTTTTCAGACTCAATGATCAGGCTCTCAGATTATTTTGCTAATGGTGTGTGCTACACGGTAGTATGACTGCATGTTCAGGAGGGCGTTGGTTACCATAGCAAGTTCCATCTGGTTGCCACCCTTTTCTCACCAGTCTACTGTTTCGCATGTCCTAGTCTCACGGGGAGACCCGCGTGATCACACACGTCCTCATTATTATTTCATCATTAGGAGAAAAGTATGTACAGCAAGTTCACTTAGGATTTTTAATGCAGATGTAGAGGTTTCAGGTGCGAGTCTTAGCCCTGGTGTTGTCATGTGGAGTTCTCCCCATGCTTGTGTGTAACGTGTGCTATGTCAGTATTTCCAACTTTTAGTGAGTCAAGGCACATGCACTACTTATAAAGTTAGGGATATTCGACTTTTAGGGGAAATTTCAGGATGGACCTAAAATACACTATAACCATTAAAGGTAAACTTAATTTGAATTGGAATGCACTTCATATGGTACACTGTGGTTGTAGTTTGCAGAGAAAATATTATTCAGAGCTCTCACCTCTCGGTGTAATGCAATGCATTTCTACATCATTGGGGACTACAACCCCAATAGCAAACATATTGTTACATTAATAATATTCTGACAGTGTTAAGATAGCTCTTGTATTGACTTTATGAGATTGTTGGTTTAGTACCCTGACAGGTCTCAAAATGGTTCTAGTTGCACGAATGGGGTGACTTGCCCTGTGATGACCTCGAGCAGCTTGTGTGCTTCCTCTCCAGACCTCCGCCTGACACCGGACGCCAGGTGTATCAGGTGAGTCACAAGGCCGCCACCGGTCTCCAGTGGCAACATAACTAGAACCGACAGGCATCTGAAACAATAGTTGATTGTTGCCCAAGCACAGGCTTTGTAATAATTCAATGTTGACTCAGGTTAGCCATCAATGTGATTAACTACTCTGAATGATTGCATGTTAATCAGCTTTTCATGCCCCAGATGCTTTTGAATATGAAATGTAATGAGAGTTTTTGGTTTGAGGGTGCAAGTACATTATGAAACATTGAATAATTAATCATTATTGCTAGGATAAACATTAAGTAACATGTCATCTGTTAATGTGCGGTACTAATTCATGCCATCCATCCTTTTTCTATACTGGGTGTATACCCCGGACTGGTCGCCAGCCAATTGCAGGGCACATACAGACAAACAATCATTTACACTCACATTCGAACAAATGGGCAATTTAGCGTCTTCAATTAAGCTAACATACATGTTTTGTGAATGTGGGAGAAAGCTTCAGTACCTGGCGAGATGGAGATTTTAACCACTCGGACACTATGGTGCCACCAATGCACGAAGTGGATGCAATTGATGGTTGTCGCACAGGGCACCATTAGGTGCAGGAATGCCCCTATTTATTTGTATAGCACTTGCCATACAAATAAAAAAGAGAGAGAGAAGTTTTTTTTCCACAGTAAAATTCAAGGTAGATAGATATAGGTATTGAACTGATAGTTAAATAGTCATGAGTTAGCTAAGAGCCAGTTTACAGAGGGCTTTCGACTCTCCGTCTGCTGCCTTCGCTGGACTATAATGCTCTGTGACGCAACATAATGTTCGACCAATAAGGCGACACAGTCTTTATTAAAAAAAAAAAAAGTTAACATCCAGGAAACACCACCAACAGTAAGAATGGAAACCAGGAATGAGGATGGTACAATAAAAGTAAAGCAATTAAAGGAAGCACTATGGCGGTACTAATTGGTCAAGAAGGCTGAAGCAAATGAGCTTTCATCTTTTTCCTTCTCAATGCTTTCCTCTCGCTTGCCTTCGCAACAATCCACACTTGAACTTTTCCGTATCTTCACTGGTGCTATTGTGCTCCCGCGCCACTCAACCATGACCAGGCCATCACCACTCATTGTTCAAACTCCGTCCTCTCTGCCAATGGGGTTCTTGACGGATGTACGGGAATGGGCGACCTGACCTTTGACACTATGAGGTGAGAGCATGGAAAGGTTCTAAAGTAATCTTTCTGTCTCAGTCATGAACACCCACCCAGTTTTCACCTGTGTGTGCTTCTCATTGCTTATAAAAAAATAAATGGGTTTTTCTGTGTGAGGGGCTTATGCATTAGTCAGAGACCTGTGACCTGTCACATTTCGCAACGCATTGAGAGTTCTAATGGAGAGGAGAGGTGACTGTCAGCAGTGGGCGAGTGGTGGCAGAGGTTTGCAGCTGACGACGTCTCTAATGATGAGAGCTTGCGAGATGTCACTTCAACACAGACGCGCTACTGCCTGCAGAGTCTGCCTTATTACTGAAAAGAAACTAAAATTACTTGCTAAAATCACTCAAACAAAAGCAGAAAGCGCTCGAAGAATGTTCATTTATGAAGCACAGGATAAAAATATATATAAAGATATATTTGGTTTTTTAACATCACACTTGAGTTGTAGGCAAGCACTTCAGAGACCCAACTACTTGTAAAATAAAAGTCAATTTTCCATCATCGGTCCCCTCTAAGCCTGAGTGTACGACTTACAGTCTGATTTACTAAGATCCAAAATCGTGGGTGCTAAATTGATTTTTCGCTTTAACAGATTTTGTGTGCTGCAAAAAAAAAGTGGTGGAGACTGCTCTATTTAAAAGACGGTTTTCTGCTTTCAGTAGCGCTGATGGTTTTCACCTTGAGGCATTTGGGAGAGCACCACAAGCACAAAATGACATTTGAAGTGATGGAATTAGGAACTGTTGGTAGAAGATTTAACCTGCCCCATTCTCCATAACATTGTGTTTAAAAGCACACTGGGGAAACTGCTCTGAGAGAGGCCAGCACCAAATGTCACAGTACCTCTGAAATGACCCAGAAGCAAGGAAAAGCAGCATTGTGAAAGGGGTTTTGTCATAGGTGATATGACATGACTCCTTCTTGTGACTGGCTTCAAGTCAGCCCTTAGATCGAAACTTCAAAATTGCATTGCTGAATAAACGAAGTTGCAGTAATTTTGTTTTAAAAGTGTTGTGCCTGCAGTTAAGAAATGCTTTATTTCCTGTGGGAAAATTAATGAAGTACAGCAGCATCACAGAACAGATCGTCCTAAATTATAGAGGTTCTATTGTATAAGAAAAAAAGATTTATTTTTTTTAACAGTGTCATACAGTAACATTGCTCAGGGTTAAGTGGTCTTTTACTGTACATGTTTGAAAATAAGGTTAGACAAATGTCATTTTATAGAATTGAGTTAAGCCAAGTCCAGGTTTTTTATGATTAGCACATGTGCAAATGTTAACTACCAATTTTTTTGCTGCACTGAATCAAATCAAGAATCGAATCATACAGAATCGTTCCGCCCGTAAAGATATAGTTTTTTAATCAAATTGCTACCTGTGTGTCTACAGATGTATCGCTCCGGCCTCGTGCCAGAGATTCCCAACCCTATTTGAGGATCAGCCAGTATTTGAGGAAATACGATAATTTCTTGTTGCATTTATATGATAATTTATCACAAAGCCGACTTGTTATTTCAAACATTATCTGTAGAGTATTTGGAAGTTTGAGGCGGTGTCACAAAATTCAAACACTAAGAGTCTCTTGTGGGACCACTGGTGGTCCGCGGACCATTCGTTGAGAAAATAATGCAATGAAAATATTTATTTTACTCCATCCATCCATTTTCTTTACCTCCTATCCTCACTAGGGTCGCAGGGTTTATTTTACTACTTTTTGAAAATGTTACTTAAAATATGTTAAATAAGTTATTTAATGTGGTAAATGAATAAAAACAATACAAAATGAATACATAGATTATTATCAGCTAATATTAGGAAAAAATGTGGTAAATGAAATCTTGCTAATGCAGGGATGTCAGGGCTCAGAACTTAGTTGGCCCAAAAATACCGCATATGTCGGGATGCACTTTTACAGGTACATATACAACATATTTTATTGCAAATTATCTGATGGATTGCCAAGAGCACAGGGGTCGTGTGAATGTGAGTGTGAATGGTTGTTTGTTTGTATGTGCCCTGCGATTGGCTAGCGACCAGTTCAGGGTGTACCCCGCCTCCTGCCCGATGATAGCTGGGATAGGCTCCAGCACGCCCGCGACCCTCGTGAGGAGAAGCGGCTCAGAAAATGGTTGGATGGATGGGTTTAAACAATGGGTGAGAGAGGGAATCGCAGCAATGTGCGCAATAGTCAAACAAGGTGAGCTGCAGTTTCGAAAAAATAAGGGATAGATTTGGACTACACGGATACGATCAATATTGGTACCTACAAATAAGGGATAATTATGAGAAGGAGATCAAAACCACTGCCGCTGATCATGAAGTTGTTTTGAGCTCGAAAAGCGAACAATGGGAAAAAGTGCAAAGCGATTTCAGACCTGTACAGAAGTATGATGTCATGAAGAAAGTCCCCATCTCTCTATATTGAAAGTGCAAATAACCAAGGAAGAATTGTTGAATATTTGTAAAACACAGTGCACACCCACTAGCTCCAGGATCCGGAGAGAATTTAATTGGAAACATGGTCAGATTCTTTATAACTCCAAAGATGAGAAAAGAAACATGTCATGTTGAATTGGCCTTAGGTTGATGAGGGAGTCCTTTGAAACATTTCTCCCTGGGCTCGAAAAGTTTGCGGCTCCCTGGTCGAGAGGACATGATGTTCTGTGCAGGATGGAGGGCAGGAATGTGCTGGAGAAAAAAGCAGGATGACACCCAAGAGCACAGGGAGCACATGTTTATCAGCCTCCCGAAGCAGGAAAAAGATGTTCACTGTGAATTAGATGAGGACAAAAGCGGCCCACGTCGGTTCCTGATCTTAAATCATATACACCGCGAGGCACCACCAAGCCTCTCCACCAATAAACATGCTGTCAAACTCAATAAGGAAACATCAGCAGCCTTTTAACGTCTCCTCTCATAAGCCGTTTCCTGCAGCTGCAGCGAGCCAGTCAGCTCTTTCAGGGACTCTCTCCACCTTCTACGGAGCACCGACTCTATTCAAAGGACGGCATTTCAAAAAGAAGTGCCATTTCATCCCCTTTTCATGTCTGCTTCTTCAGTGTATTTCGGGGAACCCAGCCGAGAAGGGGGGGGCGCTAACATGTCTCTCAAAAGCAAAGAGGATGCAAGTGAGTTGAATCATTACAGCAGCCAGAATTACTGTAATTACAGTCAGCAGCATCATTATCGCCCCTATGTTGCATCCTGGTGGAGGCTGCACACAGGTCGTGACAGCATACAATGAGGCTGGGCCTTATATGTCAACTGCAGTCACTTTTAGGTGGGTGATATCATCCAAGCTACCTGCACAGTGCCCATCTATAGCTGTCTCTGCGTCTCTTTCTGATCCTCACAAGTTCATTCATTCATTCATCTTCTGTTCTGCTTCTCCTCACTAGGGTCACGGGCGTGCTGGACCCTATCCCAGCTATCCTTGGGCAAAAGGCGGGGTACACCCTGAACTATTCACCAGCCAGTCGCAGGGCACATATAAACAAACAACCATTCACACTCACATTCACTCTTACGGGCACTTTAGAGTCTCCAATGAATGCATGTTTTTGGGATGTGGGAGGAAACCGGAGTGCCCGGAGAAAACCCACGCAGACACGGGGAGAACATGCAAACTCCACACAGGCGGGGCCGGGATTTGAACCCCGGTCCTCAGAACTGTGAGGCAGATGCGCTAACCAGTCGCCCACCGTGCCGCCTCCTCACAAGTTTCTTGCGAAAATGTATTATCCTGCAGGTACCTAAGGAGACCGATTACTTGCCAACGTCCCCTCAAGTGTGCACTGCTTCTGATTTGAAGAACAAAAAGTCAGAAGAGAACTTAATTACTGGTACAAATGACTTTCACTCAACTTGCAGAATAAGTGTTAATTTTTTTTGTAGAGCAAATAGAAAAGACATGATTTTTGAGTTTTATCGTCAAACTCCTTTTCATCGTTATTTTTGGTTTCCCTCAGATGGCCGTGATGATTGTGAAGATCATACACAATGGTATGTCAACTTACAAGAGATCTGATTTTTGAGTTTTTTGTTTGTTTGCTTTTTTTAAGATACAAATTGGGGGCAAAAAGTTGAATAATGAGCGCTTGATGGTGGCAGGGAACATCAGAAGAAGGAACAAATAGTGAACAGCAGCAAAATCTCTACTTAAGAATGTCTGCAGTGCTAGCTTAATGCTAACACATAATGGGACATGCCATAGACAGGCTAATGAAACTAACATCAATATTGCAGTCGTTATAAACCTTTAAATGACACATTTGAACACAAACATCCTCAAACCTATGTGTATGTCTGTATGTATTATACTGCCCCCAGGTGGCAAAGGCACGCACACTGAAAGGAGCAGCACAATGAATTAAAGCATGAAATCATGAGGCACAAACAGTCGTCCCCCCTCGACTTAAATATGTTATTTCTGCAGGTTTTATTTAGTACAATACTGAAGAGCTCTATTTTTACCAACATTTTATTTTTTTGTTGGTGCTTTTTGTGGGGCTCAAACAGATTAATGGCATTTCCATTTATTTCAATGGCGAAAGATAATTTGAGATATGCCTGGTCACAAAACTAAACTTGTAAGTCAAGGCAACACTGTTCAGTGAGACCTTTCTATTAGCCAGGAATGGGGGACAGAACCGACTAATGAAAATTTGTGAATGATTTATATTCCCCCAGAAAAGGTTTATCACTGCATATAGGTCAATGCCACAAAGCTCAATTTATCTCTAATTCAAACTCATTCACTTCAATATACTGTAATTTCTTGACACCAGGATGCCACAAGATGACACCAAAGTAATACTTTCATTGCTTTGGCCAAGAACACAAAAACAGCTCATAATCACCTTATCATATTATTCCATATGCACAATTGTCCTTGCATTTATTATAAATTACTTTTGAAATCATAAGTCATGGAGAACAGTGGCGACCAAATATTTAAGTATACAACTATTGCTCAATTTATGTTAAGAAGCGATTCGCCGGGAGAGGGGGGGTGAAATGGAACAGAATTTCTGCCAAAATCCATCCATTCATCCATTTTCTGGGTGTTATGCGAGGTTGGGTCGCGGGGGCAGCAGCTTCAGCAGAGAAGCCCAGACTTTCATCTCCCCAGCCACTTCATCCATGGGGATCCCGAGGCGTAGTCTACTGGGTCGTCCCCGGGGTCTCCTCCCGGTGGGACTTGCCCGGTTTCTGCCAAAATGAAAGAGCAAACTCATTCAGCAAGAAACATGAAGTAGACACACTATTTGCTGTCGCGGGCCACATAAAATGATGTGGCAGGCCAAATCTGGCACCCAGGCCTTGAGTTTGACATCTGTGGTGTCTTTCAGCAACACTAACAAAATGAATCATAGAGGATGCACATCATCTACATTGTTTATCAACTTGGCCTCATTGTTTATCAGTAACAGAATTAACTTCATGATGCATGGTTAAAGCATGCGTTGTACCATGAGATTACTTATTTCGGCGCTGATGATGAGAATTAAAGAGCAATGTTTCGAGTAAGTATAATTTATATTAAAAAAAAAAAAAAGTTGCATAATTTATGAAATAATGGTGCTGTGCTACATCTAACAGAAATAGGAGTCCGCCATCTAGTGGCAAGTTTTGGTCCCCATATTTTATAGTTTATAGCATTTGCTTTTATTTTGTTTAGTTTTCCTCTTGCCAATGCAAATGAGAATGTGCTCAATCACCTCATCTGGACAAATAATGGTTTAGCCTTTGGAAATACAGTGAATATAAAAAAAAAGTCAACACACCCCTGCTCAAATAAACTTCTACCATTAATGTAACCTAGAACTTTGTATAACTCAATCAGTAAATCTTTTAAAAACATGAATTTAAAACAAATAACTGAAATGTAGTTGCACAAGTGGACACCTTATAACTGGGATGTGGCGGTGTTCAGAATTGGCCAATCACATTCAAACTCGTTAAAAGGGTGTCAGCCCACACCTTCCACCATTTAAAGTGTCTCTGATTAACCCCAAATAAAGCTGTTCAAGCAGGGTTTTTTTATTTTTTTTTAAGTTTTTCACTTTCTAGAAGCCTGACTGTTTTGTACCAACGACTGGTATTTGGAACTGTTGATCATTCCCTCCACCTTGTCCAAGGCCCCAGTTCCAGCTCAAGAATAAAAGCAGGGGTGGGGGGGAAGAAAGTCCACAAAAAAATAAAAAATAAAAAAAAAAAGCGCTTCAAAAGCACAATGCTTCACATACAATGGATCCAAGATGGGGTGGTCTTTTGGTGATGAGCAGTGTTGTGTTTGCACCAAACATACCTTTTAGAATTATGGCCAATAAGTTCAACCTTGGTTTCACAGAACCATGAATTGTGTCAAACGTGTGTGGAAATGTCTTTTAGTGAGCTGAAACAAACCAAGGATGAACTCTTTGGTCTTGAGTACAAACTTTCATAATTGTAACTTGACTTACCCGTTTTGGCTGAAGTATTCAGGCAAGTGCAAAAATGTAATTAATTCCACCTCCAACAGCACTGCAGTATTGATAGGACCCAAGACTGTGTAAATACCATGTGTGGAAGTTTCTCCATTTTGCACCATGATTTCTGCATGAACGTTTTGCAAACTTTGACTCAAGTGGGAACTACAGTGTTAGGCACACCAGCGACGTTCCAGGTAGAACGGGGTGAATGGTAATTTGTCCATCGGCAGTTTTGTTCTATTAGCAATATTGTAATCTTAACATGCATACCCCAGAGAAATACAACTTAACTCCCACCTCCTTCAGGCAAATTGTTTCCCAAGCAGTGATGAGAGCTGGGACTCTGAGAGGCATAAAAGCTCTGCGCACAGCCAAACTGAAGGTGAGGATACTGCTGCATCGGGGAAATTAGAGTTGAACAACCCCCACAGTCTAATGTTGCATCTTCATTGTGTTCAGTGATGTTTGTGGAGAGTTTTGACAAGAAAAGACTGCTTTCTCGGTGCGCATCATCGTTTTTAATTTAACCATGGGCTGACGAGATTGTATCCAATAAACAGATAAACTATTAAAAATGAACATTACAAACATTATCCACATATCCTGGCTAGATTCCAGTGACAAAACAGTCACCTACCACAATGAGATCCATAAGAGCTGAATTGGGGGGAAAAAAATGTACAGGTTTGAACAGCACAGAGTGGTCATAATTGACAGTATTGTAAATATGCACTGCATGATACCGAGAGTAGTTTGTCATGTTTCGTATCAAATTAAGTGAGTGTACCGTTACAAAATTAGTGCAGAAGAGACAAGAGAACCAACACTCTCAACCCACAATTTGATAGATTGGCGTTCCGAAATTACACGTTCTGCTGGTAGGATGCCAGGACATGCAGACGAATTATAGTGGGTGATGTTTTTGTTTGTTGCTACAAGATGCACTCAAAAAGGTATTCATTTTTCCTGGAAGATGACCAGACCACGTTCAAAAAGAAAAGTCAAAGCAGTTTCATGACCTCTCGGGCAAACTGTTGAATAAACCCAATAACATCACCTTTCGTCAATTCACATTTTGCAGTGCTTACAAATACAACAGAACAGGATAAAAACTTGAGTTACATGCATGATCATCATCTTAATGTTTATGTGTATGGCAGCTTACAGTACATTTAACATGCTCACATTGCCCACTTTTCCTTACAATTTCGTTTGCCTTGTTTTCCATGTATTCCTATGTAGATTTGTCTGACGACAAGTTTACTTGGCTATTCGTTCATCCCTTTAATTCTTCAGTGGAGGACGAGGGCGTCTCTGAACCCTCAAGGCACTCCTGCAAGACAGAAATTGTATAAAAAGCATGTTGCAATGGAACACAGGCAATCAAACAAACAGAGTTCACCTTCACTCTGTCCAGCTCTGGTCTTCCTGGGAGGGATTTCTGTGAAGAAAAGGCCTGTAAAGAAAGACGTGATCGTTTTATCGTTATCAGCATGTGGACTTGAAGGACTCGTGCGCCACTCTCACCCTCTTTGACTGTTGCGTCTCCTCTATAGATTTGGAGCGGTTCTTCATGCGTTTCTGAGGAGAGGTGCTGGTGGAGCACTTGAGATAAAGGAAAAAAATATTCCAAAAGAGAAGAAAAGCTTGTCTTATCAAGTAGTACCCTTAATCATATTACATATTTTAATGGGGCTGTACCTCATTTGTCTTCTGCTCCATGGATGACTTCACTGAAAGATGACCTCAATTGGAAAACTGCCTATAGACAGAGTATATTTTAAAATAACTGCAATCCTATACAATAGATCGACTATCAGATAGCAATGTCCAAATATGGTGACTATTTTTTCCACAAATCAATACCGTTCGCCAGTCCCCATGTGAGTCTGTCATTTTTACAAATTACCAATTTAAAGTGTTAAAAAAGGTTTACTCTCTTTTTGACTATGCAATTTTAATGGTTTCACAAACACGCAGTTTTGATTTCCTGAATAGTGATGGTTTTGGCGATGTAAGGATTCCACCCGATGGCAGCAATTCTTGGTAGTTAAACCAAAGTCGAAATGACCACCACACACCATGAAGCAGTAGAACCATGTAATTTTTCAAAATGACTCCTTTTGATGACAGACCACAGATAAGGAGTACAAGTGAGAATGGATTACTTCTCTCACTTCATCAGGAAAAGGCCCCTTGGGTGTTCATCATGGGAAAGCCTGAATCAAAGACAAACAGCCTGGAAGACTGAGTCCATTCACATGACACAGATTTATAGAATACAAACCTTAATTCCAATGTTGTGTAAAATGTAAATAAAAATACATTTGCAAATCCTTTAACCTATATTGAGTTGAATACACAAAGATGTTTACTGTTCTTTGCAAATACTGTATTCACTCATTTTGAATTTGATACCTGCAGTAAAGCTTGGATGGACATGTTTACCACTGCGTTACATCACTTCCTTTTAACAACAACAACAAGCGTTTGGGAACTAAGGATAATAATTCTGAAGCTTCGTGGGTGGAATTCTTTCCTACTCGTTTGATGTACAAGCTCAGTTGCTCAACAGTCCGGGGTCCCCGTCATCATGTTTTGCGCTTCATAATACGCCACACATTTTCAATGGGAGACAGGTCTGGACTGCTGGCAGGCCAGTCTAGTACCCGCAGTCTTTTATTATGAAGCCACTCTGTTGTAACACGTGCAGAATGTGGCTTGGCATTGTTTTGCTGAAATAAGCAGGGGCGTCCATGAAAAAGACGTTGCTTGGATGCCAGCATGTGTTGTTCCAAAACCTGCATGTACCTTTCAACATTAATGGTTCCTTCACAGATGTTAAAGTTACCCATGCAATGAACACTATTAACACACACACCCAGACCATCACAAATGCTGGCTTTTGAACTTTGCGCTGCCAACAATCCAGATCCTCACAGATCGTGGAGTGAGTCATCGGGCCACGTTCCACATCTAATCTTGTGAGGCTCTGGACCTGCCACGCTGTGTCAGTCAGATGTAGGTGATAACCAGCCTGCTCCATTGTCACGGTCAGTCTGGGTGATGAAACTATTTGGAAACTGAAGCAGTTTGGCAGGCGTGGTTTAAAGGCTTGAGACTATGAATTGGATGTGCAACCCAATTACAATGAAGTTGGGACGTTGTGTTAAACAAATAAAAATACATTGATTTGCAAATCATGTTCAATCTATATTTAATTGAATACACTACAAAGATATTTAATGTTCAAACTGCTAAACTTTGTTTTTAGCAAATCATTAACCTAGAATGTTACGGCTGCAACACGTTCCAAAAAAGCTGGGACAGGGTCATGTTTACCACTGTGTTACATCACCTTTTCTTTTAACAACATTCAATAAATGTTTGGGAACTGAGGACACTAATTGTTGACGCTTTGTAGGTGGAATTCTTTCCCATTCTTGCTTGATGTACAGCAACAGTCCGGGGTCTCCGTTGTCGCATTTTACGCTTCATAATGCGCCACACATTGGACTGCAGGCTGGCCAGTCTAGTACCCGCACTCTTTTACTACAAAGCCACACTGTTGTAACACGTTCAGAATGTGGTTTGGCATCGTCTTGCTGAAATAAGCACGGGCGTCTATGAAAAAGACATTGCTTGGATGCCAACGTGTTGTTCCAAAACCTGTATGTACCTTTCAGCATTAATGGTTCCTTCACAGATGTGAAAGTTACCCATGCCATAGACACTACTAACACACCCCCAGACAATCACAAATGCTGGCTTTTGAACTTTGAGCTTATAACAATCCAGATGGTCCTTTTCCTCTTTGGCTTGGAGGACATAAAGTGCATGATTTCCAAAAACAATTTGAAATGTGGACTCGTCAGACCACAGTACGTTTTTCCACTTTTTGTCAGTCGATCTCAGATGAGCTTGGGCCCAGAGAAGCCGCTGGGTGTTATTGAAATATGGCTTTTTCTTTGCGTGGTAAAGTTTTAACTTGCATTTGTAGATTTAGTGACAAATTTAAGTGACGATTTTTTTCCTGAAGTGTTCCTTAGCGCACATGGCAATATCCTTTACACAACGATGCGGGTTTTTAAATGTGACCTTCAATCGGCACTACAGGCATTCAATGTTGGTTTTCAATTTCTTCAGATTCTCTGAATCTTTCGATATTATGGACCATAGATGATGAAATTCCTTGCAATTGTACGTTGGGCTATTTGTTTACGGAGTTGTTCACAAAGTGATGAACCGCACCCCATCCGTGCTTGTGAACAAGTGAACCTTTGGGGCTGCTCCTTTTATACCCAATCATGACAAACTATGGAATATTCCAAGTGTTTTTTGAGCATTCCTCAACTTTCCCAGTTTTTTTGTTGCCCCTGTCCCAGGTTTTCAGGACTGTGTTCCAGGCCTAAAATTCAAAATGAGAGAATATTATATCATATAATTATTATATTATAATATTTGCACCAAAAAGTTTGAACATTAAATATCTCATCTTTGTAGTATATTCAATTGAATATCGTTTGAAAGGGATTTACAAATTGTGTTCACACAATGTCCCAATGTTGGAATTGGCGTTTATATGAATGTTGCTCTTCCCCACCATCGTCAAAATAATATCATCATCATCATCACACCACAATTCAAGACATTTAGTAGAACCAAGGAGTCAAGACTTGAGGCTGAATAAAATAATCCCAGTAAATTTTCGTCCCCTGGGTGCTCAGCTAACTACAGTTCGAGGCTCCATAAGAATAAATGGATGCTGTTCGACCAACATCACTCATCCACTGTGACTGCTGATGTCATGGCAGAATCACATTTGTGTTGCCAGCAAGTCAATGGGATGGTTCCAGGTCAATGTGTCTGTACAGCCCATTGAAGTCACTGAATAACCCAGTGGGACGCTCCCTGCAGCTCTCATACATCAGGTCCATTATGTCCACACTGAGCTGGTTCACTTGGCACACTCAAGGCTGTGCACTTAAGATTAAATGTACGCTATGGACCGATGAGACAATTTTGGAGGAGCTCAACAGGATGGCCGAGTACATCTCCAACCAGTTCACTGAAGTAAGATGACCCAAATCGGGAAGAAATTCCTCACCTGTTTTACCAGGTCACTCCCAATGTGTGGATCTATAAATCAGAATGAAGAATCCTGCTGCGATGACATGGCTAAAACGATGGCGACTTGTACTATTTGCATGCACGAACATGTCCATGCTCATGTACAATGGCGTGCAAAGTGGGCAAACACCACAACAAAAGCAGGCGATCTGAGTCTTAAAAGCTAATGCGGGACTATCTGCAAGGCTGGGCAAACACAGAATGTTGCCTCACAGTCTTTTGCATATTTTTTCCCCCTCACCCATCATCATTTTGGGCTACACAAGAAGTAATGCGAGATGGGAAATGCAGTCTATAACAGTGCATTAGTAGGAATATCCAGAGACGGTAGTTAAGAAGAGAGACCGGATAGCCGGCCGCCTTGACAGCCAACAACAGCTTCCAGTTGAGGTCTGAGAGGCAAGTGAGGCTCATTAACATCAGACAATGCATGTACAGTAAGTGCCCAACTCAAAGATCTTTATGATTTTCAGTGGATATAAAGAGTCTACCCAACCCTGTTCCAATGCAAGGTTTTTGTTATTAAAAATATGAGACAAAGAAATTATTTCAAAACCTTTTTCACCATTAACGTGACAATCTGTACAATTGAGAGGGATGGGGGGGGGGAAAATAAAAAATAAAAAAAAACTTTCGTAAGTGTGCACACCCTCATAACTGGAGATGTGGCTGTGTTCAGAATTAACCAATCACAAATGCATGCAGATCTTGAGAGACGACCCCAATGTGATGTGGGCAGAACCCACAGCAGCATCATGGGCAAGAACTTCAAATGGGACTGCCAGGGATGAGGACAACATGTACCCTGTTTTATCATATCCGATCTCACACAAACAATCCTTTTGGAGTTGCCCCTGTGAACTATGCACATGCAGGCTCAATGCTACACCGATGTTCATCCACTCATTTCATACCATCAATGCTTGTTATCCCATAACACCTGCGTATTCTTCTGTAAGACTATGAAAGGCAAAATAAATACTAAAATGTTTAAAAATGGTTGTTTGCCCTAAAATGTAAGGCTACACCATGGAACAAAGCTCATTTGGGGAATAATGGCTAGCTCATTTCAGATGAAAAACAGGAGGACATAGCAAAAATTATCATAGTACATGCTAAACTAAGATATACAGTAGGTGAAAACAAATAAATCAAGCACTCACCTGCTTTTCTTCCTCTTCTCGCAGACGAAGACGTCCAGTCAAGGAGATGCTCCTGGTGTCACTGCTGCTATGGAGTCTGTGCGAGGACACGCCTCTCCCTGTGCCCATTCAGAGCTCCACCGACACGCCATTCGTGCACGGAGAGATGGATGGAGGAGACATTTGCGTGCGCACACGCACACACAAAAGGAGAGAGCATCCCAGACACCTTGTACGCCAAACAGGATCCTGTACGCTAATGTAGGACATGGCAGCTATCCAAAAGCACTTTGATTAATGGAATCTTTTCCACAAAAGCAATTGTTAAAAGCTCTCCTCTGCAGTCTATCAGTCAAGTAAGCATAGGAGGTCCTACCTGGCAATATATACAGTGTGCTTATTAAAGCTAATACCGGATGTGCAAAATATAAATAGGACAGAGTAAACTTTGTATTTGACAAGATTTTAATTATTTAAAAATATGTCCCCTGAGCAGTTATACCTACTAATTGACCCCCTCCATTACAACGCTAAGTGATAATGATAAACCTGAGAATTAAGATTGTGAGGAGATGACAGCAGAGGAAGACTATTTTTAAAAAAATACATCACAGCAAACAAAACATTCTGGAAAAAAGAAACATTAGGAAAACAAGCAGGCACACAAAATGACATCCTTTCAAAACTAAAAATCAGCTTAAAACATTTTATAATCTTGAATTGAAACAACATGCAATATTCCTCAAAACCTGCAGTCCTGTGTAGCTATAGTTTCTGGTTAAGTATTGACAAGGAATAAACGTGGTGACGTGAAATCTCATTAAAATAAATGTGATGCAATTGCCTGATTCACGTCAAGATACTTTCATTTCAGATAGATTAAAATATTTCATATGAAACACTGTACTTATAAGGAAGTGTAGTGTTTTATCAAATGTATCCTCATACCTTCATTCTCTTCTGCCTAAAGAGGTCAAACTTTAGCTTCAGTGGAAGCAGAATGCTGCCTGAGAGCTTATTTGTTAATGACTAAAAAGTGGTACAGAAAAATCTTTTGAACGCATGAGTGTTAATGTTCTTTACATTATTTCCCCACCCCCCATCTCACACACCAAGTCTTTCATACAGATGTTTCCCGCAAATCTGTCTTTTGAGATTGAGCTGAATTGGAAGGTGGTGAGTTCTCAGTAACCTTGTCTGGCTGTGCAGTAGAACAGGTGGTTGTGCTGGACTCTTCGGATTGTTGCTCCTTTCCCAGGTCTGGGGGCAGCTGCAGGAACAGAGGAACCTTGAGCTGTTCTTTGGTGAGAAGACCTCGCTGGTCATCAACCCTGCAACACTGGGCCCTTGTCAGCATGTCCAGGAGCCCTAATGTTAAGATCAAGCACAACCTGGCATTCACTCAAATAGCACCAATTAAACTAGGAATATATTGAGGTTAGCCACCACACTAAACAATACGACTGCAAACAAGAAGCAGCTCTCAGTGCTTATTTACGTTCTACACAACAAACATAGTTACAAGATGGGGGAGCCCCTCAAGCATTGGCTGAACTTTCCCCTGCCGTGCAGCATGGCACGTACCCAACACTCCAATGGACTAGTTGCCACTCCTCCTTTGAACTGGTGCAGATTGACAGTACAGTGTGCACCCCTGCTCATAATCACCTAGCCATCCTAGATTACTGCTAAGGAGTCCTACCATCCATGTCGGGGTTCTTACTGGGCTTTGGTGGAGTCTTTGCTTTGTCAGTCTGAGGGGACAACCGGGTCTGAAGGCTGCTTGATCCTGCCTGGATCCAAGACAAAGGATGCACAGTTTGTGATCATAAAAATTACTGGCAGGGTTTCAATTCCAAACAAACTCATTTACACAACATTCAACAAGTTTAGCTTTTTTTTTTTTTTCTTCTTTAATAATTTGGAGAAAGTACTCCCATAGCTACCATTTTGATCAGTGTCATGGTTAGTGTTCTACTAGCTTCTTATTCTACACCATTGTATGCACTACAACAAATCACCATTTAGTCAGTTTGCAAATGTGTAGCTTTTATTTGGAAACCTAGCTTTATTTGCTTAAAAAAAAAAAAAAAAAAATTGCAATTATATATATATATATATATATATATATAAAATATTCCTTTAACGAGCCCCAGAGTGAGATTTCTGGTGTTACAACAGCACGGATAAACGGATTGTTTATTTAAAAAAAAAACAATAAAAATAAACAAACTGTTATACGCAACAACTTTACTGTGCAATTAATGTTGTGCAACTATGCTTTGGTAGAGTCTTGTGATATCTTGGGGTTAAGCAACTATGTTAAAGTGAGGGGAGGAGTTTCATTTAGTCAGGCCATAGGAAAATAAATAAAAATTAAATTACATTTTTAGAAAAGTGCTTTGGCAGATCTAAATGCAATTACAAATTTTTTGGAGTAGGTGTTAGCTACTTTTTACTATTTGCAGCAGGGCTCTGTCCCTATTCCCTGTGAATATTCAGGGGAAGACTATTGCAATTAATGAAACAAATCAGACATCGTCTCACCTGTGTGGCAGCAGCAGTTCCACTAGCTCTGGGGATGTTGCTTTGGTCTCTTCCACCTGAAATGTAAAAATCAAGTCAGTTTCTGCTGTGAGAAAACAAGGTCACTTCTTTATGTTAAGATTCCGAGATCAAAAGAAAAGCAACTGCAGAATCTGCCTGAGGCATAAAAGCAGTCATTTGGATGAGGACAGTATATATTTTTTTTATGTAAACAATACAAATGAGAAAGGTTTGTTGTGTTAAATCTATTTTGTTAAGTGAAAAGTGCCTTGATTTCTATTACTAGTCAGTGTTCGTTTCAAAAGGTTGTATAGTTGTTCCTTTAAATGGGCCCTCTTGTGCCACAGCCACATAAGTCGCGTCCTACACTTGGTGTGAAGTTGAGATGAGAGTCGCTGATCCAAAGTGAAGTTGGCTCTGGTGTATCAGCAGTAGGGGTGTGAACGAGACATGGCATAGCATTCAACAAACCAAATGAGCTCAGACATTGTAGCCTTTTAGAGGAAACTAGAGAGGCACACTTAAGAATATCAGAATAAGAGAAAGATTAACATTGATCGTAACAGGAGAAAAAGTAGAACGAGTCAGCTAACAGGAAAGGTGTGTGCGTGGGTATTTATAAGCATATCCAGTACAGTATGTAGTACGCATCATTAGCATTCTGGATCAAGTGCTTAGATAAATGTTAATGCAGTATTTGTGATAACCGCTAATACTGTACCAAGCTTTAAGGGCATAATATTCTAGTTTGCATTCATACCTCTGGCTTTGTCAAGCCGCAGCATCTTATTGGACAGGCTGAACACTGTAGTGTTCATGGTCACAGCCTCGTCACTCCCAACCTAAAACGTACGATAACGCATCATGTACAGCATTGTCATTAGAATTACACATGCGTGATAATTTTTAATAAGCAGTCTAACGCCTCCCTACCCGCCCCGCCCCCCCCATCAGCTTAGGGGAGAGGTGCGTGATTCATTGCTTATTACTAAAAAACAGGCTGTAAAAGTAGTGAGAGTGATATTAGTTCAACACCACTAATTTGAATGTCAAAGATAGAAGTGCCCTACTCACAATGGTCACCTGGGCCTCGTGAGGCTTTAAACTATGTTTCTGTAACACTGTTGACAGGGCTTCCTGCAGAGTCTTACTGGACTTTGCCATGATCCCACCTGTCTTTCCAGTAAATGCATTTTCCAGTCTGAAACACAAATGATTTCATGCATCATATTAGGTAAAAGCTACAGCTAAAGGCAGGGTAACAGCAACACGATATTAAAAATCAGTAAAGCAAGGGGTGCAGTTACTGAAGAATCTGCCATTCACACCAGACAGTCTAACTTTACATTGAAAATCATGACAGAAATTACAGCAACCGTGTCAAGTGTTAAAACATGGACATTCCCTCCAAAAGTGTGAGAGTAGACATGTTGCACATGTGCTCGTGTGAGTAAGACCAAATATACGGTAACACACAGAAATGAGTCAAGAACATTGACTCACACAAACATCACCCGAAGCTCAAGCAAAACCTGCTGATCTCTCAGTACAGAGGAGTCCTGGTCCAGCGATAATGGCTGCTCGGGAACATGGATAAAAATGAGACTTTCAGAGATGGCGGCATTCAGACCATATTTGAAAAATGAATGAAGCACGGCAAAGGAAAAGGGTAATCATCTCCGAACACATTTTGGATCGGAAATACTTCTTCCCTCTGAAGGACTTAGTCCTATGAGCTGCCACGTCCTCACCTTATCATTGCCTTGAAGGTAGATGATGACATCTTTCAGTGAGAAGCCTCTTTTCTCACACAGGCCAGCCAGCATGTCTCTGATGGGCAGGCCATAAGGGGTCGGCGCGAGGGAGGCGCTGCCGTCAGGCAGGTAGACACAGCAGTAGCCGCCCTCCACCCCACAGTGTCCTCCAGAGACGCCAGCTTGCTCCGGGGAGCGAGGACACGATTGGCCATTCTAAAGATTTGGGCAAGTCTGTTAATTTGTAGAGATTGTTGAAGTAATTTTCACGAGTGTTCTATAATCACTGATTCTCAAATTATGTCCCACAGCATAGTGTGTCATGAGATAATTAGGTGTGAAGGCCAAAACAAAGAGAGAATCAGAGCTGCTGAAGATCTGTGTGCAATCTTTCGTCAATTTCTGCAGACATCAGTGTGGCGTTTAAATAAGATTTCACACCAAGCACGTCAATGTGTGTAAAGAGACACGATCATCATTATTTCAGAGTATATAATTGTTGCTACATTTATTTGGTGGTTTAATCTGGAGATTTTTCTGATGTAAAACAATTTTTATACATGCTGCAGTATGTTTGTAACACTGTCATGTACTGTAGCCCAAGTGTAAGGGCCAGCGATATGACGAAAAGACCAGATACATCAGCGCACTGGGGTTTAAGTCATTGTCAATTTCCAATTGTGTGCTATTAATATAGACAATTTGGAGTGGGGGGGAGCCCAAAATATAGTTTTACCTGTTAAAGGATATTACCATTTCCCTCGTAATCATATAGAGTTAAGTGCAACCGAATGCAGCACAATATTTTGGTTTTCTTGCTGTCCACACACACACACGGAATGCGCCAACATTGTGCCTCTGCTAGTTCTGCGTTGCAATTGGCTGATATTGTTCATATCTATGGTAAGGGCAGCGATTTGAGCAGCAAGGAAATGCATGGTTGAGAGCAAACGAGTGGGTTGGAACAAGCGCCGAAAACTGTGTGGAGCAAGCGCGTAGGGAAAAACTGAAGAAAGAAAGTTTTACTGAAAATATAATTCTGAATTCCTGGGGGTAAAACATTGTGGACTCAAAAAAAGGAGCAAAGGAGGAAGTTGACGCTGGAATTTGAATCCCCAGCATGCCAAGCGGAGTGGCATTGTGTTAGAGGTTAAGGATTCCCTAATAGTTGCAATAGTAGGAGGCATTGTGTGTTCATCCACGCCTTTTATTTTATAACTGTTCACTCACTGGTGGTATATTTAATCACACACCGCGAGTGTCGTGTTGTCACTCAGTTGTATAAATTAGTGGCCAGAGAGTGATGTTGCTACTTTGAAATCGTGTTGTTTTTCACCACAAAAGCATCTGTGCCCAATATATGCCTTTGGGGGCTTGTACTTGTGCCACAAATTCAACACCGTAATTAACTGGAGATTTATGCAGTAGTAGCGAAAGTATTGGGAAGAGATCAGATTGAATTAGATGGAGGGATGGATGCGTCCCCCTCCCCCCACATCCCTTGTAATGTCTGGGCCCATGTGCAATATACACGTAGGACACTGCTCTACCACTTAAATCGTAAAAACCGCACTGACCTCTGTCGGCCTGTAGAGGGAGTCGAGCTCCACATTACTGCTCGACTTGACAGCTTTATGCTCTCTGTGTGAAAGTGAAACATTGCTGTGGGATGCATCTAAGACCAGACAGAGGAAAATCGTGAGATCAAGCTAAATGATTGATAAAACTCTAATTTAGATGAAAAGTAAATGATCACCACCTCCCCAGGATCCTCTTTTCTGTCGCTGTTTATCAACGGAGCTCTTGCCAGCTGTAAAAGTGATGCCATCTGACTTCTTGCACTATTTGAGACAGTAATGACCTCATTACAAGGCTATTAAAACTCACATCCTGGATCAGTTTTGCAAACCAATTCACTGACTTTTTATCTATCTTCCTTCCCTGCCTGGCGCTACCTGTTTGTCACTTAAGTTCTGGGTTCGATAAGCCACATCCTCCCAGGATACTGTGCGGAAAGGTTCTGTGGCGAGCCGATGTAAATGTTTGCCTTCTACACTAGCCAAAGTGCAACTCTGGTAGAGGGGCGAGCGCACAAAGCGTCTGTAGCTGTCCATCTTCATCAACTTAAATATCTGGCACGCACAAAGGGAAAATAAAAACAGACAAGAGGTTACCCGAAGTACTAGTGGGCTAGTGCGATTGCATAAGGTCGTTTAAAACAAACCTGTGCTTGAGCCTTGTTAAACATATCAGGAATGGGTTGTTCCAATTCTTTTTCATCTTTCTTGGCTGTGTCATCAATATTGATCGAGTGGGGAGCACTCTCAGACAAGTAAGTTTCATAGATGGAGCGAGCTGCTGCCTTCAGCTACAAATACAAAAGATCCATCAGAGACAAATAAATCACATCGAGGCTACTGCACTGTTGTAACAAGTAGAATTGTTAGTCTCTTTTCCACACTACAATCAAGGCTCATTTGGACAGTTCACTGCAACGTGATCCTTAACTCAAGCTCATCAGCATAAAAGGGAGGGAAAGCAGTCATACCTCCTCCAATGATGTGGCTGGGATCTTCTTGAACTGTTCGCAGGCTTGCCAAAATAATATGTTCTCTGCACTCACCTCAGATTTCAGAAAGGTCTGCAAAGAAATATTGCACAAGACTCTATACGCGCACGCCTACCTGGAGAGGGAGAAACAATGTGCTTATATATTGCATCTCACTGTAAAGTTGCTGACTCCACTGGGGTCTTCCAGCAGCTTCTCAAAGGAGACTGCCCAGCTTAGCACACTGTTAGCTGGGTAGGCCACGCCGCCCGGGGTCCCAGGGAGGCTGGAGCTGCTGCCTGCACAGCTCCGCGCAGACATATTCAACTCTGCTCACATCAGCAAAACACACACCCATTTACCAGAAAGGATAAGCGCAACAAAGAATGAGGCTGAATCAGATATGTTCTCGTGTCGTGCATCGACTTGTTCCACTCTGCGATTAGCAGGCACTTCACGCTCACCTCCGTCTGACACTGCAAGGCTCTGTTAAGAGAAAGTGAAAGGTGATTTACTAAAGGACTTGGGGTGCATTCAAAATAAAGACATCTTTGATATTATCCATTTCAGAAAACATAACAAAAGACATTGTATTGCTTTGGTAACCTGTGTGCATTTTGCTCTTTAGCTACATATTGTATTCTAAAAAGAGAGATCAATATAAAAATAAAGAGTTCAAGCACAAAAGCAGACTTCGTTTGTGAATCGAGTAAAATTAGTTGGTGTGCGTGTATCATTCCAGGTTAAAGAGAACTTTCATTTAGTGTGTTAAGCAGGTCAGAGGCTAATTTGGAAAAAAATTTTTTGAAGAAGTCTTTCAAAGATGTCTGACGTCAATTAATTACAAAACCAGAAAACTAATTTTAAAAAAATATCGTTCAATAACAGACAAGTTCAAATTTTTCACAACTAAAATTAATGTGAAATGGTATTGTGCTTTGTAAAAATTAACAGGCGAGTATACTAGAACTACAACCTCTTGAAATAACCCTTGATCTTAACTTTAACTTTTAATCCCAAGCCTTCAAAAGTGGAGAAGTCACATTGATTGCACTAGGTTATCTTCTTCATTGCTGCTATTCTCAAGAGTCCAACAATTAATTGACAACTAATCGATTATCAAATTAACTGACATATTCTGATAATTGATTGTTTAGAGACAGTTAAACTTAAAATTGTCCAAATCCTATGATTTCAGCCTTTCAACAGTAAATAGTCTCAGATTTCTGTTTACTTAAAATAAGACATTTGCAAACATCTGCTTTTACTTTGGAAAACATTGACTAAAATTGTTGCTGATTGACAGAGCAAGTAAAGTAACTAAACCAATTGTTTGTGCATTTTCAATGTCAATATGAAATGTCCAATTTTTGGATAATGGGATGGAATTTTTTTCTCTTTTTCTTTGTCAAAAAAAAAAAAAAAAAAAAAAAGATTAAGATAATCGTTGGTTGAAGCCCTAATCCTCAAGATCTTGTGGACCCACTTGATTGCGACCAATACTGGCAAAGGCTTCCTTGTAGAATCTACTGACCTGATCACTCACACCAATCGCACTTGCCTGATGAGTTTCACGACATCTCTCAGAGCATTTCACACAATTATCATTTTACTTTCACTTTCGAGCACCAAAGCTATTATGACAGAGAGTTAATGAGAAATAGCAGGTGCAGACATGTTCGAGGACATGCATGACGTTCATAATGACATATGTATGGGCTCGTGATTGGCTGAAACGAAAATGATGGTAGCTGAATTAAAAATGCATACAGTGCTTTGTTTTTTGGATTTCATCCTTTGCTTGGCTTTGCTCAGTTAGAAAATGCTCCATCAAACAATGCTGTGACAGGCAGTCTGCTAGTAGATGTCTAAATGGCGGTTGACAACTTTTGCGTTTACACTCTTCATGTGCAGTATAGGGAAAGTGAAGCAGACAATTCAAAGCAGCAAAACCTTTTTGGCCTATGGGGAAAAATGTCCTGGAAGAGTGTACGTGATCTTAGATGCTCCCCTGTAAAACGTGTATATTTTAAACTGAAGTCTGGTTACTAGACCCAAATTCAATTAAAAAAATAAAATAAATAAAAATACAACCAGGTAGCTTAAGATGCTGTACTAGCACTTGTGCTTACAAACACAGGCAGATTTAAAAATGCAAAAACATGTTTAATGCCTTCATTAATGCCTTCGTTTCATTTACAGTTGCAACAAACAGACCGTGCAGGAAGTGGTTGCAATACTGATAGTCGGCCCTCATTCAACTTTTGGAGCTCAAGAAGCTGAGAACAAACCTAAAATTACCGTACCTGCTTCACACTGACAGCGTCATTTAGTAATGACAAAAAGACAATATCAACACCTGAAAACCACACTGTTTCTTAGGAGTCCAGCAAAGCACATTTCTTTAACAAACCACTAGTACAGGCATCAGCGCACACTTGAAAGGAGCCAAAAACAGAACAATTTGTCATACAACAGTCTGCACTGCCAATGACAGGAACATTCACATCGCACATAAAACCGTAGAGTGCCTATTTCTATAAATAAAAATGAACACGTCCAGGTCTTCTCCATTACATAAATACACAATCGGGCATGATCACACACAGCCCACACACGACAGATTGGCAGACAGGCCTAATGTTTCTTGCTGTCCATTTTTAGCCTTGACACAAACGTTATGATCATTTACTGTGCGTCACTTTAATAACATACAAACTGTTCAGCATAGTGACTGGAGGCCTCCTGGCTGCACCCTTTTAGTATGAAACATCCTACTATCCAAGTCAAACTGAGACAATCCTTTTGTATTCTTACTCACCATGTGGCCAACAGGAGTCCCTCGAGAATTACAATTCTTTGCCATGGTAACCAAGACACCGCACTTGGACGTCCAAGTACAACACAATGCCTGGAGACACAATCAAGTTCTCCACCTCAACCCCCAAAACCTCTTCATTTGGGTTACCCTGGTCACTTCCTGCCTTGGAAGTTTTACCATAGCAACAGGCCACAAGAGAGGAAGTAAAGCCACTATGATCACATCTATGTTCGCACCCAACGTCTTGAGAAACAGACAAATGCAAAGTGTGCTCGTGGACTCCCTCGAAGCAGCCAAAACCACCACTAAGCCATATGTCTACTTTTAATAGTTTGTCACTATTTCTAGGTACTAGTAGGGAGAAATTATTGAAATGTTAATAAAGTTACATTTTCCTAATGTGAATTTGTTTAAGATGTGAAAGAATAAGCATAAAATATTCTGTTGTATGGACAGGTTGGTATAGTTTAATTAGGCAAAGAAATCATTTGTTTGAATTGCTCAAAATATTTCTGTAGTTTTCACTTTTCAAAAGGTGTGCAGCATTTCGGCTACGTCTTTCCCTTAGCCCCCTGTTTGGAGGGCCAAGATAAAGGGTTTAACAATGCCCCTAAGAATTGGGACAACACTCAATTACCACAGCCTCACCACCTGCTGGCTATGTTGTAGGCATCCTATCCATCGAGCATTCAGAGTTCATTCAAGAGTCCTTTAATATTTGTTATAGTTGATTTGTATTGAACAGGTCACTTATTTTTCATGATTTTGGACCCTTATTTTATATACGTAATTTTTTTTCATTTATTATTATTCATTCAAATTTGGCCAGCTTGTTAACAACCCTCCTCTGTGGTGCGTCAAATTTATAAGACATCTATGGGCAATTACAGACCCCTTTTGAGGGAGCGTAAATAGCGGTTATGTGCAACTAACTTCCTCATTCGGCAAAGCAAGACAGAGCACTTACTTCTGGTTCAGTTCTTTGGCAGAGCCCTACGGCAGGAGACTGAGACAAAGCACCAGTAGAAAGCTCAACGTCTAAAATTTCTTTTACACAAGATGTCTTCAAGACCTCCCAAAGATAACCATATCCGGTGTTAAGGCTTCGTTCATGTTTCCATATATATCTATAAAGAATACTGTACATTTATTTAACTTTTGTCTGAAGGTGCCAGTGATATGGAAAACAATATTCTAGCAATTTCTGGTTCAAACCATCACATCATCAGCCTGGAGCTTAGTTATCATAGTTAGCGCTGCACACACAGGAAGTCCACAAACCTGTTTTCAGAGTTATCCATCCATTTTTTGTGCACATGTAATAATATGAGGCAATCATACATTTACATATAGAGATTCACAGTCATAACGGCCCTCTGAGGGGAACCTTAACTATGATGTGGACCAAAACAAAAATGTGTTTGACACCCCTGCAAAGTATAAACAATTTAAAATATACATTTAACTTTCATTTTTTACATTAGAAAACCAGTTAATTAGTTGTCGTTATAAATAAAATAAAAAACTGAGTATATTTAATGTTAAAATAATTCAAGTGTACCAATTTGGCATGCATGTGAATGAGTTTCCTTTTTTATTTTCCATCATCTACAAATAATGTGGACAATTGTTTTAAAAAAAAATCAAAAGTTTGCCCGCCGCTGATTGATTTAGGCAGTCCTCCACAGTGATACCCAGCTATTCGACGGCACCGTCGTCATAGCCGAACATTATTTGTGTGTCTGTACAATTAATTGCCCTACCTTTTCACTGTCCATTTCTGTTAACGCAGCTCGCCGCTTGTCGCATCTTCTTATCTGCCTGTGTGCCACAACCTTCGCCAGGCGGGAGAAACGATGATAAAGCCCCTTGAACGCAACCATGCTCCGTCTGAGTGGAACGCGAAGAGAGCCAGCAGGTAGGAATTGACAGCTTTTGATTCTCCTGATTGGTGCCAATGAGACCTGACGTACGCAGCAGGTGAGACAGGATGGCTTGATTGGCAGTGCCTCACTAGTTGCTAGTTAGCTGCCAACATCAGCTCCCAAGGCCTGGATAACAAATCTGTTAGTTGAAGTGTTCTTTTTACATTGTCTCAGGACAAAAATGCCTATACGGTATGTGTGGGAGGCAATGATATGATCTGGTTAAAATAACGCAGTACTTTGCTGCTCCAATATTGCAGTTCACCTTTCATTTTGTGTGCAAACGCAGTGTGTTACAGTTGACTGAATCAGTGAGTGAAGTTCCCTTGTTGATAACTAAAGAATAAACAGTATCTCTCGACTGGATTTACATCGTCTGACTTCTTTTCGTCTTTTTGCATGCCTCATCAGCCTTTTGTAAACCGAGAGCTACTTCTTGGGTATTATATGGGTATCACTTCTACCAGTTCTAGCCTAGAAAGCCCAAGACTTGGATTGGATTATTATAGTTTGTGCTAACAAAATATGGTTCAACAATAAAACAGCAATACTGAATTTCCCATTCCTTGCCATGACTCCCAACACAAATCTACAAAATCTATTATAATATCCCGCTGCTATTTAAATTTGCATCTGTATTAATGTTCAGTTTTGCTGACAGAGGCTAAGTAAAGCATCGTATCAACCAATTGACCTCCTGCACAGGGAATCCATTATCTTGTGTTTCGCTTCACAATAAAGTCGTGTGCGCGTGCGAGCGTGTGTGGATTGGAGTAAAGATATGATATTAAAAAGGTGTCCCCATATGGCAATGCACTGTGAACCTTTCCCGTGGCATTTTGGAGTGTTTGCCACAAGGTGTCACCGTTAACAGCAGAATCGAGTGTGTTTGCAATTATGAAGTCACAGGCCTGTTAATTTGAACTTCAATAATCAAACTGTTATTAAAACAATCAATAATCATTTCTGTATGTGTTATATACAACATAACAAAGCTTATGTAACACATCATAACAAAGCTGTTGAGTGGTGATTGCTGGGGATGTTCAGAATGCGAGCAGATGTAATTTTGGAATTTATGTATAAGGGGTGAGACCTTATAAGCTTTCCTTCATCTCACTCCTTTTCGGATGTGCATTTTTATTTTTATGCTACTTATGAATTTTGTTGTTGTTGTTCTTTTCATTTGTTCCAATTGTTTCATTTTTGTTTTTTCTATTAAGATCTTTTCTTTGTTGTTGTTGTTTTTTTTTTTTTTTTAAATGCCACATCGAAATAAACAGATTCAATTCAACATTTGTGTTTCAGGTTAAGTAAGAGCAATATCAAAATTTGAAAATAAAGTTTAATATTATGCAGAAATATCAGGTTTGTATGGATAAAAATGACTTGTGGGGTTGGGAGCGTCTTCTGCCAGTTGGGGGGCATCTTCCCATGGCCGTGGGGTAAGATGCCCTTTTAGAAGATGTTACATGTTGTTTTATCAAAACAAACCTGTAGTTTGGAATGATTTAATTACCTTCCAAATGTGTTTACTTAGGCATACTTCTTGTGTACATATTATATTGATATTATTATTATTTTTTTATATACATTTTCATACATTTTTCTTAAGGGGGCGTCTTACCCCGCTCTCCCCTACTGTATAGACAAACCACTATTCACACCTATGGACCATTTAGAGTGTTCATTTAGTTAACGTGGGAGGCAGCCAGCGTATGTGTAGAAACCCCATACATGCACCAGGAGAACATGACAACTCCACAAGGGAGGTTCTGAGTCTAGATTTGATCTACGGACCTCAGAACTGTGAGGTAGACGCGCTATTCTAACAACTATCTACTGCAGAAAATTACTAAATAAAGTAAAAGACTGGAAGATGATAGGTCAAGTAAAATACTTTACTGCATACTGTCAAAAAGGAAACAAGAAAACAAAACAAAAGATGCATTCTCTTTGTGTATATGATCCTGGTAGAGTCCAGAGTAGATCTGATGATGATGATGATGATGTCATTGCCTTTAGGCACAACCTGCCATCTGCCTCTCCGTCTGTGCAAGCCAAAACTACCGAGCACCTGGCTTCTAATACATAATTTAGCCAATATGGACATAAACACGTCATTGATCTGAGTGTAATTGAAAACAAATATGACAAATCACATGAAGTAAATGTGACCCCTCTTCTGGCTTTTATCTGTGCTAAATCTTGCAGACAAAGGGAAAGAGGCAACGGGGCTAGCCGTGGTGCTCCATCTTTTTTTTTTACATAGCTTTGAAGTTTGGGCTTCAAATCTCAGTTCAGGCCTTTCTCTCTGGAGTTCTGTGTTCGCCCCGTGCTCAGCGGGGTTTTCTCCGGGTACTTCAGCTTCCTCCCACATTCTAAAAACATGCGTGTTAGGTTAATTTAAGACCAACTCAGACCAACCTTTTGGAACGTGAGAGCTACTTCTTGGGAATTGATTAATGCGAAGAGCTACCAGTTACATAAGTCTGAAATAACAAATTTATTTCTCAAATTGTTTGGGGGTAAATCATCTCCTCTGCTGTTGCGCCTGCTAGCTTGTCTGCACGAACGCATTGGTTTAGTCGTCCATCAATTCATCCTTCCATTTTCTGTACCGCTTATCTTCACTAGGGTCTCGGGCGTGCTGGAGCCTATCCCAGCTATGCGCTGCAATACTGACCTTTGAACTATCATAGTTTTTAAAAATACTGTATTACCATTTCCAACTTTACACCAGTGCAAGTGTGATTAAAAAAAAAGGAATAGCAACACGAAGAAATGAGATATATCTCACCGGTGAGCTCTTTTTAGATCAGGCCCATGGGCTACTCAAGGGGTTTGTTGGTGACCACTGCTCTAAATTGCAAATGGTTGCTTGTCTATATGCCTTGTGATTGGCTGGCGACCAGTCCAGGGTGTAGCTCACCTCATGAGCCACGAGGACAAGTGCTATTAAAAAAATGGATGGATGGATGGATGGATTGATTTTTATCGGGATTTACTTATTTGTAAGGGCCATTTCCAATTCATATAGCACAAGTGTTGAAATGGCAAGTTAATGAGAAAAAAAAAATCTACTGTCAGCATGAATACACAGTATTAGTAAGTACCAAGCTAAAGTGTTGGTGAATGTTTTCAGGACCATTTGCATAGCACATTTCAAGCCATTGTGTAACACAGCACTGGTCACACCCACTGAGCAGAAATCTTGTGTATAGTTGAGCAAAAGAGCCTGGAAATGTTTTAATCCAGACACAGAACAGGCGTGCTGAGACTAATCCAGTTGAATGCTTTGCTCCGGAACGCTCCCTAACAGACACAGAGCAGCTTTAAACGAGCAGCCGTGGAAAAGATACACGAGATGATGGTGCTCTCAGCTCCTCTACCGGAGAGGATTGGATGTGGAGATGCGTTATGAGTCGGTGCGTCAGCACAGGAATAAATTCAATGATATAATCCTTTTGAGGTTTAAAAGTGTTATGCTCCATGCATATTGTCAATCCTCATCTTTGCTTTTCTGCATTAGCAGCATTCCGTCCTCAGCCAGATGGCAGACTGTCCCAACTGTGTGATAATGTGCATGTGTGTGTGAGTGTTTACCGGGTTGCTCTTGTAGCAGGTGGTTAAGGAGATAATCCAGGTAAAGCCACTGCAAAGTGGAGATGGAGGGATGGACTGAGGAAGGGGGTGGGTGCATGGATGGATGGTGTGAGTGGCCTTTCTATGGACTCCTATTGGGCTAATTCTGGCCTCCTAATCCTGTTCCTGTTCGCCCTCCCTCTCCTCCTGTTTGCCATCTCCACACTGATGGTTTGGAGAGATCGATGGCCAGGTAGACACAACTATCACGTACGCACATCCTTAACCTAAACAGGTTATCTGAGCAGGAGGAAAGTGAAAAAAGAGGCTGCGTGTATCTTTGTGGATAGCTAACCTGTAACGCATATGAGTGAGCCTCATTGGAGAATGTAGCATCGGCCCTCCAGACAAGCTAAAGGATACACGCTACCATGGGAGAAGCTCAGCAGGTTAGTGGAGTGATCCAACCACAGGTTAGCAAACCTTTTTTCTTTACTTGTTTTGTATTTGATTGACAAAATATTGTGTATTTTGCTGCATTTCTTCAATCTTCAATTTGAAAAAAAAGTACCTTGTTTATTATATTTTTTGATCAAATTTAAAAACAAAGCTCATGATTATACTTTTAATGGCTCCTCTAATGCAACTTGACATCCAGTTTGTCGCAAAAAGTGCCTCACTTTTAGTGGCACTGCAGTGTGCATCGTGTTTGGCGCACCTTGATTTAGGCTAATCGTGTTACATCCTGCACCATTACGTGAATGGAGGCACTATTCTAAATGAAGCCTCAGATTACAAAACAGGGCTCAGATTATGTGCAAGATCTGTGTGTCAGAGGAGCTTTCAATTTAAAACAAGGTTGTTGTTTTTTTCAATATTTTGGAAAAAATAAATTCTATTTTAAACTATAATTTTTTGGGGCTGATTTCATGCTTAATAGTACATAGCTATGTGCTTCATTTCATATTAGCAGTGTGTTCTGTTCTGTTTTTTGAACTGACTTTTACTGTTTTCAGTATGGTTTAAGTGTGGTTCGGTTTCGGAAAAATTCAAATTAACCTATTTTTTTCACAGTCTGACTCTGACTCAGTGTTTCCCAACCATTAATGAGTCAAAGACCCCATTTTACAGAAGTAAAATCTCATGGCACAGCACCAAACCAAAATGATGCAAAAAGTAGAAATACTGAAATAATAATAATTTACTCACTCATGTGAAATCTGGAACTATTTGATTTAACACAAAGCTGATATACTGGCCGGATTCAATGACTGTTCATGAATTCTGCTGTTTGAATGGTTTATTGTACATTCTGCCATCAAATGGAAGAGCATCGAACTGTCCTGCCTGTCACTATACATCGTTGGCAGAAAGATGTGTTTGTAATTAATCAATTGATAATCTCTCTCAACATGCTTGTGCCAAGTCATGCTGGTTGGGAATCACTGTTGTATGTTAATGTTGAGGCAGACTTATGCAGTACGTAATCATAAATAAAACCTGTTTCATTCATTGTTTCAATATTTGACTCTTGTCTATCGATACTATACTGTATGACTTGGCATACACAAACATTACATTAAGGAACTAAAATGCCTCCTCTGTTCCACCTTGCGTCCACACAGGGCTTACTCTCCGTCATTGAGAAACTGAAGGGAACCAGCGAGCAAGAAGTGCGAATAGTTCTTCTGGGCTTGGACAATGCCGGTAAGACCACCCTGCTCAAGAGCCTCGCCTCTGAGGATGTCAACACCATCACACCTACACAGGTGAGGTGACAGATGCTGTGTTATGACCATTAGGTCACAGTGTTAAAGCTTGAAGTGAACACTACACTACTAGCTGCTATTAGTGGGTACGGAAAGTATTCAGATCCCCTTAAATTTTTCACTCTTTGTTATATTGCGGGAGGCACTGTGGACGACTGGTTAGCACATTTGCCTCACAGTTTAGAGGACTGGCGTTCGAATCCCGGCCCCGCCTGTGTGATGTTTGCATGTTCCCTCCTACATCCCAAGAACATGCATAGTAGGTTGATTGAAGACTCTAAATTGCCCATAGGTGGGAATGTGCGCGCGAATGGTTGTTTGTTTATATGTGCCCTGCGATTGGCTGGTGACCAGTTCAGGGTGTACCCCGCCTCTCGCCCGAAGATTGCTGGGATGGGCTCCAAAACACCCATGACCCGAGTGAGGATAAGCATATTTCAGTATTTAGTAGAAGCACCCTTTCCAGCTAATACAGCCTGGAGTCTTTTTGGGAATGATGCAACAAGTTTTTCACACCTGGATTTGGGGATCTTCTGACATTCCTCCTTGCAGATCCTCTCCAGTTCTGTCAGGTCGGATGGTGAACGCTGGTGGACAGCCATTTTCAGGTCTCCCCAGAGATGCTCAATGGGGTTTAAGTCAGGGCTCTGGCTAGGCCACTCAAGAACAGTCATGGAGTTGTTCTGAAGCCACTCTTTCGTTATTTTAGCTGTGTGCTTAGGGTCATTGTCTTGTTCGAAGGTGAACCTTCGGCCCAGTCTGAGGTCCTGAGGACTCTGGAGAACGTTTTCATCCAGGGTATCCCTGTACTTAGCCGCATTCATCTTTTCTTCGATTGCAACCAATCATCCTGTCCCTGCAGCTGAAAAACACCCCCACAGCATGATGCTGCCACCACCATGCTTCACTGTTGGGACTGTATTGGACAGGTGATGAGCAGTGCCTGGTTTTCTACACACATGCCACTTAGAATTAAGGCCAACACTTTCTATCTTGGTCTTATCAGACCAGATAATCTTATTTCTCACCATCTTGGAGACCTTCAGGTGTTTTTTGTTTTTTTAGCAAACTCCATGTAGGCTTTCAAGCACTGAGCAGAGGCTTCTGTCGGGCCACTGTGCCATAAAGCCCCGACTGGTGGAGGGCTGCAGTGATGGTTGACTTTCTAGAACTTTTTTGCATCTCCCGACTGCATCTCTGGAGCTCAGCCACGATCTTTGGGTTCTTCTTTACCTCTCTCACCAAGGCTCTTCTCCCCCAATTGCTCAGTTTTGCCGGACGGCCAGCTTTAGGAAGGGTTCTGATTGTCCCAAACGTCTTCCATTTAAGGATTATGGAGGCCACTGTGCTCTTTGGAACCTTAAGTGCAGCAGAAATGTTTGTAACCTTGGCCAGATCTGTGCCTTGCCACAATTCTGTCTCTGAGCTCTTCAGGCAGTTCCTTTGACCTCATGATTCTCATTTGCTCTGACATGCACTGTGAGCTGTAAGGTCTTATATAGACGGTGTTTGGCTTTCCTAATCAAGTCCAATCAGTATAATTAAACACAGCTGGACTCCAATGAAGGTGTAGAACCATGTCAAGGATGATCAGAAGAAATGGACAACACCCGATTTAAATATATGAGTATCACAGCAAAGGGTCTGAATACTGTGTGATATTTCAGTTATTCTTTTTAATAAATCTGCAAAAAATTCAACAATTAATTTTTTTCCGGCCAATATGGGGTGCTGTGTGTACATTAATGAGGACAAAAAATAACTTCAATTTTTTTCGCAAATTGCTGCAATATAACAAAGAGTGAAAAATTAAGGGGGTCTGAATACTTTCCTGCGGCACGGTGACCGACTGGTTAAAGCGTCAGCCTCACAGTTCTGAGGACCCGGGTTAAATCCCCGGCCCCACCTGTGTGGATTTTGCATGTTCTCCCCGTGCCTGCGTGGGTTTTCTCCGGGTACTCCGGTTTCCTCCCACATCCCAAAAACATGCATTAATTGGAGACTCTAAATTTCCCGTAGGCATGACTGTGAGTGCGAATGGTTGTTTGTTTCTATGTGCCCTGCGATTGGCTGGCAACCAGTTCAGGGTGTACCCCGCCTCCTGCCCGATGACAACTCTGATAGGCTCCAGCACGCCCGCGACCCTAGTGAGGACAAGCGGCTCAGAAAATGGATGGATGGATGGATGGATGAATACTTTCCGTACCCACTGTATATGCCGTTTGATGTATGATTTAGGACTGAAACACAGCTACCAAAGTTCTGACAAGTTCAAAGAAGATCTGACATACACTTGATACTTGGCTTAGCTTGAAAAATCTAGTCAAATCACTCATGTTTATCATGCCATATACTCATCAGGCACCAAGATAATCACTTACAGTAGTTGCTGTTCATGTGTCATATGGCTCGAAGCTAACATGACTAACTCATCTTAATTTGCCTTGATGTGTAACTACAGTATGGCACACTAATAGTGACGTCACACGTATCCCGACCGACCACACACTATTAGTAGTTGCTCTTCAAAAATCAACATTTGGAATTATGAAAATGTTTGAGAGTTAATGAAGATAATGTGTACTAAACCAGCTGTTTAAACTCCTGTTTAATCTAAACAGGTTCTTTGAAAAAAAAAAATAGGTTTGAGTACCTGAGAGATTATGAGGGAGAAAATGACAACAGGTTGCACAAGTCTGTGTTCAAGCACGTTGGCCTGGAGTCAACTACAGTACGTACAGTATGTGAATGTCATAATAAGTGTGTTTCTTTACAGGGCTTCAACATAAAAAGTGTTGCCTCTTATGGCATGAAACTCAACGTGTGGGATATTGGAGGGCAAAGGAAGATCAGACCTTTCTGGAAAAAGTATCTGGAGAACACAGATCTGTTGGTGAGTGACCACACATATTAAAGTCAAATAAAATATACTTCACGTGTCCATTACAAGTCACTGTCTGAAGCTAACATGTAAATAAGAACAAAAAGTGTACTTGATTCTTTCTTTCAGATTTATGTTATTGACAGTGCAGACAAAAAGCGATTTGAGGAAACAGGACTGGTGAGTTTGATTCTGAAATATCCTTTATTATACCCTCGTCTCATCCTGAACCACCTTTTATAAATAAATCACAACACACTGCAGTTAAATTGCTTAACTAGCAGTTTAGTTACAATGCGGGATTTGAAGTTGGTGTCCTGGTGTCTGATCATGACCATCTTAAATGTTTTTAAACAAGATCACAGTAAACGGACAGGGAGGTTATAGACCTGCATACTTCCTTTTATCACAATTCTCAAGAGAGCCTAGAGTATTGCGCTCACCACCAATCTCTTTGTTAGGTACTCCATAACCCCAATTCCAATGCAGTTAGGATGTTGTGTAAAACAGAATAAAATGATTTGTGAATCCTTTTCAACCTATATTCAATTACATTACAAAGATACTATATTTAATGTTCAAACTGATGAACCTTATTGTTTTTTGTTTTTTTGTTTGTTTGTTTTTTGGCAAATATTCTGTCATTTTGAATTTCATGCCTGCAAAACGTTCCAAAAAAGCTGGGACGAGGACAACAAAAGACTCGGAAAGTTGAGGAATGCTCAAAAACACCTCTTAGGATTATTTCACAGGTGTAGAGGTGAATTGGAAGCAGGTGAATGTCATGATTTGGTTAAAAAAAAAAAAAAAAGGGAGCATTTTCGAACAGTTCAGTTGTTCACATGTAAGGATGGGGCCAAGTTCACCACTTTGTGGACAACACAGATTCAGACAATCTGGAGAAATCCCTGCATGTAAGCAGCAAGGCTGAAAACCAACATTGAATGCCTTGTGACCTTCGATGCCTCAGGCATTAAAAACCGGCAACATTGTGTAAAAAATATTGCCACACGGGCTCAGGAACACTTCAGAAAACCATTGTCAGTTCACACAGTTTGTCGCTACATCTTCAAATGCAAGATAAAACTCTACCATGCAAAGCAAAAGCCATATATCAACAACACCCAGAAACACTGCCGGCTTCTTTGGGCCTGAGCTCATCTGACTGATGCAAAGTGGAAAAGTGTACTGTGGTCTGATGAGTCCACATTTAAAATTGTTTTTGGAAATCATGGATGTTGTGTCCTCTGGGCCAAAGAGGAAAAGGACCATCTGGATTGTTATCAGGGCAAAGTTCAAAAGCCAGCTTCTGTGATGGTATGGGGCCCAGGGGTGTCTTAGTGCCCATGGCATGGTTTAACTTGCACATCTCTGAAGGCACCATTAATGTTGAAAGGTACATACAGGTTTTGGAGCAATGCTGTCATCTAAGCAATGTCTTTTTCATGGACGCCCCTACTTATTTCAGGTAGAGAAACCCAATAAACATTCTGCATGTGTCACAACAGCGTGGCTTCGTAGTAAAAGAGTTTGAATACTAGATTGGCCTGCCAGCAGTCCAGACCTGTCTCACATTGAAACTGTGTGGCGCATTATTGAAGCGCAACATACGACAACAGAGACTCCAGACTGTTGAGCAACTGAAGTTGTACATCAAGCAAGAATGGGAAAGATTGTGCGGTCCCTTCTCAAGGTTTCTTTTTTCCCAAATGGGTTTTTGAGTTTTTTCTTGCCCGATTTTGTGTGTGTGTGTGTGTGTGTGTGTGTGTGTGTGTGTGTGTGTGTGTGTGTGTGTGTGTGGTGTTAGATTAGGGGATATTGTCAATCATTGCCTACTATGGGCCCGTGAAGCCTTTTGAGACTCTTTTGTGATTAAGGGCTATACAATAAACTTGTCTTTACTTGACTATTTATTTGAATATAATTTTGAAAGGATTTTCAACTCAATGTATACTTTTTTTATTTACGTTTTACACATCATCCTAATTTCATTGGAATTGGGGTTTGTACAATGTAATTAAATCCATTAGCTCTGATAGCAGCATATAATATGAAAACATTTTCTCAGTATGATTCACTTCAATTGGACACCCTGGACTGGTTGCCACAATATAGACAAAAAAACATTCACCCTCATATGCACACCCACTGGCAATTTAAGAGTCTTCACGTGCATGTTTTCGGAGTGTGGAAGCAAGCCACACTACCCGGAGAAAACCCAGACGAGCATAGGGAGAACATGCAAAGTCTACATAGAAAAGTCAGAGATTCAAACCCAGAACCTGTGACTGCGAGGCAGATTTCACGCATCATGCTGCTTAACTTCTTTTTTGCCCGCAGGAGTTATCTGAGCTGATAGACGAGGAGAACCTGAAGGGTGTTCCGGTCCTCGTCTTTGCTAATAAGCAAGATTTGGCTACAGCATCGGCGGCCAGTGAAATCGCAGAGGGACTTAACCTTCATACGTACAGGGACCGTGAGTGGCAGATTCAGGCCTGCTCAGCCGTGTCTGGGGAAGGAGTTCAGGTCAGAAACTCGAAACTTTAGCTTTGGTTATTTCTCCTCTGATGGATTTGAATGAAAGTTGCCTCTTCAACAGGATGGCATGAACTGGATTTGCAACAACATCATGAATAAGAAGAAGTCAGCCAGTATCCCAAAATAACATGGAACAGGCAACCACCATCTTTGTCATGGCAACACACACACAGACACACACACTACAGACGTGAAGAATTTTCTTTTTGTAGTCTATGTCATGCTATTTATATTTAGGCTACAATGAGTAAATTAGGCTCCTACAGTGTTTCTCACTGCTAAATGTTTCTGTCCCCTCATCCCAACGATCTTTGTCTGGTGATTCTGTGAAACTGTGCAAGCTATACCATATTAGAACTTTTGTCATTTGTACCATTCATACTGTAGTTCAGTGTGGGTGTAATGTGTATTTGGGAGATTTTTGACAATAAAATGTTCGCTCATCTTCTTTGTCTTGTCTGTTCTCAAATTCTTGTCAATCTGGAATATTCTTCATCCATCTGGCCCAATCCATCAATCCATTTTCTATACGGCTTAAAACTGAGGGTTATTTTGAGTAAAAGCAATATTTTAGATGAAGCTATTGTATTAGATCTCATTGTACCTAATAAAGTGGTGATTGTCACACAATGGAATGATAATAAAACATCTTCAAGACACAACATAATAAAAGAAATGAACAGGAATATCTGTCATCAGGAAGCTTTGGTTCAAATAATGTTAATTGGAGGACTGAGGCGTGCACACCCTTGCTGAGGTTTGCCTTTATGATGAGTCTTATGTTTATGCATGAACAGCATGTGGCTTTTTGGGAGCAATAGTATGAGGGGCCTTCAAAGGACATAATTCATAATTCAAGACAACTTCTCACATTGTGTGTGTGTCATTTCAGCATGTGTGTATGGCAGTGGTAGTGGTTCTTAACCTGGGTTTGAGTCAGTCTCAGGGCTTCAGTGGAGGTCAAGACACACACACACACATAGACATTTTTGCAACGTTACAACTTTACAAGCGATCTTTTTTTGCAGATGTAAGACATGAAAATGAAGAAATGCAAGATTTTGCTGTGGAAAATGATATGAGAGTGGCACTTGGCTGCACATTTCTGAACTTGTCTCTGTTAGGCCACAGCAAAAGGCACATTGATTGGAAGTAATTATTCATTGACTTATGTTTTTGTTTTGAGAGCATTTCAGTAGTGTTAATGAGAGCATCTTAAGCGGGGGGAAATTGCTGTAGTGTGTATGAGAGCATTTCATTAGTGCGTATGAGAGGTAATCCTGAATTATGTTCCTCACAGAGCGCTTCACGTGCAAGTGTAAATTTGAGGGAAAGTCTCCTTCACTTTCACTGCCGTAATCTGCAGAACAGTTGCTGACTCCCTCAGTCTTCCCTTGTTTGTCCTTGGACAAATGTGTCCAGAGGCCCATGGAGCTGTTTCTTTCTCCTTACCGTACATTGTATTAGAGGATGACCTTGATGTTTGCCATTTGGCCGTCACGGCTCTGATTTAATGGATTTTTTGTTATTATCATGTGGAGATGTAATTAGACATCTGAAAGCACTTGAACACCACATTAGGCTTGGCTTGGCTTGGCTTCCATTTAAAGTGTTTGCGTCGTTGTTGGTGTCTTTATATTTTTTGGGGGGGGGGGGTTCTACATATTCTGGCGCAATATACTGAATGTGGTGAAAATCTCCATGGAAACACAAAGTAGAAGCAATCCTTCAACATTCTGTGGACGTTGTTATCTGTTGAAGGAGCTCAGCAGGAACCATGTGGATCCTGAGAGGGCACTGCGTTGTTCAGTGGTGCTTCTTCAACCAACAGGTGGCAGTGTGAGAGTGTCTGATCACGAGCAATACTGATGTGGTTAGCCTCAGTCGAGAGGTTTTGGGTTTGAATCTCGTCTCAGGCCCTCCTGTGTGGAGTTTGCATGTTGTCCCTGTGCGTGCGTGGGTTTTCCCCTCCCATATTTCAAAAACATGTTAGGTTCATTAAAGACTCTAAGGTTTATGGTTGTTTGTCTATATGTCGCCTGCGATTGACTTGTGCCGAATCCAGCATGGATCCCGTCTCTCAGCCAAAATCATCTGATGACGACAAGCCATTCTGAAAACGGATGGATAAATAAACAACCCTTGATCATTGTGTGTTGTCACATTGTCCCACGAGTTTCCATGACAACCTTGCTTCTTATTCTCCATCCACCAGCTCCGTCTCCTCCCCTCCTTTTTTTCTCCCTCGTAGGTCTGTCACTTAGCCATAGCTGCACTTCTCAAATGAAGACTGCCTGACAGACTGGATCAAAACACACACACACACATACACAGGTAGGGACAAAAGACATCCTGTACCCTTTTGCATTTAAATTGAAACTGAAATGTGCATTTTATCCTGAATAATGTCAGTGAATGGAACTTAGGCCATAATCATTTGTATTGCTGTAATGCTGGACATTAAGTATTTTTCCTGTAGGGCTCCAGTCATGCCACAAGTCATGCACCTGACACCCACCGTAATCACACCAGGTTGTCTCAACGCCACAAAGATGACCTTTCGCCCCCTGACCGCAACTACACAGCTTCCATGGGAGGAGGTCCACATGGAAGCACACAGCATCGTCATCGTGATGATTTTTTGCGCCGTCTGCCTCTTGCTCATCCTGGCGTTCTTGTACGCTTTCTGCTTCCACTGTTCCATCACGTCGATGCCAACTAACACCCACAGCGACGCCAAGAGCATCCCCGATCGAGAGGACGCCACCTTTCAGTGCACCTCCACTGACAACATGTCGGTCATGAATTGCGTCTGACTGGCAGTGGCGGTTCAAGCCTGTTTTTAGCGGAGTGACCAGACCGGGTCCACGGTAAATTTCCTGGCGGCTGGACTCCATCCGTCAATGTGGGGGGTGGGAAGGAGTGGGGTGCTGTCTGAAACATTTTGAGTCCATTTCATTTTGTTACCTAGGGGGGTGGGGTGGGGTGCTGCTGTCCGAGACATTTTGACTTCATTCCATTTTGTCGATTTTTGGTGGGCCACAGGGGCAGGGGAGGAGGGGGCGGGGTGTTAGCCCACGGATGGGGGTGAGCACTGCTCCTACACGTTATTGTACATAATGAAAAAGTTTTGGCCCCTTCTCAAATTCTTATATTTTTTTGCATAGTTTCCCCACTTCAATGTTTAAGATTATCAAACAAATGCAAAAATCAGACAAATATAACCCAAGTGAACTTAAAATGCTGTTTTAAAATGGTGATTTCATTGATTAAGGGAAAATAAACTATTCAGTTACCTGGCCCTGTGTGAAAAAGTAATGGCCCCCTAAACCTAATAACTGGTTGGGCCATCCTCAGCAGCAACAACTGAAATCAAGCGTTTTCTATCACTGGCAATGAATCTTTCACATCTGGAGATATTTTGGGTCACTCTTCCTTGCAGAATTGTTTGAATTCAGTAAAAGCGGTGGGTTTTCGAGCATGAACGGTCTTTTTAAGGTCATGCCACTGGATTTCAATTGAATTCAAGTCTGGACTTTGACTAGGCCACTCCAAAACCTTCATTTTGCTTTTTCAAACCATTTAGAAGTTGACTGGCTGGTGTGTTTTGGATCGTTACCCTGCTGCAGAACCCAAGTGCACTTCAGCTTGAGGGCACAAACTGATGGCTGAACACTCTCCTCCAGGATTTTCTGTTAAAGAGCATTATTCGTGGTTCCATCAATCATAGCAAGTTGTCCAGGTCCTGAAGGAGCTAAGCAGCCCAAGACCATCACACTACCACCACCATGTTTGACTGTTGGCATGATGTTCTTTTTCTGAAATGCTGTGCTACATTTACGCCAGATGTAACGAGACACACACCTTCCAAAAAGCTCAACTTTCATCTCGTCAGTCCATATAATATTCTCCCAAAAGTCGATATATTATTCTCCCAAAAGTCTTGAAAAGTGAATCATTCAGATGTTTTTCTGCAAAAGTAAGATGAGCCTTTGTGTTATTTTTGGTCAGCAATGTTTTCGCCTTGGAACTCTGCCGTGGATGCCATTTTTGCCCAGTCTCTTCCTTATTGTTGTGTCAGGAACAATGACCTTAACTGAGGCAAAGGAGGCTTTCAAACCTTTAGAAGTTGTCCTGAGTTTCTTTGTGGCCTCTTGGATGAGTCATTGCTGTTCTCTTGGGATAATCTTTGTAGGCCCGCCACTCCTGGGAAGGTTCACCACTGTTCCATGTTTTCTCCATGTGAGGATAATGGCTCTCCCTATGGTTCGCTGGAATCCTAAAGCTTCAGAAATGGCTTTTGTAACCCTTTACAGACTGATAGATAATCAGGCTTGGGTGTGATCAGTGAAAATTAACCAAAAATTGTGATTAGCCACAATTAATTTGTGATTTAACAAGTGGATTAATTCCTTTTTTCAAACATGGCCAGGTAACTTAGTAGTTTTTTTCCCCCTTAATAAATGAAATCATCATCTAAAAACAGCATTTCAAGTTAACTTGGGTTATAGTTGTCTGATAGTTACATTTGTTTTATGATCTTAAACATTAAAGCGGGGAAACTATGCACAAAATGTAAGAATTTGAAAAGGGAGCCAATACTTTTTCACAGCACTGTACATTTAATGGTGTAAACTCCATATAATATATTACACATTGATGTGTGGGATATTATAAACACACAAGTGTTTGATGCCAATTCACGTTCATTTTTGACTGCTGGACATCTCTGTGGAGGTGGAATTCAAAGATAAAATGAAAGAAAAAAAATGTAATATTAAAATTTGGTCAATTTAAAACATTTTTTGCACAATTAATTTTATTTAAAAATAGTTGAATCACATATAAAAGAATACAACAGATGTTCTCACGTTCCATTATTTCCAAAATGTTTTTTATGTTGCATTGCAGACAATGCAACATATTTATCGTTAGGGTTGCATTGTGTTACCTTGCATATTGTTATGTAACATACTGTATTCTGCGTTACACTATGTCATGATACACTATGTTGCATTATGCTACATTGCATTAGACTACTTTGTGTTATGCTACTTTGCGTCAAGCTACTTTGCGTAATGATATTTTGTATTGCATTACATTGTGTTATGCTATATTGTGTTACATACACTATTTACACTGTTATGTTACAATATGTTGCATTACACATTACAACATTGCATTAGGTTGCACAATGTTACAATACTCTATTTTACTATGCAGTGCTATGCAAAGAGAATTTTGCTTTTTAAAGGTCCCGTATTTTGCCAAAACAACTTTTTCTAGTATTTGGGATATAATATTGTCTCTATGGTGCTTCAGTAACCATCTGAAATATAATTAAACTCATCCACACATTCCTGAGTTCCAAACGTTTTTCTACCTAGAGGCCCGAAATTAGATCATTCCAATTTCTCAAGTTTATCTACGTCACTAGCAAAGATTTCCATTTACTTCTCCGCTCCCGAGCCAGCACTGTCAACGTAACAAACGTGTGCTCTCACAAGTGGGTTTTCTATAAGGAGGCAACCAATCAGAGGAAAGGGCCGACGAGTCGGCACATCTGCCTCGCAGTTCTGAGGACCGCGGTTTAACAATCACTGGCCAACAGTCGGCTGATCGTAAAAAACATGTTGGCGAATCCTGCACACAGTTCAGCTGGTTTGAAGGGTGATCGTAATAATAGTAAGACAGATCCTCGATCTTTAGTAAGTGGACATCCATGAAGGTGCACAGTTGGGATCGTCCTTCTGGTCATTCTAGTGTTTCTCATCACTGTACAGTGACAATTCTGCACACAGTATTTCCTTTTTTTCTGACATTACATTATATTATGTTGTGTTGATACACTGATTAAATGCAAGTCAGCTAAATAAACAACAACAAACAGGTGAGGTCTGCACACACGTTTGAAGTCAACTTGATTTATTTCTACTGGGCTGACAAGCTCATTGTTACAGAAATATTCTGAAAGCGAAAGGACAAAGCCATTCATTTGTCAGGTCCACAGCGTGCAACACAGCAAGAAATAACTATGTATGTTCATCTGAACCACATGGCAATGAACACTTTCTGGTGAAAAAAAAAATAGTAACAGCTTTGAGGTGAAGTTGTAATAAATGCTTGTATAAAGATCTACGCCCTCTATTTTAGTGTATACTGGTTCAGGACACAGAACACATGGCACTCTTGGAGCAGCGGGAGTTGCAGGAGCTGGCACGTGACTCCATGATGGAGTCCCTGCCGTCAGACTCCAGCTCCAGGTGAGCGTCCTCCAAGAAGTCCTGCAAAGTGCCTTTGTAATGGGACTGCGAACACAACGAGCTCATTGTTGTTAGAGGTTAGGAAAAGAGAACAAAGAAAAGTCGCAGCCCGGGTATAACCTGCCGGCCGTACAAACCTCTATTCTTTTATTCTGGTAGAAGTTCAATGATTAGGCCGGGTGAAAAGTTTAACAATTTATTCGAAAATACAAAGTCAAACAATAAGGTTGGTGAAGGTTCAGCGCTGGGCTCTCCCCCACGTGGCTCAGACCACCGTGCGTGTTGAAGAGCCCGCAGTAGTTGTTGTCCGCTTGTTTTATGGCCAAAACTGCTTCCCGTCGTGACGTCATGCAGTTGTCGACCAATCCTAGCTCCAGCCTAGTGTTTGGGGTCCGTTCGGAAATTCAGTCCGATGTTCCCATCGCGCCACTCAGAGACAGAGCGTGGTCCACTTTCTATAACTTTACTACTGAACGTGTTGGCTATTGCTAGGGATGCGTCAGTACATCCGCCATATTGAATGTGTCAGTTTTACTTATATCGAGTGGCACACACACTACCAACGCTCTGAGTTACCGAAGGTTACGGGTTGAGGTGAGCGCGCCCGGAGTGAACTTTCCAACGCACCCTATGTTGATGTGGTGTGCGTTTGTTGTGTCGGTGTGAGTAAGTGTAATGGAATTATATGTTGATAAGCATATCTGGATGTGTATCTGTAATGGGATGTATCAAATAAAAGTGTATGCAGTGTTGTGTAAGCATCCAGCCAGTAATTTCTAAAATTGTGAACAGACAATTTGAATAAAACAACAAAGCTTGCTGCATCAAACAAGTTTTCAGTTATACCTTATGAACAGCCATCTCCTCCACCCTACACTCCTCCATGGACTCCTCCAGAGAATGGCCTGAAATCTCCATCTTGATGCGATGAGAATGAATTGACTTGACGTCATCCTCGTCCTCGCCTGCCACCAGTGGGAAAACCTGGAAGGATAGAAAGTCCAAAATAGTCCACAGGAAGCAAGTAAGTAAGTAAATACACGACTCACACAAAGTTCGGGGTATTCATATAACCTCAAATGCCTAAAGTATTTAGGTTGATTTTAAAGCATAAAGATCTGGTAACAGTATCAATCAGGTATCAGTATTTCAGTATCGATCTGAACATCGTTCCTACCAGTCCCTCCTCGTCTCTCATGATCTCAGTGATGCTGGCCTTGCTGATGGCCTTACTGATGTTTTGGCTCTCGAACTGAGGACACGCTGCTTGGGCATTTCCGTCTTTGTCCCGCTTACCTTTCAGCCAGTAGGTCTCAATCTCAACGTTGCCCTAAAGGGAGAGCAAAAGTAAGGTAAATCCTTTAAAGTTGTAAATGATTCATAACCCCTCCTTGAGCCGTCACCTTATCGTGATGGAGGGGTTTGTGTGTCCCAATGATCCTAGGAGCGAAGTTGTCTTGGGCTTTATGCCCCTGGCAGGGTCACCCATGACAAACAGATCCTAGGTGAGGGACCAGACAAAGCACGGCTCAAAGACCCATTATGATGATGACAAATGATGGACTTGGTTTGCCCTTGCCCGGACTCGGGTCACTGGGGCCCCCCTCTGGAGCCAGGTCTGGAGGTGGGGCTCGAAGGCGAGCGCCTGGTGGCCAGGCCTGCACCCATGGGGGCCGGCCAGGCACAGCCCGAAAGGGTAACGTGGATCCCCCTTCCCATGGGCTCACCACCTGTGGGAGGGGCCATAGGGATCGGGTCTAGTGCAAGCTGGGCGGTGGCCGAAGGCAGGGACCTTGGTGATCCAATCACCGGCTACAGCAGCTGGCTCTAGGGTCGTGGAATGTCACCTCTCTGGCAGGGAAGGAGCCCGAGCTGGTGTATGAGGTCGAAAAGTTACGACTAGATATAGTCGGCCTCGACTCCACACACAGCTTGGGCTCTGGTACCAGTCCTCTCGAGAGGGGTTGGACTCTCTTCCACTCTGGAGTTGCTCACGGTGAGAGGTGCCGAGCAGGTGTGGGTATACTTATTGCCCCCGGGCTCGGCGCCTGTGCGTTGGGGTTCACCGTGGTGAACGAGAGGGTAGCCTCCCTCCACCTTCGGGTGGGGGTACGGGTCCTGACTGTTGTTTGTGCCTATGCACCAAACAGCAGTTCAGAGTACCCACCCTTTTTGGAGTCCTTGGAGGGGGTGCTGGAGAGCGCTCCCACTGGGGACTCCATCGTTCTGCTGGGAGACTTCAATGCCCACGTGGGCAATGACAGTGAGACCTGGAAGTGTGTGATTGGGAGGAACGCCTCCCCCCCACCCCCGATCAGAACCCGAGCGGTGTTCCGTTATTGGACTTCTGTGCTCTTCACGGATTGTCCATAACGAACACCATGTTCAAGCATAAGGGTGTCCACACGTGCACTTGGCACAAGGACACCCTAGGTCGCAGTTCGATGATTGACTTTGTGGTCATGTCATCGGACTTGTGGTCACATGTCTTGGACACTCGGGTGAAGAGATGGGCGGAGCTGTCAACTGATCACACCACCTGGTGGTGAGTTGGCTCTGATGGTGGGGGAAGATGCTGGTCCGACGTGGCAGGCCCAAACGTATTGTGAGGGTCTGCTGGGAGCATCTGTCAGAATCCCCTGTCAGAAGGAGTTTCAACTCCCACCTCCCACTTTGCTCATGTTCCGGGGCAGGCGGGGGACATCGAGTCCGAGTGGACCATGTTCCGCTCCTCCATTGCTGAGATGGCCGACCGGAGCTGTGGTCGTAAGGTGGTCGGTGCCTGTTGTGGTGGCAATCCCTGAACCCGTTGGCGGACACCAAAGGTGAGGGATGCCGTCAAGCTGAAGAAGGTGTCTTATCGGGCTTTTTTGGCCTGTGGGACTCCTGAGGCAGCTGATGGGTACCGGCTGGCCAAGCGGAATGCAGCTTTGGTGGTCGCTGAAGCAAAAACTCGGGCATGGGAGGAGTTTGGTGAGGCCATGGAGAAAGACTTCCGGACGGCTTCGAGGAAATTCTGGTCCACCATCCGGCGTCTCAGGAGAGGAAAGCAGTGCACCACCAACACTGTGTATAGTGGGGATGGGGCCCTGCTGACCTCGACTCGGGATGTTGCGAGTTGGTGGGGAGAATACTTTGAAGACCTCCTCAATTCCACCGACACGCCTTCCCGTGAGGAAGCAGAGTCTGGGTTCTCTGAGGCGGGCTCTCCTATCTCTGGGGTTGAGGTCACAGAGGTGCTTAAAAATGATAATAATTCAGTGAAGGGCCAATTATCTAATATGATGGGGCAATTATTAGGGTTCCCACACAGAAGACATTAGTTAAGGGACTACTGGAACTCCCACACGCTCGATCAACACACCTAGTTTGTAAGCATATCCAGTGCAGTTCAGCTTCAGGCTAGCGGACGTCATGGTGGTGATATGCTTTTGGCGGAATATCAAATGTGTCCACTCATTTGAAACTGCATCAAGCCAACATGACTATCAGCGCAAAAGTGAGTGAACAAATAAGTAGCACAGTACAAATGCAGCTTCCAGAGGCATTTAAAGAGCCTCTCTGGGGCACTTCAGATAAAGCTAAAGCAATAACAAATACCATTGGTGATTTATAGCATAATAATTCAGACTGTTGGAACTGTTACAGTTGCACTTTTCAGCATTCTTCATATGCTAAAAAGAAGACAAACTTGTGATGCACTTACAGTATAAGAAAATATTTACGCTGTTATGTGTACCGTTGAGTGTCAATAGATTTATGTAATTTTACTGATAGTCTGCCCCCTGAAGGCAACCATAAACATGATGGGGCCAAGTTGGACACCCCAAACATAAATGGACCTTTTTTGTTGTGGATGCAGGCATTCACTCTGAGATGGTGGTAGCAGGTGTGGTAGGACACAAGATACCCCGTTACAGTCTGCATGGCGACACGGTCCACATGGCGTCTGCCATGGAGAGCAACGGAAAGGTGAGAACAGAAAAAAGGAAAAAAGCTCCTCGGTGGCAGGGTCCCAGGGGTGGATGAGATTTGCCCGGAGTTCCTAAATGCTATGGATGTTGTGGGGCTGTCCTGGTTGACACGCCTCTGCAACATCGTGTGGACATCGGGGACAGTGCCTCTGGATTCGACAGGCGGATCGGTGCAGCGTCTGCAGTGATGCGGACTTTGTATCAGTCCGTTGTGGTAAAGAAGGAGCTAAGCCGAAAGGCGAAGCTCTCAATTTACCGGTCGATCTACGTTCCTACCCTCACCTATGGTCACAAGCTGTGGGTCGTGACCGAAAGAACAAGATCCTGGATACAAACGGCCAAAACGAGTTTCCTCTGCAGGGTTTCTCCCTTAGAGATAGGGTGAGAAGGATCTCAGAGTAGAGTCGCTGCTCCTTCACATCGAGAGGAGCCAGATGAGGTGGCTGGGGCATCTGATTCGCTTCCCTGGTGGGCATGTCCCACCGGGAGGAGACCCCGGGGACGACCCAGGACACGCTGGAGAGACTATGTCTTTCGGCTGGCCTGGGAACGCCTCAGGATCCCCCCAGAAGAGCTGGATGAAGTGGCTGGGGAGAGGGAAGTCTGGGCGTCCCTGCCAAAGCTACTGCCCTCGCGACCCGACCTCGGATAAGCGGTAGAAAATGGATGGATGATTCATAACCTGGCCAAATTTTGGTTGAAGTTCTATTAAAACTATAAGAAGTTGTCTTAACAGATGTGAACTCAAGCAAGTTTTCCTTAAAATCGTCAGATAAGATCAGGGATGTGAAGAAATTTCAAAATGTAAGCCAATGCAAATATTTTTCACAACACAACTTCTTCTTATGCCGCTCATATCGCATAATTTCCAGCTAAAATACTGTATATCCTCAACAGATAAAAATTTACTTTACACTAACTCGAGATTTGGATTAATTTGGCATAACTGTGTACTTGACTCATGAATAAAAATAAAAACCATAGTACAATAATAAACCAACTGTTCAGCGGATTATGAATTTAATAAAACGCATCAACAAAGCTGGACGTGGCTCTCAGTCATATGTACATTATATTAAAAGATAAAAAACTGTTCCCTCGCTATATGGCAGTTCACCTTTTGCGGACTCTGTGTATTTTGGAATTGTTTTCATATTTATAGTGTGCATAATTTTCCACATGGGATTTTGAGTGTATGCTGTAATAGATTTTTTGGGTGTTAAATAAACACTTCCTAGCCTAAAACATTAAAACTGTGTGTGTATATATATATATATATAGCAGTTGAAAGAAGATATTTTTGACTCTGTAACTCATATTACATTTTTATTACTTATTTACACTATGTTTATTTAATAATTATTACTTATTTATTATTCTTGTTATTTTTCTTTCATTGTTGTCGGCGGGGAGAAAGCAGGGTCGGATTTGAACTTGTCTGATGAAAGGAAGTTAAAAAAAAAACATTTAAGATTCTTTCTGACGGTTGCGTAGGGAGAAACCTTGCTGGCATTATCAAAAAGTGTACTCTACACTCACAGATAAAAAGAAAAGCAAACAAGCGACACTTACCATCTCTGAATGCTAAATATGTTCTCTGCCCACAGGCAAAACATTGCCAGTTGTTTTTGTTGGTTTGCTGATACATTTGCACCAGTTGTCGCCTCTGGCGAGGTTTTGTGTTTGCAGATAACATTAATCTACTGCCGATGCATTATGCCACTGTGTTATTCACATGTCCTACAGCAATTAATTATTTTGTCATGGCAGATAAGTACAGTACAAGCTACAATTTCTGTCGTGGGTGTTGTTTTGGCTCCAACCTTGATGGTAATGGTGCCCCTCCTTTCAAAAATAAAGTGGCTTCCTTTCAGGTGTTCATAGGTGGCGCTGCTGAGCTGGATATGCATCTCCTGATGAAGACAGACAAGGCAAAGACATTCTTTGCATATTTGTTTTTTTCAAAGACCCCTTCTGGCTCTTTGAATATTGACATCCAAGTCCAAGTCATTGACCCCCGCATCCCCCAAAACGAGTGTGCTTCAGACCCTTTACCACTAAATGGTGACACCTAACTTCACAACAGCCAGCCACCATTAATTCACATTGGTTTGGCAGGACAATATCTGTTGGTGGTGCCATTAAGCTGGTTTGCCAACTGCCAATGACTCCCACAGAAAAAAAAACAAAGACAAAAAAAAAAAAACAGGTACAGTTGTGTTTTTTGCTCACATTTTTTGTGTTTGCACATCGTTGTGGAGACTAAAGGTTATTACTAACAGATGATTTGATTTACAACCCCAATTCCAATGAACTTGGGACGTTGTGTTAAATAAATAAAAACAGAATACAATGATTTCCAAATCATGTTCAACCTATATTTAATTGAATACACTACAAAGACAATATATTGAATGTTCAAACTGATCAACTTTATTGTTTTTAGCAAATAATCATTAACTTAGAATTTTATGGCTGTAACACATTCCAAAAAAGATGGGAAAGGTGGCAAAAAAGACTGCGAAAGTTGAGGAATGCTCATCAAACACCTGTTTGGAACATCCCACAGGTGAACAGGCTAATTGGGAACAGGTGGGTGCCAAGATTGGGTATAAAAGGAGCTCCTCTGAATTGCATTCATTGATTTGCAAATCATTGTATTCATTTTTATTTGTTTAACACAACGTCCCAAATTCATTGGAATTGGGGTTGTTAAAAAAAAAAAAAAAAAGCATCGTAAGTTCAATCGACATGCTCATGCAGCGAAGACTCTCCATAACTTCTAATAAACCCAGGCTAAACTTAGCTCCTCACAGAAATACAGGTCTTAGGTTTCACAGAAAAAAAAATGTGAATAGGTGAATTCCTGTATAGGAGGGATTCACAATATATTGTGATGCAGCAGCCAGTTTCAGTTCCCTCTTTCTTCCTTTTTTCTGTTCTCACCTTTCCGTTGCTCTCCATGGCAGACGCTGTGTGGACCGTGTCGCCATGCAGACCGTAACGGGGCATCTTGTGTCCTACCACACCTGCTACCACCATCCCAGAGTGAATGCCTGCATCCACAACAAAACAGGTCCATTTATGTTTGGGGTGTCCAACTTGGCCCCATCATGTTTATGGTTGCCTTCAGGGGGCAGACTATCAGTAAAACTACATAAATCTATTGACACTCAGGATGTAACGGTACACATAACAGCGTAAATATTTTCTTATACTGTAAGTGCATCACAAGTTTGTCTTCTTTTTAGCATAAGAAGAATGCTGAAAAGTGCAACGGTAACAGTTCCAACAGTCTGAATTATTATGCTATAAATCACCAATGGTATTTGTTATTGCTTTAGCTTTATCTGAAGTGCCCCAGAGAGGCTCTTTAAATGCCTCTGGAAGCTGCATTTGTACTGTGCTACTTATTTGTTCTCTCACTTGCACTGATAGTCATGTTGGCTTGATGCAGTTTCAAATGAGTGGACACATTCGATATTCCGCCAAAAGCATATCACCACCCATGACGTCTGAAGCCTGAAGCCTGAAGCTGAACTGCACTGTATATGCTTACAAACTAGGTGTGTTGATAGAGCGTGTGGGAGTTGCAGTAGTCCCTTAACTAATGTGTTCTGTGTGGGAACCCTAAAAATTGCCCCATCATATTAGATAATTGGCCCTGCACTGAATTATTATCATTTTTATGAGGAGTAACAAGTTTTTAAAACAAGTCAAGGAAAATGTGTTGTGTGGAGGATTGGATCTTAAATTTGACACCTGTGGTTTATGTGGTCTAACAGCAGCATAGATGTGTCAGTCCAACTCACCGACACGAATCTGTATGTTGTTTCCGTTTGAGGGGTCTTTTAAGTGATCGATGGAGCGCACCATGTCCAACGCCATGTCGCAAATGTTATGGGCGTGATACTTGGTCTTCTCCGGAGTCCCCGCGACCACCATGTAGGCGTCTCCGATGGTCTCAACCTTGAAAGGCGAGAGACTCGAATTGAGCACACACACAAACCAACATGCAAAATACTACCAAACAGAGGAAAACATGCACACACCTTGAAGACTCGGTGCTTCTCGCTGAGTGTGTCAAACAAAGTGTACATGGTGTTGAGCATGGACACCACCTGCATCGGAGTGATGTGGCTGCAAATGCGAGTGAATCCCACCACATCGCTGAAAAGAATGGTCACATCTGGGAACACCTGGAGGAAACATGGAATGAAGGAAATTTGTGTATCTAAAATGATACATAACACTGAGTCGCCATCATTTATACGCATGCTGCATGTATGCAGTATATAAATAAATATATAAACAGAGCCAATACAATATCAATCTTTCATCAGGGCTACGATGTGACACACAGTGTATCAAAAAGTTAACTTTTGATTTGGAAGGTCTGGAGTGGAGTGGACCACCGAATCACACAGACATCTCCTTCCAGGTCGACTTTTCACAATCACCGACTCACTCCACATTATCCCTCCTGAGGTTAACATCACCTATTCATTTGTCATACATTATCTACATTAACATGTAAAAGAGTTACTCAACTTACAGCTACGGCGCCTCTGGTTCTGGTGAAACGTATAACTTTTATGTCTGATGAACATGAATCCCACTCGTGGATGAGCAGCTCACACGGGCACGCGGCGAGACTCGCCACAGCCCACCCCCTCTCACATGCACTCGCTCTCTATTCAAACGTGTATAACTATTAATTCCTGAATAAGTTGTGACTTAATCATTTTTTTCAACACGGTTAGATTATATTTTATTGATGAAAGACCCCAGACAGGCTTACACACACACGCGCACATGTAGGTCCCTGTACAACAGGTGTCAGAGTTTGGTCCGCATTGCATAAGTCAAATTTGTTTCCATCGAGGGTTGGACTGCGGCAAAGCTGCCTTCTGTTCATTACTTTTATGGACAGAATTTCTAGGCACAGCCGTGGCGTAGAGTGGGTCCGGTTTGATGGCCTCAGTATTGCATCTCTGCTTTTTGCAGATGTGGTTCTGTTGGCTTCATCAAGCCGTGATCTCCAACTCTCACTGGAGCGGTTCCCAGCCGAGTGTGAAGCAGTTGGGATGAAAATCAGCACCTCCGAACCACGGTCCTCCGTCGGAAAAGGGTGGAGTGCCCTCTCCAGGTCGGGGATGAGATCCTGCCCCAAGTGGAGGAGTTCAAGTAAGTCAAGCAAGTCTTGTTCACGAGTGAGGGAAGAATGGAATGGGACATCTACAGCGGGATCAGTGCAGCGTCTGCAGTGATGCGGACTTTGTGTTGGTCCGTTGTGGCGACGAAGGAGCTAAGCCGAAAGGCGAAGCTCTCAATTTACCGGGCGATCTACATTCCTACCCTCACCTATAGTCACCAGCTGTGGGTCGTGACCGAAAGAACAAGATCCCAGATACAAGCGGCCGAAATGAGTTTCCTCCACAGGGTGTCCGGCCTCTCACTTAGAGATAGGGTGAGAAGCTCGGTCATCGGGGAGGGTCTCAGAGTGGAGCCGCTGCTCCTCCCCATTGAGAGGAGCCAGATGAGGTGGCTCGGGCATCTGATAAGGATGCCTCCTGGATGCCTCCCTGGTGAGGTGTTCCAGGCATGTCCCACAAGGAGGAGACCCTGGGGACGACCCGGGACACGCTGGAGAGACGCCTGGGAACGCCTCGGAGAGCTGGATAAAGTGGCTGGGGAGAGGGAAGTCTGGGCTTCCTTGCTAAAGCTGCTGCCCCCGCGACTCGACCTCGGATAAGCAGATTTGAATTGAAATACAAGTGAGTTTGAGTTACTAGCGTGGTCATGAAACTAATTAAACTGCACTGTAAATGAATATTAAGAGCTGCATAAACAAAGATCATTATTCTCAGTTTTCACTGACATTGTAAGAGAGGTTTGAATGTAATCACGTTTATTATTGTGGTCGTGGTATGGCGTCATGTAGACCTGCATTACTTCACATTAAAGTGTGATATAGAGTTTTAATTGCTTGTAGACAAATAGTTTGGTCTCTGTAAGTGCCTGTCCACCCATCAATTGTGAAAAATAAACAATAACTTGAATTGTATCGCCTATTTTTGAAAATGTGTCTATGAGGGAGACATTTTGGACTTCCCATACTGTTACGTAACAATGAAGCTGTTTACATAATAACCGCCTCACACCTTGTTACCCTGCCCGCTATGATGCACATACACACAGTATAAATGTATGAGACACTTGGGAACTGTTTTAAATTGTAAAAAAAAAAAAAAAAAAAAAAAAATACACAATATTTCTTTTTTTTAGAAATGAACTAAATATTAGTAACTGCTCTTAGTCTGATGCAGTGCAGTTTTAGTCCACTCTAAAATACAATCACAACAATAAACAATTACAAACTACCTCTCTGAGGGTGTCAGTCAATCTTTTTAGTTGTGGTAGTAGTAGCTATAACAAAATGATGATAACAATAATAATAATAATAATATGGTAGCAGCTTAGATTTATACTTTATAAGTCTGTATTAATATTACTAAACGTAGGAGCTCTTGTACAAGATGTGTTACGATTGTGCTGGTGTACCTAATGGTGTGGCATGTTAGTGTACATACTGAAAATGTTTAACCATAGTGATGAATGCTAAATTGGATCTCATCTTTATTTAGAACCAGTGCTAAAAATAAAGCAACACTTGGACAGATGAAAGTGAGCTAAAGTGGAGCAATGGACTTTTGTGATGAAAGTTTCCTTCTTGTGTTTTGGCACGTTGAATGTGATCTGTGGTTGCGAGTGTCCAGATGTATTTTGCTGTATTTATTTGTAATTGGAATCATTCGGCTACAATTATTTGAATGTGGACGTGAAAAAAGGAAGTGGCTTGCAACAAGAAAGCTTTTATTGTTTTGCTCTCCATTCCTGACCTCACAAGTGTTTACAGCCGGCTCTCCTTTGCGCAGCCTCTTTGCCACTGGCTTGGGAATCATTCGGTAAAGGAGGTCATCTGTCTTTTTCATCTCATAGTCCAGCATCTTCATGCTCTCCTCTAGCTTGCTGGACTTCTTTTGCTCCTGTATTCACAGTGGAGGACAGTAACAAGATGAAAAAAAAAGTTTACATGTACAGTGATTTAAAAAGATGGTAGATCCACAAGTATACAATGTAGCTTGCTCTTTAAAAGGAGGAACCTGGATGAGTGCTCTTTTCAGCTCCTCTGACTGCTGTGTACCTGCCAGCACCAAATCTCTGCTGGAGTCGTGCATGCTCAAGTCATTGATGTACAGTCCAGTTTTAAACATAGCACTCAGGCTCTCCATCCTGCGCATGCACACAAACAAAATTAAAGAGTGGGGGCAGATGAACAAAATGTGACAGTGTTGGTATATACAATGTGCAAGTGAAAATTGAGGTACTCATCACAGCAAATGCATTAGCAATTATGAGGATGAGGATTTCATTTTAGTCAATAATAATATCATTTTATTGGGTAAGGAACTGTATTTGGTGAATTAAAGTTAAGTCAAAATGTATAACAAGCCTCATTGAAAGACAATTGAACCATGCAGTGCCTGTATTTGTCACATCCCTTCCCTTTTGATATACACTTTATATTTTTTGTTATCAGGTTCTGTTGTTCTGCTGTTCTCTCTTTTCACCAACTGCATTGACAACAAATATCCATTAGAATACAAATAAAGTTGATCAAACTCTGTTGTTCCACAGCAAAACTGTTCCAGGACAAAAAGACATACAGATCTGAAGTAGTGCATGACTAAGCAGCCAGCCAAAAAGGAAAGAAAGAAACATCCATCTATTTTCAACACCGCTTATCCTGGTTAGGGTCGCGGAACGCTGGAGCCTATCCCAGCTGATTTCGGGCGAAAGGCAGACTACACCCATCACAACTGGTCGCCAGTCAGTCGCAGGGCACATATAGACACGGAAAACCATTCGCACTCACATTCACACCGTCACTGAGTGGGAACTGAACCCACGCTGCCTGCACCAAAGTCAGGCGAGTGTACCACGACACCATCAGTGACAAGAAAGAAAAAGAAAGAAAACAAACATATGATGGAGAATTAGGAGCACACAGAAAAGAACATTTATAAATTAATAATCCTACAAGTAAAAAGTCAGAATTTTACAAAAATAAAGTCAAGATTACAAGAAAAAAAATCTGAACTTTACAACAAGGATGTAATGTTGCAAGCATGAAGCCCACCCATGTTAAGATGAGGACTGTTGAGCTTTCAAGTTACCTTCACATATGAAAATAGTATTACATTTAAGTTTGTTACGGTAAAAGGTATTCTCATAAGATTATGACTATTCTTGTAACTTAGAACTTTTAGTTTTATTTTGTTTTCATTTCAGTGTAGCCCTAATGCGATGTTATACCCTATAAACGTTTAAAAACAGTGAAATGCCCATTACAGCTTCATTTGTAGGCATGAGTATGTGTTCATGTGGGATATTGTCTTTGCGTGTGCTCATGAATGTGCATGTGTGTGTGTGTGTGTGTGTGTGGAATTCTTACACAGGTGTTCCAAGAAAGATGATAGACTCCCACTCAGGCATGTATCTCATTTGTCCTTTTAGCTTCAGGCATCGGCTCCCGTCCCCCAAGCTCTCCATGGCATTAGCGCTGTTACCATCTAAAACAGAACATGATGAAATGTTTACTAACTAAAACTTCACACTGCTGTTTTAGTTTCAAACAAGTTTCTTTTGTGTGTGCGCTCTCGCTTTGTGGGAAACAGAGGTCAAAACCTTTGTAATCGTCTCCAATAATGGACTGAAAAGCCATGAGCTCCACGTCCACATCAGCAGAGCGATTGGCAGTTTCATAGTCGGAATCTGTCGAGCACAAGATGGAGCTTCAGAAAAAAAGTGATGACAATTCTAAGACCCCGTGATTATAGTACAATGAATCCCCACTTATACACTACACCACCAGTCAAAAGTTTGGACAGACACTTTCGACACGCTTTTTTGGAACGTGTTGCAGCCATAAAATTAAATTAATGATTATTTGCTAAAAACAATCAAGATTATCAGTTTGCACATTCAATATCTTGTCTTTGTAGTGTATTCAATGAAATATAGGTTGAACATGATTTGCAAATCATTGTATTCTGTTTTTATTTGTGTTTAACACAACATCCCAACTTCATTGGAATTGGGGTTGTACAAAAGTTGTACTTTGTTGCCATCTTGTAGCATCTATTGACAATTCTAAAACTTTTTGTGGGGGGCGGGGGGTGTCAATGACTCCCAGATTTTCACTGTTCGCAGCAGGGCTCAGTCCCTAAGGTATTTTTGTGTGTGACATTGAGGTCGTTTGACTTTCTTTTCACACCCCCTAACAAACACACATTCTCAGTGAGGAGTTCTACTAGTATCAAACGCTTCCATTTCATCCTAAACTCTCAAGTCTTTATCAGTACTTTTCAGGGTCAAGAAAAGATTAGTTTCTACTCCAAACAAAGTGAAATGGATTGCGTCTTTCCTAAAGCGGGGTACACACAAACCAATAATGGGGTAATGTTTGAGCATTTTCCCTCCCCTGCGATCAAACTCAGCAAATGCCCGGTTCTTGGATGTCTCTGAAAGATTATACTGAACAATTATCAGTTACCAGCAGAGGTTACTAGTAACAAACTACATTTACGCCGTACTTTTACTGAAGCAACTTTTTGGATAAATTGTACTTGTCAAAGTAGTTTTATGAAATACTTTTTATTTTTGGTAAGAAACGCTACTTTTACACCATTACATTAGCTTCTGCTCACTACTTGCATTTTAATTTTTTTGCTTTTAGCGATTTTCTTTTTTTTTTAGTATACACCACAGACTACCAACACACACGGGTCATTCCAGAAATGGAGGCCGTTTTTTGTCCCCCCATGAAATTTCACATAATCGATGCGCAAAATACAGAAACATGCACTTGTAACTGTAGTTGTAGTAAAACTGATTCTTAAATAGTATTTATAATAGCAAATAGATCTTGAGAACCCCCTAAAATCATTTGTATTTTTCTGTACAATACAGGAAAACGAACTTTACGTCCCACACAGGTATACACATATACGGTACATATATATATAATACACACATGCATAACATACACATGCACACTAACGCACGCACACACGCAGCCGACCCACACACGCACACACAAGGGGAGTGGACAAGCACAGTGAGATAAGCACGAAGACCCTGATGAGCTATACACCAGCAGGGACCCAGCACTGACTCACCGGTACCAAGAAGAAGACAGAGAGCGCAGGATATTATTATTATAATTAATTTATTAATTATTAATTTATTATAAATAAGCAACATGTTCATAATTGTGTCCAGAGACTGTGAAACACAAAAAAAACGAAGAAAATGACCCTTGGTTGGGAAAAGAACAACCAACCTCACCAATATCCGAGTGGGGCACCAATTTAAATAGCAGTATACTGTATATCCACAAATTAATGCGCCATTGTAAACCATAGTCCAGCTTCTGGCACTTACTATGAAATAAAGAAACATCATAAACAAAACATTTACATCAAGAGATTAATTTGATATAACAGTTTGCCATTATAAATGCATATCATAGTGTATGTATCTCCAGCCATTTGTTACTTATTTAAGAGTGACATATGACTCAATACAGTTTTGTAATAACTGGCCAGATTCTGCGAAACTGTGGCTGCTCAATCCATTGCTATAAATTCCAAATTGTCTTTCAGGCGGCAGTCCATATTCAACAATTTAACTTCGTATAATTCGCTTTGCTGCAAATATTGGAGGGTATCTGATTTCTTCAAATCATATTCCACCTTAAGTTTATGAAAATTTAACATTTCTCCATCATTAAATATTAGAGTATGTGACCCAGCTCAGCAAGATTGTTTTTCCCATCATGCATCATTGTTGATCGGTTTCCCACCAACCATGAAGAAGGATTTTTTTTTTCCATAAAGGACAGGAGGGCAAGGATAAACCGTTAATTTTAAGTTGTCTATGTATTGCTTTAGCTATTTTACATGTAAATGATATAATAGTTTTTGCATACATTCATCAGGTTTAGAGTGATAGCAAAAATAATTTAAAGAAACATTTTTGCAGTTTTCAGCTATCATTTTCTGCTCCAGCCACTTCCAACCATCCACATCTGCTTCATCTCTTATAAGCCCGGGATAATGGGTATAAACCATTATATGTAAATAATATGCATACAAATCTGGTATCACTAATACACTGTTAGTCCAAGGCTAATTCTTTTTTAAATCTAGCCATAGGATCATCGAAAATGTATTAATGCAGCCCTATGGGGGCACTTGCCAGTGTAAACTGTAGGCCTGTCCCAAGCCCGGACAAATGCAGAGGTTTGCGTCAGGAAGGGCATCCGGCTTAAAACTTTGGCAAACAAATATGAGCGTTCATCCAAAGAATTCCACACCGAATCGATTGTGGCCCGGGTTAACAACATGCATGACATCCTGAGTCATTCGGCATTCGTGTGTCAGAGAATTTAAATGATTAACTTCTCAAACTTCAGTACACCCAGAATTCAGCTGCCCGCTTGCTCATTCACACCCGCTGCCAAAACCACATCACCCTGTCCTTCAGAAAGTCCACTGGCTCCCCTTTCCACAACGCACGCAGCACAAAGTCCTTCTACTCACTCACAAAGCTCTCCATAAACAAGCCCCCTCCGACCTTTCTGAACTCCTCCACCACCACACCCCCTCCTGTAGCCATCGCTCCTCCGACAACCTTTCTCCAACTCACCAGAGAAAGCATCAAAGCTGAGGGCGGACACAGCCTTGGCCATCTCTGCTCCCACTCTCTGGAATCTGCTCCCAAAACCCCTACGCAACTGCGACATTCAAATCTCTCCCACCTTCAAATCTCCACTGAAAACCCACCTCTTCCAAACTGCTTTTAACATATAAATATGCAATGTTTTTTTTACAATCTTTGTATTATCCATCCATCCATCCATTTTCTGAGCCGCTTCTCCTCACTAGGGTCGCGGGCCTGCTGGAGCCTATCCCAGCTATCATCGGGCAGGAGGCGGGTTACACCCTGAACTGGTTGCCAGCCAATCGCAGGGCACATACAAACAAACAACCATTCGTACTTACATGCACACCTATGGGCAATTTAGAGTCTCCAATTTATGCATGTTTTTGGGATGTAGGAGGAAACCGGAGTGCCCGGAGAAAACCCACGCAGGCACGGGGAGAACATGCAAACTCCACACACTCCACATTGAACCCCACTCCTCAGAACTGTGAGGCTGACGCTCTAACCAGTCGGCCACCGTGCCGCCTCTAAGCATTTTTTTTTTGTAAAACGTCTTTGAGTACCCTTGAAAAGCACTCCATAAAATGTATTATCATTATTATTTTTAATTACCCAATACCTTTAAAACTCTGTCTTGAACACATGTTCAGGATCTTCCCTTCAAAACAAAAACGGCTTTTAAGTCAAGTCAAAGTCATCCTAGGGAGGCAAGATGGTGAAACAACGAGAGGCTCTCTGGTATTCAACTATAAGCATGGGGGACAATGAAGAGCCACCTGCTTGAGCTAAAGAGCTGCTGGCACAGGTTATGTCCATGAAAGTTTGACGAATTGAGTAACTCAATGAAGGAGATCAAAAAAGACACCCGAGCCATCGTGAAAGTGGAAAAACGCATCAGGTATTTGGAGGACAAGCAATCCAGCCAGCAGCGAGCCATACAAGAGAGCGTAAAAGAGATACAAAATTTCAAAGCCAAAGTGTCTTACCTGGAGTCACATGGCAGGAGTAACGACCTGATCGCGTGGGCCTGGAGGTGGGCTTACTGGAGACCGGTGATACTACTAAAGATCCAGGACAAGAGTTGGCAGCGATACTGCACTACATTTTTGACTGGCGTGCGCCCGAGGTGGACAGGCATCATGAGTTCTTTCACCTGCACTCTGACCCAGGATAACGTATATCGTGCAGCTGTTGAGATGGAGCGATAAGCAGCTCATTCTGGGCGCCGTGGCGAAGAGAAAAAAAAAAGTCTTGGACAGGTAAAACTTTCCAGGTGTTTCAAGGTCTTCCACCTGATATCCAACAAAGGAGAGTGGAGTATGCAGACAAGAAGAAGTTACACAGAGCTGGAAACCGCCATGGGTTGTTATTGCCTGCAAGACTAATTGTGACTATACACGATAGTGAAGAGCAATTCACCTTAATTGTGAGACTTTTCTGTAACTTCTAGTTATTTACCACATACCATACAGTAAAATAGTTGAAAGTGATTGTACAGTAAGTAACTGTAGTTTCCACTGCATCATGGGATTTTGGTTGACATCACCCAGAGAGTAACTGTATTTTTTTTTAAATTGATGTTAATTACTGTAAAATAAAAAACCTTGGCACAAAAATACAGTAACATACTGTATATCAATTTGAAATTTCACTCAAGCAGGATTTAATAGACTTGGACAAACTCAGTAAAGTACTATCAAGAATTCTATTGTGAAATTACCATTTCACTGTATTATTTCACCATCAAATATTGTATTAGACAATTTTATGTGATAACACAATACATTTCTGGAGGCGCCAATTGCTAGGCTAAGTTTGATAGCAGCAGCAGAATTGTGGTTCCCTGCATGCATTGCACCATGCAATGTTGAACTGTCGCCGTAATGCGGACTCTAATCCTTAATGTCCATGAACATTACGGATTAACGAAACATGAATGTCGTGTGTTTATGTTACCCATAGTTTGTTGAGTGTATTTCTTATTTAACTCCAGTGATACATTTATGTTGCACTTTGTTTTCATGAAACTCTGACTGTGGGTTGAGTGCGATATAGTAACAACCCAGTCAGTTCTGCAGCATGCAAAGTGAAGCTAACCGAAAATAAACTAAACGTTACATGGTGATTTATCACCCGAGTTAGATACAAGAATGTACTTCCTTGTGATTGCTCAGTTTGGCCTACTTCTCCAAGCCAAAAGAGCTCCCATTTTCCTTGTGTGACCAATCAGCACCACAATGAATAAAAACATCAATCTGCTGTCTGAAACATTTTTAGTAAATTTCATTTCTTCTCTGGTGGGGGGGAGTCGATTTTTTTGGGGGGGGGGGGCAAGCCCAGAGCTGGGGTGTCACAACTTATATGTCAAATATAACAGATAAAGTAAGTTTCAAATAGTCTATTTTTGGTATGGGTTTATTGCTATGCCTTCCTTTAGAAGGTTGGGCCAAACATGCTACGACAAATAAAATGGCTTCTGTTTGAACTGGAAGAATCAAATCATAGGATGTTTATTCCCCGTTTTTCTTCAAAACACCCACACAAAATAAAAATAAAAATATCTAATAAATAGTCAACCATCTTAACAAATGGTAGTGCCTAAATTGTTCTCCAATTCTGGAAAGACCCCATCCATCCATCTTCTACCGCTTATCCGAGGTCAGGTCAGAAGCTTTAGCAGGGACGCCCAGACTTCCCTCTCCCCAGCCACTTCATCCAGCTCTTCCGGGGGGATCCCTAGGCATTCCGAGGCCAGCTGGGGGACAGACGTGCCCGGAACACCTCACCAGGGACGCATCCGAATCAGATGCCCCAGCCACCTTATCTGGCGCCTCTCAATGTGGAGGAGCAGCGGCTCTACTCTGAGCCCCTCCGGGATGGCAGAGTTTCTCACCCTATCCCTAAGGGAGAGGCCGGATACCCTGCGGAGGAAACTCATTTCGGCCGCTTGTATCCGGGATCTCGTTCTTTCGGTCACGACCCACAGCTCATGACCATAGGTGAGGGTAGGAACGTAGAGCGACCGGTAAATTGAGAGCTTCGCTTTTTGGCTTCGCTCCTTCAACTACAACGGCTTACTACAACGGAACGATACAAAGTCCGCATCACTGCAGATGCTGCACCGATCTGCCTGTCGATCTCCCGTTCCATTCTTCCCTCACTCGTGAACAAGACCCCAAGATACTTGAACTCCTCCCGCCTTGGGGCAGGATCTTATCCCCGACCTGGAGAGGGCACGCCACCCTTTTCCGACTGAGGACCATGGTCTCAGATTTGGAGGTGCTGATTCTCATCCCAGCCGCTTCACACTCTGCTGCGAACCACTCCAGTGAGAATTGGAGATCACTGTTTGATGAAGCTAACAGAACCACATCATCTGCAAAAAGCAGAGATGCAATTCTGAGGCCACCAAACCAGACCAGATAAAAGTTATGAACAGAATCGGTGAAAAAGAGCAGCCTTGGCAGAGTCCAACCCTCAACGGAAAAGAGTCCGACTTACTGACGGCAATGCGGACCAAACTCTGACATTTGTCATACAGGGACCGAACAGCCCGTATCAGGGGGTTCGGTACCCCATACTCCCGAAGCACCCCCCACAGAACTCCCCGGGGGACACGGTCGAACGCCTTCTCCACAAAACACATGTAGACTGGTTGGGCGATCTCCCATGCACCCTCGACGACCCTGCAGAGGCTGTAGAGCTGGTCCACTGTTCCACGGCCAGGACAAAAACCACACTGCTCCTCCTGAATCTGAGATTCGACTTCCAGATGGACCCTCCTCTCCAGCACCCCTTACCAGGGAGGCTGAGGACTGTGATCCCCTGTAGTTGGAACAGACACTCTGGTCCCCTTTCTTAAACAACAATTCAGGAAGACGTTTTCCCTTGCCCGGATGCCCCCCTCTGGAGCCAGGCCTCAAAGGCGAGCACCTGGTGGCCGGGCCTGCACCAATGGGGCCCGACCAGGCACAGACCGAAAGAGTAATGTGGGTCCCCCTTCCCATGGGCTCACCACCTGTGGGAGGGCCACAGGGGTCAGGTGCAGTGTGAGCTAGGCGGTGGCCGAAGGCAGGAAAGACCCATATGTCCTTTTAGTTCCTCGTCATTATTGGGGTCAGGTGTGTGACCGCAGGAAAACGACAAGTAAGTGAGCCCTTGCCCAGCAGACACACACTGTTTAGATGGCTTCCACTCTTACTCTGGACTCGGTTGTGGAGATTCCGCTCTCTTTTCACAGGTTCCTTGGACATGATCTCAAACAAGTTGTTGGGATGAGAGATGATCTATGAATACACAACACACATGTGGTCAACACTCGCAGTTATTGTGCATTACAGGCTACTAGTCCATGAAATGTGCTGAAGACAATGCCAAATTTTCCACTTTGTTAGGTACGAGTACACGGGAACTGCTACGTCACCATGTTCCATGTGAACTCCACCAGGGGACGAGCCAACAAGAAGGCATCATTGATCTTCTTTCCATCTAAATCAGGGAAGACTGTAGAAAGTCCTGAGCCAACATTGTGCACCACCATGTCCTGGAGACTCAAAGGAATTATTCGCTTTTAATCACGATACATGGCCTTGTTCCAACATATTACCTGAGTCCATGCATGCAGCTTTTACCTGTCTGAAGACAATGTTGAAGGGAAAGACCTCAAAGAAGAAATCAGAGGTGATTGGCAGAATCTCCTGCTCTTCCTCATCCTCCTTCATGATGTAGCGGTAAGCAGAGTTGTCAAAGTTCAGCCTGAAGGGACACAAAATCATTATCAAAAGTACAGCCTCCTCCCACTAAAGGATATAGTCGTGGCAAAGAAAAGAGGTTACATACCTGTATTGCAAACTCAAGATGTGCCATGTTTCCGACTAGACTGAATGCCGTCATGAATGAAAATCAACAAAATGTGACAGTCGACAAGTTGACTATAATGCATCGACATTTAAAGACTGTAGTCAAGTAATCATTAATCACATATTTTAGGGATCTCATTTTACAATCGACAATGCTATGGAACACAAAGTCAGACCGGAGAAAAACATGCGCTAATTGTAACAACTACATTCGGTGTACTGCTGAGTTATATTTTCAATCTTCCATTCATACATCCATTTTCTTCCGCTATTCCGAAGTCATGTCGTGGGTGCAGCAGCTTAAGCAGGGAAGCTCAGAATTCCCTTTTGTCTCAGAGGGCCTCCTCCCAGTGGGAGGTGCCTGTAACACCTCACTAGGGAGGCGTCTGGGGGGCATCCTAACCAGATGCCCAAGCCACCTTATCTGGCTTCTTTTGATGCGGAGGAGCAGTGCCTCAACTCTGAACCCATTCCGGATGACCGAGCTTTTCACCCTGTCTCTAAGGAAGAGCCTGGACACCGTGCGGAGGAAACTCATTTTGGTCGCTTGTATCTGCGATCTTCTTCTTTCGGTCATGACCCACAGCTGACCATAGGTGAGGGTAGAAGTGTCGATCGATTGGTAAATTGAGAGCTTCGCCTTTCGACTTAGCTCCTTCTTCACCACGACAGACCGATACAGAGTCTGCATTACTGCAAACGCTGCATCGATCCACCTGTCGAGCTCCCACTCCAATATTTTCAATGATTTGGTTTTTATTTGTTTCTATGCCAGTCCATTGAAATATGTCTTTACGTGAAACCAGTATGTTGTACAAAAGAGATTGGAGACCACTGCACTGTGCTGAAACAATATGAATGACGTCATTGATTAATCAACTTCAACTCAACTTTTATAATGTTAGTCGAACACAACAATTCTTTTGTCATTCAACCTTTAGTAAATCCTACCACATTTTCGTTTCCAGCTACAGACTTCAATTTGTGTAGATAGTTGTACAGGTAGGCTACTTAATTTAACTATCATAATAATGATGATCCGTGACAGAAAATTAAGGGGAGCACGGAGGTATAGTGATTACCACTTCCTTAGTTCGAACGTTTGCTCAGGCCCTCCTGTGTTGAGTTTGTATGTTGACCTCGTGCTTGCTTTGGGTATCCCGGCTTGCTCCCCCATTCCTAAAGCATTCCTGCTAGGTCAATTTAAGACTACATTGTCCATAGGCAGTGATGGGAAGATTACTTTGGAAATGTACTTGGTTACAATTACAAGTTACGCCGTTGAAAATGTAATAGTAGTAACTTTTTCAATTACTTTCTCAAAGCAACCAATGAATTAAATTTGATTACATTTTGATTACTTTTCTTAATTTTGAATGAATGAATCAAAAGGACCCTTGGATGTTTCCTCTAACAAAGTGGATTAAAACCATCCATGCATCAATTTTCTACCCCGCTTATCCTCACTATGGTCGCGGGTATGCTGGAGCCTATCCCAGCTATCTGTGGGCAGGAGGCAGCGTACACCCTGAACTGGTTGCCAGCCAATCACAGGGCGCATATGAATCATTCACACCTACGGGCAATTTTGAGTTTTCAACTAACCTACTCTGCATGTTTTTGGAATGTGGGAGGAAACCGGAGAAACCCCACGTAGGGACATGGTGAACATGTAAAATCCACACAGGCAAGGCTGGATTCGAACCCAGGTCCTCAGAACTGTGAGGCGGCTGTGCTAACCAGTCGTTCAGCATTCCGCCGGCTTAAAACCATAGATCATTATTTTGCAAATAACCAGATATTTGTTTTGTACACAAAATACATAAAACTTTGAAATGTAAATACTAAGTATTTTTGTTGCATTATATGTGTACAGCATGTGGAAAATATATCCATTTTTCCATCCATTTTCAACACCGCTTATCCTGGTTAGGGTCACGGGGCGCTGGAGCCTATCCCAGCAGACTTCGGGCGAAAGGCGGACTACACCCTGAACTGGTTGCCAGTCAGTCGCAGGGCACATATAGACACGGACAACCATTCACACCATCACTGAATGGGAACTGAACCCACGCTGCCAACACCAAAGTCAGGCGAGTGTACCACTACACCATCAGTGACTATATAAATATCTGTGGAAAATATAATTGGACCTAATGACAAATTGCACAATTTAGACAATATTGCTTCGTATGACAACCCATATAAGTCCAAAATTTTTGAAAAAAAAGTCCAAAATTATAAAGGTGAAACTGTTCAAAAGTCAATGTTCTTTTAATGTGATCAAAAGCGTGACAATGAGTCTAACCTTTTCAAAATCTCAGACAAATGAATAGATTGCGCTTACAAGAGTAGCGCTTCAACATCATATTTGAAAAAAATATTTCATGTCAGAGACTACGGCAGAATGGTTCATGACCAGAGAGAACCAACCACAAGAGTCTACTTTAGAAGGAGAAAGTGACTTTGGGCACCATGAAGTGTAGATAAAGCGCTATATACAGTAAGTGCAATCCATTTATCATTTGTCTATTTCAGGCAGAACTGTGGTTCATGTGGTTAGCATGCATGCCTCACAGCCAAAAGCCTTTTTTTGTGGTATTTGCATGTTGTCCCTATCTGCAGGTGTGCTTGCATACCTCATGGTGACATGGGAGTAGTCTCCCACCATCTGCTCAGACAAGACCTCCACGTGTATGTCAGTGTCATAGAATTGCTTCCCCATCTGCCTCAACTGACCCATGGCGTAGTGCAGGTAGCCTTTGCGCTTACTCCTGCATAACAGAATGGGGGACAGAATTCAATAAACCCACTAATGAGTCCCCTTTAATAGATGGAGTGTAGTTTGTGAGCGCCATTAATTAACCATGCTACGTGCACATACTGTCGACCAGAAATACATAAAGTACATGCACAAAAAGATCTTATGGGCCTGCTTTTAGGAGGAGATGTGGGTTGCATGTTTGGTTCCTTGCTCTTTGGCAATTGGAACCTCCTAAGCAACATGTCCCAGTTTTTGGGACATGAACTATTGCATCCACTCTCCATTACCTTCCCAAGCAAAGTTCATACACACTGAGCTACTCCCTATTAAACATTTAGCGTTTATGAATTAAGAACTAATGCATGTAACTTTAGAATTTTCAGACCTGTAGTGGAGGGTGACTCCAGTGGCGGATTCCTCCTGGCAGAAGAAGGTTGGGGGCTGCACCTTGGGGTAGCTGAAACGCAGATACTCGTGGAGGTTGTCGAGGCCATTGACAAAGTCACGGACGTGACGGCCCAGCACCTGGGCGAAGAAACAAGTCAGTTTTAGTCCAACCAACCAATTAACAGTGGACTCCTGCTATTTGTGGGGGATAGGGACCGGGCCGGACCACAAACCGTGAAAATCCACGGATAATTGACACACATGAATGCATTGAAACCATATTAATACTTTTACTTTAAACACCCAAAATACCTGAGTAAGCAGGGATAAATGACCAGTAACTGTTTTCAGGGTTGGTTTCCCCCCCAAAAAAGAAAAAGAAAAAATTGGGAAAAATAATCAGCGGGTGCCTAACCACAAGTATGCAGGGGTCTCCTGTATCCTTATCAAGTGTGTTAGGAGGAGTTGGAGCCTATACCAGCTGACTTAGGGCAGACTGCTGTACTTTGTCCACCTGTTAATCACTGGCCATTTAAACATTTCATTGATATCCATTTACTAGTATGCTCTGGGCCATATTCTCCAACTACATGTTAATAGTGAGTAAAAACTGCACTCATTGACATCTGGGTGTTACTACTACTACTACTGAACTGATAGATGCTCACTTAAGAATAAGAATTTAATAATGTCACCACTAGTACTAGAAGCACACAGTAGTCAACTAAAGGACAGGTTTACCTCACTAGTACCATGTATTTGTCCTACTCGAATGGGAACGTTGTCCTGTGAGTGCGGAGAAATTATGGAAAGCCATTTGAGCATATCTTCGATATCCCTTTAATACGACACAGTCATATATGGACCTTAAGGTGCATATTAAGGATATCAAATATATGCTCAAACGGCTTTCCATAAATCCTGCACAGTCTTACTTGTGAAAACAAAGGACGTTGTCACGATGCAATTTTAACTGGAACCAGAAGCAGGCGGAGGCTGGAGAAGTTTTGTGGAGAATGGTTTATTGAGAAGGGATTCGGAGGTGGATCCTTCAGGCATACTGGCGGGTCATCGAGACAGGGAGCATGCTGCAGGTGGTGGCGTGAGCAAGTGGATGGCTTGACGGCATGGTGGAATAGGTCAGCAAGATGGGGAACACCGAAGGAGCACTGAGGACAAGGAAGAACATGGAGAACAGAAATATTGCGAGGACTGGTGTAGCTTATGTGTAAGTAGAGAGCCGGTGTACCACAGGAGAATGTTAATACTTTAGCAGGCTTAAATGCAGTTGATGATGAAGGCTGACTGACAACAGGTGCGCAGCCTAGGTGTGGCTGATTACTGGGACGAGAGAGAGAGGGCAAGAGGGGCACAAAACGCCACCCAAGCTCCAACAATGGAACTGCAGGGCACGGCTCATGACAGTACCCCTCTCTCAACGCACTCCTCCTGGCGTCCTACCCGGTTTCCCAGGGTGAGCCGTGTAAAAATCCCTAACTAGGGAGTCATCAAGAATAAGCTTCAGGAGCGTTCCTCCGGGCCATACCCCTCCCAGGCCACCAGGAATCCCTGCCCCTGGGCCTCACGTCAAGAGTGCGCGAGACAGTGAATGCCGGATGGTTGTCGATAACACGTGGGGGTTGGGGGGCGGTGGGTGTACGGCCGGAGGGCTAAGAGCGCAGGTGGATACAGGCTTGAGAAGTGACACATGGAATGTCGGATGAATTTTGAGAAATTGTGGAAGTTTAAGTTGGACTGATGATTTTGGTGATGGGGAAGGGACCAATAAAGCATGGAGTGTGTTTGCGAGATTCAGTCTGGAGTGGGAGGAAAGCCAAACCGTCTGACCCACCTTGTAGGGTCAGGTGTAGGGAGAGCGACGAATCTCCGCAAACTGTTTATTTCTCTCAGCGGACCAGGTTAAGGCCGCCCTTCCATATGGACTGGACACATCAAAGGTGCTCCCTCACTGTGGGAACCATATGCTCCTGTTCCTTGAACAAAGGAGGTTGGAAACCATAACAGGCCATAAATGGAGACATACCTGTGGCGGAGCTGGCGAGGGAGTTTTCGGCATATTCCACCCACGGAAGGAAGGTGCTCCAGGAGACTGGATTGCGAGCGGCAACACAGCGAAGAGCAGATACAAGACTTTGGTTTGCCCGCTCCATCTGTCCGTTGGATTGGGGGTGGTAGCTGGAAGACAGACTGGCTGCTGCACCCATCGTCTTGCAGAACTCCTTCCAGACCTGGGAGGAGAACTGAGGACCATGGTCTGAGACAATGTCCATCGGAATGCCATGTAGTCTGAATACGTGGAGGACTAGGAGGTTAGCAGTTTCAAAAGCAGAAGGCAACTTGGGAAGGGGTACATAATGGACACACTTGGAAAAATGATCTATGATGGAGAGGATGATGGTGTTATCTTCAGGGGGGGGGGGGGGGTAGGCCAGTGACAAAGGCCAGGGAAATGTGGGACCAGGGGTGACTCGAAATGGGTAAGGGGCGCAGCAGGCCAGCTGGGGGTTGATTGGAGGCTTTACCTCAGGCACAGACGGAGCAGGCTAGGACGAACTCACGGGTGTCCTTTGCCAGGCTGGGCCACCAGAAGTGTTGTTGCACGAATTGGATTGTGCGGGAGATACCGGGGTGACAGGTGAGTTTAGTATTATGGGCCCACTGAAGGACGTCAGATCGTGCCAAGTCGGGTACGAACAGCCAGTCGATGTGTCCAATCTCAGGATATGGTTGGGTCTCTTGGGCATCCTTCACAAGCTGCTCAATTCCCCATGGAGCAGCCCAGACGGAGCAGGAGAAGGAGAGGATGGTTTCACGTTCAGCAGGGCTGGAGGAGGGTGAGCACATGCGGGAAAGGGCATCAGGCTTGCTGTTGTGGGAACCAAGATGGAAGGAGAGGCTGAAATTGAACCAACTCAAGAAGCCCAGCGAGCTTGTCGGGATTGAGATGTGTGGCAGAACGGAGGTAAGCAAGGTTTTTGTGTTGAGTCCAAATGATAAATGGGGACTCAGCCCCCTCCAGCCAATGCCTCCACTCCTACAAAGACCAGATGATCGCCAGCAGCTCTTGGTTGCCAACATCATAATTTTTTTCAGCAGGGGACAAACGACTGGAGAAAACGGCACAGTAATGAAGTTTCTGGAAAGTGGGGTCCCGCTGTGAGAGGACGGCCCCCGCACCAGTTTCTGAGACGTCAATCTCCACCACGAACTGGAGGGAGGGGTCAGGGTGTCATAGGATGGGAGCACTGGTGAACAGTGTCTTTAGCTGGTTGCAGGCTTGGGATGCGGCCGGGGTCCACCGGAAAGGGGAGCTGGTGGAGGTGAGACTGGTGAGAGGAGTCGCCACTCGACTATAATTGCGAATGAAACGGTGAATCCCAGCTAAAGACACTGTTCACCAGTGCTCCCATCCTACGACACCCTGACCCCTCCCTCCAGTTCATGGTGGAGATTGACGCCTCAGAAACTGGTGTCCCACTCCCACCATTCTTTGCAGGTGGTGGGAGTGGGACAGGTGATGACTGCTTGGATTTTGGCTGGGTCTGGTTGTAATTGACCCTTGGCAATGATATAGCCCAGGTAGTGTACGGAGGAGAGGTGGAATTCGCACTTTTCCAGTTTGACATACAGGCGGTTCTCAAGGACGCGCTGGAGGACATGACTGCGGTGTTCTTCGGGGGAGCAGAAAAGGATGAGAATGTCGTTCTAAGTAAACAAAAACAAACTGGTTCAGCATGTCGCAGAGGATGTAATTAATGAGACTTTGGAAGACTGTGGGGGCGTTGGTTAATCCGAACAGCATGACCAGGTATTCGAAGTGTCTGAGGGGGGTATTGAAAGCGGTTTTCCATTCGTCCCCTTCTCTGATACAGATAAGATGACAGGCATTGCGTAGGTCCAATTTGGTAAATATCTGGGCGTCACACAGGGGTTCAAAAGAAGGGTCAATGAGGGGTAGTGGAGATTTGTTTTTAACAGTGATGTCCTTGAGTCCTCTGTTGTCGATGCAGGGCCGGAGAGTGGTGTCTTTTTTTTCAACGGGAGACGAAGAAAGTCGAATGAATCCAGAAGCAAGGGAGTCACGGATATAATCTTCCATCACCTTTTTCTCAGGGCGGAAAGGGTTGAAGAGACGCCTGGAAGGGAGAGTAGCTCCTGGCAGAAGATCGATCGTGCAGTCATAAGGGCGGTGGTTGGGTAGAAATGGCAAGATCCTTGCTGATAACTGGGGAAAGGTCATGATATTCTTCCAGCACTCTGGAGAGGTCAACTGGTGTGACAGGTGGTTGAGGTTTGCTGGAGGGTGGCGTGGCAGAGAGCAGACAGTGTGAATGGCAGCGAGGACTCCACCCGGTGATCTCAAGGTGAGTCCAGTCTATGGCGGGGTTGTGCTTTTTGAGCCAAGGAATTCCAAGGACTAACGGGGTGTCAGGGGAAGGTATAACAAATAACGGAATGTTTATTTATACGGATTTGTTTATAAATATATTATATTATGTTTGAAGATACTTGCTGAAAACTTGTGCAAAGACTATGTAGTAGTACTGAATTGTGGAGCTGCAGTGTGAAACTGTTTTAAACTGATTTTTGGGGAGCGTGGCTAAAACGGCTGCCCAACGCCATTGGCAGACACATTACAGTATATTCCCATCTATGAGTTGGCTTGTTTCTTTATTTTTCTGATTTTTGTCCACGGTAATTATTGTTTTCAATATTAAAGGTGAGCCTCCTAACATGATTTTAGATCATGAAAGCTACCATTGTTTTCATAGTGCATGTTTACACTGCTATCTATACAGTTGTAATCTCTGATTGACAGTTAAGAGTTGAGTGTGGTGTGTTTTCAGCGCATTCAGCGGATTGGCCCACATTTGAAAGCGGAGACAATGGCTTAATTTTTCACCATTTCTAATCCTCATTTTTACTTGCCGATTTTTATTTTTTTAATCAGTCGAATTTGCAGTGTTCATTTTGTTGGTTAGCACCTCGATGGAGTTGTATGTGTGGAAAAAAATTTGTTAAGGTTTTAGGATTGCAACAGTTGGACACTGGAAAAAGAATTATTCACTCTACATTATTTCCTATATGATTTTTTAATTTTTTTTAGAACAACTAGGAAATCAACCAGCATTATGTGGAATGTACAGTACAGTGGAACCTTGATAAAACGGACCCCGATATAACGGATATCGGATAAAAGGGACTGTCGGGACTAAACAATGTGTCCAAAAATAGTTTCCATTTGTCACTTAAAATGCCATTGACAAAGTCTGTTAGTTCCATAATTGACCTCTGTTTATTAGCTCTGTGGCACAATGCAGCCCGAGAATGGGACTGACATATTTTACAGATATACAATATGACTAGATCCAGTTCCAAAAAATGTGCCTCCTGTGCCTACATGGCTGACATATTGAATGCGGGGCATTGTTGTGGCGGCCATGTGATGATGGTTATGTCTATTGTCTATTGTGCATAGAGCACTGAGCAGAGTTGGCTGTGGTGTTATCTCTGAGAAATACAAAACAAGCCCCTGGAGTCTGGAACATGCTATTTTTTGGTACAGTAACAGGTTTTTTTTGTCAAGCTGTTCGCCTTTGGCAATAGATTTGGAACTAGGAAGCACACTAATTCCTCGCGACTCATGAAAGCGACTTGCCTATGATGAGTGTTGCACATCAACACTGTCACCATGACCAAGCACACCGGTGTGGTAAGTTTGGACAAAATGAGAAACTTTCAAACATTTTCAAGCTTTTGTTACAGATATTTACAATAACGTTGTACCGTACTTGCCGTTTCAGGCCCGAAAAGAAATACTAGACAACAGTTTTGTACTGTACGGGTGCATATGGCCTAAAAAAAAAATGCTTCAATATGCTTCAATGCTTCAATCGGCTATATCGGACGTCCCCCTCCCCCTATCAGTCCGTTCTATCGCGGTTCCAATGTATTGTGTTCCACTATAATGTTATCAACACATTTTCATAGCTTTTGCTTTTGGTAGAGTTCAATGTGATTTTTCGCTACACAACATGCAATTTTGACATGGGATCGTTGGTCACCTTGAGGATCCTGTCGTAGCCGTACTTCCCCACAAATCCCAGGAAGTACACACCCCAGGAGTTCATCAGCTCATTGTAGGGCGTTCCTGTCACCCCGCTGGCTGCCTTCGCAATGCGAGGAATCACACTCTCACTGTACACCTATAAGTACAAAAATACACTGGAGTATCCACTTCTGTCGAAGACACAGGGGAATTAGGGTAAGTCAGACTCTCACAATGATTTTTTACCATGTACAGAATATGTTGTGAGGTACGGGAATGCCAGCTGGTTCAGTAACCTAATAGTTAAATTTATAAAATATATGCTCTTTAGATTAATGAAAATAACAGGAAGGGTGATAGTTAGGTCCACACCTCCGAACACCCCTCAGGTAATATTTGAACAACAGACAGTGAAAGAAGCACAAAAAATCTTATCGGACCCCTTACAATACATGTATTGAACTGTGAGTATGGCCTATTAAAATCTGGCCGAAGATACACAGTACCACTATGCAAATATGACTGATATAAATACTCATAATTCCTGATATTGATCGATATCAGGGTCATGAGAGCGATACTTGAGCTTCTGTTTCTCTTTTGTACATTTATCATATAGACGCGTTATTAAAATGAATACATTTACTGGATTTAACAAATGTACTATCATACAGCTTGGATTTGATTGAATATAAATACAAAGTGCGGCACGGTGGATGACTGGTTAGCACATCTTTTACTATCATAATAAAGTACTTTCTATTATAAATGTTGCCAGTTAACTTTGCCCTAATCCTTTCCTGGTTTTGATTTATTAATAATCCAAAGCAAACAAGGACTTTTAGAAATTTAGAGGTCATGAAAATTCATTCCGAATTAGCAATTTCATCATGAATTAACCTAATTAAAAAGTATCTGCATCAAAATTGGCGATGCTTAGTTGGTCTCAGATCAATACAAAATCTTTTGGTAGTTTCACTGCCAAAGGAAATTCTCGTTGATCAAATTTCTCACTCCACACAATTGTGTGACTGTTACACTTGCACAATTGTGTTCATTTAACGTTTTGGGGATACCTGGTGAGTGACAAAGGAGTGCAGCCGGACATCTGCCCTTTCTCTGACCAGTTTCCACACGTCGTCCCCGTACGACTCCTTGATGAAGTCATGCAGACTCTCACACAGCAGCCCATACATTATGTCACCAGAGATGGAAAGTCAAACTGCAAAGACGGCAAACTTGCAACTGTATTCCCAAAGGCACCTGCAAGTGAATGAGAACAGTACAGACTTCATTTAGGGCAATCATTTCAACAAGCCATTAATTGCACAGTTCTTGCTTTTGCCATTAATGCTGCTACCTGTGGAGCTCAGTGCTTCATCAGATTAGACATCCCAATAGGGTTTCATCTGAGGGCTAACAGCGCAAACTGTTTTAAAGGGCTTCTCATTACGTACATCAAGTACTTCGGTGCGGATGGGTGTGCATTGTTCTTGTGTCATCTGTCAGCACCTGGTGGCTGCGGAGCTCCATGTGACAAGAACACACCGCGGAGGCCATCTCTCAAACACAGATGACACCTGTCAGAGGACATAAACAATTAGAGGGTCTACCCTGCTTTTATTTATGTACTTGGGCAAACATGCTCAAATGGACAACAGAGGAGTTAAAGGGCAAGAAATCTTCTTATTTTATAGTTAGTCTGCAAATGTTTTTTCCAGCTTGAATGACACCACATTTTCTCCTTGAGGCCTGGAGGCTTTCTAAAAGGGATGGTGGCTTTGTGGAGCCGGGAAGGTGCAAAATCGATATCTAATCTCAACAGAGATAAAACGAAAAATATGTTTATCTCCAAGACGTCTGCTGTCCTCAGTGAATCAATCTGTGTAGTACATAAAATCCACTTTAAAGACCAACAGGATTCCAAAATGTGTTTATACTGTTTTTAAATTAAATTTAAAAAGTATTAATTTAAACTAATTGTGTTTTAAAAATTGTAATCTGTTAAGATAAAATCTAAAATATAAAGAGCCTAAAAAGTGAGTTCAGAGATCTTTATTTAAAAAAAAAAGTCTGAGTTGACAGCCAGCGTGTGGAACGGGACTTCGGGCTAGCCTCGCCGCTTTAGCGTTGTCACAGCATGGAAAAGACCCGCGACAACCCAGTGCAACATACTCCACCCACCGGAGGCTTTAAGCGGATATATTTTCACTGTCCAACGTAGTTATATGTAGGTATCAGGAACAGGGTTTCCCACCAATACATTTATTGATGGCAGACCGCCACAAGTGAATTCTGGCTTCCACTAATAGATTTTGTTGCTATCTGTTCATCCTCCATGTGTCATTACATGGCGGTCAGTAGGTGGCGTTATGCATTGCCCCTGCCAAGACGCGAGGCTTGGCCTGCCAGCGAAGATGAGGCTCAAGACGAAGCTGGCAGTCAAGTCAGCTGCCAGCAGCGCCACGAACAGACGAACGGAAGAACAAAGATAAACACGTAACACCAAAAAAAAAAGAAACTCTACAAATATGCCTCCAAACAAGTCCAGATGTTTGAACAGGTCGAATTTATACTACCCTGTCTCTCTGTTAACGTAGCTAGAAGCTAAACATGTGCATCGGCAGTAGAAACTTGCGCCGTGTTCGTACTGGAGGGAGCGAATCTGCACATTAGTTGATGCGAATGACGTCTCATTCGCACAGATGAATACTGAAAATTATTTCAAGCGAATCACACCAAAAAAAAGCCTCATCCTGAGGACACATGCCAAACTGCTGTAGAGCCTACTAGTTCGGAAGCAACATATGAGACTTCGCACAAGCCTGGTCCTAATTAGTTTTCTCTTATGACTGCATCAGCGAACAATAAACACACAACTGCTCGATTTGACCCAGAGTGGCTCAATATGTCTGTTTAAGTCTGTGAAACAGGACAATAAATTTAGTAGCTGCAATATATATTCAGTTATATCTTCAGTTATTGATAACTTTTAAATTAATTTTGTAATTTGATTATTTCTCTGCGGCACGGTGGCCTGGTTAGAGCGTCAGCCTCACAGTTCTGAGGTGCGGGGTTCAATCCCCGTCCCCGCCTGTGTGGAGTTTGCATGTTCTCCCCGTGCCTGCGTGGGTTTTCTCTGGGCACTCCGGTTTCCTCCCACATCCCAAAAACATGCATTAATTGGTGACTCTAAATTGCCCGTAGGCATGACTGTGAGTGCGAATGGTTGTTTGTTTCTATGTGCCCTGCGATTGGCTGGCAACCAGTTCAGGGTGTACCCCGCCTCCTGCCCGATGACAGCTGGGATAGGCTCCAGCACGCCCGCGACCCTAGTGAGGAGAAGCGGCTCAGAAAATGGATGGATGGATGGATGGATTATTTCTCTACATTTGAGAGATGTTTTCTCGATTGTGCAGAAAGCATACGCCTACAGCTAAGAGAGGCCCAGAAAAGGAGGGCTTTGTTGAGTTTGGAGTGGAAGCTACAGAAAAGACAACATGGAAAGGCTGGCGTATCACCACAGAGCACCCCAAGGAGTAAGCATCTCTCACACTCACTTTTCAAAAATGAATAGGGTAAGAGCATCGTTTTAATGAGCAAAACAACATTTCAAACTTTCTATGGGAGCAGTTTTGACAGTTATCTGACCTCCGCAATCGCTTAGAAGGAAAACACCTGGCAGCCTTCTTAAAAATATATGTTAATGGACATGATTCTATCTACTTAAATTTTAAAAAGGCTTTGCAATTTCTTAGGAACCTATGTAAAATTCAATGCTCTAGTGAAGCGTGCAAACTCTGCAAGAAAATGTAACACTTGTTGCTTCTTTTAATTGATTACCCAACGTATTTCTTGTTTAAGTAAGCCATTATATTTTTATTGAAATTTGACATTAAAGTTTACATTAATTTATTTCTAGTTATTTAAGTTAGTGACTGTATTTTTTTAATTGAATTTCCTGTTATTCTGTGTTTGTTTAAACTCAACATTAACTTATTGCTGTTAAATGTATTTTGTTATTAGCATCAAAGGAAAATTACATCCATCCATCCATTTTCTGTACCGCTTATCCTCACTAGGATCGCAGGCATGCTGGAGCTTATCCCAGCTATCTTCGGGCGAGAGGCGGGGTACACCCTGAACTGGTCGCCAGCCAATCGCAGGGCACATATAAACAAACAACCATTCGCACTCACATCCACACCTATGGTCAATTCAGAGTCTTCAATCAACCTACCACGCATGTTTTTGGGATGTGGCAGGGAACCAGAGTGCCCGGAGAAAACCCATGCAGGCACGGGGAGAACATGCAAACTCAACACAGGTGGGGACGGGCGATAGGGCTTACTGGAGGAGGGTAGGTATGGATGGCAGGCTGAGGACAGTGGGAGGCAGTTTGGTGGTGTCCAGGGTGACGCCATGTTCTTCCCGCTGGGTCCTGTTCTGGTCGGTTCATTCTGTCACGTACGTGGTTAGGGCGAAGGCAAGAAACACAAGGCAAGAACATGGTGGACCCAATTGCAGGGAAGCAGGGAGGCAAGGCAGGAGTGCGGGAATTTCAAAATAATAATATTGAATCACAATGATTAAAACAACTGGTGACTAAACAACTGGCGACTAAACAACTGGCGACTATGACATGGCAAGACGTGTGACAACGACAACTGGCAACTATGACATGGCAAAGACGTGACAACGACAACTGGCAACTATGACATAGCAAAGACGTGGCAACGACAATGAACCGACGAGAACTGAAAGAAACCAGGGAACTAAATACAAACAAATTGACGAGACAACGAGGAACACCTGGACAAGACGAGTGGCTAGAGAGAGCTGATTGGTCGACAAAGTAGACGAGAACAGGTGGACACAACAACCTAATGAGCACACGACAAACATGGAACACAGGAAAACATTGAACAAAACTAAACAACCCAAACCAAAACACAGACCATGACACACAAGCAAACAGCCAGGATCTGTTTTTATTAGAAAAGCGCTTTGAGGTCCAGATGAAACTCTTTATACTTGTCCCATCCCCCTTATCACTCCATTTATCCATCCTCGCTCGTGTTAAAATAACCCTGTGAGCTCAGAGCCCGAGGCATTCCGGGGTGAGTTTTATATGGGCTATTCCTTTTCTGTTTGGGGAGTGTCACATTGCTGTGGGGAGGCTTCCAGTCCCGGTTCAGGATATACCCCACAGCCACCCATATCAGCTCTGACACCACACACAGACAGACAGAAAGCAGGACACTCAGGTAAGGCGGCAGATGCAAGTTTATTACTGCAAACACACACCATCAATCTTGGCCTGCACACCTATTTCCTGATTGCAAAACGCACACAGTTTGTTGTTTACTTGCACCGCAATGTAGCTGCAATGGAATACTTTGAAAAAAGAAAAGCAATCAAACTACAAGTACAATGCAATCGCTGCCCCCTGCGAGGCAAGATGAATGTCTCGTTTGATATAATGCAGGTGCACAGCTTGTAAAGATTGGAGATGTTTTACAAGTCAACACAGACTGGAATAAAAGTCATACTGGATTTGATTAGGCTGATGAATTATATGTTAAAGTAGCAATATAAAAGAAGGATGAAGTAAAAAATGGGCAGGTGTATTGTATTCAAACTTCGCTATGATGTAGCTATGCAGGGAATACATAAATATTAGAGTTTTAAAAAAGAATTGCATTACTACATTATTACAAATATTGCAGCAGTTTAGGTATTTTTGCCTGGTGTGTTTACAAATGCAGCCTGGCTTGTAACTCACACAATGTTTCATCCTAACAACTGATCGGCAACCAATGACACAGAAATATTTAAACTAACACCTAGATAATTAGAATTGATGCTGTTTTTAGCATTGTCTGCAGGGTATACATTAACTAAAGGGACTCTGTTGTGTTCTTAAAAGTATATAAACTGTGTTTATCCTGCATTTTCAGATCTACAGCAGCAGCGTATTGCTGCCACACCAGAAACAAAGTTCAGTATGACGTTATAACGTGATGAAGTTCACGTTTTAACGTGATAAGTTCAGCATGACTTAATAACGTACATTCCACGTTTGAATGTGATAGATTTCACGTGTTAATGTGATGAATTTCATGTTTTAAAGTGATAAGTTCCGTATGACTTAATAACGTTATACGTTTCATGTTTTAACGTGATAAATTTCACGCGTTAATGTGATAATTTACACGTTTTAACGTGATGAGCTTCAGTTTTGCTTTCAGCAAAACAAAACGAAACAATTCCTCCCGGTTCACGTCACTGGCACCCTATGAAGGTGTGTGTCTTCTTTTTGTGTCTTATAATTCAAAGTTACTAGCGACATAACTACCCTGCTCTTCTATAATAATGTAAATAATAATAATAATAATAAGGTCAAGATTTAAAAAGAAGAGTGACCTGAACCAGAAGAAATATCGATTATTAGCATTCGTAATTTACCTTAATTGAATGTGATTCATTATTTTTTATTGTATTATTTATTATTTTTAAAATCTCTTTTAATGTGGCATTTTGCCATCAAGCATGAATAAAAATTTAACAAATTAAAGTAAATCACTTCCTAACACTAAAAGATTCAAAAAATGTTTTCAATAAAACTTTTTAAATAAACACAGAATTTTAATACAATTTTAAATAAATATAAATAAGCTCTCATAATAACGATAATAATGACTAGTAATAGGCGGCACGGTGGCCGACTGGTTAGAGCGTCAGCCTCACAGTTCTGAGGACCCGGGTTCAATCCCCGGCCCCGCCTGTGTGGAGTTTGCATGTTCTCCCCGTCCCTGCGTGGGTTTCCTCCCACATCCCAAAAACATGCATTAATTGGAGACTCTAAATTGCCCGTAGGCATGACTGTGAGTGCAAATGGTTGTTTGTTTCTATGTGCCCTGCGATTGGCTGGCAACCAGTTCAGGGTGTACCCTGCCTCCTGCCCGATGACAGCTGGGATAGGCTCCAGCACGCCGACGACCCTAGTGAGGAGAAGCGGCTCAGAAAATGGATGGATGAATAGAAATAATAATTTTAATGAACGTCTGCCTTTGCAACTAACTAAAGCCAATTTAAAAATGTATCACATAATTGTTTAGTTTCAGATTCATCCTTGCAATTAATACATCTCCTCTGAACCATTATTTTTTTATAAATAAATAAATAAATAAAATAATACTCATATTCAGCCAATATTGCACTCATGCGCCTTTGGTTTCTAGACCTGAGTTTCAAAATAAATATGATAGTATGGCGATAATCTAATCATGTACAAATGCCATATGTCTTCGTATCACAGGGGCATGATAATGTTCATGCAGTCAGGCCTTGATGACGTGACCAAGCAGAGAATGTTACAGGCTCAGATGCTGTCTAAACACGCCAGAGGAGGTAAGCAATGAGGATGACGCACTTTCAAATGACCCACATGAACATGATACTGTACTTGGTGATACAAGTAGTGTAAAGGCTGCCTGGAGACACTGCAGAGAAATCCCAAAAGCACTGATATGTTCTCCAAACATTCCAGCAGGAAGTATCCCATCCGCTGTGTTTGTTCTCCAGTGTTCCCCCCCCCCCCCCAGCTAAGCTTTGAAAGAGCATCCCCCTAACCTCAGCAAAATGCAACTCCCACCAGTGGATTTCACGCCGGGGCCGCTACTCCGAATGCGCTGGCTTGTGCAAACACTTATCATGTACAGGGAAATAAGGCCATCCTTTCGTGAGGAACGCCTTTCATCTCGAGATTCCTATTTATATGCCCAGTTACCCATGCAACCCCGGACAACAACAAACACTATACACCCGCTCACATAATCTTGAGGCTATTTCAGTGTCTCTGCTGGGCCACGATAGCACACAAGAAGAGTCCCTGTTCAAAAACTGTGGATTTCAACTCAATTATGCATGATATTATTGAAATTAGCTACCCTCTGTTGTTCAATAATAGTAGGAAGCAATGGTGGCCGACATTTACTACCTCAATTCTAATATGTATTCCATGAATTTGTATTCATTTATTTCCAACAATCTATTCTCTTAATTTTGCTGCGTTTCTCTTGGCTGCACTGCTTCCAGTGCGTGTACTGTATGTGGATGTTCTGTCCAATCAGATTTTAGCTTCTACGTGCTGCCCAGTCAATGTAATCTGCACAGGACCAGGTCGATGCCACCTAGATATCAGGGGCGTGCAGAGACCTTTAGAGGGGCAGGTACTCAAAGTTAAAAGGGGGGCACATGGACCAAGTGTTTGTAACACCTTAGCAGAGCATTGCACGCTATTTCTGAAAACAGAATAAGAATAGACACTTGCCTTAAGGACACCAGGAATTGCAGTTTCCAGCAAAGGTGCGCACCATTTACTTAGTTGTTGATGGGAATAATAATAAACCCACAAATTAGAATTTTGTGCCCAAAATCCCCCTATTTTGTGGTCACATGTTAGCTTTTTCTGTGCATGTCACAACTACACTGTGGCCAAAATAAAATTTCCATGTACTCTGTACATGTTTGTGGATTTATTCTCTAGAACTGTTTTTGTTTTCAATGAAACACAATTGAGAAATTGATGTTAGAAGTTGGTCCATCTCACATTCTCCATCCACGGAAAAGCATTGCTTCTTTGCCCTCAATTACTTTGTAATTATATAGATTTTGTTTTTGACAGTGTAAATTTAGACACATTAATAAAGCACCTTCTGCAGGTAAATAAAATATCTCAAAAATACATTCAGAATACTCCTGACCTCGACTGAATTGACCAAACCCTTATCATAAAAAGAAAATGCATTAATGACTATTTAACAACTTCTATTAAGTTAGAATACAATGCCGTTAAATCAGTAATGGCCAGATAATTCAATGTTCAATGATAACACAAGATGGGAAGGAACTGAAAATAAATGGAGGCATTTTTTAAATACAATTTAAAAGAGTCCAAATCCTCCGATTTTAAAATTGGACTATGTTCTGATTTCCTTAGTCCTCCAGCTATGAGATAAATATACAATGGTAAATGATTGACACCTCCTCAGTAACTCCTTCTGTCTCTGATTGGTTGTTTTCCCTTGGGCACAAGATGGGAACAGAGCATTTTGTGTGCATGTCACAACTATATACCAAGTCCCGACTGAATGGCCCAGGTAGCAAATGCATGGCTTGGCACTGGTAGGAAGTAAGATGACGAGGATACAGCTAAATATGGCATTACATTAGTGTGGGGTTACCCAATGCCAGGCCGCACATGCTTGTACTGTACATGTTTTCTGCACAGCAATCTCATGTGTGATCACTTACTAAAGCAGATTTTGTCTTCATGGTACGTCAGGGCGTCTGAATCTGGGGAAGAAGGTCAGCGTTCCAAAAGACGTGATGATAGAGGAGCTCACCCTCCCGTCCAACCGAGGCTCTCGCATGTTTCAGGAGAGGCAGAGGCGGGCTGAGAGATTCACGCTGGAGAATGCGGCCAACAGTGCTCACAAAGCCATGAGTGTACGGCACAGAGGGGCTCCTCACACATGACTCATAGATACTGATTCAACTGCCAATGAAATTAGAAACAGACAACCATTCGCACTGACATTCACACCTACGAACAATTTAGAGTTTTCACTTAACCTACCTTGTATGTTTTTGGAATGGGCGAGGAAGTCGGAGTACCCGGAGAAAACCCACATAGGCACAGGGAGAACATGAAAACTCCACACAGGCGAGGCCGGATTTGAACTCTGGTCCTCAGAACTGTTCTTTTAAATATAAAAATGTAGCCAAAATATTATCCAGCCATCCACGTTCTATAGCTTGTCCACACTAGGATCACAGGTGAGCTGGAGCATATCCTAGCTGACTTTACGCGAGAGGAAAGTTACACTAGGCTGGTTGCCAGTCAATCCCAGGGCACATGGAGACAAATATGGGATGGATAGATGGAGTCACAGTGGTAGCAGGTCCATGCTGTGTCAGAATAAATCCTTCTAATGAAAAAAAATTCAGAATATTTTGCAGCACAGTTGCATCGTGCGTGGGTTTTCTCTTGATATTCCAAGACCATACGTGTTACCTTCATTCAAGATTCTAAATCGCCCATAGGTGTGACTGTAAGTGTGAATGGTTGCTTGTATAGATGTGCCGTGCAATGCCTGGCATCCAGTCCAAGGTGTACCCTGCTTCTTGCCCAAAGTCAGCTGGGATAGACTATAGTTCTTCACCCGCGACCCTAATGTGGATAACTCAGAATCAGAATCATCTTTATTTGCCAAGTATTTCCAAAAAACACACAAGGAATTTGTCTCCGGTAGTTGGAGCTGCTCTAGTACGACAACAGACAGTCAATTGACAGAGAACGCATTTGAGACATAAAGACATTGACAAAAACAGTCACTGAGCCATAAAGGGTTGCTAGTTCAACTCAACTCAACTCTCAACTCAACTTTATTTAGACAGCGATTTCACAAATGTCACAGCTGTGCACAAAACATAAAATAATAATAACAATAATAATACTCCAGTGACCGGAGTATGGATGGATGCATAGTAATAATAATAATAATAATAATAATAATAATAATACAATCATAAATAACCAAATTCTTCTCCAATCAAAATACACCATAGCTAACACGAGGCAAGTGTGGTGAAGGACGCAAGTGCAAAACCGAACCACCGAAAAGGTTGGCTTTCTAAGCCTGACAGACAGTTCACTTCACAGTTGAGAGGGTCAGGCTTTGAAAATAGCTTTGTTTTGGCAAGGTGATGCAATGCCCCGGCCACCCAGTCATGACATAGACCGGCGACTTGCGGGGCGCCTCCGCCGCCCAGTCAAGACATGGACAGGCGACTGGCCCGGCCTCCCTGGCCACCCAGTTGTGTGGGCCCACAAGTCTTGGGTTCCCCCGCATAACGCTGTTGCATATATTGTTTGAAGCTGTTAGTAGATGAGAGAGGAGCAAGATTGAAGTCTCCATTTACCAGTAAGAGGGTGCCGGGATACTCCCCTCCATTGAATCTCACGGACAAAAACGCTGAAAACAGTCCACAAGGGTTTGCATGATGCAAACTGAAATTAAATGACAGAAAATGGTGGAAAAGTACAAAATAAAGAGAAAATTTGGTGGAGCTTTTGTAAAAGGTTGTCAACTCATTAAGTGGGAGGAAAATGTATGTGAACCCTTTGGAATTGCTTACATTTCTGCATAAAATGTTCATAAAATGTCGTCTGATCTTCATCTAAATCACAAGAATAAACAGAGTCTGTTTAAATGAATACCACACAAACAATTATGTTTTCATATTTTTATGGAAAATAACGTGAACATTCACAGGACAGGGATGAAAAATTATGTGAACCTCTAGGCTATGGACTCTCCAAGAGAATTCTCCAAGGTGTGAGTGAGCATACCCGAGCCAACCTGGAGTCCAATCAATTAGACAAGCTTGGCAGTATGGCTTAAAAGCTGCTCTGGCCACTCAAAAACAGGTTAGAATTGTCTCCTGTCAAGAAGCACTGCCTGATGTGTACCATGCCTCACTCAAAAGAGCTCTCAGAAGACCAACGAATTGTTGACTTGTATAAATCTGGAAAAGGTGACAAAAGGTGATGATGTGGATGTTCATCAGTACACAGTTAGACAAATTGTCTATAAACGGAGAAAGTTCAGCACTGTTGCTTCTCTTCCAAAGTGTGGCCATTCTGTAACGATGACTGCCAGAGCACAGTGTAGAATGCTCAGAGTTAAAAAAAGAACACTAGCGTGTCAGTTGAAGACTTGTAGAAATCACTGGCACATGCCAAAATCTCTGGTGGCTCAAGACCCCCCTTTTTAATTTAACGGTTAATTAATATTTAATTTACCTTTTAAGTTACATTTAAACTGTTTTATTTCCTTTCAACTTTAATTGCATTCTCATTGCTTTAGTATTATCTATTGTATTGTAGCTTTATTTTTATGCTATTTTTATAGTTTTGGGTCTGTTCATCTTAGTTTTCAATGAACGCTGCGGTTTTATATACATACTGTATGTGTGTCTTTTGTGTATGTTTATGATTATTTTATTATCTTTCAGTGTTTCCTCAGAGGGAGCCCTCTGTACTGGGAGCTGTGATGGACCACGGCCATGGTGCTGTCTCATGGGGTCCTCAGTCACGATATGTGGCTCCATGCCGGTGACCTGTGGCCACGGCAATAAATTATTGCATTACTTTATTTTATTTTTTTTATTTACCTGCATGTGGTGTGTCTGATGAGGAGTGGCAGGAGGAGAATGATTTTAACTCTGTAAAGCAGTTTGAGTTGCATGTAATTGTGTGAAAAGTACTCTAAAACTAAAGTTTCATTGATTTGATATGACAAAATTTACCATACGTAAAACATTAAACAAGAATGGGGTTCATGGGAGAAAACCAAGGAGGAAGTCGTTGCTGTCTAAAAAAAAATCCCCATTGCTGTACATTTGAAGTTTGCTAAAGAACACTTGGATGTTCCACAGCACTACTTGGCAAAACATTCTGAGGACAGATGAAACTAAAGTTGAGTTGTTTGGGTAGAACATACAACGCCATGTGTAGAGGAAAAATGACAGCACCCCAATATCAAAACCTTATCCTAACTGAAGCATGGTGGAGGGAGCATCATGGTCTCGGTGCGCTTTGTAACCTCAGGGCCTGGACAGCTTGCTATCATCAATGGAAAAAATAATTCACGTTTATCAAGATATTTTGTAGAAGAACTTGAGGCCATCTGTCCAACAGTTGAAACTCAAGAGGATGTGTGTTACAACAAGACAATGATCCATAACGCAGAAGAAATCAACAACAGAATGGCTTCAGAAGAAAAACATACATGCTCTGGAATGACCCAGTCAAAATCCTGACCTCAACCCAATTGAGATGCTGTGGCATGACACCAAGAGATATCCCAGGAATCTGGCTTAACTGCAACATTTTTGTGGAATGGTCCAGAATTCATCCTGATCGTTGTGCACGTCTGATCTGCAAAGACTAGAAGCATTTGGTTAAGATTATTGCTACCAAAGGAGTGTCAACCAGTTATTAAATCTAAGGGTTCATTTACTTTTTCCTCCCTGTCCTGTGAATGTTTACATTATGCTCTATAAAAAATATAATCGTTTGTGTGATTAGTTTAAGCAGACTGTTTATTCTTGTGATTTGATGAAGATCAGACTACATTTTATGGCCAATTTATGCAAAACAAATATATCTTTAATCTCTTTTAAGATAACCACTATAGAAAATGGCTGGCTAAAATAATATTTTGGCTAGATTTACATGAATAGCTCTCTGACAGTGTCAGTAAAATTCAAATAATCCTTTAAAAGGCAGTTGTTGTTGTTTTGTATGTTTTTTTGATACTGCTTTTTTCTTGGATCTATTGTGAAGGTATATCAAATCTCTGGTACAGTATTCGTCGTCAGGATGGCCGACTGGTCTAAGGCGCAAGATTCAAAATTACCCTTTCTTCAATTGCGGATTCAAGTCCATTTAGTTATCGATAGGAAAAAAAAAACATTTACGGCAGTTTCCTGCATTGGTTAATCTCACATTGCCGGTATTGTTAGGTCCTATTAGGCACATCTTACATTCGTCACTTGGCTCTTCTGTTGTAAAAAGCCTCAGAGGAGTGCTTGGATAACCCGTGTCCTTGCATACTTAAGGAAACTTTGCAGAACTCTGTCCCCTGTAGCTCAGAGGTATGATTAAACTGAACTCCTAAAACCTTTTGAGTGCAACCAATCTAATTGTTCTTTTCCCAGGCCCACCCAGTGGCTGTTCCCCCCCCACAAATCATCCAAAAGCCTCAGGGAGGAAAAGAGAACCAAGCTTTCTCTAACCCTGGTAAGCATAGCCTGGTCATGAACCTTAAGAAGACACTAGCAAAGAAGGGCAGTCCTGATGTCCTCGCTCCAGGTAAATAGTGCTGCACTGCATAATAGCTAGTTCAGCCGAACTATAATGCTGGGGGCCTGGACAAAGCCAAAGCTTGTAGAGTTTCTGCTTGTAGTCACAAAACAATGAAAGCATTGTATACAACTTTGTATACATGGTATATGTTATTCATGCTGAGAATTTGTGACCATGACTCCTATTGCTGACAGTATTGTATGTAAATCCATCCCATTGCAACTAAACTTTATTAGAGCAAGTAAATTACTAATTTTACATCTGTGAAGTGGATCTATTATCCCAGCAAAGAAGTGCTCACTAACAGAGATCTAGACATACAGTATTTGTGATCAATATTTGAGAGAAATAGGCCTTTTTTGTGCATAAAAGTCTTAATATTTCGAGTTGTTCATTACAAAATGGAAGCCAAAACTAGTGTTGCGTATTAGTCTTGTGTATATTTGCACATCAGCCACTTTGCACTCAGTGTCTGTATTTGCATTAGTTGGCTCTACGGTACCAACACCTTCACAATCACATAGGTGTTGTTGCTTTTACTGGTTCCAATACCAGCATGTGTATTGTCTATTACTAGCTTGGCTTCTTAATTAAATTAAAAACCTTCATTAGTAATGTTTGTTATCAATTAGCTAAATATTGACATTAAGATATTGTAGCTTACCTGTTTTTTTAGGTTTTATAGTGACGGTTGAAGTTAGATGTCGTAGTTGTTGTGTCTGTTACCTCCGAGTTGCAAACTTTGCAATTTGCCATTCTCTTTTTCCCTATTTTATCAAAAACATAATCCTCGAATCCAAATGTAATAACCTTTAGAGCTACCTCCATGATACTTCATGAGGTGGCCTCTGCACTCCATATCATGGCATACTGGTAGGTTGCAAGGTTTGCACACTACACAAATCTTATCTTTCAAAAACAAAACAAACAGCGCACTGTGAAAACGGAGCGTTCCACATGTAAACAAGTAAGACTTGTTCTTTAGTTCTTTCACAAGTTTTAGTCCCAAATCATAACATTGGCGACTTAAGTCTGACTCACCTCTGCTAATGGGGTTTATAATTAGATTGGTGTGGCCACAATGACATTGTTACATGTTCTCATTCCACGCCATCTTTACATTAAACATTTCTTCCATCAGGATATTCTGGCCCACTGAAGGAGATTCCCCATGAGAAGTTCAACACAACGATGGCTCCCAGATCTTACTGGTCTCCATGGAGGGAAGCTTTGCGCTACAATGAGGAGCTTCTGGAACCCCTCAATGCCCAGTTGCCCTTACCACAAAAATATCAGCTTGCCCACTACAGGTGCTTCAACAGGTGATTCCTCTCATGAAATACAATACAGTCTAGAAGGAAAAGTATTCCTATATGGAGTTGGAAAGGTGTCCCTATTTTCACTTGGGTTTTCTGCGGGTAGCTAGCTTCCTTTCACATTCCAAAAACTTGCATTTGAGGTTAATTAAAAACTATAATTGCCCATGCCCATCTAAAATGCCCTGCAATTGGGTGGAGATCAGTCCAGGGTTTACCCATGCTCTCGTCCAAACTCAGCTGGATAGGTTGTGTTCGACTTATCGGGCCTAAATTTCATACTGCTTTTCCATTACAAGTTCCAATGGCCTGGCCCCATTCTGCCTCCGGTTGACCTGGCCTGGCCTCCGTTGCTTTCCCATTACAACAGGCACCAATCAAACGTCAGAGGGATTGGAGCGGGATCAAGAAGAAGGTGACATGCTCGCTTTTCGTCGCGCCTTCCATCTCGCTTTATTTCACCTTCTGCCAATATGGACAAATATGCCCGCATCTCCTCAGGAGACCACTGAACAAAAGCTGCTTTAGGCCCACCGCACACTGTGACCGGACCATCGTGTAGAGTTGCCCTCGCACTCGAGCGCTTCACAAGTGACTGCCTGGCGAGCCTGTATTGCCGTTTGATACTGTGTATTAAGTATCTTATACTTTATCACATTCCTTAAACCATAACAAGATAGATTAATAGTTAAGGAAGAAGCAGGTTGCTAAAAAGAGAGGGTGTTGGTGAGAATAAAAGCGAGAGTGTGGATATTTGAAAGCGTGTATGTAAGTTCGTGCACATTCTGGCCACAAGCTTGCCAGAATGCAATATACAGATACATTAATTACTGTATGTACTTCCTGCCATCTACAAGTTGTAATAGAAGACCATTCATTTGTTCTGTCTGTCACTATGCCTCACTGGCATAAATAGATGAACAAAAATACATTGTTTCTTGTAAATATAATTTTTTGAGCAATTAAGTACAATTTTATAATTTCCCACAGCACACCTGAAGAGCGCTCATGGCACACTGGTTGGGAATCACTGCCCGAGTCTACCCCTAACCCCCTAATTGATTAACTAAATAAGTGGAATATCTTCAATACTTTTGTCTCTATAGTTTGTGTTCATTGGAGGCACTGTAATTATAAGAGGTTGAAAGAGGTCATCCATGACCAAGAAATTATCTAACAACCACAATCATCTGGGCTCTACCTCATGTTTCCACAATTTAAATATTCAGACAGCTTCTGCTCCTTGGACGGTAGTTGCACGATGGTTATTTTCAATCTCGATACTCGAGATGGCCAACTGGGGCTCAGTTTTCAAAGCTCTCGCAAGACACGGAGAATTTAAACCATGGAACAGGGTGAAATAAATCCACACTGTGAGGAAAGACAAATATTGCCTTTTGGCAGATGGTGAACACACAACAGACTTTATGACCGAAGAGGTTATGTTGTCCTGGGTGTGTATGCCACTTCCTAATTTGATATACAGTAGTTCCGTTGTTTTAACAACCTTTTTCATAACAGCCATTTGCAGGATTACACCAAAAATGCAGAAGCAATTTCAACAAAACATGGCCCAAAAGAACCGGTCCACGTATATCTGGATAATAGTGCAGCTACACAAATTTATTTTCAACAATTCATTGTCCATCATCCATTAATCCATCCGTGCATTAATGCATCAATGCATCCATTAATGCAATTGCCCATCTGGTCATCAGCCTCCATGAGCCAGGAATACAAATTTGGCACTCCAAAAAAGATGTGATAGGTTGTCTGTCTCCATATGTGCCCTGTGATTGACTGGGGACCAGTCCAGGGTATAGTTTTCCTTTCACCCAAAATCAACTGAGGTAGGCTCCTGCTTCGGCGACTCTTAACAGCATAAGCAGTATAGAGAATGAATGGAGGGATGGATGAATGTTAGAACAAATTTCATTTGAAATAAGAAGTCATGGGTTTGTTTCTATGTGCCCTGCGATTGGCTGGCGACCGGTTCAGGGTGTACCTTGCCCACCACCCGAAGATAGCTGGGATAGGCTCCGGCAGCCCGCGACCCTAATGAGGATAAGCAGTAAAGAAAATGGATGGATGGATAAGAAGTCATGGGGAATTTTAGGTACACAAATATTTAAGTACTATACTACTATGGTTCAATTTATACTGAACAAAAATAGAAATGCAGCACTTGGTTTTTGCTCCTATTGTTCATGAGCTTAATTCAAAGATCACATAAGGCCTATTTATCTTGTTTTCCACAAGTCACAAATCTGTTTAAATCAGTTGGTGAGCATTCCTCCTTTGCTGAGATAAGCAATCCACCTCACAGTTTTGGCATATGAAGATGAAGATTAGACAGCCTGATTATTGCACAGGTGTGCCTTAGGCTTCCCATAATAAAAGGCCACTCTAAAATGTGCAGTTTTACTGTAAATTAAATGTGTTGCAGTGTGTTTGGGTCACACCAAATACTTGATGTCACCCTCCTTCTGCCAGTCACTCTGAAAATGAGACCCCTCTGGCTGGATCTAGTTACACCCCCCAAGGTTTTGATGAAATTATGAAACCTCCATCAAGTTGGTCCACAGCTAATGGGACAGAACAGCTGGTGATGAACAGGTTGAGTCACCCTGAATCAGATCCCATGTGGTCCTCTGCCATTTATCAGACCTTATCGTATATTCAATCAGAAACATGTAGAGGAGATATTGACCGGATCTGATGGTGTTGTGTGAGCCACATAATGCATTAAGATGAAACACTAATGCTTTTCTTTTGATTTACAGGTCTCCCATGCCTTTTGGAGGCACACTGTCCAGCAAGAGGGTGATCCCCATTATTAGCTTTGAGGCCCAGGAATCCCAAAACCTGCCCGGTGCTGCTTTGGACCGCATGTGTCATCGGCCCAATTTCAACAAAGCACCCAGGGGATGGGAACGTCATCACTGCCCTGAATCTAATGAACTATGAAAAAATGACTATTAGCTTAAGACTGTCATCCCTCTGTTAGTCAGCAGCAGCAGCAACAGCAGGGTGGAGGTGGGGGGTGGGGGCGGAACAGAGTGGTAGCAGTAGCTGAGGCTCAGTCAGGAATATGAGATATATGAGAAAGGAGAATTAACAAATGTATGGGAATAAATAAAAATCAGGATTTAAATTTAATAAAATTACCACCCCATTGTAACCCTGCCTGTATCAGCATTTTCTTTCACTCTCTTAATTTCTCCACTTTCTGCCACGTTTAGTTTAATGATCAATGTACACAGAGACTATGAAAGACTAATGAGTCATTTTAATTTGTGAAAGAAACGAGAAAAAAAGCCTCTCAATAAACTAAGTCATTACACAGTGGAATATAAACATAGTTTAAAAAAAAAAGAGGCATAATGACAAATCTTGACAGACCGCACTGATTCAGTTTGTGTGCTGAACTGCTGGTGTGAAATAAACATCATATCCTGCATGTTGGATTTTGTAATTCCATCCACTCCACAGCAGGTTCCAGGCCCATAGGGAGCATGGTGCCAGGTGTGACACAATGGGGGAAAAAAAACAATCACAGTCAAGTTTCAGCCTAGAAGCTAATCGCCGTGGCGTGCGCCGTGTGCAGCGTGGGCACCCATCCGCTGGGGATCCTGGGAAGGGTAGTGGATCTGACCTGGAGGTCTCATGGTCATGGGTGGGGGCATAGGTGGAACCATAGGGCCCATGGGGTGAAACATTGGGGGGCCAAAACCTTGGTGGGAAAATGGACAATACGACATTTAGTATTTTATATCTTTTGTGATTCGAATCTACTTGAACATACAATTAATCTTTAACGGCGCAAGAGAAACTTTCAGACACAGAAGCTTAGATTAGCACTGGTGTGGGAACTGATTTCAAGTTTACCTGGAGGAGGGGGGTTGAGACCAGGGGGTGGCGGCAGAGTAAGGTTCATGACAACTGGAGAGGTGCTCGGGTCCAGGTTGAAATAATTTGCTGGAGCTTCTTCATCAAGAGGTGGTGGTGGAGGTAGTGCTGCAAAGACATGTCAGAACATGTCAAATACATACAGAATGAACATACAGACCAGACATATAAAGGCATGCAAAGAGTAATGTCAGAGTGAAAGGGTCATGCATAACAGTGCTTCAACTTTTGAGCTAGGGGTAACGGGGTCGGTGCCTTGCTCAAGTGGACCTCGACAGGAGTAAGGAAACAGACTAGCATTTCTCCAACAACTAGGTGCCAATTTCATTTGTCCACAGCGGGACTTGAGCAGTGACCCCTCTGCTTCCAAAGCCCAAGTCCTTACAGATGAGCCCCCAAAATACACTCCAGCTCACCTCCTGGTAGTCCTGGCACAGGATCAAGTCTGGTACCCATCTCAGCAACTCCTTCGCCTTCCTTTCCTCTTGCTGCCTGAGACCTAAAACATTTTATTCACACACATTTGAAGAGTCTTCATGAGCTTTTTCATGCTACATTCACACCCACAATGACATCTTACCTTCCCCACTTGACAGTGAGCCTCTGACCATTGACAATAAGCTTATTGAAGGACTTCTCTGCAGCCATTTCAGCAGCCTGCCGCGTGGCAAACTGGATGAAGGCGCACTGCTGCCTTTGTACTATTGTGATGGTACGAATCTCACCAAACTGGTAGAAGTAACCCCTAAAAAAGACCCACCAAAAAATAAGCTAAACACCCAGCACACTTACAAATTTCCATGTTGAAAGCTCATGGTGAAAACAAAGATGCTCACTTGAGATCTCCATCTGTGACTGTTTCGCCAAGACCTCCAATGTAGAGGGTGGTGATGGATTTGTCGTCAGGCGGGTCCAGCCTGGGCATGGTCGAGGCCCGCTTCAGCAGCTTGTCAGCAACTGGATCATTAATGCCATAGTAACGATCCTTGATGTTCTGGTCAGCGAGCGGGTCATCGGGATCTGTGGGCTTCTCATGTCTATGTAAACAACAAGGCATTAGGCGTGCCTACTTTACACATTGCCTATTAAGAATTGCAGTTTGTCGTTTGCACTCCCACTATATTGAAGATTTTTAAGCGATCATTATTATGGGTGTTTACATTATACGGGCACTCATAAAAGTTTTAATATTTCCGAATTTAGAGTGGCGGGCCTTCAGTGTCGTAACACGGTGTGCCGCAAAATCCCGGGCAGCACTGAGGTCCACTGGAAGAGATGTAGGGTAATTAGGAGCAAGAAGAGGGGACGCCACTTCAGTGAAAAACTGCATTTTAAAGGTTTAGTATTCATTTTTCCCCTTAGAGCAGAGTGAATATATGCCTAGGAGTATTGATTCGTGCTCTAATGATATGCGTTCCTGCTCTGTTTGTGTTAAAGTAGCAGTTATTTTAAGGTTTATAATTACTGTAAAATCAATGCTAATTTTAGTTACCCCATCTATGGCGTTTCACATTATATGTTAGCATTAAGCTAGCAGACTTTTGTTCCGCGAAATTATTATTGGAGAACTATTCAAGTCAGAGTGAGAACAGGTGCGAAGTAATACTTTAGAAAGTAAGTTTAAATAAGTCTGTTAAAAGTGTGTGGGACGTGTAAAACTACAGAAAAAAAAAAAAAAGGTGCGGTCCCTTTATAATGCAGATTTTCATCTATTGTGTGCCGGTCTGGAACGCAACCCCGCAATAATTGGGTGCCTTTTACGGGATGCTTAATACACACCTATTGCAGTTACAGTATATGTCACAAACTGCATTTATGGGGATGCTGTGGCTATTCAGGCTCATAAAAGCAAACCTCAAAAGAGCAGTTAAATGTAACGAGCTAAATTTAATTTAACCTACTAATAATAGAGATTTATTTCAGAAATATTCATGTTTGTATTTTAAATACTTGAATTAAGAATTGAGTTAAGTTTTGTTCAAGCCTGTCCTCTTTCTGTCTCTCTCTGCAGCGGTTAATCCTGGGAATAGTGCTAGGTTTGAGGCACTGATCAGAGAAGAGCGTAGTCACCATTGGTGACATTACCATCATGTGTGGTAATTGATTACATGAACCTTAAACCTATACACATTTTGTCAACCTTTTGAAAATGTTGAGTGGTGGTTCTACTTCCAAAGTAAGAAATTCAATCACAGCTCTCTGCTTCTGGTGGCCATCCAACAATGATGTCATTTCCAAAATGGCTGACAGGAGGAGGTCAGGCTTATTATTAAAAAATAATTTAAATAACTATTCTAACAAACTGAAAATTTCAGATTATTTTTTGTTTTGGTATGTTAAATTAAATTGGGCTCATCAGTTTTTGAATGCCACCCCCATAAAAATCACCAAAAAGATTTAAGCTTCCCCAGCCTTGATTTAAAGGCGTGATATAAAGTGTTTGCACCACACAGTTGACTTTGCATTTGTAGTGAGTTGAGTGGAGTCCCACTCACCTGTAGGGACACTCTTCCCCTCTCCTGCACTCTCCCTTAACCCAGAAGGAGCAGATGTGGGGACGGTTCCTCTTATAGTATGGTGTTGTACGGGCCAGTTTCAGCAACATGTCACTAGAGCTGGTCGCCTTCCCGACCTGACCGCCTGGCCGTGTGCCATCCGAATTGGCTAACTGAACACAGAAGACACATGAGGGTGCAATCAATTGGCTGGGAAAGCTTTAAGTACAAACATAACAGCGCATCTTCCTAAACACTCTCAACAAAAGATACACAGTGGATCCAGATAGTATTCACATCGCTTTACTTTTCTCACATTTTGGTATATTACAGCTTTACTCCAAAAATAAATATCCATGGGACATTCTCCCAGAAGCTTTGTGGCTTGTCAACATGTACTTTGGCAAATTCCAGTGTTGCTTTTTGATTATTTATTTTCAACAGTGGGCCATCTCCCATGGAGTCAACTTTAGAGTTTTCCCCACCGCAGGAACCTTTGCAGGAACTTCCCTAGCTACCCAGGTAGCTTGAGTTCCCCCTGTGTACCCACCGAAGAAAAATACCAGGGTATGGAAGGTTCCCCCTGGATTATATGAGGGAGCGGGCGGTGCTGACGAACGTTGATTGGTTGACAGACCTCTGTAGGCGTTTATACTTTTTCATTCAAAGAGCCGCTATTACTGGATGTGGCGTTATGCAAGGCTCAAAATAAGAGCATTAAAATCTGCCGTCGCAACAGTGGTAAGGTACGCTGCTGGCCGACTAGGTTCCGCTAAGGAGCGGAGGTCCGATCCCAAGAGGGCGTGTGTGTCTTCCTCGGTCGGGCCAACGAGACAAAGACCGGCGTCAGGCTGGCCGGCAGGGACACTCTGATGGTCCAATCCAGCCAGTCGCGGGGTGAAAAAAAAATGAAATAAAAAAAATTCTGTTCACAAATAAATATTTGCAATTTACAGTCCTTTTTTTTCATGCGGAGACATTTACAGATACCAAATACTTGACACTGCGGCATTTAAAAACTGACTAAGAGCTGTCCATGTCGTGTATTTTTTTTAATTGTTTTATTGAACCTTATCCAGTTAAGGTATTTGCAATGCCAACCTGGCTGCAGACAGCAGAGTAAAACAAATTAAAAAAGAAGCAAATATATATACAAACTGTACAATGTGATATAGCAACAAGTTAAATATTACATCATAGCACATGGTGAATAAAAGGTCCATAAAAGGCATGTGAGCGGATATTATCTAAACCTGAAGAACTTGTATGAAGAAAAATGTAATTGCCTGAATGCGAAGACATTAGAAAAACTTGTCTTTTGAATAATATTTTACTAAATAAATGTATATACGCACCGGAACTCAGCATTTTGGCACGAAAAGTAACTTCACACGGCACCGGTGATTGTTTTTTATTTTTATTTAATTTTTTTAATGGATGGAACCAAATGCTATAAAACGCTGATTCCTTTCCCTACCCACCGATGAGGCACAAGGTTAGTGTTTGTGATACTGTGAGACGTTTATGTGAATTTTCATGTGATATGAGATGGCATTTTTTGACTGGCTGTTAGATCTCTGATGTTGTGATGCTGTTCACTGATGATTACAGATGGTCGGCCATTCATGAAAACTAGTTGCCGAACCCTGCACACTTGGTGACAGTTGAGTTGGGTTATTGTGTTATGTTGTTGTTATTGGAATGTGGGAGGAAACCAGAGTACCCGGAGAAAACCCACAGTCACGGGGAGAACATGCAAGGTGAGGCCAGATTTGAACCCGGATCCTCAGAACTGTGAGGCAGATGTGTTAAACCAGTCCTTCACCGTGCCGCCCTAGCCAAAATATATCTCCTTAGTTAGTTACAGTATATGCAAGCAAAACAATGCAAGCTGTATTCTCAAAGTGTCGGGAAACACTAGGTCATATCGAGGTAGGTCTTAACAAATATAGTAACTGGACAGTAGACATGACCAGGAAAAGGAATCCCGTGTTGTTGCATCTGATAGCTAGCTAAATTGATATTTCAGTTACAAAGCTCCAAATGAATAAATTAAAAAAAGATGCGATGTATGTGGAATTAATACAATTGCGCAAGAAAATGTTGAATTTAAAAAAGGCATATCATAGAGTAGAAAAAAAAACTGTAGTTTAAAAAACCTACTGTGTAACACCATACACAGTATGATCCATCCATCCATTTTCTGAGCCGTTTCTCCTCACTAGGGTCGCGGGCGTGCTGGAGCCTATCCCAGCTATCATCGGGCAGGAGGCGGGGTACACCCTAAACTGGTTGCCAGCCAATCGCAGGGCACATATAGACAAACAACTATTCGCACCCACAGTCACAACTACGGGCAATTTAGAGTTGTCAATTAACCTACCATGCATGTTTTTGGGAAATGCTGTCTAATCGCAAGTATTACGTCCAAAGAAGAAAGCTCCTCAATAGCAGACTTAATATATACTGGTCTGCATATCAACATGAAGGATTCCTTCAATTAACCTAACATGCATGTTTTGGGGAGTCCCCGGAGAAAACCCACGCAGACTAGGGGAGAACATGCAAACTCCACACAGGCGGGGCCGGGGAATGAACCCCGGTCCTCAGAACTGTGAGGCAGACGCTCTAACCAGTCGTCCACCGTGCCGACACAGTATGACAAATCAAATACCTCTCTCTCCATATTCTGTGTGAAGTATTCTTTGTTCACATCCGAACGAGGAATGTCATCCTTAATGGCAAGGCCAGTGTCTCGAACCTGGATGGGCAAACCTGAAAAAAAAACACACATTGAGAAGTGTTAACTCACAAGTTAAATAAAGACAAATATTAACAATCAGGTAACATAAACCCAAACCAAACACTCACCATATTCCAGGTCCAACAGACATGTCTGACAAACATTTTTCATTTTACTGCAAGTCTGACAGACTTCAGTCTTCTTGAAACGCATACGTGTCCCTGGACACCAGCGGAATACAGTAAAGGGTCGAGCACAGATCTGTTGGTAAAACATTCAAACGGTAATACCGTGAGGATAATATTACATGTTCAAACTTCAATTCTGTTAGCCCCTGGCGGGCTTTGACTATATAGGTGTACCTTGCATTCTTTTCCATACTTTTCTTTGGTCTAGGGGGGTGGGGGGACAGAGCGATTTCAAAATGTGAAGCAGTACAAGTTTGATTACACTACAAACGTCACAAAAACACAAAATGACGTGATGTTTTGAAGAAACAAATGTTCACTTACCATACGAATGTAAGGGTTTTCTCCTAAACATGTCTGACAGAGAATTGGGAAATCCTGTAAAAGAAGTGTGATTTAGTGCAGGATGTGTTTAGTCAGCAGTGATGGGAAGTCACGAAGTACAAATAGTCATGTGGATTTTTCAAGCAACTGTACTTTGAATATTAATTTTTCTGACAACTTTTTACATTTACTCTCTACATCCGAAAACGCATTTCTGTTTTGCTCCTTAATTTGTCATTACTTTTTACAACTTTTGTTCCTTTTCTTCATCTTCTCAGTTGAGCATTATCTAAGTTAATGAGAAGGAAACTATTGTGTTAGAGGTTTATTGTCCGCCGGACCAAGTTATCAAAACGGGTATTGAATATAAATTACAGTAAAATTTAATTTTTGTACTTAAGTACATTTCAGGGCTTGTACAATTACGTTTGTACAAGCACAGGAGTTGAATCGGTACATGTACTTTTACCAGGGTCTTTTTTTCCCCAACACAAACTACACTTCCTACTTAAATAACGATTGCGATTATGTTTGACACCTCCGTTAGTTAGTCCAGCTAGGCAAGGGTTAGACTATTTCCGAGTAAGGATTGGAGTGCCACGGAGTTTTTGAAGCACCACTAGTTTATAACGGATTACTAACACGTCGGTCACTAAGATTTGGTTGTTGAATAACACTTCCAGATGGCTTGATTCGATATTGACGACGTTAATCTGCTAATGTAAACTAGGTTTGGTTACCCAAACGAGCTAGTGATGGATTCAGTTGGACTTGAATTCGCCACCAATCGGTCGATCGCTGACGTTTCGATAGAGTCGTTTGTGAGTGTGACGATTCCCAATTTGATCCAGTGTCAAGGCTCACGTGTGGCGGTGGGAGACTAGCATCCACGTTCCTAGCCAACACAAGCAGTTAGCTTGCTAATGCTATCTAGCCTGGCAAAGAACGAACATATTCGTTGTAAAGGACGGCATATTTTTCAGTTAAGGTAATTCCAGGAATGTAAGCAGGAATAAATGCTCCAACGGCAATCCTTATAGTTTATAAAATAATGATAGTAACACTTACCGCGTCTTCCCAGTTCTGTCTATTGTAGGTGTTGGAGCCGAGGGACGTCGCCATTTTGCGAAATGTGATGTCAGATTGCGAGTCTTGGAATCTGCCATGCAACTGCGACAGTGCCTCATTTTGCCGCAGGGTGTCGCCCTTTTCAAAAGCCCTTTCCGAATGGAACTGTCAACGACAAAAGCACACACTGCTATAAAGATTATCAGGAAAGGGTGAACATTTTTCACATTAACATTGATTAAACCAGAACAATGATATCCATCCATCCATCCATCCATTCTCTTTTCTTTATCCGGTCGCAGGGGCAGGAGCTTTAGCAGGGAAGCCGATACTTCCCTCTCCCCAGGCACTTTGCCACAATGATATTCTAATATGTTAATTCTAAGTATTGCAATGTCATTTGCTCTGAGTGTAGCCCGTTAAGGTGATTGGTGTTTGTGACGTCATAAAAGATGAAAACAGAATGGAACATTTCAGATGAGTTTTCAAAGGAGTTTTCGTTGTTTTGCCAAGATATTAAAAACAGCTATGGTATATATTTGACAATACTTTTTGCTTTTGTATGGATGTACATTTCAGAGTCTTTACTTCACTACAGAAGTTATCTCAAGGCACTTCACACATTGAGTAGGTCAAGAGCCATACTCCTCATACAGTATAGATGCAGTATATGTATATAAGAAAAACATGAACCTCAGATGAGCAAACACTTGGTGACAGAGTCAAAGAAAGACTCAAACACTAGTAAGGGAAAACAGGATTGAGGTTGACCAACCACGGAAGGGACAAGAGAACAATGGGCACAACAACAGCCGCATCAACAACAGTAATAGTCCCATGTCAGTCTCGAATTGAACATGATAAACCAATACATTTTTACAAGAGCAATGAGCAACAGTGTTTTAAAAATAATAATAATAATAATAGAATAAGAACGTACGTGTTATTCTATCCAGCCATTTCCCACACTGCTTGTCCTCACTCGAGTCACGGGCATGCTGGAGCCTATCCCAGTTTACTCTGGGTGAGAAGCGGGGTACACCCTGAACTGGTCACCGGCCAATCACAGGGCACATAAGCAAACAACCATTCGCTCTCACATTCACACCTATGGACAATTTAGAGTCTTCACTTAACACAGGCACGGGGAGAACATGCAAACTCCACACAGACGAGGCTGGATTTGAACCCTGGTCTGTGAAGCAGATGAGCAATCCAGTCTTTCACCGTGCCACCCAATGTTATTCCATGTTATATTAGTTTAAATCATCTATTTTATGATTAAGCTTGAAATCTTTCCTATACAGCTTTTCCTTATTAGAGTGCCGGGTGAGCTGGAGCCTATGCCAGCTGACTTTGGGGTACACCTTGCACTAGTCGCCAATCAACCACATGGTACATACTGTATAGACAAACAACCATTCACACTCACATTTACACCTATTGACAATTTAGCATTTTTACTTAACATAACATGCATGATTTTGGTATGTGGGAGTTTAGCCACAGTTCCAGGAGAAAAGCTACACAAGCAAGGGGACAACATGTAAATTCCACATTGGAAGGCTGCAGCTGAGATTCAAAGCCCGATTTGTCATACAGAGTTAAAATACAGAAAACGGGTTCAAAGAAAGAGCTTATGAATAGATATACAGTAAGCCAATTTCTTTGTCTGCTTACAGTTTAGGTACCCACCTGTTCACTTCAGGTCAGGGTGTCTTTGCCGTGTGAAACTCCAATTAGTGGGGCACAGGATGCCATATTGGATTGACAATAAGCCCCTGATGTTTAGTTAAGTACAAGGTGAGGTTGTGGAGTCAAAAGGATGGGGATTAGATAGAGGATCTTTTTCACGGTATATCTGTCTCAGCATTAAGGATATCATTAAGAATATTCCGCTCTGTTAACAGGCCATTCTCTGCCATAACTGCATTTCCATAACAAACTGATCAAAGTATCTCCGCCTCTTCCTGTTTCCCTTTCAGTGAATTGTGCTTGGGCTTGTTTAGAGTAGCTCCACCACATTTATGGAGCATTGGTAACTTGGTTTGAATGAGCCATGTGACCCTTTTTTCTCTGTCATGTGATATGGATGAGACAACCAAAGCTCTTTTGAAGGACAGCTTTGTTTCGGATTTAGCCACACTCTAATCAGAATCACCAAAACCTCATGAGTCACAAGGTCAGAGGACACCAAGGTGAGCAACCTCACAGCTGCTCCAAAAAGAATTATACTATGTGGTTGCCGAGACAATTTCTACATTTATACCATGCTCACATTTATTTTCCAATTACAGTAGTCGCAAGTGTTTTGAAATTCACGCATGATAGTGCTTAGTATTAATCAGCACCCTAATATATTTTTCATTTGTACAACTAGAGAAATCCACCTTATGAGGTACACCACTACTCCCTCGAGAAATTGTATTATACATAAAATCAATTTTGATGGTCCCTGTGCTGATTATATACATCCACCGGCCAATTCATTAGGTACACCTGCCCAGTCTGGTCAGTGGTGACAAGGATAGACAGAGGGACAGAGTGGACAAGGGGAATAGGGGTGCAAACCACAGCAGAACAATAGTTAGACAGTCTAGATATTTGAGCACAAGTAACATTACAACAGTCAAATCGTGTTCTTATTTCAAGATAAGAGCGGAAAGAAAAGGGAAGGACAAAACAGGATGTGGGAAATGAGCAAGGCGCAAACTTATTAGTAAATGAACACCATATCACATGCACGTTAGTCAACTGGTGTATGGAGTTGCTGAGCCGGCACATTGAGGAAAGGTGGGCCCGGGTGGGCCCGGCCCGTCCAACGGGGGACCCAACTAGGGTGACGCCACCCACTCACCAGAACCCAAGGCGGTCCCCAGCCCAACCGAAGCGCCCTAACCAATCCCAAAAGGAGGGACACGGGCACCGGACCACAGACCCCACGCCCAAACCCCCCACCCCCAACCCAGTGTGCCCCACCGCTGCCACCGCCCCCACCACCCCCAGAGTGCATGGGGGCGCCAACCACCAACAGGTCCCAACGCAGGAGCCATTTGTCAAATTTAATGCTGCATGTAGTGATTGAATCGGTAAGCTTAAGGTTCCTTTAGGTTCCTATAGCCTAAGAGAGCCTTTAAAGACTATCATGAAATAGGCTAATCAACAGTAGCACTTCATGCTTATTCCTGTGGAGTGAAGATAGATATACATGCTCACAAACACAGTTCATCACAGCCACTAAAATCTCATGAGTGAAGTGCACAGACTCATTTAAACCCTGTCAGGAAAATGAACACACACGCATGGTTTTTTTGGAGACTTGTGCAGCTGCCAGTCGTGCAACTGGAGTGTGTGTGTGTTGGGGGGTGGGGGTGGGGGAGGCGCCACAGCAGTGCCCCCTATGGAGAGTTATGGAGCAGTGCGGGTGCACATAGCTGCAGAAAGAGAGGGGGCATTCTCAGTTTTCCCGACTTCTCCCAGCCGCTTCCACATCACCGCGGCGAGCCGAGACGACATGCGTCCAGCTCGCCTCAATCCCACGGCCATTAAGAAAACGACCAATGTTAGCAAGCTGATGTAGCTCTAAATGAGGTGAGTACATCGACGCCGAGCGGTGTTTTCGCACATGTTCGCCCCGCCGCTCGTTCGCCCCGCCAAGCTAGGCTAGCAGCGTGTTGTTGGCGCAGGCGGAGAACGAGGCCAGCCTTCGGCCTCTCCAAGCTCCCCGGGTTGAAAAACGGCAAGCCCTGGTACTCAAGCGGCTCCCTTCGCCGCTTGCGGCTCCTGCGGGAGGGGGCTAGCCATATTGTCGAGGTTTGGGCCGGGATTAGAGCTGCTATGTGGTTGCATAGTGGGATTTAATCTATTTTATTCCGTAGTATAGACGTTCCGCCACCTACGATAACTTATTTTTCCCAACTTTGTAGCTTCTGCTGCGGTTTACTACACGGCCGCGAGACCATTGCGGTATGTTAGCTTAATCAGGGGTCGCGATTGACCTACAAATGTCACCGTGTAATGTGTGTTTTGCTATCAAGAATTTAAAAGGCCAAGCCCGTTTGTGTGCAAATGATATAAAGGTCGACACGGTTCTCTGACAAAGGTGGATGAGGATGGAAATGTAACGGCTGGTTTGGTTTCATTTTTCCAAACGACAATGGGGGTTCATGACTAGCTCGGTTGACAGAGCTGATGCATCAGACTGTTTTGGAGGTACCTGTAGGAATTGTTTCGTAGCCATTTGCATACTTAATAATATTGCTGCACAGTTGGCTGCTAAAATTCTTAGGTGAGCTATATAGCGGTCTAAAACGCACACAGGCATTAATGCGTTCTTAACATGTCTTAGTGAGTGTTGTGTAATCCATCATCATAATGTGTTTTTGGACTGTCTAAACAATATCAGTCTGTTTTGTTGTTCGTAATGGTGTGAGGTGAGAGCACACGCCTGCCTCTTCAAGCAGAGCTACTTATTTTAAAGTATTATATACATTGGACTTCACACAAGTTGTAAAAAAAAAGGGGCAGTCCAGACCTGTCTAAAATCTTTTGCCCCTGGGTGTGTATGCATGCACCGAGATGAGTAAGATTGCTGAGGAGCAATGACTCACGCTCTGGTTGTTTGCCGAAGTCCCAAAGACTTTCTCTCTCTCTCTCTCTCTCTCTCTCTCTCTCTCTCTCTCTCTCTCTCTCTCTCTCTCTCTCTCTATATATATCTATATCTATATATATCTATATATATATATCTCTATATATCTATATAGATATATCTATCTATATAGATATATCTATCTATATATATCTCTATATATATATATATCTATATATATCTATATAGATATATATCTATATATATCTATATATATATATATCTCTATATATCTATATAGATATATCTATCTATATAGATATATCTATCTATATATCTCTATATATATATATATCTATATAGATATATATATATATAGATATCTATATAGATATAGATATAGATATCGATATAGATATAGATATCTATATAGATATAGATATATATATCGATATAGATATAGATATCGATATCTATAGATATCTATATAGATATAGATATCTATATTTATATAGATATAGATATCTATCTATATATAGATATAGATATCTATCTATCTATCTATATATATATATATATATATATATATATAGAGCCAAAGCCAAAAGTATTTGCTCACCTACCTTGACTTACACATGAATTTAAGTAAAATAGTTTCTGGGAATTTATGACCATATTTCCAGAAGCGCATTTGTGAGGTTACACACTGACATTGGACGAGAAGGCCTAGCTCTCAGTCTCCCATTTCTCATCCATGTCTTTATGATCCTTGATTTGTGCAATGATGCATAGATGTGTTGGAACAGGAAGGGGTCATCTCCAAAATGTTCCCTCAAAGTTGAAAATGTCCAAAATATTAGCCCCTGAGCTCCAGTGAAAGGAACTCTGAATGATTGACCATACCAAGTGATTTTAGACAGTCAAACAGTTTGGGGATTACTCCTTTCTGTTCCAACATGTATGTGCACTGGTGCACAAAGCAAGGTCCATAAAGACATGGATGAGAGAATTTGGTATGGATGAATTTAACTGGCTGGCACAGAGTCCCGCCCTTAACCTGATATAACACCTTTGGGTTGATTTTGAGAGGACAGTGAGCAAGGCCATCTTGTCTGTCAGTGTGTAACCGCACAAATATGCTTCTGGAAAAATGGTCATAGATTCCCACGACCTCACTCCTAAAACTTGTTGAAAGCCTTCCCACAAGAGTTTAAGATGTTATAGCTGCAAAGGGTGGACCGATGTCATATTAAACCCTATGGATTAAGAATAGGATACCACTTAAATACATATGTGAGTCAAGGCTGGTGAGCAATTACTGTTGGCATTATAGTGTATGTGTGTGTGTGTGTCTGTACATGTATATATGTGTATATATATATATATATATATATATTACAGTATATTAGCTTTGTATTTTTAGATGATTTACATCATTGATTTTTAACAAAGTGTCATTTATTTATCAAAATTATGGTTGCATTCTGTTTATCTGTGCCAAATATTTGTGGTTCTTCGAGCGTTCCATCTGACTGCTCCTGCTGGCTGCAAAACGTGCTGTGATCTAGCGCGCCCGCTTCATGATGGCTACCAGTCATTTGATCTAGTTTATCAGCATCTCTTTCTTAGATTTACATTATGCCGATGAAAAGCTGTGACTTACGCATTGTAAAGGACACGAAGCATGACAGTATATATCTGATCAAATGGTGACAGTCAAACAGTGTTTGGGCATAGTGTCAGAATAAAAGGGTGATTTTGGCTTTGTGCTTGAGCGTAAAGCAGTAAAGACAGTGTTGCTTGTTTTCAGTTGTAGCATTGATTGGTTTGTTGTGATTGAAATTTTTCTGGAAGAAAGAATGAATTAAATGGCTCTATAGTCACTGTCCCTTCTCATATGTTAAGTAAGCTGCAGTGCCTAAAACAGCCTCTGTATTTTCCATGTTATCGTTCCTCGTCACCATGCTGTGTGTGTTTAGGATACTGTAAACCTCATTAAAAAAAAAAAAAACAGTGGAGGGAGCCAGGCATTTTTCCAATACTCATTGGAATACCCCTCAACTCTCTCCACTGAGTATAAACACTGGTTTGTATGTCACTATAGCCTCTTTTACTCAGAGATCCTGCGAAATTGACATCATGGAAGATTTTTCATTTATCCGCCAGTGACTTTTACACAGAACCCAGCGCGAAGCAGGGGATTGTAGCAACTGTGTGTGCATTCACACACCATCAGTTTACACCCCCTTTCCAGCTTTGCGAAGTATCCTTACACACAGGTGTCGTCCCACCTCTGTTACAGTTCTGTTACTACCGCAGATGGCTTAAAATTGACGGTTCAACTTACTTTGTTCAACTTTACAAAATGTGATAAAAATATCATCATCAATCAAAAAAAATTTGACTTTTGCAGGTAGCGTAAAAGGGGTTCTGTTCTCCCTGTAGTACTCATTCGTGATGTTATGGCTTTACAATAGAGCTGGGACTCTCCTTCCAAATCCTGATTCATTATTCATGCTCACAGTAACGAGTGACTTCCAAATCAGAATCAAATTGTAACTCCTTGGACCATTCCAAAATAAAGACGTCATAGTCCAACAAATGAAAAATCCGATTTGAAATTATCTATTGAACTGGAAAGAAAGTACGCTGGTCCATTTCGGCCGCTGCTTCTCCTTCCGGAATTATTTTTTATTTTTTTAGTTTAAAATTGCTTACTTTAAGTAGGATCCCTCGCTGTACCGTTGCCAAAGGTAGGATCAACTTTCCCCCATTGATTCTGCCGCGGTCTCCGTCCACCTCGGCGATGGCTCTTTTTCGACCTAATTGACCTAAAACAGGAAGTTGACTCTGATTTCATGTTGGACAAACGGGGAAAAAAGCGTGTGTATTTTTATACAGTCATGGCTAAAATTATTGGCACCCGTGGGGGGGGCAATGTTTTGAGCCATGACTGCTGTTCCTGCTGTGCACACTTTGGGCTCTTAGGGTCAGCGTAGTGCGGTGTGGGCGGGGCATGCATGGAGCTACACACTTAAACTTAAAAAAAAAAAAAAGTAGCAGAATAAAGATACAATACAACTTTATTAATTAAAATTTTCACAGATTAGAAAGACTATATACCTGTGAGTATTGTTATATTATCTGTCTGTGTGTGTGTTACTACGGCATTTGTGTGTGAATATTCAGTAATTTGAAAGGTCAAATCCCTTGTGTGATGTAATGCTAATTTTAGATAGCTCATCAATAGGGTGTTCCATTGAGTGTTAGCATTAAGACAGCGATCTTTCTCACAGGAACTGTAAATATGCAGTGTGTGTAATTGTGTAATCTCCAACTGGGTTATCATTAAACATCTTAAAGTACGCGCCGGGAGGGCAAAATAACATAAATCACATGTTTGCTGCAAGCCACATAGAGTTCAGGGTGCTTTTACAGCTCAGGAACTTGCATACACAACCTGCGCTGCGGTACATTAATCATTTTTCTTTGATTACTATTATAACATTTTTATGATTGTTAGAGGGCACAATCGAAATCACTTAAATTTTGATTAGTGGAAATTGACCCCAAATAGGAAACTGAAACACATACACGCACACACGCACACACACAATGAAGCCTTTGGGTCTACAGGAGGTAAACTGCACTGCGGTGGCGTGTAATGTTGCATAAATTCAGCTCATTTTCTTTGCTAGACTGTTGTTAGCTGAGAAATGTTTTATTTTTTTGGCTTGGGCTACACTATCATGATTGATGTTGGTGTAAGTATATTTCAAGCATCAAAACACAACTAAGTACTGGCAAATGATCTGTTACCATTTGTAATCCTCGGGAAAACCTGGACAGCGGCCTTTCAATGGTGCAAGCCACCATCAGATTATTGGCCAGCAATGAGGGTATGCACATGTGAGAGTGACTGGACAGGCTAGCGATGTGGCTAAATGCTACTGTACGCAGGCAGGTCAGATTACTGAACGATTAGCCATGATCGCCTATCCTTGGACCAGGGAAATGATTTTCCACTGTCATAATTCCCAAGACTGAATTAGGCTGGCGAGTCATAGATACTAAAGGGCTCTAGGATTGCACAGTGCCACTGTTTGGTGGTTTACCATTGTTTGACTTGAACTCATTTGGATTGTGGTGTTTTGAAACAAGGGGAGAGTGATTTTACAAAACCGGAGCCAACCTTGGCGAAAGGCAACGTCAAATTCGTAACTCTGGAGGTTACCCTTTACACTTGACATAAATGTGTCAGCAACCAATTAGAAAAGAGTGCTGAAAAAGGAAACTATCCTCAAATATTCCATTGTGACACATAAAATGTGAGCATGTGTGGATGGACCTGTGGTGTAATTCAGTTTAGTAGAAGCTTTGACCAATAGTGAAAGGAAGAAGATAAACTTTGTGAGAGGCTAGCTGCTGGAGGTAGGGCCGTCTTTCCAAGGTGTATACCCCCCGGAGGCTGGAATCTGATGCATTCCAGAGGTTCCTGTATCCAGATGAATAACTGTTACAAGGGTGTCATATGTCATCCAATGGCACATGATTGGCGTGTAAAAGCTGGGAAAATACAGTATGTCAAAAGTTGTGGCACAATCACCCTTGGTTGTCTGTGAAGTTTGGAGATACTAAATACTTTTTATATTCCTCCTCTCTAGCTTCTTGTTGCCCCCTCTGGTCACTATTTAATACTTACACATTAGTTAGGCATTATGGCCAGCAGTGAGCCATGGCACCTTTGTTACTCTCTTAACCAGGTTTTTTATTTTTTTATTTTATTTTTTATTTTTATTTTTTAAATTCGTAATTTCGTTTATCCATTGGACCCAAATTAACATAACCGTTTGTGTTGTCATAGATCAACACCTGTGATTATATTTTATCAACATAACAATGTACGAGTCTCATTTTCTCAGTTTTGTAAAGCTTTCGACTCCTGAAAGGAGAGCTGTGCAATATAACGATATACAGTAATCCCCTTTTTTTTTTTTATTGCGGGGGTGGTCTGGAATGTAACGCCTGCGATAAAGGGGGTTAAACGAAATCCGAAAAGTAGCGACCGTATATTTATTTTGTTTAATTTTTGGGACTACTTGGCAGAGGGATATGTTGTAACGGAGAGTCAGAATCGTTATTCTCTCTCCGTGTGATGGTCTTTTACCCAGAACTTTTTAATTCAGATAAACACTCACAAGTATACCACTAAAGAGTGCTACTGTTACAATATGCTTAAATCATTTGGGGGCTCATCCCCGAGGGGGACCGACGGCGGTGGCCTGTGTAGGGGCGGCTCATGGGGCTTCCCGGTGCCGGTCCTTGGGTCTGTGTTTGCTAAGACGGAGGCCGGTGTAAACAACAAAGCGCCTCTCGCCCAATCGATTGCGGCACGATGCTTAGACCGGTGTTTGCGGCTACGTCATAGCCTTGGGAGGGACCCGGGGCACCAAGTTGTAATGCTGCTGCATTTCTCTCAGCACAGCCTTTTTGTCATGTGGACCAGTCAGCCAATCAGTGTATTTCTTGTGATCTACCCACATGGTTACACGGGTTAAGCATCCAATTGGGTGCGTTTATACTCTTAATGAGGAAGTGGAGCGCTGTAGGCTGACTGTAGCAGCCTGGCTAAACCACGTGGCAGCGTATAGCCGGCCTAAAACAAAGGTTTAAGCACAACGACTCATTATTTTTATACAGCGTCAAGACCACAACGATAACGTGGCACTTTTAATTTCACAATATCGCAAGGTTGTGAATATTGTTAAATCCCTACTCTACAGTATATGGCATGAAAAGAAATTATTTTGATGCTGAGTATAGTTTTCCTAGAGAATGAAAAGGAAATGTGTGCTGGTTTTCGCATTACGTGTGTTATCCTGTATTTTTTAACATAGCAAAATATATTGCAGGGTTAAAGAAAATCACAGTCATTTTTTCCAATATGGAGTGCATTCCTAATAAGTGGTATGCATTATTATTATTATTACTATTACTACAGTGGGTACGGAAAGTATTCAGCCCCCCATTTTAGCTAATGCAGCCATTAGCTAAAATCATTTTGTTAATTTTTTCCTCATTAATGTACACACATCACCCCATATTGACAGAAAAAAAATATTATTATTTATTATTTATTAAAAAAGAAAAACTGAAATATCACACAGTATTCAGACCCTTTGCTAAGTATTTAGTAGAAGCACCCTTTTGAGCGAATACAGGCATGAGTCTTTTTGGGAATGATGCAACAAGTTTTTCACACATTTGGGGATCCTTTGCCATTGCTCCTTGCAGATCCTCTCCAGTTCTGTCAGGTTGGATGGTGAACGTTGGTGGATTTCCATTTTCAGGTCTCTCCAGAGATGCTAAATTGGGTTTAAGTCAGGGCTCTGGCTGGGCAATTCAAGAACAGTCAAGGAGTTGTTCTGAAGCCACTCCTTTTGTTATTTTAGCTGTGTGCTTAGGGTCATTGTCTTGTTACCCTTGCCATAGGCACTAAAACACCTTCTTATCATCACAGATGTTGGCTTTTGAACTTTGTGCTGATAATACAGCTGTTCTTTTTAAGCTTTGGCCTGGAGGACACAATGTCCATGATTTTCAAAAACAATTTGAAATGTGGAGTCGTCATACACCAGCACACTTTCCACTTTGCATCAGTCCATTTCAGGTGAGTTTGACCCCAGAGAAGGTAGTGACATTTATATAATGATAAATGGTTTTCGCTTTGAATGGTAGCGTTTTAATTGCATTTGTAGATGTAGCGATGAATTGTGTTAAGTAGAGGTGGAACGGTGAAAAAAAAAAAAAATATCCTGGTTTTGTGGTATGGTTTCGGTTCAGTTCGGCACACTTTGACTCTAAGGAAAATCAAATATTCTTGTATGCATTTAAAAAAAAATATATTATTTACTGAATGTATATCTTCACAGAATCCATCAATCCATTTTCTGAGCCGCTTCTCCTCACTAGGGTCACAGGCGTGCTGGAGCCTATCCCAGCTATCATCGGGCAGGAGGTGGGGTACACTCTGAACTGGTTGCCAGCCAATCGCAGGGCACATACAAACAAACAACCATTCACACTCACATTCACACCTACGGGCAATTTAGAGTCTCCAATGCATGCATGTTTTTGGGATGTGGGAGGAAACCGGAGTGCCCGGAGAAAACCCACGCAGGCACAGGGAGAACATGCAAACTCCACACAGGCGGGGCCGGGGATTGAACCCCGCACCTCAGAACTGTGAGGCTGACGCTCTAACCAGTCGTCCTCCGTGCCGCCTTCACAGCATTGTCATTTTTATTTTTGTATTTAAATTATTTTTTATTAATCAGAAATTGACATTTGCTTTTCTATGTATGTCAGCGGCATACAGTGACAGGCAGAACAATTAAATGCTCTTGCATTGCTTGGCAAAAGATACAATACAGCTCTTTTTCCACCTGTTGCCATTCATATAACAGAATATGTCATGGCTTCCTGCAAATATATAAGCTTTGTGTTCAATTAAATAACTTTGTTACTTTTAATATTTTTGTTTAATGGTTTACCATGAGGTTTTTCAAATATAAAATAGGTGCCTTGGCTCAACAAAGTTTGGGAAAACACTGGTCGAAATCTCTTAAATGAAAGCTTGTTATTATTAAGTCTTATGACATAGATGGACATTTCATAATTCATAACCAATAGTGGTAGAAGAGTGACTATATTATCTATCAAATGAAAATTATACGTGAATGAACTACGCTCATGCATAACCTTCACTCCATAAACATTTGTCTCTTCATTCATGGGACATTTACACTATTCTCATCTTTTTTGGCTCTAAACAGTACCACAATGGATTTGAATCAAAACGAACAAGATGTGCTTTAACTGCAGACTTTCAGCTTTAATTTGAGGGTTCTGTATTTACACCACATCGGATAAACAGTGTGGGAATTATAACAGTCCGTGTATATCTACCACTTTTACGTGTACAGTACTACTTTTTATGGGGGCTGGCGAGTTGCATGCTAGCATTGCATATCCTCGGGTTGCTGAAGTAGGTCTGACGCAGCTCTCTCAATAACAAATTAGGACTTACAAATGTATATACTGTTGGAGCTTTGTTTCAGCACTATACATTTTCTAGGAAATTTGACCAAACATATTTTCCTGCCTTAACAATGTTGCCAGGGAGCCAAAGAAATGCTAAAAACAAGTGTGTGCATGTTTTTCCCAGCATGCTCTGGTACACTCCGCACCGTTTGGAAACTCACAGCGCTGTTGGAATGTATACTTACAGAGTAGCGTTGTGGTGACAAATTGAATTTACGAACGCACCTTACAGACACCGCCACAGCCATACGCACCGCCATTTTGGCTTGCATCAGAGCTGTTAGCAATACTGTTCACTGCTTTGCCACATTGGTAAATGAGAAAAAGAGTGCGTGTGCTTACAAACCAAACAGAACACGTGGACCAAACTGAAACAGACGACACAAACTGTTTTCAAAAACTGTTCCATCGCTAGTGTTAACTGACCATGGTTTTCTGAAGTGTTTGTGAGCACACGTTGCAATACCATTTACACAATGATGCCGGGTTTTTAATGCAGTGCTACCTGAGGGCTCGAACGTCGCGGGCTTTCAGTGTTGGTTTTTGGCCCTGCCGCTTGCTTACATGCAGAGATTTCTCCAGATTCTCTGAATCTTTTGTTAATATTATGAACCGTATATGATGAAATCCCTAAATTCCTTGCAATTGCACGATGAGAAATGTTCTTAAACTATTTGCTCACGCAGTTTAAAAAAGTGGTAAACCTCTCCCCATCCTTGCTTGTGAACAACTGAGCTTTTTGGTGATGCACCTTTTATACACAATCATAACACTCATCTATTTTCCAATTAACGTGGCCACCTGTGTAATATTCCAAACATGTTTTTTGAGCATTCCTCAACTTGTCCAGTCTTTTGTTGCCCATGTCCCAGCATTTTTGGAATGTGTTGCAGGCTTCATTATGAGAGAATATTTGCAAAAAAAAAACAAAAAACAATGTTCATCAGTTTGAACATTAAATCTTTTGTTGTTGTATAGTCAGTTGATTATAGGTAGAAAATTATTTGCAAATCATTGTATTCTGTTTTTATTTACATTTTACGCAGCATCCCAACTTCATTGGAATTGGAGTATGTTAGGCGTGCAACGATTCGTGGTTGCCGATTCAATTCAAGGACGATATTGGTTCCTTTAAAACGATCCAATCTGAAATGATTCCGTAACTGGAAATCGATTCACTAACTTTTTAACCAGAAATTTCATCCGGTGTGACTCTGAAATAAATAACTGCATATTGAACAGTGCCAGTAAAGTTTCTTAGGTTCTTGTTGTTTCTTGTAAGGGAATCGGGGAAAAACCTTTGGTCATTAAATGAAGATTTTCCTGATCTACTTTCCTATTGTGTACTGTATGTGTTTTCTAATGGAGAGTGCTTAATATGAGTCTGCTTAATAAAAGTTGATTGTGTGATTGATTGTGTTGTTTCACAAATAAACAAAGGGGAAAACAGCAACTTATCTAACATATTCGAGCTATGGTTTTATTGATGGGCCATACAGTTAGTGGCTAGAAATGAGGCACTGAGGAAACTCTCTTAGGAATTGTGTTAATAATACATAGAGAGGTAAATAAATGAACAAACGTGCTCTTTGGAGCACAAACACGAGCCCGAAACACCGCCCAGTAGTTGACATTGTCCCAGGTTCTCCTCTTGTTCGCCTGAATTTCTCTAAGGTACTTTGCTATCGTTGTTAGCAGCCAGCAAGCTAAGCTAACCAGCTTGAAAGGCTTCAAAGTCCAGGGCGATTTGAGTCACACACGCATCCTTAGTTATAATTTCTTGCTAGCCCCCTTCTCAACTGCCATCCACCACCAGATAGACGGATGTCTTTTAAACTTATAAAAATGCTTAAAAAACCCCACACACACACACTGTGGTGTCTCATCCAATTATTAGGGGCACTACGGAAAGGAGTTACTCGATAGGAGGGACAAAAAAGAAAGAAAAGAGATGATGATAATGAAGAAAGTAGCCTTCACAGTGCTACCTGCTTTGTGCCAACTGAAAAATAAAGTAAATGGGAATTAATTTTTTCTTGAAAATACAACACATACAGTCCTCAACAAAAAGCCTGCCGTGCTTCAAACCAGTGCGTTATTTCCTCGTCTTGATACAATCGATTGATTATCTTTTTAAACGATTTAAATCAATATACTTACGCCTGGAAGGCTAACTTGCAGAGAACTGATTGAGGCAGTTGGATTGTACGAATATGAATTGATACATTAATAAAATAATTACGGCACTAGGGTAAAGGGCTAGTTTTTATGTCGGGATGTCAAATTTGGTTAATATCGTACAGCACTACGTGACAGCCATTCGCACCACTGCCTTGAAGTGATATTTTATTTGGTTGTCAAAAACAAGTGGTCAGGTATTAATGGACTTATCTCAGCTGTTCCGATGGACTCTTGAGGTGCAGTGTGTTCATTCTCTTTGCAGGCTCTGTCCTGGTAATGAACCTATTTTCTGCGAAGGAGACTGGCAGTAATAAGAATGCACCACTTAAGTCTAGGATATTCTAACCCTATAGTCATCATAAGTGCAGTAATCTGGTATGATTCGATTCGATTTCCCCCACCCCACGCCGTCTCCATTTAGCCATTCAGCAGACTTTTTCCCTGGGTTAGCTCTGTGTGCGTGCGTGCATGTGTGCACACATTACTCTTGTGAAACATTCTCTTAAGAAATAATTTTGAATATGTATTATGGTCAAAAGTCTTGAAGTGTTCAAAGGTGATCTTTGTATACAGTTTGCATGCTTTACACAACGAGTAGCTTGTGTATCGTTGGTTTTGTTCAAATGGTTGGTCACTAGTGTGATCCTGGAGGGCAGACAGATGGACATGAGTTGGGGGTGGAGGTGCCTGCATGTTTATCCAGTTGTCTAGTGGTCCTGGCTGAGGCCACACATAGTCTCCCACCTCATGTTGCCATTAATAATGCTTGGCGTTTTTAGCTTCTCACCACTGTGGTTTAAAAATAACTTGCATCCCAGGTTGAGCCTGGGAGCAAACCATAGCGTCACTGCATATATTTCAACTTGTACGCTCGATTCTACAGCAGTCAGCTGGCCATTGAATAATTGTCTTTTCACCCTGTCCACTGAGATTGTATTATTACACCAATCTTCCTATCTCTGTTTTCCTCCTATAACAGGATCCAAGCTGTGACCTTTTGTCACGGGAAGACCATGTTTGCTGTATACCAAGTAGAGGTGTGTGTGATTAAAGCTTTGTCATGATGGGCGGCTGACACTGAGGAAAATGAAGAGTGAACACTTAGACAAAGGTCTCTTAGGGGTTCGAGGTGTACCTCATTATTCTGAGATAATAGACTTCCCGAACATCAGTGCAGCATAATAACTTTTCAGTGTCTTGTACAGTCCCCCATGCTTGAAAGCAGATCAGGTCACAGCATCATGGTCCCCCCAAGCTGAGAACAATAGGACACTAGCCAACGACTTGAATACCTTCTACTGCAGATTTGAAAAGGACAGTTTCACACCACACACCCACCCGGCCGCACCCGCGACCACAATCACCCCTCTGACTTCTGCGTTAACCATTCATGTACAGGATGTGAGACGCATCTTCAACCAACAAAAGATTAACAAAGCGGCAGGCCCGGACCATGTGTCCCCATCCTGCCTCAAAGTCTGCGCGGACCAGCTCGCTCCAATCTTCACTCAGATCTTCATTAGATCTCTGGAACTGTGCGAAGTTCCATCCTGTTTCAAACGCTCCACCATCATTCCAGTCCCCAAGAAACCTGCAATCTCGGGTCTGAATGACTACAGGCCTGTCGCTTTGACATCTGTGGTCATGAAGTCCTTTGAACGTCTCGTGCTGGACCACCTCAAGAGTGTCACAGGTCCCCTGCTGGACCCACCTGACCTACAATTCCATTACAACATGCTGGCAATTTTTTGACTTCGTTGTCACATTTCTGTGGGGCCAATTATGTATTACTCGTGCACTCGCTGTAGTTGTCTCGCCATGCTGCACTATTTGCATATACTGGCCACTCATGCCAGAGTAGCATCTGCTCCATTGCACACTGTTTGAGGAGTATCTGTAACATTTGCACAACCAACATTGTCCCAGATTATTTCACTACTCGTCACTTTAAACCGCATACACTCCTTGAAGTCTCAGCGCCCCTTGCACAATGGTCATTGCACCGGTCTATTGCAATATTAGTCATTCGAACTGCTCTAAGTGCTAGAGGACTCTGCATCTTTTTGCACAATTGTTTTTTGTCAATGTCTTTGTCTCCAAAGTGTTCTGTAAATTGACTGTCTGTTGTACTAGAGCGGCTCCAACTACCAGAGACAAATTCCTTGTGTGTTTTGGACATACTTGGCAAATAAAGATGCTTCTGATTCTGATCCTACCAGAACTGAGTAAATCTCAGCAGGGCTTCTGGTGCTCAGTGCCTTTGCACCCATGTCTCATAGCCCCAAAGTAGACACCGCTGCCACACCACAGCAAATCATCTGATGTCTAGTTGGCTCCCATCTGTGAATAAATTTGGCTGCAATGCAAACAAAACAAAACAAAAAAAAAACAACAACAAATAACTGCAGCATGTGAGTGGGCTTGACTGCATATAAGCGATGAAGTGGAAGTTTTGGATGTTGTGGCTGTAATCTCCTGGTATTTAAATACAGATACATATGGTCTGTGTCAGGTTGTCAAGCAATGAGTATAGTGATGAGACCAGACTTCCAAGGGAGAGTCATCACCGGTAAGGAGTCATGGATCTTCGAGTATGACTCAAAGACCAAACGCCAGAACCTTCAGTGGAAGTGCAACGTTGGCAAGGAGGAAGAAACCAATAAAATGTCCAAAGTTAATGATGTTCATCAGATTCTTCGATGCGAGGGGCATCATCCCTGCAAATTCTTGGCTCAGGACCAAACGATCAACCAGGACATCCACAAAGATATCTTGTGGGGTTTGTTTCGTTCAGAGAAGAGGCAAGAGTTGTGTCAGGACAACTTGTGGCTACTTCTCCATGACGTGCTTGCTCACAATGCAATCAGCATCCAACAGTTCCTGGCTGACAAGAATATCACTGTGCTGGAGCAGCAAATCCCTACTCACCTGACCTGGCTCCATCTGACTTTTTGTTTTTTCCCTCATCCTTTTTCCGAGGTCATGGGGGGTCATCAAGGGGGACCCCTTTTGAAGACATGGATGACTTCCAAATTGCCTTGACGATGGGGCTGTGGAAGCTCATCCCAGCAGGCCTTGCATGATGAATAGGCAGGGTCCCCCTGGATCATCTCGTTCCTCCTGGCGGGTAGGGTCCTCTGAAAGCTACCAAGAACTCTTTGGGGGGCGGGCTCTGCTGAGGACCGTTGATTGGTTGACAGACCTGTAGGTGTTTACTTATTCATTCAAAGAGCCGCCATTATGCGGCTTTACGCAAGGCTCAAAATAAGAGGATCAAAATGCATTGAAAAGCAAAACTTCCAAACACCAATCTTTGTTTTCCTGCTGAGCCGCACTTGGTGGACAAGGCGCAGGTTGGACAAACTGTGCTCGCCGTGCTTACATTGCCGGGCCGAAGCCGGGCTCGATCGCAAAGTCCGTTGCCGGGAGGTCTGCTGCCGCCACGGGCTCAGCAGCGTGTTTCGCCGGTCCACTGCTGGTTGACTCTGTATCGCTCATGAGCAGAGGTCCAAGCTCAAACGGGAATGTGTGTCTTCCTCGGCCTGGCCAGAGGAGGCAAACACCTATGTGAGGCTGACCGGTGGAGGCGCTTTGATGGTCCAATCCAGACAAGAGCTGCTCCAGCCTGTGGAAAAATGCCGTGTTTGCCATAATGCAAGACAAGGAAATGAAGTCCAGCTTTTTGTCTGTTTTTGTACGTTCGCAAATAAATATTTGCAATGTACAGTCTTTTTTTATTATTATTTTTTTTTAAATGCAAACACAATTACAGATACCAAATACTTGACACCGGTGTATTTAAAAACAGACTAGGAGCTGTCAATGAAGTATTGTATTTATTTATTGAACTTTACAAGGTAATATATTTGCCATGTCAACCTGGCTGCAGACAGCAGATTAAAACAAACCAAAAAGCAAGCAAATACATATTCAATCTGTACAATGTGATATAGTAAAAAGTTAATTACATTACATCATAGCAGATGGTGAATAAAAGGTCCATAAAAAGCATGTGAACGGATGTTCTCTAAACCTGGAGAACTAGCATGAAGTAAAATGTAATCGCCTCAATGCCAAAACATAAGAAAAACTAGTCTTTTGAATACATAAATATATAAATCTATTAGCTGGGCTTTACACGATCAGGATTTTTGAGGCCGATCAAAAAAAAAGATATCCGATCACAAGATGGAGCAATGTGTCTATTTAAATGACTTGTTCATTTACTCATGTAATGTATACTGAGTATCTTCAAAAGTTCAGGTCATGTATTCTAATCAGTCAGGTCAAACAAACATTACAACATGAATGAAATAATGGGTGCTAACTTACTGTAATTGAATTACTTTACTGTAATTGAATTACTTCACACACATCGAAACTTTAGAGCATTATTCGACATAACGCCGGCATATTTAGGTACAACCGTTAGTGCTAGCACTAGCTTGCTAGGCTAAATAACGTTTTGTTGCCTGCTTGTGAGCCGTATCGTATTAAAAGTACGTGAACATACCTCAAGCAATCCTTAAATGAACGTAATCTCCCGAGCACCGGTGACCACCACCACACGTTTTCCCCCATTTCGTTCTTATAATATACGCGTCGCGATGCTGTCTCCATGGTAACGAGTGTATCCGGTCACGTTTGAGTTGACAAGATAAAGCCCCGTGATCGTAAAAGACAGGATGCGAAGATTTTATTGTGGTAGTCTGACATACATGCATACAATCGTGATACCAAATTTGTCTTGTAGTCTGATCCAGGTATTACGTATTGTCTGTCTCAGACATGCTGTCTGTCCCACACCGCCGACATGTTTAAAAAAAAAAATAAAATAAATAAAAATACTTTATTGGCTGTCAGATATTTACAGTAGTATGTCAAAAGACGCACGACAAGGCTGAAAATAAAATAGCTTTTGGGTTCAAATATACTGTACACGATGGAGTCACTGATGGTGTAGTGGTACACTCGCCTGACTTTGGTGCAGGCAGCGTGGGTTCAGTTCCCACTCAGTGACGATATGAATGTGAGTGCGAATCGTTGTCCGTGTCTATATGTGCCCTGCGACTGACTGGCGACCAGTTCAGGGTGTAGTCTGCCTTTCGCCCGAAGTCAGCTGGGATAGGCTCCAGCGCCCCGTGACCCTAACCAGGATAAGCGGTGTTGAAAATGGATGGCTATACTGTACACGATGACGACGCGGAGTATATGTCTTTTGCGGAGCAAATCAATGACGTCATTGATCGGATTGGCGAATTATGACATTAAAGCCGATCAGCATAAAATACCAATTATCGCCCGATACCGATCAAGCGGATCAGATCGGTTTCAAGTCTAGTATAAGCTTGCAGATGACTATAAATGTGATGCGTTTCCAAATTTGTAGTGGAACTGTGTAAGGCTTCAGGCTCATGTCCCTATCGCATTTTCCAGCTGATAAATCATATCTATAGTTCTGCAAACTTCTGATGCACAATCTATGTATTTGGGTATGTCATCTCAATAAATAATAATTCAGTTCTCAATTCCCCCACCTGGATAAAGGGTTAGGTTTTAAAGGTATTAAAAATATTAGAAATTTATATTAAAATATAAAACAAGACATTAACATGAAAGCTTGAAATACCCCCCCCCCCTTTTTTTTTTTTTTTTAGATCCAGGAGGTGTCAGTATTGAGCAACATCGGCCTCATTTGCTTAAGCGATCCTGTACTAATGAGTGCAATGGAAACACAAACCACATGGGCCACAGGAACCTTATGCTACCAGGAACTCCAAGTTCCTGGGCTGGTTGGTGGAAAAGCCCCTGTAACTTATACTTTTATAGGTAACTTCTGTGTGTCAAAGGGAATGGGTAGAAAAACATCTTTCTCAAGCATAAGTTTTAAATAACTGAAACATGCTAAGAAAAAAAACACAACGAACAACAAATGGATGTTCTCAATTTATTTATTTTTAAAATTCATTTATGTATTTATTTAGCCATATTGCATTCCTCTTTGTTGGAATAAACTATAATACTGGTATGATGTCAGACTGGTTTTGAAGCTTACACAGCGTTCCTATCTGGCTTGTGAGGTTCCGAGAACGTTCTGTGAAGAGCTGAATTGATCCGTACCGCTTTATATTGTGTGATTGAAACTATAATGTGTGGATCATTTTCAGATTATAGACTTTCATAACAAACTGACCACAGTTAATGGCCTACATCTTCCCAATTTTGAATTTCTGAGATGGAAACATTTGCACTGGTGTTATATGGTGTTTTAGCTACTGTCTGCTCAAAGTGTACTCTTCACTGATTCAAGGCGCTGCCCTGTCTGTCCATCCTGCTGTCTCTCTTGCTTTATAGGTGATGTTTGTGTGTCTGGACAGAACAGGTGTTGGTAACCCAGAGGCTCAGTATAGACAACGCTCTGGCACCTAGACTGGAGGGCGACTAGAGATTGCAAAGGAGTGTGCTTTGTTTTGCCAGTTCTGTTCAGGTGCTTTGAAGAAAGTCGTTTGTGTGAGTGTTATGCCTTGTTGCTCTCAGTGGGTTATGCTACAGCTGAAACTACTACTATCTGACAAAGGGGCTTACAATATATTTGAGAATAGTAGTAGGAAAACTAATGTAACCATCGGCGGATGCACAACCCCCTAAACACAAACCACACCCCAGCGCCTTGTTAAGTATGTAAATAGCCTGATATGTTTGGTGAATGGGACAAAGGTGTCTGGGCAGTGCTGTATATGCCTGCTGGCCAGAGGTCTGTTTGTTTTCTGTTGTGGCAATTCGACCCACTCTCATGGGCTGTATTACCCAAGGATGGTCCACCCTCCCTTTTTGTCTTCTACTGTGCAGGGAGATGATCTGGTCAAGAATGTGATAATGAAATTCTAGACACCTATTATACATGAAGCAAATCCTACTGCTTCTTAGGTCACTCCTCCTCTTATTTCTTTTTCTCTATTATCCATCAGTTTGTCAGATCTGGCTAGCAAAGCGGGTGTTTGAAGTTGTCAAGTCGGTGGCTTTACCGTCAAGTCCTCAAAGTGCTTCATGTGACGGGTATAGAAAAGCCAAAGGGCAGTAATGTGACTCGCACATAGTCCACAACTTTTCCAGGCTCCATCCTCCACACCCCTGTCTCCCATTTTCTTTCCACACACAGCACTGTCTCCCTGGTGATGTCACTCAGCAGAGCTCTCCTTTGTTGAGAAACAGCCTAAAGGTATACTTTGGGCGCTGAAGAAGACTCTCAGGGTTCTGCCACAACCCCGCATGCGTCTCCTTAGGGAGTGAAGCAGGTTGAGGTAATGCTCGCTTCCATGTTTTGACCTATACCATCAATGATGGCTGCCTTCTCTTCCCTGATGTGCTTGTTTCAGTAACCCCTGTGGCCTCTCCAGATGGCCTGGCCTCACAGCAGGTTTATCATCAGCATACACCTAATACCTAGGCCACATTACTAACTCCCAGCTTCCCATCTTTGCTTGTATCTCCTCCCTGTAAACTTTCTCATTTCTCATTGCCACCCCCTGTGCAACTGTCTCTGACTCCTTCTCGGCGATGCCCCGATTTTATTTTCTTTATTCCATCCCATCCTTTTTTAAAATGGCAGAATGCATTTATTTTACCCAGAGGCACAACGGGTGATGGCAAGAGACGGTTTAGCAAATTAAAATCGGTCTCTCCCTTGTTTGCTCCCTTTGGATGTTGTTGCAGTGGAAGAGTGAGTGAAGGAGAACAGCTGCAAAAAAGCAGTTGGGAAAAAAAGCCCTTTCCAATGCATTGTCTCGTTCCTCAGATGTATTAAGTAACACCTTCCCCATTTTTTTGTCAACATTATTTAATTTTTAACCCTCCCCCCCCCCAGCCCGTCTGCATCCCCACCTCACATAGACTGCTTCATGTCCTAACCAGAAGGTCTTGTTTCTTGTTCTTTCTACCATGTATGCTGACCAAGTTTATTAGTTTGGGTCTAGTGAATCATTGACATTTTCTGTTCCTTGTAACGATGCAGCGGTGCCTCAAGTGTCAAAAACTCTGTTCCAACCATTGTTCTTACAGTGGCACAGTTTTGTATTCCAACTTTGGTTTCTTGCAATAACGCATCATGCTCAAAACCCAGACTATGTGTTTAGTAGGTGAGCTGTGCACTGTAATATGTCATTCTGTCAGAGTACAATACAAGGACTAAGTGCACTGAATGCAAATTAATCATGTGCAATGGCAGCAGTTGAATAGTGTTGAGTTGTGGTCAAGGGAGGGACAGAGGGAAGGATAATAGTGGTGGTGGAGAGGAAGGGGTGGGAACTGCAGGAGGGAGGCAGTCATCGCTGGGCCTATTCATCATGCAAGGCCTGCTGGGATGAGCTGGGGTCAGTCCTGCACAACACAATTACAGGCTGTTCTGGTGTGTTGTGTATGCGTTCAGCTGCGTTCGGAGTATGTTCTGTTGTCGTTTGTTGTTTCCTCTGTTCCACAACCCCAATTCCAATGAAGTTGCGATGTTGTGTTAAACAAATAAAAACAAAATACAATGATTTGCAAATCATGTTCAACCTATATTTAATTAAATACACTACACAGACAAGATATTTAATGTTCAAAATGATAAACTTTGTTTTTAGCAAATAATCATTAACTTAGAATTTTATGGCTGCAACATGTTCCAAAAAAGCTGGGACAGGGTCATGTTTACCATTGTGTTACATCACCTTTTCTTTTAACAACATTCAATAAACGTTTGGGATGTGAGGACACTAATTGTTGAAGCTTTGTAAGTGGAATTCTTTCCCCATTCTTGCTTGATGTACAGCTTCAGCTGGTCAACAGTCCGGGGTCTCTGTTGTCGTATTTTACGCTTCATAATGCGCCACACATTTTCAATGGGAGACAGGTCTGGATTGCAGGCAGGCCAGTCTAGTACTCACACTCTTTTACTACGAAGCCACGCTGTTGTAGCACGTGCAGAATGTGGTTTGGCATTGTCTTGCTGAAATAAGAAGGGGCGTCCATGAAAAAGACGTTGCTTGGATGGCAGCATATGTTTCTCCAAAACCTGTATGTACCTTTCAACATTAATGGTGCCTTCACATATGTGTAAGTTACCCATGCCATTGGCACTAACACAGCCCCATACCATCACAGATTCTGGCTTTTGAACTTTACGTCCATAACAGTCCGGATGGTTCTTTTTCTCTTTGGCCCGGAAGACACGACGTCCACGATTTCCAAAAACAATTTGAAATGTGGACTCGTCGAACCACAGAACACTTTTCCACTTTTCATCAGTCCATCTTAGATGAGGTCGGGCCCAGAGAAGCCGGCGGCGTTTCTGGGTGTAGTTGATAAATGGCTTTTGCTTTGCATAGTAGAGTTTTAGGTTGCACTTACGGATGTAGCGCCGAAATGTATTTACTGACATTGGTTTTCTGAAGTGTTCCTGAGCCCATGTGGTGATATCCTTTACACATTGATGTCGGTTTTCGATGCAGTGCCGCCTGAGGGATCGAAAGTCATGGGCATTCAATGTTGGTTTTCAGACTTGCCGCTTACATGCAGTGATTTCTCCAGATTCTCTGAACCTTTTGATGATATTATGGACCGTAGATGAAGAAATCCCTAAATTCCTTGCAATTGTACGTTCACAAAGAGGTGAACCTCGCCCCATCTTTGTTTGTGAATGAGTGAGCAATTCAGGGAAGCTCCTTTTATACCCAATCATGGCACCCACCTGTTCCCAATTAGCCTGTTCACCTGTGGGATGTTCCAAACAGGTGTTTGATGAGCATTCCTGAACTTTCTCAGTCTTTTTTGCCACCTGTCCCAGCTTTTTTGGAACGCGTTGCAGCCATAAAATTCTAAGTTAATGATTATTTCCTAAAAACAATCAAGTAAAATCAGTTTGAACATTTAAATATATTGTCTTTGTAGTGTATTCAATTAAATATAGGTTGAACATGATTTGAAAATGATTGTATTCTGTTTTATTTGTTTAACACAACGTCCCAACTTCATTGGAATTGGGGTTGTATATGTATATATCTGTAATATATTAATATAATGCTGTCTTGAAATTAATGTTTACAAACATCTACAAGAGTAACCGTTTTTACAGTTGGTGAAATAAATACTATACTCTAGACCAGTGGTTCTTAACCTGGGTTCGATCGAACCCCAGGGGTTCGGTGAGGCAGTCGCTGGGATTCAACGGAGGACTCGACACACACCGCATGTGCGTGCTTGCTTTATCTGTAAAATACTTTTTACACTGCATTTTGAACGCCTTGTTCATGCCGTTCAAAACGCAAGGGAGCGTCAAAATTGCCGTCTACCATTGCGGCGCTGCGGCGCGAGTTGAAATGGCTTGTTCTTTTTAAACTATCTTTATTAAACGTTTCAACGATACAGTTGACTTGAGTAGCATTGCTGTGCTGTCAGACAGCTCAACCAATAACAAAAAACAACCCCAAAAAATTACTCTTACCAATGAACCCTTTGAGGATTGTAGAAATAACATTAAGAAAAGGACCAGACTTTGTTGTGAATTTTAACAACGAAGTCCGTTCCTCTATGAGAATGGCACTTACCAAGGGGAATGGCAACAGCAAAATTCACATTCACTTACAGTAAATTTTCAATTAGTTTCATGTTTTGTTTATTTTTTGCATGAAATTCATGTTTTGTTGTTTTAACACAGTGATTTTGTGTGCAACGGATGTGTGGTTCATTTTGTGCATGACCTGGATGACTGAGAATCTACACAGACAATAAAATATATACCTGTTTTGAATTTGAAATAAACCATATTTTATTTTTAAAATGAGGAAGTGTTCCGTGCACTCAGTATGAAACTTGCGGGGTTCCGTCCCTCCAACAAGGTTAAGAACCACTGCTCTCGACCGGGGGAGATAACATGGCTTAGCAGCGTGGGTAACATCCTCTCGTTTCTGCTCTGACAAAACAGAGCAGAGAAGTAGCGACTCATTTTTTAGAGGAACAACTTTTGTTTTTTTACTGTTGCAGTACATTTTGCTTTTGTTTAGAAAAAAATTATTTTTATATTTACATTTACTAATGTTCCAAATATTCTGTTGTTTAAAAATAAAATAGATTACGTTGATACATTTTAGAGCTCTAATTGCAATACTGTGATTCCAAGAAAATATAATATTTTTGTTGGTTGTCATACAGTCAGAATCTGATACCAGCTCATGTCTACTTCCAAGTAGGGTTTATGCACAACCAACCTTCATATTCAGCAGAATAGGACGAAGTACTTCCTTCCGGTTCAGGTGAACGGTGGAGTCCTATGGCAGGAGACCGGGACAGAGCACCTGCAGAAAGTACTAAATTAGTGATAGCAGCTTGGAAGAAAACAGAAAGAGGTGGTCTACTTTTCCATGTAATTTAGTACTATAATCTAAAGCAATACAGATTGAAGCACATTGGATTTCTTTATCGTTTTCTGTCCAGAACAATTGTATTTCTCATTCTGGGCTGCTACGAGTTACATCAGAATGACCTCTTCCTCGGCTAGCAGTCCTCAAGTGACCAGGAGGCCATCTTGCATGAAGGGTGGTCAACCGTTATGCAGCCAAGTGTTATGAGCCTCATTGGTGCGGGTAATGCAACATGACTGCATCGCTTCGAGGTGGAAGGATCAAATACTATATTAGGCTCACATTGCCAGCCGTCACAACCTACTTGAGTCTAGAAGAGCTGATGCAGCAAAAATGTTTTGCAGAGTCATGTTCTGAGACTGCCTGAGGTCTTTTTTTTTTTGGTCAGATTCTGGCCAACATCAAGATGCCTATTTTTTCATATTGATGGCTTAGTTGATGCTTGTTTCAGAAAAGTGGTTCAGCATCCTGAAGCTATGATTGTTTTTTTTTTAAAGATTTTTTTTAATTTAGTTTCATAAGAGGAGCTCACCTTTATGCTTCAAGACCTTGTAAAGTGTATTCTGAGGTTTCTTAATACATTATACGTTTGACGATTTGTTGAAAATATGTGCAAAGACTTAGAACTGTAGTACACAATTGTGGCAATATGATGTCAAACTGTTTTTCACAATTTACATTTTCCAAATGGTTTGGAGCCCAGGTATGCACAGAGATGCCAGGTTTTCTGGTTTGGCCATATTTTCTTACAGGCAGTTGCCATGTGTCACTGTTTCTAAGAAGTCGAAAATGTTCCGGAGAGCTTGTGCCCAATGGCGGCGACGAACAAAAGTGTCTTAACTTTGTTAAAATTAATGACCAGTCGCCTCAGTGCAACACTTGGAATAAGATTATATTGTGCAAAGGAGGCTTTCACGATGTGTAGCGTCTGACGCGCTCTGAGCCTCAGCCTACACCACGCGGAGCTTCAGTGAAGTCAACTCTGTCAATTGGGTGAGTGAAACAATAAAATACGTCTATGCCAACATTGAGACCGCTAACAAGGTAAACGGTTGCTTGCACTTTTACACTGATGGTTTTTAGCATTTATTTTAGTCTTCAAATCAACGTAAGCGCCAATGACAGAAAAAAAGCTTATCATTGGGCTAAAACTTCACCGTAGCAACTTTACATCACATTGAATTGTAACTAAATACACATAAACATCTCACAGTATCACTATCACTAACCTTGTGCCTCATCGGTGGGTAGGGAATCAGCGTTTTCATTTGGTCCCATCCATTTAAAATAAATAAATAAAATAAAAATCACCGATGCTGTGTGAAGTTACTTTTTGTGCCAAAATGCGTAGTTCTGTTGCGTACCCTGCAAAATAAAAGGCTGCAAGCGTAAAACACGAAGTCAAGTTAAAACTTGCACATATAAACCATTTGTCGTGATGAAACAGTCCCAAATAACTATTTTAACAATGCTATATTTAACTTTTAGCGACACATTAATTAATGAATATTAAATCAATTCGGTTAGTTCCACACACATTGCCTTTTAGTTGATAGTTTTGATATTGATACTGGTTATAAAGAACCTCGAGTCAAATGTTCAATGCTGCGGGCTGCTAAGAAAATGGATGTTCATAATTTGGACACCCTTTATTTAAACCCTGTAAACCTTTTTGACCCAGCCCCCTAAAAGAATCGGAATTGAGAATCGTTTGGAGCCTGAATTAAAATATGGAACCGGAATCACTCAAAACAATGCCCAACCCTACCTCTCAGTGCCTCAGCAAGTGAATGGCAGACATAAGATTTGGACTCTAACAAACAATCGCAGTAACGTTTGTTGATGTCATTGCATTTGCTGCTGTGGGGAGGAAAAAATAACAAAAAAGACCCAAACATAGCTTCCAGACAGACTGACTACGATGTGGGCAGCTTCCTAGCTAGTGTGGCTAACACGCTGCTCTCCTAAAAGTCACTAATCATTGCTTTCATGGCAGCGAATAAGCTATAGTTCTGACTAGTATCGTTATCAAGAAAAGAGGACCAGTAGTAATTAACAGGAGATCACTAAGCCATGCTAAACGGGCACTTAGCTATCATTTAATGTAGTCACGAAACACCGGAATTGGTGATTGGTGCTACAGTACAATTTTTACGAAAGTCTCGCTGGAACCACATTCGTTACAAGGGAGAGTAACCAACTATGAACAGCCAATGTGGGAGTAAAAAGTATGTGAACCGTTTGGAATTTCATACATTTATGCGTAAATTGGTATCTGCCAGTCATAGAAAATGCTTGGTTTCAGTTGTTGCTGCTGAGGGTGGCCTAATAGGTTTTTAGGTTTAGGGGGCAATTGCTTTTTCCACAAAGAGCCAGCCAGCCTTGAATAGTATTTCCCCCCCCCCCCGAATAAATAATCAGCATTTTAAAAACTGTGTTTTATGTTTATTTGGATTATCTTTGTCTGTTATTTACATTTGTTTGATGATCTTAACTATTATAGTGGGGAAAATTATCCAGAAATAAGAATTTTAGAGGGAGTCAAATACTTTTTCATGGCACTGTATATGTATTAAAAGCAGTTGTTTACATACACTTTATACAGTAAAAAGACACACAGGTAAACCTTTCACAGACTGAGGAAAAATGTTTCATATATAAATTTTTATATAGTGTATGTAAACTTCTGGTTTCAACAATATTCCCCATCTATATCGCGGTTCACCTATTGTGGATTCAGTGCATAGCGGGTTTTTTGCCATATTCATATTGCGAATAATTCGCCATAACGCGGGACTTTGAGTGTATGCTGTAATTCTTTTGGGGTGGTAAAATAAATGCTTCGTAGCCTAAAACATTGTTACGCACAACTGTTAAAAACAAAATAAAGAATAAAACTCATATTACAAGGAATAAAATGTACATAGTATACAGTACTACTGTGCATTCCTGTATGTTCAAGAGTTTTAAAGGTGGTTTAAGAGTATAAAAAAATGTATGAGTTGTACAGGTTTATAGTGGGAAAGATTACGAAGAGTCTGCAGAGGTTCATACAGCTTTAAAATATGTATAAATAATAATAATTTTAAAAAAGTGACGTTACTTTGAGGATTTCACCTATTAATGGGGGGGGGGGGGGGTGGTCTGGAACCTATCCCCCGCAATAAAAAGGGATTTCTATATCCATACTGCACATTTTCCAGTTCTCTGGGTTCTTTCACATCCATCCATCCGTTTTCTGAGCCGCTTCTCCTCACTATGGTCGCGGGTGTGCTGGAGCCTATCCCAGCTGTCATTGAGCAGGAGGCGGGGTACACCCTGAACTGGTTGCCAGCCAATCGCAGGGCACATACAAACAACCATTCGCACTCACATTCACACCTACGGGCAATTTAGAGTTCTCAATTAACCTACCATGCATGAGGGATAAATTATATGGTGGAGATGTTTATCCTCTTAAGTATGAGGGTCAAATGCAGCTCCTGCACGCGATTAGCTTCTACGGACTTGGGTGGCTCAGCACGACTTCACTTGTGTTATTGAAGGCGTTAAAAAGCAGGGTGACTAATATATTGTTTACAGAGAGTTGTAAAGGTCACATTTAATCTGAAATCTTAGTCAAGGCTTATTGGTCTGGCAGAATTTTAATAAACGTTTTAAAGGCATACTTCACTGCTTCTTAGAAATGCATCACATTTCAAACCCAACGGTTGTAATCGAAAATATCCTTGAAAGAATGTATCGGTAACTTTTTTCATGTAGTCGATAGTTTGATGGGGGGGTGGGGGGTTGTTTGAAGTCAACTGACTTGTGCTGTTGATGGCATGCTGTCTTTCTATTTAATGTGTACATTTTATGACTAAAATAGAAAATTTAATAGTGATGCACCAAAATGAAAATTGTTGGCCGAAAAACAAAAAACACTGAAAGATACAGTGGGGTAAAAAAGTATTTAGTCAGCCACCAATTGTCCAAGTTCGCCCATTTCAAAAGATGAGAGAGGCCTGTAATTTTCATCATATTCACCTATGAGAGACAAAATGAGAAAACAAAAAATCCAGAAAATCACATTGTCTGGTTTTTACAGAATTTATTAGCAAATCATGGTGGAAAATAAAGTATTCGGTCAATAATTTTCTTCTGTCCGCCTTTGCTCTCATCAGCTTCATACTCTAATTAGATGAGGTTGAGTTTAATAAAGTTTCCCTCGCACTCACTCCATTAGGTATATTAACACTTGCCTTTGCCATCTTGGCGGCATATATCTTATCTAGCCTTTGTCTTTCACTGAGGAAGCCAATCCTTTTTTTGCTCATGGATCCGCGTTAACCTAGTTACTGAGGCCCAGCAGGGGCGGCCAATCAATTAATGAACAAAGGAGCCCACTCACTGAGCAGCGCCGTGAGTCTGGGCACTCCAAAAAAACATGGTCACTGTCAGTTCAGTGCTCATCTGATTAGATGTTTTTCTGCTTTGTTGTTTTTGTTTGTCCACTTTATTGGTGTTCAAAGCCAATGAAACTGCTGTTACCTGTTTGATAAGTCGAATAGCCATTAGGTTCAAGTAACTTTATTCATCAAAGGGACCCATAGATTATCAACAAATGCAATTTATCCATTTTAAAATATCTCCATTCTGAACTTTCTGCAATCACAATTGTGTATTATGACCACTGGTACAGATGAAACACCCTGAACTGGTCGGCAGCCAATCACATCGCACATATAAACAAACAACGATTTTCACATTTATACCCACGGACAATTTTAGTATTCAGTTAACCTCTACCATGCATGTTTTTAGAATGTGGGATGAAACCGGAGTACTCTGAGAAAACCCGCGCTGGCACTGAGAGAACGTTGCAAACTGCACACAGAAGGGCCGGGTTTTAAACCGGGAGCTCAGATCCCTTACTGTATGTACAAACCAGTCAGTCGGCCATTGTGCCGCCCAGTATTATCATGATGCTAAAAATAAATCTAAACAAAAATCTAAACTGCACAAGCAAAAGCACTGCAAGAGTATTTTGAATACAATAAAATCAACAACCCTCTGCAGATTTGGGAAATTATAAAAGGCAACAACCAACATTAATTTTGCAAAACAATACACGATTTGAGATGTTTTGATAACCAAATGGAAGCCCTCTGTATTGTAATGGAATAAAAGGGGTGAAATTACTGTGATAATCTACTTAAAGATGGTGTTTTTGTGGTCACTGCCTGGCTAATACAGCTAATGGATTTACATGAAGAACATGTAAATGGGCATCTAATGACATGACACACACACATTAGTGTACATGATTAATGGTCCATTAAATATTTATATGGAACAAAATGATGTTGATTATTTAAAATAATAATAATTATTATTATTATAAAACTTACTACATTCAAAATTGTTCCATTTAATTTAAAGTCTGCAATCTGAGATGAAAATGATTTAGGTGCGTGGGGGCCAAATTGCCCATATTCAGTAATTTGTCTCCTTTGGCAGCAGGCATGCTTTGAGGCCACCCTCTTCTCTGCATCTCACCCACCTGTGTTGGCTCTGTCTTTCACCACTTTTTCATCCCTCCCTTTCTTTCATCTTTTCATCCCATTGAGGCTCCCACTTTTTTCCACGCCTCAGCATTTTTTCTAGCACATCCCCCAGGTCTGGCCCTCATTATCTTTCTTCTCTTCAGCCGTTCCCCCTGTCATCCCTTTTTCTTAATCCGGCTAGCATCCCCATACTCCTCTCCCTGGAGCCTCCATCTCTGTCTCATTGTAGGAGATCAGGGAGCGGGCTGTTGTAACAAGCTGTTGAATAATGTAAGGACAGGGCTATAAACCACGGTTTCAGTTAACCCTTAGATCTCTGATCACACGGTGGGTGAGGCGGACACACAAATGACTGCTCAATAGTGGGAGCAAACAGCCCAAAGGCCTTTTCAGCTTCGTCGACGTCGTCCAACATTTACCTATCGGCAGAAGCACACCTCTCATTCGGTTTCTGTATCGTGGCCTCTGTTGAGTTGCATCAGATTGTCATCCTTAGCCTTGTTATTCCTAACATTGATGTATAATTAAATGAGGCAAAAAGGTGACTTATAATTGATTGTGAAGCAAAGACGTCATGGCATCCTTAACCTTATCACTGCTCCCTAGTATTTTTATTCACTACAGTAGAGGGATTAAAGATTTACTAGTTTGCTTTTCTTTCTGTCCATCTACTTCTGTTAGTACTGATTCACTGTGGCACCCTGTGTTCTCCTGGCATTGAGGAGCTGTGCTCCATGCTCCTGACTGGTTGTATTAAATCTCCAGCAGCCGTTGACGTGGGCGTGTGTTGCTAATTTCGATCAAGTTGCAATTTTCAGTCAACAAAAATTCATTGCTTGCTCACCAGATCTAATTAACCCTTTTGTAATCAACACAGATTTTCCGATCCTTAAGTGCTTCTAGTTGACTTTAGAGCCTTATATCCCAAGGCTAGGGTGTATTGATCTGCAGGACTGATTGGATGCTGCCCTTCAGGAGATGGTGAGTAGTAGGAATGGGCATATCTTGGTATGGGTGGAGGAGTGGTTGGTGTTGATGGCCGGATCAGCTTACCACTTCCTACCCCCACTTCCGTGACAACACCTGTCACAGCTAAAGGGAGCACCAAGTCAGCACTCTGGGTTTGTGTGAAAGAGCGCGTGTGTCCAACCCAATTGATTGTGCCCTGAGAGAGAGCTGGATAATGTTGGTGTGCCTAGCAAATGTCTGGAGAACCCGATCAAGCAAGAAGTATTACAAAGGGTTTATAGTGACAGTGCATAACACAACCAACGTCCCGGCAGCTGTCGTTCTGGTTTGGATGAGTGGTGGAAGACTTGTCTCAGATTTCACACGACCCACACCTTTTCGATCGTGTTTTGACTTGTAACCCACCGCAGAAATACATGTGCACAGTTGTTTTGTGAATCGAGGGTGTGGAGCCAAAAGGGCACACATTTAAAAGCAATGTTGATCCACCTTGAATTGGCTGCTATTGTCACTTATGCTGGATTTACACTACATTGTCAAATTCTGATTTTGGTGCATACTGTACATACCATTTAACATACTGTATATACCATTTAACTTAAAAAAAAAAAAATAAATTATATATATATATATATACACACACACACATATACATACACACATAAAGCGGCGGAGGCGGCCCATATCTGAAACCGCCCTTGGAGGCAATCACACATTTACTGTATACGGGTTCACATTCACAACTGCTGTCCAAGGGAAACCCGCTGCAAAAATTTGTTTGACACCCCTGCTCTAAGTCAGGAACCTGTCACCTTTGAAATGGCAGAATCACGTCATGCTCCTTCCATCTCCCAGCCATTTGTGCTCACAGTGCTACCAAACTTAATATAATGAATATTTGTATTATTTTAAGTTAATTAAAAAGACACAAGAAGATACATTTCTTCAGCATGCCTCCTCCAACTGCTTATGTGACTGGAGTGAGCAAAACTTTGGCAAATGCTAATTCTGCTAGGTGAGGAGTAAGTAAATATTCATTTAAATGGCCTTTTAAATGGTGTGACAATCCTTCTGTTGTGCACCATTCGGTCACACAAGCATGCTGCCCTGTGGAGGCCTGGGAATTTACAGGCATAAGCAACACATTTAAGCAAATTTATATACTGTACATATGTGTTTTCAGTGTCAAGGTGGCATAGACAGCAGCTGCAGAGATGGCAGGGGTGATGGTGGAAATAGGAAGAGCAAACACGGTAGACAGCACAGATATACCTGTCAACTCTGACAGCCACTCATGCCTCAACCTCTGGTTCATTGCTAGAACTTTACGTGTTCAAGAGATGAACAGCTCAAATTGTATCTTGATATGCGGCAGAGATGAAGCACACAGGGTCATGCGCCGAGCTTATTTTGGGCAACCTGTGATGTGACCTGGCAGGTACATTGCCTAAAAAACATTGCAGTCAGGATATAATTCCGATAGTTTTTTCAGCACTGATAAATAACTAAAAACTAAATGAAGGTTTTTGAGTGGCCAAGTCAAAGTCCAGACTTGAATCTGAATGAAATGCTCTGGCATGACCTTTTAAAATAAATAAATAAATTAATAAAAATGTTAAAAAACCCTGTTCTTGCTTGAAAACCCTCCAGTGTTTCTGAATTTAAAAAAAAATCTGCAAGGAAGAGTTGGCTAAATATCTCCGCAGATATGTGATAAAGTTGCAAGATATAGAAAACGCTTGATTTCAGTTGTTGATGCTCAGGTTGCCAAGCCAGTTATTGGGTTTCGGGGGCAATTGCTTTCATATAGGGCCAGGTAGCTTTTAGTTTTTCTTCCCTTAATAAATGAAATCACAATTTAAAAACAGCGTTTTGTTTACTTGGGTTATCTTTTTCTGATTTTTACATTTGTTTCATGATCTTAAGAAAAATTTGAATTTGGCAAGGTGGTAAATACTTTTTCACAGCACTCTGTCAGTAATCAATTGTTTTTCCTGAATTTTTACGTCTGTATAACATTTGAATTCCCCATTCTATGTTTTGAGAAAATTCTGCGAAGAAAGCCTCCACTTTTTACGTTGCTACTTTAAATGGCAAAATCAGAGAAACTGATAATTTTGCAGTGGTATAGAAGTCTTTGGGTAACTCAGAATGTCTTGGGTTTTTAAGGAAGTAAGTCTGCATCAGAGTTGGTCTCTTTAGGATGAAACATGGTGTGTTTTGGATATGACATCTTTCCCCAGACAGTTCTACATCACCCTGCAGCAGACTTTTTTTTGCAAGCTCTATGAAACCCTGATGCTTTATTGTGGGACTTTTGGATAATGTACAGAGTTTGGCTTACACCAGGCATAGCATTTAGTGTGATGGCCAAGAGGCTTCATTTTGGTCTCACTGGTCTTTAGAGCCTACTTTGGTTTGTTTTACCCCTCATACCTCCTGGTAACACAAAGTGCAGCCAAAGAAATTTTTGTGTTGTTTCTAAATACATTAAATGTGTTTGGAGATAGGTAAGTGCTCAAAACGTGCAAAGACTGAAAACAAAATAATACTGAATTGTTGAGATATGGCTTAAAACTCTTTTTCACCTTCTAAATTTTCCTGATTTTGTGGATGTGGCTAAAAACTATATACCGTATACCCCACTATATACCGTATACCCCACTTCACCCAGCTCTACCAGTACAGCGTGCAATTGGCCATTAAAGTATGCCCACAACTTGAAACAAATATGTCTTCCCTGAAGTGTTATGTCTTCTATGGTATTTGGGCAACATGTCTTGCCATCTGGCACCCATGCACGTTGTGTACCCACTTTTAGTTTCTACAACTAGAACAAAGTGGAAGTGTCAAGTGTGCATTGTTTCCATAAACCCCCTGGTTCCAATCTCCTCTCTCTCTCTCTCTCTCTCTCTCTCTCTCTCTCTCTCTCTCTCTCTCTCTCTCTCTCTCTCCCCCTCCCTCCCTCCCTCCCTCCCTCCCTCCCCCTGATTTCCTTCAAAACAGACTGATAATTATGAGCACATTGTCAAGCAGGAGGAAAAATCCTATCCATTTGATCTTGTAGGCATAAATATGGGCAGCACAACAGAATCTCATCTCCTGTGTCAGCTTTTCCACCGCAACGTGATATTGTCATGGGGGATGCTTTTCTGCTGTGCAAATCAGTCAGATCAGTGTGGGCCGTGTCTTATCTGGACATGAGGGGAAGGGGGAATGAGGGAGGCCTTTTTCCCCACTAAGGAATGATACCTAAAATCTCCTGGGCGGCCTTTAAAAACGTCATCATTTTGTGATGGGGTACAGTACTTATTGCTGTTACAGTCCAAAATCCTTCACTACATTTTCCCCCTCACACTATCCCATTTTGATTGAGTAGTTTAGTCACTTATGTGAGAGCCGTAGTTATGTCAGCATGCCCCAGGGCTTGGTTATTAGTTTAGCATTCAATTATCTGTGGCCATCATGAGATCTTGCTTCTTGATAGTATCTCCAGCTTCATGTCAGCTCAGCAAATCTTTTTTTGCCATTGTGCTCCAGGTGTTCGTCATGACAAAATGGTTCTGTGGGGCGTTGGGATATGTTTTTGTTGCTGAATTGACTTTTGATTGGATTGGCAAGACCCTGCAGGGCGATTTCACACTGACAAGTACTGCCATCACTACTTGCTTCTTTCACCCACCAACCACACTCTCTCACACACGGACTTGCCTTGTCCACCAGCTGTATGGCTTTCACCTCTGAGAGATGTCTATTGTCCACATGGTGAGAACCATTAAAAACCCTGGGCCTCAGTGGAGACGTGCCGGTTGCCATGCTTGCTCCTCGTCCTTCGTCAGCATCATGAGTTGACAGTGGATAAACGAGAACAAACAGTCACTCCCACCAGCATCGATCTAACTCCCTCGCTGCCTCCTGCTTTTTTTTTTTGCCAACAAACGCCACGCTGATTCCACCTACACACAATTTATATGAAAGCCCCTTGCGTCCCACCTCCCCCTTTGCACCAGAACTGACAAAAATGATAAATGACCCACCACTTCCTCCGTCTGCCACCACCTCTCTTTGCCTTGGTTGTCCGAGACACTACAAGCCTATTTCTCCCTTCAGAAAATCCAATAGTGTGCGCTCCATTTCTTGGGAGTGTACATTTTATTCTTTGCTTGAAGTTCAGAGCTGGCAAATTCATTGCTTCTGGCCTGCTCTTTAATTTTCCAATTTAATTACCAATTGTTTGTTCCAATGGCAAACACAATAAGGTCCCACTCTCCAGTGGTCTGTCTGCAATGCCACTCAAAAGATTAAATCAAACCACACTGCATCCAAAGTGGGGTCAATTACTTCTCCTTTGCCTTCAGTCTCTCTTGTTTTGTATGTAGCTAATTTGTCCTCTGTTTAATCACATGGATAAGATCGCAGATAATTTTGACATGACAGTTGGTCACTTTTGAACAGTTGTCAACTTTATTCGATAATGACTTGGCTGTTCATTTAAGCTTGACTTGACTCCTATTGCTTCTTCTAATGACCCTACAGTATACAAATATCCTCTATTATCCCAACTCTTGCATAGGTTTTGCTGTACAGATTTACTGTCCCTATCCCAGTAAATGTGGCACACCATGTCTATAAATAGATACAGTATACTGTGGTGGAGAACTAATGGGGTGAGGGTGCAATGCTTGTGTGGTATGGTTCATTTATTGCATCGAGGTGATCAAGGCCATTGATGGTTTGGCTTCCTCTCACCACTCTACCCACAACCCAGGGGAGTAATACCGTTGAGAAATGTCTTCACTTCACTTCTCAGCTCCACCATTCCCTAATGACTCCTACTGTGCTATCTCTACCTCACCGCAGTGTTCCCATCACCCCCAAAGCTCATCCACTCAGCTTTTCCCACTGTGAGGTAATCCATTTTACACTATCAGGCTATGCCCACATCTTCCCATCCCTATAGCTTCTCCTTGAGATCACTGATCTAAAGTAGCGTTAATGATTGGATGTTATTTTTTTCATTTTTGCACAAACTATTGCCACAAAGTGAATTAATGAATGTGCCATGATTGCAGTGTCTCATATCGTTATAGTGTTTGGGATTACTTTGGCATTAATGAGATCTGACAGGATCCAATCTAATATACATTTAGAGGGAGCCCCTTTGCCAAAAAATTTTGTTGTCTTGTGTACTTTTTTCATAATGACTCAGGGAAAATTATGATGAGTAGTAAACTTATCTAATTGTTTGATGGACAAAATGATCTGAAATGTATACAGTTGAATAACTTCATTCCTGCTATGGCATAAAATGAATTGCTGTAAAAGGAGCAACGTTTTAAATATGTGCAGCTCAACCAAAGCTATTGACTTGTGCATTCAGATTGTCTAACAGGTATAGGAAGCTGGATTGTGAATCTGGAGCAGTGTTCCACACTGTTTCACAGCCCTAAGCCTTTCATCACAGCAGTCCCAATGAATGCACAAAATGGAATGCACCTTTTCAAATTGATTCCATATTTATGAATGCCAGGGCTGGCTTACAATAAAAATGCAAGTGAGGCTTCTGAAAGTAATGTTAGATTTCAGTTTTTTCTTTTTTTAATAGGGGTACTGTTTTTTGCTGCAGATCTGCTTAAAATAATGGCTTCAAAGAAAGAGTAGGAGGCGAAATACAAATTATTGTGCACAATTATTGTGTTTACTTTTAGTATTTGATGATGATGATGGATGGTCCTGCACCTAGACTATGGTCCCCCAGATCATATTAGTTTCCCCGAATTAAGTGTATTTTAATCCTTTCAAGGCTACTCATGTAATTACAGATCTGGCATACACACATTTGTTACTGTTTACAGTGTCAAGATTAACAGGATTACAGTTTGACCAGAGGGCGGGAGCACATTACACCGGTTTTAAGATCACTGCATTGGCTCCTCCTGTGTTTCAGGATCAATTTTGAGTTTTTAAATCTGTTAACTGTCTTGGGCCATAAGATCTATCTGATAGGCTTTCATCGTATCAACCCTGAGGTCCTCTGTGATTTATTTATTTTTTCCCCAAAAACCCGAACAAAAGTCTACGGAGCAGCTGCATTCAGCCATTATGGCCCACGCTTCTGGAACAGCCTGCCAGAGGGCATCAGGAAGGCAGAGAGACTGTTGATGCTTTTATAAAGAGGCTCAGTACTCACCTATTTGGTTTAGCTTTCCAATTTCTGTATTTATTTAGCTTTTAACTGTGTGACGCTACATATGGCCAAACTAGGAGTTTTTGAAAACTGTCCAAATGGTTCGTTTAGACTGTTTTGGTTCGGTCCACACGCGTCCCGTTCGAATCATAACAATTTTTTTTCTCATTTGCCAATGAGGTGAAACAGTGTGTATACTCCAGAGCTGATTCTGATTCTGAGCTAAGTAGCAAGTTAGCCAAGATGACTGCACAGACACATCATCTTCCGTGTATCATGCCCTTCCAGCGATGCCGCAGCCAATCATATTCCACCAGGGTGCATCAAGAGATCTTGCGTTAGTGAAGCTACAGACTCGAAGTAGTAGGCTTACTGGTATTACTATGTCTGTGTCTTTTCAATGCAAGATCTCTGGTACACATAACAGATGACTTGGAATTACAACTCACTGGAAATTGCTCTGTTCATGACTGAGGTGTTTTGATTACCACAGAAACTTTGCTTCAGCTGAAGACAGACTATGCTAGCATGTAGCAAGCCAGCATTTAAAAAGTGGGAGGCATATACAGTGGGTAGGGAAAGTATTCAGCGCCCCTTAAATGTTTCACTTTTTTATATTGCAGCCATTTGCTAAAATCTTAAGTTCATTTATTTCCTCATTAATGTACACACAGCACCCCATATTGACAGAAAAAAACAGAATTGTTTAAATTTTTGCAGATTTATTAAAAAAGAAAAACTCAAATATCACACAGCCATAAGTATTCAGACCCTTTGCTCAGTATTTAGTAGAGCACCCTTTTGAGCGAATACAGGCATGAGTCTTTTTGGGAATGATGCAACAAGTTTTTCACACCTGGATTTTGGGATCCTCTGCCATTCCTCCTTGCAGATCCTCTCCAGTTCTGTCAGGTTGGACAGTGAATGTTGGTGGGCAGCCATTTACAGGTCTTTCCAGAGATGCTCAATTGGGTTTAAGTCAGGGCTCTGGCTGGGCCATTCAAGAACAGTCACTGAGTTGTTCTGAAACCACTCCTTTGGTATTTTAGCTGTGTGCTTAGGGTCATTGTCTTGTTTGATGGTGAACCTCCGGCCCAGTTTGAGGTACAGAGCACTCTGGAGAAGCTTTTTGTCCAGGATATCCCTGTACTTGGCTACATTCATCTTTCCTTCAATTCCAACCAATCATCCTGTCCCTGCAGCTAAAAAACACCCCCACAGCATGATGCTGCCACCGACATGCTTCACTGTTGTGACTGTATTGGACAGGTGATGAGCAGTACCTGGTTTTCTCCACACATACCACAATTAAGGCCAACCATTTCTATCTCAGTCTCTTCAGACCAGAGAATCTTATTTCTCACCATCTTGGAGTCTGTTGGATTTATCTTACCCAACATTATAAAAAATAGACACAAAAGGAATGAAGACGGTGGTTTCTTTTTCTCATGAGGAGGGCGTATGGGAGATTGTTCAGATCACAGTCTCTCAACACGCTCTAAACAATCCCCCCCCCCCTCGCTCCTGTATTTATTTGAAATAGGAGGGATTTACAAATCATAATGTTCTAAGTAATAAGACACAACACAAAATATTTGATAATAAGAGGGTTTTTCCCAGACATAGTATTCTAAGTAATAAGACACAACACATAATATTGAACCAACACCTGTCACGACCCGACCACATCCGATCACGTCCTTGGTCCAGGCGCCCTTCCATCGGATGATGCTGAGTCATCTTTTCGAAGGCGAGACATCTAAAATCGTCCATAATACTAATGCAAGCTAAGCAAATAAATGATAACTTCTACAATTTATCTAACAGAGTCCTTCAGGTGTTTTTTTTTTTAGCAAACTCCATGCAGGCTTCCATGTGTCTTGCACTGAGGAGAGGCTTCCGTCGGCCACTGCCATAAAGCCCCAACTGGTGGAGGGCTGCAGTGATGGTTGACTTTCTAGAACTTTCTCCCATCTTCCTACTGCATCTCTGGAGCTCAGCCATAGTGATTTTTGGGTTGTTCTTTACCTCTCTCACCAAGGCTCTTCTTCCCCAATTGCTCAGTTTGGCCTGACGGCCAGCTCTAGGAAGGGTTCTGATCGTCCCAAACATCTTCCATTTCAGGATTATGGAGGCCCCTGTGCTCTTAGGAACCTTAAGTGCTGCAAAAAATTTTTTTTAACCTTGGTCAGATCTGTGCCTTGCCACAATTCTCTCTCTGATCTCTTCAGGCAGTTCCTTTGACCTCCTGATTCTCATTTGCTATGACATGCACTGTGAACTGTAAGGGTTTATATAGACAGGGGTGTGGCTTTCCTAATCAGGTCCAATCAGTATAATCAAACACAGCTGAACTCCAATGAAGGTGTAGAACCATTTTTACGGATGATCAGAAGAAATGGACAGCACCAGAGTTAAATATGAGTGTCACAGCAAAGGGTCTGAATACTTATGGCTGTGTGATATTTCATATTTCTTTTTTAATAAATCAGCAACAATTTCAAAAATTATGTTTTTTTTCTGTCAATATGGGGTGCTGTGTGTACATTTAATGAGGGAAAAAAATTAACTTAAATGATTTTAACAAATGGCTGCAATATAACGAAGAGGGAAGAATTTAGGGGGGTCTGAAAACTTTCTGTACCCACTGTACACAAACGGTTGTACGGTTCACCTGATTTGGATCTAAATACCCCTAAATTAAAACTGAATGTCTACAGTTGAAGCACATCTTGTTTGTTTAATCTCAAATCCATTGTGGTGATGTTTAGAGCCAAAAGGCTGACCATGTCCCAATATTTATGGACCCGACTGGAAGCATATATCAATGCTGCTAGTAACATAAAGGTGAAGTTTATAGATGGAACGTTGTTCATGACCTGAGGTCATTCACGTATGATTATCATCAGTAGACCTTTATTGAGCCAAGGCACCTATTTTACATTACAAAGCACCAAAAGTATGAATACTGAAATGATAATTTCTTTAGTCACAAATGTACAAATTCCAATGAAGTGGGACCTTGTGTAAAATGTAAATAAAAACAGAATACAATGATTTGCAAATCCTTTTCAATAGGGATGCACAATAATTATCAGACCAATAATTATCGGCCCGATATTGCGAAAAAATAAAATGAATTACGTCACACTGATCGGTACAATATATAAAATGATTTCAAAACTGGACCGATAAGAGCTGTATAATTCAGCGGCATGCTGTTTGCCACTCGTCAGTGGCCACCTGCCAAGCAGCTGCTGTTGCGTTGGCTTGTGACAGTCATGGATATTTTGACCAACATTCTGTGCGTATTACACCGAAAATAGTCAATATCCTCAGTAAATTAGCATATGATCGCTAGCACTTGGCGAAATTACAATCATCCAGTGACTTTAAGTTCGTAACTCCAACGCTCACGGCAAAACTTGGCGGCCTACGAAGCAGTGTACTCACTTAGCAGCTCAAGCCGACAGAGGAGCAAGAGTGGGTGGTTTGGCCGTAAGTGGAAGCACGGTTGTGGCGATAGGCTAACAGCTAAGGTAACAACAGCTAACCTCTGCAGAACGCCGCTCCTACTCATCCTTTCCAACATTCGCTCACTGGGCAATAAATTACGTCTACGTATGGAATTAACATCATAATACACAACGCCCCTCATTCGCGCTGGCCCTGTCCCTGCGTGAGCGCGCATCCACGAATGACTTATCACAACACAGTCTTGCTCAGCACCAACACCCCCCCACAACCACCTTGCACCTCTTCGCCTAGTCACAAATTCAAATGCCTCTGAATAAACATTAACATGAATGATCCCCTGTTCTTATATGGTTTAAAATACAAACTTGAATATTTGAATATCCTAGTATTGATTGCAGGTACATTTATACATGGAATTATCACCGCAATCTCATTGTACTTAGTAGTGTAGTGGCAATAAAAGGTGTTTTATGAAAGGACCAGTTTAATATAAATCAATGATATTCAATGTTTATAAGTAGGAGGTCCCCGCTCCAGCTTTCCATCAGTTTGGGGGTCCTTGGTCTGGAAATTGTTAAAGACCGTCGATATAAACCATTAAAAATATCGGTTATTGGGTTTGGCTTGGAGAGGTTATCGATTATCGTATCGGTTATTGTGCGTTGCTACTTTTCAACCTACAGTATATTCTATTGAATACAATACAAAGTCAATATTTAATGTTCAAACTGATGAACGTTTTTTTTTTTTTTTTTTTTTTTAAACAAATACTCTCATTTCGAATTTGCTGCCTGCATCATGTTCCAAAAATTATGGGACGGGGCAACAAAAGACTGAAAGTTGACAAACTATCAAAAAATACCTGTTTGGAACATTTCACAGGTGAATAGGTTAACTGAAAACAGATGAGTATCATGATTGGGTATAAAAGAAGCATGCCCGAAAGGCTCAGTTGTTCACAAGCAAGTATGGGCCGAGGTTCACCGCTTTGTGAACTGTGAACTGTGTGAGCAAATAGTCCAAAAGTAAGATCAATGTTTCTCAACGTACAATTGCAAGAAATTTAGGGATTTCATCATCTACGGTCTATAATATCATCATCAAAATATTCAGAGACTCTGGACAAATCTCTGCATGTGAGTGGCAAAGCCAAAAACCAACATTGACCTTCGATCTCTCAGGCAGCACTGCATTGAAAACCGGCATCATTGTCAAGGATATTGCTGTGTGGGATGAGGAACACTTCAGAAAACTACTATCGGTTAACACAGTTTGTTGCTACATCTACAAATGCAAGTTAAAACTCAACCATCCATCTATCCATCCATCCATTTTCAACACCGCTTTTTACACAACAACCCTACTTCATTGGAATTGGAGTTTGTAATTTGAAATCTCTGCTTCTTTAGTTGATCACACTGATATATTCGCAAGGAGGCATGACATGTTCTGTTGTATGAATTACAGCAGGTGGATACACGTTTATTGTACCTTTTGCCGTCCATTGGAAGCACATTTAATTTTTCTGCATGTCACTATATGCCGCTGGCATAGATAGAAGAGCAAATATATATTAATGATTAGTAGAACATAATTAAAATAATTATAATACAATAATAACAATAATAATGCTGTGAACATACTTTCACTTTTGAATTAACAGTACAGCCTAACTATACAACAACTAGGCATAATTGATTTTCTTAAGAGTCATTGTGTACTGAACCAAATCGAAAACCGTGACAACTTAACCAAGATACGAACCGAACCGTGGATTTTGTGAACCATTCCACCCACTAACCTTTAGGCCAAATCTAGCATTGTTTATCCTGAGAGTTGTTACAGCTGATGACCAGACTCCATCTCCCTGTTCCTCATCACTTCTCATTAATGTAGCTGTGTAGCTCTGGCCTACTTCCCATAAATTAGAGGGAGCAGGTTCGAGCGACCTCCCTCTCAGAGTGAAGTCATTTGTCTATCCTCTCTGCCATCACCTGCTTCTTCGTGCCAACATTTCCTTCTGTCACCCTCGCCCTTCAAAACCTTGAGGGCATATATTTTAATTGGTGGGTTTGGGCTAATTTTCTTTCTCAACTGCCGCAGCTGCCTCTCTTCATACTTTCTCTCGTTTTTTCCCCCCTTTTTTGTGTGGATCTCTGTCTGACACCTATTTATGGTGACTGTCAGTCCGTGTGCACAATGACAGGGCTCATATTGAGAATGAGCTTTCTTTGCATCTTTTGAGAAAAAAAATGGTGGCTTGCTGATATGCATTATCCTCCATCTGGTTCTTCTTTATGCATGACTTAAGACATTGACTCACTTTGGCAGCCTGAAACACTCTGGTCTGTGTGCAGCTTTTGACTGCTCTTTAACTTATGGATATATCTGCTGGCAAGCATCAAATATTCATGCTCTCATCCGTCCTTCCTCTATATTTTTGCATCTATTATTTTGGTGGAGCAATGCAAACAATTGTTGTGTATTTGGATCATCAGAGGTAGTGCATACTCGGCAGATACTGTAGATGCAGGCATTTGAAATATAATAGCCATTCTTCAGCTCTCAGTGCCATCATCCCCATTAGAATCTCATGTATTATACTACGGTTCTAGCATGTTGCGTCACATGGCTTTCCCTTAACCCCACTCTCTCTGGTCTATCTTTTTGGCCATCACAGTCTGAAATCAATATGGATATCATCACACTGAATTAAGAAAGATGCATTGTGTGTTCCAACTCTATCTTTTGTCACAATGTAGTCTGCTCTCAGTCTATGTCAACACCATCATGGCCCAACGTACCCTCTTTCTTTAATTGTTGGTCTTTAGTTCATGTTACACATTAACACAGAAAATTAATTTGACACTTGGACATGGGCTGATGGGTGTTTGATCTCATTAAGGTATTTTCCAAACAGAATAAGTGTATTGTTGCAAAGTTTCTGGTGGTGTAGCTTGATGAAATCTCAGGTTGCAAAAATAATAACAATAATAATAAAAAACGCAAACATATGATGAAAGCCATTCAAATTGAGCAGTTACACAAATCCTCACACATACAGTATAGGGCCATATTCTCCTGTTCGTGCGGAAGTCTTATTTTTACGCACCTGGTTTGCGCATAACGACTTGAGAGGCGTGACTTACTGAAGTAGTTTTCCTGAGACATGCGAATGCCATTGAAATCCCTTAGGAAAAAATGCGCCTCTTAAAATCCCTCTGGAAAACATTTCACTGATATGGAAATCAACCTCTGCAGCAGATACGGAAGTTAATAATTGCCGCATTGCTAATGATGTGCCCACTGCTTCTTTCTTAAGCAATATTGCGCTCATGACTGAACGCATTGGTGCCAGTGTGAGACCGTCACTGGCATACTGCATGTATTGATTTTTATAAATTTATAAATAATTATTATTATTATTATTTTTTTCTTTTCTTTTTTTTTTTTTTTTTTTACATTAGTGTGTCACTAAATAAGCGGCTGGATCTCCTTGCACATCAGCAGGAGTACCCACAGGTCCGTAGTGTGCACTCCTATTGACCTCACTGCGGCACTCACCGCCGTTCCAAGACAAGGGGAGGATGTGGCAAAGAATTACTGGACTGTATATTCCCAAAAAAAACATTACATTCTGTCGTGACTGCGTCCAACCTTTAAATGGCGTAAAATTTTGAACATCCCTAGAAATGCCGATTTACAATCCTTTTGGATACTTGTGCTACTGTCCAGTATTTGTTTGGCCATCCTGTTGTCATACAAAGTTACTCATCTAAAAAAATAACCTAAGTGAATTTGGTGGTTTAAAAAAAAACAAGAAAAAAAATTGGTGACAGTGACAGTTTGGATATGTTTGAAAGCTTTCTGGGAGTCTCTTTCACATAGTATGGCATATATTGTAACTGCCTCCAATAAACGTCAAGTGCCATACAATGCTTCACTTTTACAGGGCATTGTACTTACTACTGCCTCCAGACCAGTGGCAGAAATTGGCGTGTGCAACCGCACAGGGCGGCAGTTGTGGCTTGATGGAGTTTGCTTCGTATCAGCTTCTACTTAGTTTTTACTTTTTGTTGCTCGCACATACTTTCTCGTAAATTGTTTAAGATTGAAAAGGATTCTAGGAATGTATTACCTGCTGCTGCTAAAACATCAAATAAATTGTTTTTTCTATTGAAAATAGAAAATCAAACCAAACTTTCTGTTCAGGTATTCAACCTCCTCAAGCAAAAATCTTTGTCTATGCAAAATCTAAGCATTGATGTTTTTTGGTCAAATGTTCAAACAACCAAGTACAAGTTATCTTTGTATCCTGGAGAAGAAAATAATTTGTTCAATAGTTATTTGTTAAAGTTTTGCTGGTAGCTGGTAAGAGTCTTCAAATTGTTAGACTCTCAATTAAAGTCTTAAAACAAACGTACGCTAATAAATATTTCAAACGGGTACTGTAAACGGGGGCCTGCTTTTATCTGCTGTGCTGCATTACTTGCGCTAAAAACTCATTTCACAGCCTTTATTTATTTATTATTATTATTTTTTTACTTTACTGTGAAGAAACTTTTTTTACTTTACTGTGAAGAAACTTGGGCCCTGCCTGGAGTGGTGAAGTGTGATTGCACTTGCAGAAAGATTCAGACATGCTGTTGGTCTAGCTGCGAGGCTTGAGGGTGGGGAGGGACTGGAGATTGACCTTGATCACTTTAAATGGAAACTGTGAATGCTCCATTTCCCAAACCCAATAGGCCGTGTAAAATGATAGTTATCTTTATTGAAGTCTGTTATAATCTGTAGGGTGTTTTGCTCCACTCAGTCTGTGCAAAATCAATGCATTGATTGTAGATGATGGGCCACATTGTGCTGAGTGTTCGTGCTGTGTCGTGTGTCTGCTGTCATGTTTTTAACGTGAATCACCTTTTAATTAAGCTCTCATCAAAACGATAATGAAAGTTGTATCAAATTGATTCTCTGGTTGGTTTTGCTGGGGACTGTTATATTGTTGGGTTTTTAACAGTTATGACCTTGTGGTATTGTTTTTGGAGTGTGTTTGTGATTTCCAATTACAGTGTATTACATGGAAAACTAATGATGCTCAGTCTCATTTCTCCAACAGACATAAATAGAGAGATATTTCTGAAATGTACAGTTTGAACTGGGAATTGCTGCCCTCCAGTCTTGGCCCTCACTCAAACTCTGCATATTAGTTATATGTAGCCTGCACTTTTGTTTGTTTAGTTTTGGGCACGAAGGTTGAGTGTTTGCGTGGGGGGAATTTACACCTCTTACTTTTGTGTAGGTGAGCACAAGAATTGCTGTACAGTGAAATGAACTTTTGGAGTGAGGGCACAGGCAGTGTAAATGTCTTTTAAACCCACACAACAAATGGATGCCAAGTCATTATTTTTACATGAGGTGATACTGCACGGGATACTAAAATGTTTTTGTTGTGTTTTAGGGATTCTGCTGCCAAGATGACACGTGACCTGATTTGTCTCATGAGACCATTCTCCAATCAAGAATATTAATCAAAACCTATCCAGGACATGGTTAGGAAGCTTGCATGATGGGCAGGTGATGGAGTCTTCCATCATTTTTACCCGCCACTGACTCATCCTGTCAGCTTTCCCTCAGAGGCAGAAGTGTGTACCAGCGATCCAAGGCCCCCCACACCTCTGCCATGGTGACATAAGCAGGATTGCAATATGAGGGAGAGCCAACGTGAAACCATCTCATTTCTTTCTCCAGTAGCTGCTGCAGCTGCCACCTCAACACCTTTTGCCGTTTGTCCAAAAATAGACAGATTTTTCTGTTCGTGAATAGTCACAGCTCACCAATTTCGACCCTCCGGTGGGGGGAGCGGTGTGGCGAGAGACGATGCTGGGATGCGTGACTCGCCTCCGTCGGCTGGTCCGTCTCCTCCCTCTCCAGACGTCCCTCCTCCTCCTGTTTCTCTTCTGCACTGTCAGCGTCTTCATCTCAGCCTACTTTCTCTATGGCGTCAAGCGGGAGCTGGAGCCATCAGGAGGGGGTGTGTCAGGAGCAGAGGGAGCATCGGCCGACTCCGACGACCTGAGGGTCACGCCGTCTCGGCTTTTACCGCTGCGTAGCGTCTCGGGAGGCCCCGGAGTGGATCCTGCTGGGGCCAGGACAGATCCTGTAGTTCTGGTGTTTGTGGAAAGTCAGTATTCTCAACTTGGTCAGGAGATTGTGGCCATTTTGGAGTCTGGTAGGTTCCAGTATCGGACTGAGATATCACCTGGGAAAGGGGACATGCCAACATTGACGGACAAGGAGAGAGGACGTTTCACACTAGTCATTTATGAGAACATTCTCAAGTATGTTAACCTGGACGCTTGGAACCGAGAGCTGCTGGATAAGTACTGTGTGGAATACGGAGTTGGCATTATAGGCTTCTTCAAGGTTAGGACACAACACCACTGTCTCTCTAACTCCCTCACTCTGCTTCCCCCACTCCAACTCACACCTCCTGCCCTGTCCATCTGGACGTGCCATCTTAAAGCAGATGGGATTCAGGGGGTTGGCAAAATCTGCTTGGTTCAAAATCACTTGGTCCCTTTTCATGCCTTTTCATATTTTGCTTATCACTCTTTATTTGGAAGCCTGGCCCACTTCACTCTCCCATCTCTTCTTTCTTCCATCTTTCACTAGTTCTTTCTCTCGCCATCTCACTCTACCCTTTAATCTCAAAGGTCCATTAGCCCAAGGGCAATTTTCACATCTTATGGTTTTTTTGTTGTTGTTTTTTTTCCCATTCTGAGGCATGGAAATAATATAGAGCAAGGGATAGATGTATGGATGATGTTAGGTTCTGCAGGTGAAGGTAGGAAAGCTTTGTGGTATTTAGTGAGAGAGGGTCAGAAGCAAGAAGCTCAGCCCAATGACTGTGAGTGTCAAACATGATACATCATATGGTCAACATTTCCTTTTACAGTTGATGAATAAGAAGCATTTTTTCATATGAGAGCTGATGATTAGAACTGTTAGGAACCTTGGTAGTACATTTAATACATTTAAATTTAATTCAATTTGATTTAGAAAAATCAGTTGAAAGAAGTTTGCATTTACTTTAAATATGGAAAAATAGTGAATCAAAAATCGTAATTTCCTACAAACTACTACTGTTTTCTGTTTGTCCGTCTGCCAAATTAGGTCATGTTTTCTGGATTTCATTACATCATATTTATTAGTTGTTTTTAAAATGTATTTTCTATTATTGAATTACAACTAGATTGAATAAAATTGCATTGTATGGCTAAAGTAAATAGTTGTGAATACTAGATGGGACATGCTGAATGAATGGTCTTGTGTCAGGATTTTATTTTATTTAAGAGATGCAATTAGATTCAGTTTCCTGTCAAAAAGTTGGTAATATGTATTTAGTACGTCTTCACTCAGCAATAATATGAACTGGACAGAAGTATCCACACCTGTCACTAAAACAGCTTCACTGTGTATATGTACCGTAATTTCTCGTCTATAATGCGCACCCCCAAAGTTGATTTCAAAATTCTGGAAAACCCTTCTACCTATGTATAATGCATTTTTACAATGTATGATTTTGCTTCTACCCATATGATCAAAACACGAAGTATTTTTTCAAAGAATTATTCTGAAGTTAAGCACTGAACATGTAATACTTATTTACTTGCTCTTATTTTGAAATTCACAGCCTTAATTTGAGTTGGTAAATGAGAAAACACACAGTTGTCCTCATATGTTTGATTACCCAGGCAGAATTTGTAAGATGGGTACAATTCTTTAAAGAAAACATGAAAGGCTAGGGGAAACACTTAATTTTATTTTAATGGGATTCAAATTAAACTGTCAGGCATTTCAGAAAAGCATTATCATTTAACAAAACATGACCATAAAGAAATGAATGATGGTTGTTGTTCAGTCATATTAAAAAAAACAACAATATTTCACAAATTCTGCCAGTGTATGTAAATTTATGCGCACAACTGTACATACAGTATATGCAGTGATACGTACGTACCCCTGTCATATTGGAATGAAAGTGTAGGCTACACCTTTTTTGTAACCTCTAGGTGGCGGCATATTAGAATGAAAGTGTACAGCTTTTTCATAACCTCAAGATGGCGGCATACATTTATAAAATAACATTTTCCCCTGTGTGTAATGCGCACTATTGACTTTTGACAATGTTTTGGGGGTGGGGGAAATGTGCATTATACATGAGGAATTACGGTATATCTTGAGTTTGAAGAGTAATGGAATAGCTGATGGTGCGTCAAAAGCAAAGCAAGTTGAAGTTTTCAACCATGGCAATCGAAATGTGTGCGACCTGGAGAATGTTTCAATGAACCCCTGTCTTTGAATTTCAAAGGGCACAGCAGGATGGTTATTCATTTTGTCTGCAGTCTCAGATCAGAGCAGATTAAGCATAGCGGGTAGAAGCTCCCCCATGCATTCACATTAGAGTAGGCCTGACATTGCTTATTTCACACATGATTGCAGAGATCTGGGAATTATACCCGATACAGTTCTGTCCGTATCTCTGTGCTGTGTGATGAATTTGTGTAATTTATCTCTCCTTTTGATCAGGCCAATGAGAACAGTCTGCTGAGTGCACAGCTGAAAGGATTTCCCCTCTTTCTCCACTCCAACTTGGGTCTGAAGGACTGCACGGTCAACCCCAAGTCACCCTTGCTCTTTATCACCCGATCTGGGCAGCCGCTGCCTGGTCCTCTCCCAGGAGATGACTGGACCGTCTTTCAATCCAACCACTCGACCTATGAGCCTGTGTTACTGGCCAAGACCCAATCAGCTGAGAGCATTCCATCCATGGGACAGAATGCTGCTCTGCTCCCGTCGGTAGTACAGGACTTGGGCCTTCATGATGGCATCCAGAGGGTTCTGTTTGGGAATAACTTGGTCTTCTGGCTCCATAAGCTGGTGTTTGTGGATGCTGTGGCCTTCCTTACCGGGAAAAGGCTCTCATTGTCCCTGGAGCGCTACATTTTGGTAGATGTGGATGACATCTTTGTGGGAAAAGAGGGCACCCGCATGAAGGTGCCTGATGTAAAGGTGGGTGTGCATGTGTGTGTGCATGTCATTTAAAGTGGAACAGCTTTATCATAGAGAAAACTAAATTCTCTTTTAAAATGTATGACACAGTAGTTGTCAACCATCTGTTTGCTGAAATAAAAAGTTACCTCTCAGTGGCATGGTGTACCAGTCATACAGACAGCTCCTCTTCTCCCTCCACTTTCCTTTTGAATGCATTGTCCCTGTAGGCCGCTCAAAGCTGACAGGCCCCAACGCTCGCACAGTCACACAAGCTCCATAGCTATGAATATTTCAGGGGCCCGGAGACATAGAAAGAATGTTGAAAAGCTCCTTACACGTGTCCCCTCACAGTGAAACATACCAACCTCACAAGATGAGGCAGAGGCTGTAGGAAAAGTTATGGTGGAATCATCTAGGCTTCCTCGTGGGCGACACCACAGCAAACTTTTAGGAATACATCACACTGTGACAAAATCGTGAAATGTATGAGCGGTTGTGTGCTGAGAGTCTCAACCAGGGAGGAGATCAAATGTAACAAACATCCAAAATCAGAGCACAGCGAAATATCAAACAGAATGGGGGAGAGGAGTGAGGCAACAGGGAGGGGATGGTGGATGTTTACTGAGAGCAGGGTACAGGATGAAATATGCATGTCGGCTCGTGTGCGTCGTCTTCACGCTTCCTCATTAATGTGCCCGTGCACCAGATTGAGAACATTGTCTGCTGATTCACACTTTTCTCCTCCCACTGTGTGTTCAGGCCCTGCTGGAGACGCAGAGGGAGATGCGCACACATGTTCCCAACTTCACCTTCAATCTTGGCTTCTCAGGGAAATTCTTTCACGCAGGTAAGGTGCCTGGTCTGACGAGTGTGTACACGACATTGAATAAAATAACACTTGAAGTTGAGGCTCATAATACATGTATTCTTCTTCATTGACTTTACACCCTGATATTCTACGTCCTGCCGAACTAATATTATACCTCCTGCCTCGTTCCCATTTGGATATACAGGATCAGATGAGGAGGACCTTGGTGATGACCTGCTGCTTTCCTATGTGAAGGAGTTCTGGTGGTTCCCTCACATGTGGAGCCACATGCAGCCCCATCTCTTCCACAACCAGTCTGTGCTGGCTGAGCAGATGCTGCTCAACAAAAAGTTTGCCATGGTAAGTGGAAGTGGAAAAAAATGGTAGTTGCAGTACATACCATCAAAAAGAGGAAGGTTTCCTGAGCATTGTCCCTTGTTTAGTTTTCCTTATCTCATCTGACACAATGATCATAACACTCTTCTATTTCCAAGCAGCAAGTTTTTCCTGTTAACACACTCAGAAAAGAGTAGATTATTGCACCTTTACACATCTTTTGGTAGTCTTGGTTAGGGTAGCCGAAATGCAGCTTTACGCATGACTGTAAGCCTTTTGGGGCTCCTACATCGAAATGTTTTTGTGACTCCAAAGACACCAGAAAGCTTTAAATATCTGCTCATCAGTGGGTTTCCACAGAGAATTTCCACTTTTAAATGATATTTCTTGCACTGTACGCTGTTTTAATTGTACTTTTTTTCCCATTGTTTTAAATGTTTATAAGCTATTTTTTTCTTTATTTTTAAATGCTTTTAATCATGTAAAGCACATTGAGTTACCTTGTGTGTAAAATGCGCTATATAAATAGTCGGTTTGCTTTGCGTTGCTTTTCAACAGCCACTCTCTTAATCCGAAGCATTTGCCTTATGGAAACTTTCCTTGATACGCTTATATTAAAACTAACCCATTTCCTCTCTAAGTCCCACATTATTTTCACAGTACAGTCATTTTCTTTAAATGTCTGTTTTTCTTCTTTTCACAAACGACCGTTCTCTGCTTTTCTTCTGTAGAAAGGTCCTCCCTTTCCCCCATTATGCATCAAAACTGTGACTTGCTTATTAATGTTAAACAACCTCCTTAAGTAATTTTCCTTTGAATAGGCTCACCGGGAAAACTGATTGGCAAACCTGCCTGAGATTGATATCCGTGATCTAAATAGAAAGGAGAAACAACATATCGTTTCTGTCTAGTAGAAACCTTGTCCAAATATGATGAAATTCATATTTTTTCACAAATTTATGCAATTGGTTTGTCCCCCTGTCATCTGCTATTTTTCACATTCTCAACCAATTTAAAGAGTTGAAAATAGCTTCAGAACGAATCTATTAGCGCTCTTGAATGCTCAACTGTCTGAGAATTTATAGGCAATTGCGTAGTCCTTGAACGCTAGCAGCTGGATCCATTCCACACATCCACACACACGTAATTTCTGAATATTACTCCACAGCGGACGAATATGCGAGCGCATCAGCCTGAGGTTCTGTCTGTGCACGCAGGACCTTCTTTGGATAATTCATAGGAGTTGACGAGACCAGAAAAAAAAACTTCCGCCGCTTCTGCTGTTAATAAGTAACGGTACTTTTACGCCGTTACAATGATCTAAATGTCGCTCGCTACTTTTATTTATCAATTATTGCTTACCAACTATTTCGTGCGTGAGACTATGACTTCGACTTCCCCATTGGGCGCTGTTCGCTTCAATCCAATTTTAGCGCTAGTGACGTTTAAGTCTCGTTCACCAATCAAACGACACAAGAAATTCACATGATCTCACACGTCTTCTATTGGGCTTCCCTGTCATAGGTATTAACACGAGATAAGCCAGCCTGGCTGATCGTCGTGCCTACATTGCCACCATGTTGGGAAGGTTGTCGTTACCATGAAGACAATAGCGCGCTACTCGTTTTTTACATTTAGATGAAGAAAAACAACAGCTTTCATGTATTGTAGTATTTGTCTGGTACTGTCTGCCCACTTATAACTTGAGAAAACACCGTGCAGTAAATTGCAGATGATGTTGTTTTGGCTGCACACGCACACACACAGGAACATCAGAATTTGCATATTCACATTTTATTTTTTATTTTTTTATGTTCATGGTGTGGTTAAAAAATCAGAAATTACTGTTTACTCAGTAATTGAGTAATTATTTCACTGTGTACTTTTTGCACTTAAGTAATTTTTTGGAGGACTACTTTTTACTTTTACTTGAGTCACATTATTCTCAAGTAACTGCTCTTACTTCTTCTTACTTACATCTTGTACTAATTAGGAAACGCGCCTACAATTATCTAATTAGTTTGTTAATGTTAAATGTATTAAGCGACAGAGGGATGTTAGGGATTGTCATGACACAGAATGAACAAACTTCAAATTCAGAAATGGCCAATAAAAACAGAAAAATACTGTACTTAATATTTTCCTGGAGGATTCCTTTGGGATTAGCCTTTGAAGTTGAAAATGAAATGAAAAAATGAAGTGAAACAGACAATGATTTCAGTCAATTCTTTTCCAGAATGAGAGTGCTTAGAGGCGGATGCTATTAATGTGGCACAGCTTGAAGCTGGCATCAGGTCCAGGTGGAGATGGGCCTGGCTCAAATTGGAGGCCAAAACAAAAAAAGCAAAGAAATTAGGCAAATTTAATTTTATTCTTAAATTTGTACATCAGCATGTAGTTGAGAGGTGTAAATAAATGTTTTTCTGCCTGAAGAACATTTATTTTGCCATATTGTACTCTTCAGAGTCTTCCAGATTGCTTAATTTATGTTATAATAAAAATAATAATAATTCTCCAGGGACCCGAAGGATGCCCCAGACCCTCTACAATGTTTCTTTTTTTTTTTTTTTTTTTGGTCACCTTTTTCATACCTTTGGTGTTTGCATGTCTGTTTGTTAAACACCTTTTTAATTTGTAATGGTGGACAGGTGTGATTTTAAAACCCAGCTTGTACGTCACCAGTTTCTCTCCCATTGTTCCCTTGACCTCTAGGAGCATGGGATCCCAATCAACATGGGCTATGCTGTGGCACCTCACCATTCGGGCGTCTACCCTGTTCACTTACAGCTGTACGACGCCTGGAAGAAGGTTTGGAGCATCAAGGTGACCAGTACCGAGGAATATCCACACCTCAAGCCAGCCCGCTTTCGGCGAGGTTTCATCCACAGCGGCATTAGCGTAAGAACACTTTTCTTCTACACCCAGACATCCACGAGGCCTCATTAACTTGTTACTGCTGGCATCTCGCCATCCATCAATGTTCTACTCCATCGTTTACATGTGCTATTCTATATTCATTAACGAACTCCTTCTCTACCTCCTCCAGTTATTTTGAATTCAACTCCCTCTTAGCCAGCAATACATCTTCGTCCCATATTCTTCAGTATGCAGGATGACAGTGTAGCCTTGAATGAGACATCTGCCTGAGCACAACTGTCCAGTATAATAGGGAGCCACCAAATCTTCACCTGAAAATGGCCTGAAAGTGCATTTTAGTTTTTCGGCCAAAAATTTTGTTGCCGAAACAGGATGTTGTGATGGCACAACAAAAACTGCAGCCAGCACGCACCTCTCTGGATGAACCTCGGAAGGGCCACCAACGACGAGGTGAAGTGCTGCGTGGGCCTCTCAGTCTCGCTGTTTAGCAGCTCCGACTGTCCGTCAAAAAGATTTCATTCGGGCTGATAGATAATAGAATGATAAAGATGCATATCTCAAAATAGCTTTTCCTTGACAACATTTGAGATGTAGTCAATAGACTACAATATGATAGATTGCATTTGTCCATGTTTTGACAGACTGTACGAATAGCCAATAATAATGCGAGTGGCTCCGTGCTCAACCAATCATGCGGCGTCAATAGAACCATGGCAAGTTAGATCGACTCACATAGTACTGGCGCTAATTTTTGTAGCCTACTGCTGCAGCCGTGGGAAACCTAAAGCTTAAAGTAGGCATCCTAAAGCTTTAGAAATGCCTTTTGTAACCCTTTCCAGACTGACAGTCAATTACTTTATTTCTCGACTGTAAGTGATTTCTTGATTGAACAGGTCTGGAGGTAATCAGGCTTGGGTGTGATCAGTGAAAATGAACCAAACATTGTGATTAGCCACAATTAATTCATGATTGAACAAGGGGAGTAATTACTTTTTCACACAGGGCCAGGTAACGTTTTTCCTTAATAAATGAAATCACCATTTAAAAACTGCATTTTAATTTCGGTTGGGTTATATTTGTCTGATATTTAGGGTTAGGATTAGTTAGGGTTTGATATTTGTTGGATGAAGTTTGTTTGAAGTACACATTGAAGTAGGGAAACTGTACAAATGTAAGAATATGAGATGGGGCCAATACTTTTTCACAGCACTGTATAGACAAACAACCATTTGCGCTCACATTCACACCTATGGGCGATTTATAGTCTTCAATTAACCTACCATGCATGTTTTGGGGTGTGAGAGGAATCCGGAGTACCCGGAGAAAACCCAGGCAGGCACGGGGAGAACATGCAATCTTCACACAGGGGAGGACAGATTTGAACCAGAGTCCTCAGAACTGTGAGACAGCAGTGAGGCTAACCAGTCGTCCACCATGTCACCCAAACTACAAAACGAAAAATAACTACTTGTCTGCTCAACCAAAGTCAGATTTATTTATTTATTTTGTAGCGGAACGGTGGAGACTGTTTGGCACATCTGCCTCACAGTTCTGAGGACCCGGATTCAAATCCGGCCTCGCCTGTGTGGAGTTTGCATGTTCTCCCCGTGCCTGCCTGGGTTTTCTCTGGTTTCCTCCCACATCCCAAAAACATGCAGGGTAGGTTAATTTAAGACTCAAAATTGCCCATAGGTCTGAATGTGAGTGCGAATGGTTGTTTGTATGTGCCATGCGATTGGCTGGCAACCAGCGCAGAGTGTACCCCCGCCTCTCGCCCAGAGTTAGCTGGGATAGGCTCCAGCATGCCTGCGACCCAAGTGAGGATAAGCGGTATGGAAGATGAAGGAATGAATGAGTTTTCAGACTTATTTTGCCATGTTACAGAAAATTGCAAAAAGGGGAGTTTTTCTGCGAATAACAGAAGATAGTTTCCCAAAATTGTCTGTGAATAGGTGTATTTGCAAATGCCAAACCACAAATATGCAGGGGTCCCCTGTATTAAAGTTTTCCAAGCAGCATTAGAACATTCAAAAGGAACAAAAAAAATTCTTATCTACTTCTCTCCCGGAGTGACCTTCATAGCTGGTGGAAAACTGTGCAGCCTCAGTCCAGTTTCTTTGTAGTCTTGGCAGTCAGCGGGCCTTTGGTCTCTGTACTCTCTTCCCCGTCCTTGAGAGAGTCTGAATGGACCCCTGCTTAGCGATGATTGATATTCAGTCCCCCAGACACTTCAAACTGTAAATGCAATTCCATCAATTACCATATAGACATGGATGTGAATGAGAGGTTTGCTTTCGCTAGATGATCTGCATAATAATATGCATAATATGGATGTTATTGGGAGCAAACAATATGTTGGATAACTGCCAGCAGTCCGCATTGCGCTTCTCAGCGGAGGGCTGTCGATGTGTGTTTTTAGCTGAATGAAAGCGTTTGGTGTGTGTGCGCGTGTGGTTATTTCATTTCCGCCATTTGGTCTGTTGACTTTGTGTGTGTTCTCACAGGTGCTGCCCAGGCAGACGTGCGGTCTTTTCACACACACAATCTTCTATAAAGACTACCCAGGAAGCCCCAATGAGCTGGACAAACTCATCAATGGGGGAGAACTCTTCCTCACAGTTTTGCTTAACCCGGTGAGTCCAAAACTGGTTAACTCCTCTTTTCATAAACTAGTCACACAAATCATTTACTGCTCGCACTAAAGGTTGCAGTAGCAGTTGCGTATTTGCTGTCTTACTGTCTTCTCGTCCCAGCTGTTTGGCATTCTCCAGCCATACGTCATCCTTAAATTAATTCCAGTCCGTGTCCTTGACCAGAGTTGATTTCATTTTGTCTCCAAGTGAACTATTATGTAGATAGTGTTCCAATGATGCTTACCAGAATTAAGAATGTTGTATTTTAATAGGTACGTCAGTCTCAAAGCTACTAAAAGCTCATCTCTTTTCCCATTGCATCAACTTTTTAGTAGTTCGTTTTGTCACTTTGGCTGATCTTTCCTAAAGTCATCAGTTGTTGTTCTTAGTGCAGTTTAGTCTTCAGTTCTGACTGCATCTTCTCGCCCAACAGATAAGCATCTTCATGACCCATTTGTCCAACTACGGGAATGACCGTCTTGGCCTGTACACTTTTAAAAGCCTGATGATGTTCGTCAAGACCTGGACAAACCTAAAGATTCAGACCCTCCCGCCTGTGCAGCTGGCTCAGAAATACTTCAGCCTGTTCCCCTCTGAGAGAGATCCACTCTGGCAGGTGAGAACACAATGTTAATTTGAAATTTTTCATTTTTGTGTTTATAAAGCCACATGTTGCTTTCACTTATGCTTTAGTAGGCCTACTTAAGAGGAAATAAGAGCAAACTTGATTTAAATAGGTTAAATTCAATCAATAAAGAATTGTTGGAAGCTATTACCAGTATTTCAATAAATCCTCTGTGGTATCAAAAGGATATGTAACTGTGCTTCAACATTTTATTAATGAGAAGTTATTTTAAAAAAAATTTGTGGCTGCAGGATCCATGTGAGGACAAAAGACATAAAGACATCTGGTCCAAAGAAAAAACATGTGACCGCTTCCCCAAGCTACTTGTCATTGGGCCTCAGAAGACAGGTGAGAAGCTGTGCTTCATCCCCCCCTACAGGTTACTGTGAAAGTGAAACTGTGTCTTCTTGTTGGTTAGTCCTAAAAACATCTTATTAGCTCTCAGGAAATTAGAGCTGTTGCTTCTTCAATGGCAGTTGGTTTGTTAAGAAGATGTTAACGCTCTGCTATGCAGTTTCTATTACACAAATGTCAGTCTTCACTGTATGAGGTACATAGTAATTGGATTTACCCTCGCTTAATCCTCTTTTTTTGCTCTTTATTTCCTCCCTGCTGTCAACTCCACTTTGTCTCTTTCTGCCCTCTCAGGCACAACAGCACTCTACCTGTTTCTTAGCATGCACCCTGACCTGACCAGTAACTACCCCAGCAAGGAGACTTTTGAGGAGATCCAATTCTTCAATGGTCACAATTACCACAGAGGCATCGATTGGTAAGAAAGCACAGTCAGGTCACTGTGGTTAAGTCTTTTGATACAGTGTTTGCCCGCCTATTAGCTTTTTTTGTGTGCTTACTGAAGTGCCCCAAGATGCCATAAGACTGTGACAACACCCTGTCTAGAAGAAAAGTAGTCCTACTTGTGGCATCTTGGTGCCAAGGTACTAGGATGATGTGATAATCTCGGTTGAGAGATTAAGTGGGGAGGAGCTAAATTTAAAATTTATCTGTTACACATGGTCCTTCCATTGCTGTATGTTATGTTATGACCATGGCTTGAACCCCTGTGCTTTGTCGGGCTAACCATATGATGGATGCAGTTTCATTCATTGACTGTATTTGTGCGCAATGTGACAACCCCCTAGCAATTTTTGGTGGTGGATCCCAAGTCTTGATTAACGAGCTACTACTGCCCTAAAAAGTTGTCCTCACAGTAAGCAGTGTCAAATTAAGTTTTTGTTTTATTGTTTTAAGTTGCATGTGATTTAACAATGTGTTCAACAGTTTTAACATCTGCCTGTATAAATAATATGTAAAAAAAAAAATTATGAAATGATGAACCTCTGGCTCTCTCTAAAGAGGTTCTGTTGAAAAATAAGTGCATACAGACGTTCCCGAGACTAGTCATGTCATATGTTATTATGCCACCAAGGGGAATTTGACTGCAGCCTGGTATTTAAAAGCATATTAAGTCCAATTGCATTGGGCAGACAGCGGGACGGCGATTCAGTACAAATTGTTACGTGTTACTGTGAAAATAATTTCAAGCAACAGACTAGAGTTTGGACAGGCATTTCTATGCAAGCAGTGTATTAGAAATGTAAATTTATGCCACCGACAGTCACAACAACAAACACACTCATTAATAATGACACCCCCATGATAATTGATATTTATCTCTGCCCATAGCCATGCATGCACACTGAATTTCAAAAGGTTCAATGAGAACAGTGTCATAGGAAGAAGCTGGATCGGAAAGCTTTTACCTCTGCATCGTGATGCTTGGTGGGCGTCAAACCATGTGTGCAGAGAACGGCAGCGGGCGCAGCCACGAAGAGCAAATTGCACCTGAACAAGTGTGACCGTCATTAACACCCAGTGTTTGTGTGGTGTTAGGTATATGGAGTACTTCCCCCTGCCCTCCAATGCTAGCTCTGACTACTACTTTGAGAAGAGTGCCAACTACTTCGACTCTGAGGTGGCTGCACAGAGGGCTGCAGCTCTCCTGCCCAAAGCCAAGATCATCACCATCCTCATCAACCCAGCTGACAGAGCGTACTCTTGGTACCAGGTGGGTAATGCTGAACAGCCACCACGCCTCATTAGATCCAGTACTCCTTTCAGCACCTGAGCACCTTTTGGTTGATTGACAACATTTTGGCATCTTTACTGAAGCTGTGCTGTGTCTAATGAAATGATAAATTCCACAACCACAGCACCAAAGAGCCCATGATGACCCGGTAGCTTTGAAATACTCATTCCATGATGTCATCACTGCCGGCCACGACAGTCCGGCCAAGCTCCGGGTCCTCCAGAATCGATGTCTGATGCCAGGCTGGTACGCCATGCACCTGGAGCGCTGGCTCAACTACTACCACTCCAGCCAGGTATGCATATATAGTATTGAGTTCAGCAGCCATCAGCCCAGCCTGAAAGTTTTCTTTAATCGCCTTTGCACTGTGAAAATGGATGACATTTCTGTTCTAAAATGTTCATGTCATCTTACCCAGCTGCTGGTCTTGGATGGGCAGATGCTGAAGACTGAACCTTCCTCGGTTATGGATAAAATCCAGAAATTCCTGGGCTTAACTAACATCATCAACTACCACAAGATCCTAGCGTGAGTATGCGCCTGCACAAACCTGCTCCCCCCCCCCCCCCCCCCCCCCATGGAACCTCCAAGTGGGAATCCAAATCTGTTCTGAAATGCTGGTCAACCTCCAATTTGTTACAATTTTTAAACAGTTTCCCCATGCAAAAACTGAAAACAAAAATGGAATGAGGAATATATTACTTAATTTCAGTAAAATTATCAGATTTAATAAAAATAAGTAAACATAGCTCGCTTAAAAAAAAAAAACTGACGTTAAAACTACAACTTTTCCCGTCTGAAAGCAGTAGGACATGTTGTACTGGGATATAGCAGCCAATAATATTGCAGACACCCGGTGAGGACATGCGACAACTAACCAAGAGAACAAGATGCGACAGGACAGAAAAAAGCAAGGCAGCGAGCCCATCCAACGGGGAGTCCACCCACTCCCCAGAACCCAGGGTGGTCCCCAGCCCTGCCGAAGCCCCCCGACCAGTCCCAAAGGGAGGGGCACGGTCACCGGACCACCCACGCCCAGTACCCCCGCCCACTCAGCGCGCCCCAATGCTCCCCACCAGCCCTGGAGATTGGGCCCACCAACAGGGCCCAATGCAGGAGCCAGCCGTCACCTGAAAACGGTCATAGCGCCCATCGTGAGCAAGGACGGGCGAGGGCGCCAAGAGAGGGGAGGGGAAGCGGGGGCCCCAAGGTGGGGTAGGGGGCCGGACCCCCATCTCTCTGTGACCTGACAACCAAAGAGGGGGGTGCGCAGGCCCCAGGAGTCAAGCCAAGAGAAATGTCAATACCCACCACCCACCCTATTACTATGGTTACCAGGTCCCCGACTGGCAACCATTATCCCTGTACTGTGATCATGAGTGGTGGGGTGTTGTGCATTAAAATTGGGGAGACTGGTGGGGGTGAGGTGAATAACCCCCTAGGCCAATCAGCTCCCCAAAGGATGTGTGAATGTATGTGGTGCATTAAAAATCCAAGGGGGGAAAAGCACGGCAGGCCGGAGTGCCGGCACACCTGGCCGACTGTCCTCCCCAGCCTGACGCTACTCTCCCCCCACAGATGAGTGTATGATGCATTAAAACTGGTGGACCATCAGAGCAGAAAAGGGGGAGGGGTTGACCAGTCCCTCCCCACTTTACAGCTAATCCCACCCCATCCCCAACACCCTACCACAAGCCCCAAGTCAGTCGGGGACCCCACACAGCTCGAGGGAGAGGGGTGACAACCACGGCGGAGCGCCCCGGGGAGAGGGAAGAGGAGGACACAGGCCCAGGACGCAGGAACACGGCCCCCAAGCCGCCACCCGGATACCAGGACGAGACCCCTGGACTGGGGCCAGCGGGCACCTCCCCAGCACCCAAGGACGGGACCGGCACCCCCCAGGAGGGCAACCAGACCCAAGAGGAGGAGGGGGAAACAAGCCTAGTGTCCCCAGAGGCCTACATCGCAGATCAAGAAGGATAGGGGTTCAAGTGCATGCAAGTGACCCTATGGCGTGTGCAGGGGTCTAAAATGAGAAGATATGTTAAGATTGTTGTTATTTATAGTATTGAAGGAAGTTACCACCTCTAATTTGAAATTCTTGGAATAAGCTTTCACGTGACATAAATGCATTATTTTTTAATAAGTGATGCAGACGGTCAATTCCACTTTCTTCCCATGTGCTGCAGTAAATGGGTATTTTGGTAATCTCAAAATCGGGATTGTGCCAGATATGGGAAGAATTATATGGTGCTGACTGAGATTGTGTGGTTTCTCAACTTTTCCACCAAGCTGATAAAGTGGCTGCAATAATCGGATTCTTAAAACAATTGTGGCGTTTGAGACTTGTGCTGATAAATGGGAGGTCGGAAAGTTTGGTACTATTGCAGTCTGTCTGTTCTAGTTCCAGCCAAGATTGTTGTTCAACATTTGGATGTAACAATTTAATGAGGTACTATATTTGGCTAGCTAAGTACTAGTGTTTTTTGTTTCTTTGTGTTTCAACTCTGCTTAAGACTCAGCATCTGTTTTAGTGTTTTTATTTTGTTTGAATTGTTTATGATTTGTTTAACGAGTGTTTGAAGTTGGGTGTGTCAAGTCCCCCTTCTGTTTTACCTCTCTGAAGGGGAGCTAGACTAATTCTATTTTTCTTATTTTTAGAATAAAATTTTAAAATGGCAGTCTTGCATTTTAATGTGGGTTTGAATGGGAACATTGAAAATAAATAGTTAATTTGTGGTAATATTTTCATTTTTACTGTAGCTATACGCCCTAAAAGTGAGATGGGTAGGATGTTCCAACATTTTAAATCACAAATTTTTTTCTAAGGTTTGTTGAGATATTGATGCCTAGATATTTGATATTCCTTGTCGGTATAGGAAAGTTTGGATTTTTGGTCCGCAGGATTCCATGAGTTAGTTGTTATAGGGGGTATTATTGATTTTGACCAATTGATAGCATATCAATAATTGCAAGGGTTCTTGTAAATAAAGAAGGATATCTGCGTAAAGATTGATTTTGTGTTCTGACACAGTAGTACAGATACCCGTAATACTAGTGTTCTGCCGTATCTCTATTGCCAGTGGTTCGATAAATGCTGAATGAAATTACTTAATAAACAATATATGATACATCTAATTGTTGCTTCCGCAGTTAGTCTCTTACTGCTTACATAGAGTGGAAGCGCGCCGATCTCTTTTTGCTCACAGCTGGACACATGTATCACACGTCACATGAATCACAAAACTTCCGTTTCTACTGTGCTTATGTCAAAATAAAAGCATGAGTTTCAAAGTGAGAGTCTGTATGTATAGATGAAGTAAAACTTCAGAACAATCCCTGTGGTCTGGATTGGCTCGCCTGACTGGCCCGCAGGCCGTATGTTTTACACCCCTGGTTTAAGCAAGTGAAATATTCTCACACAAAACTGCCACGTAAGAACAAATATTATAAGAGAAAAAGAACATGCATAGTTTGCCTTGGTTATGTTTTAGTTTTTGCAATTGGTTCCATACATCATTAATCGCAGTGGTAATGTCTTCAGTAACAAATGTTAACGGCTGTGTAGGAAAAATAGATAAAATTAACTGAAAACTTCCCCGGGCGCTTCAGCTGCTCCCTGCTCCAGTGTGTTCCACTAGCATGTGTACGTGTTCACTGTGATGGGTTAAATGCAGAGAACAAATTTCATGTGCATGCATGCATGTTCATGACAATAAAAGGTGATTTTTCTTCTTCTTCTATCACCCTTTGAAGGTGTAGTTGTAGTATTTACAATGTAGTGAGGGAGGCTTGCTGAAAGCTAGTTAAAACATTCATATGGGTCATACAAATATAAAAAGTAGTTAACTGCTTTAAAATAAAATGTGTACTTAACCATGCTGATGCGGTAATGAATGTGCAGAGGGTGGATTACTGTAGGTAACTGGGAGGAAAGTCTCTCTTCATATTCATGTTGACTTAATGACACTTTAAAAGACGTGATGCCGCACGATCATCGTGTGATGGTTTACAAATTGTACAATCTTTTGGGAGTTCAAATATGGCCGCAGTAGCTAATCTGGAAGGATTTGAACATTGGAAGTGGAGTGTCACGGTTAATGTGCCACTGTGGACAAATGTAAAATGGGAACCAGTTGTTGGAGAGGTGCTCGTCTGACTAGGTGCAAAACTCTTTGTCCACCCCTTTCACTCTGTCATATGTATTTGCATGGTGTGGAACCCAAATATATTGAAGAGTCTGAGTTGAATTTCCCCTTGAATGATTAGGAGTACAGGGGTACCTTGCTACCCCAAATTACAAGTTCTTTGAGCCTTGTTGCATGAACTGATAAAGCCTGCTCGGGTGAGATGTCTTCTAAGACAACCACAGCAGTCCAGTTGCGATTGATTCAATGTCCTGAGAAATAAATATCACAAAAATCCCATTCTACTTATTTTCTTTTGCTATTTGTAAGCCATATTCATGCTTGAATATATAATGCATGATATGATTTTTGTCTGATGCAGGTTTGATCCCAAGAAGGGTTTCTGGTGCCAGCTGTTGGAGGGCGGGAAGACAAAATGTCTGGGGAAGAGTAAAGGGCGCAGGTACCCTGACATGGACCCTGAGGTATGATCATTCTAACCTTTAACCTTCACTTAGACCAGGGGTGGCCAACTAGTCAGAGACTAAGAGCCACTTTTTTTTCTGTGTTACTGCAAAGAGCCACATACACGGGTACACATGAACATCATCTTTTAATCATGTATGCACGCATACACAGACCTCTGCTCAGCCAGATCTAATGAAAATAACCACACCAACATGATAATATCAGTAATTTTCAACAGTTAACATTGTGTGCACTGTCTCACACACACAAACTCTCATTTCAAGCAAGTCCACAAACAATAATAGAATAATTTTCAATAACATCTTTCTCTTACTATGCTGCTTAGTGAGACTTCTGGCATTCCTTATCTTGAACAATCCTCTTCAAATCTGGCTTGTATTCTGTTGTTGCCACTCTAAGCAATTCTTTCAAATGAGTGTCAGTCAGAACAGATCGATGCTTTGATTTCACATGTTTCAGGGTAGAAAACACAGACTCTCAGACGTACGTTGACCCAAACATGGACAGTATCTTAAGCGCAGCTCGTTTGATGTTGGGGTATTTTTCAATTGGCACACTTTTCCAGAACTCAACGGTCCCTTCCCTTAAAACAGCTTTCAGTTGATCCTCCTCACAAAGGTCGATCATCTCCAACTCAGCCGCAGCCTCATCTGTGACGAGCGGGGCTTTCAAACAGTCTGGCTTCCAAGCCAGCTGATATGATGCAAGCGTTACGGTCTCCGAGTGTTTTGTAAATGTTTTGAAAAACTGCACCTGCTTTTCAAAGCGACCAACTTGTTCTTGCGAAGTTCAGTCCCTTTTGGAAATTCCTGTTCGATGTTAGGGTGGAGTGAGCTGAAGATTTGAAGCTTTGAAATGCGCTAATGCTGCGTGACATATAAGGCAGATCGGCTTGCCATTACGTTTAACAAAAAAATATAAACTCTCCCACTCTGGCAAAAACGTCCTGTGTTCTTCTTCATATTTTCGTTTGGCTGTGCTTTTTTTCCCTGCCATTTCAAGAGGTAACTTGACGGAAATTGTTTACAACACAAATGATGTCACACCAAAGATTCTCTCGTCGCTCGTTTGACGTCACTCAAACAGGCTTACATGGTCAGTGTGCCATCTAGCTGTAGGGGGAGTGAATGACAGCGCCAGCCAAGCATTTTTGACGCATGTCATGTGACAGCTCCTGAAGAGCCGCATGAAACTAGTTAAAGAGCCGCATGAGGCTCGCGAGCCGCGGGTTGGCCAGGCCTGACTTAGACAATAGGGACAAAAATATTGGGAATCCTGGCTGGTTAAACTTGAGTGAAAATGAAAGAAAATATGGAGTTGGTTGGCTATACCAGCTTCAACTCTCCTAGAAAGACTTTTATATATTATTCATTATAAATTATAATATTTTGGGGTGTGTCAGGTATTTTGAGTGAGAGCGTGTGTTTGGTGGGGTTTAGGTCAGGGTTGTCTGCAACAAAACTAATAACAGCACTTTATTGATTTTGTGTTTCAAAATTTGGATGCATAGAATTCTCCAAAATGTCTTTTGTAAGATCATGATTAAGGCACAACCCAGTTTGATTGATTAACTAATCTACTCCCCCCCTCTCCTTCAGTCTTTGGCGTTCCTCAGGGAGTACTACAGGGATCACAACATTGAGCTGTCCAAGCTGCTATACAGAATGGGCCAGCCGCTCCCCAGCTGGCTCAGAGAGGAGCTGGTCCACACCAGGTAGCAGTCCAACCGGGGAGAGAAAAGCAGTCCCGCACGTTCATCACCTCAGCGCTGGCAGAGTAAAGATCACACCACCATGATGGAGACCGTAATTCTACAAGGATCTGAGGATGGGACGTCCAACTGGAAGTCAAAGCAATCACTTCTTCATTCTGTTATCTTCTATAACGTGTAGGAAACTAATGGGCCAGTGAGCAAGAGGATCCACCGATGGAGCGCTCCTCTCTCTGAGCTTGGAGATGCCGTGAACCCTTCGGTATGATATGTCAGGACCGCGGCTGTCCTCTTAACGCCCCTTAGGAAGAAGTGTGATGAAGAGGATTGCTTGCTCATCCCCTCCCTCACCATGGTCGAACCTTCTCTCCCATGTGTGAAGTTGAAGAAAAGCGCACGGATGTACCGTGTACAAAGGCTGAGTTTCAGATTCAGTCTTGACATTTTCAGTTCTGGAAATGGTGCGCAGCCGAAACCAGCGCCTAAGTGCTGTCTGTAGTTTAAAGCACAGAGCTTTGGGCTGACTGACAAAAAGAAATTTGTTGTAAATGCCTTTTGAAAGATGAGGATGGTTGGACATCTGGCTGCATGTTGTAGCCTGTTTTTGATAGGCCTTGTTAGAATCTTGTAATTTCATTTACAAAAACCAGGACAGAATCTCCACGGAATATTACCATTTGGACTTTTTTGGTTTTCTTACTGTTTTTTTTGTTTTGTTTTACTCAGACATTGTTCTGTAGAGTTGTGATACTTGTAGAATGTACCGAAACTAAAAATCAGATTCCTCCTTCAGGCTGGATGCAGAGAATGTCAAAGTGCTGCCTGCTGTCACTTGAACACTGAATGGGCGAAAGCAGGAAGTGATGGACTCATGTCGAAAGCACAATATTTAACGGTACTCAACATACATCTAACTGGATAGCACACAAGCATTTGGTTCCCACTACAATCTGTGAAGATCATAAGCTAGCTACTCTGTGTAAAGAGCAAAATTTCCCTTGCTTATATTTTCTTTCATTTTATGTAATGAATTAGTCAGTGACGGAGTGTAAAAAGATCTCTGAAAAATGTCAAGTTGTCAAGGCAAGCCTTCCCACAATAAGCCCAGCGGCACCGCACCAGACGTGTTTTGTTTTGGGGTTTGAAGGTGTTATCACCGCAACTAGATGTCAAAAATAGATAACAAAAAGCTGCTCTACTGCAATAGTTTTGTACAAGGTTCTGACGTAAGAAAAGAAATGCACACAGCAGTCGTTTTCATTTCTTGACTTTGTAAATGTACATAACTGGCTCCCCTTTGATAGACCTAAATTATTTGAATGTCTTTGGCTCTCCATTGGTGTGCGACGTCAGTGCTGTAGGGAAAATCAACGCAATTGCTTCCTCCCATGTCTTCTCACTGCCAACTTGTCTCTCCATGTATAGTATTAACGTGATAACACATAACAGCAATGATGGTACTAATATCCTGGACTGTATGATAAAGATTTGTAATTGTTGTCAATAATTTTTACAGTGTAACTAATATTGTCGGTGCTTTTTAATTTGCAAATAAAACACCACTGTATTTTTCACAATTGGGATGTTTTTCCCCTCTACTCTTTCACTTCCGTCTTTTCTTGCTGAGGAATTCACTTTCAGTTTCAGCTTGCGAAATGAGAAGATGGTCTTTATTTCCCTGAACCTTACGGGAATTGTTCTATTTGGTAATTACATACAGTGAAGCCCTAGCAAATGTATATCTTTACTATGGATTTTTATTTTATTTTTTTAAATGTGCTGAGAGAAAATATGCTATTTCAATTATTTTTATTTTGACAAAAAATTCTCTGTCCACAATTATTTACACTATTTCTCCGTGCATCCATATCTATTCTAAATTTAAAGTTGCCTTGTGTTCTCGATCAGGGATTGTCAAAGTGTGGTATAAGTACTACTAGTGGTACGTGGGCTTCCATTAGTGGTAAGCAAAAGAATCACTGCCTACATACAGTTCAGTTGTATTTATAACATTGCGCTGTCCTGTATTTATTAATTTTTAGTACAACACATTTGTATTTACTCTTCAAGAACTTTGTTCTTAAACTTATTTAGGTACAGTTTTGTTTAACTTTTGTGTTGTACATTTTAATTGAATCATTAAGTAGTTTTCTTTATTTTCCTATATTTATGTCCAGTGTTTATGTTCCAACTGCGTAATGGTACTGAGCCTTAGAATATTAAATAGGAATACAACTTTCATTTCTCATTCTTGGACAATTACAGTTGTGCTCAAAAATATTATGCCAATATTTTTTAGCATGACTGTATTGTCTAATATATACAGGTATTCAGTTAGTCCAAAAAAATCCCTATTCACTATTCTGGAAATTAGAAAAATGAATGAAAAATCCTAAAACGGGGAAGTTTTAGTCTAATTCTATGTCAGAAAGTCAAGACTAAAAAGCATATCTTTTTATACAGTCATGCACAAAAATATTGGCACCCTGGCCTGCTATGCTACTGTATTTTAACTTGGAAGAAGTCAACACTTACTTCAACTCTCTACATCCTTATGATCTTCTATAACTATCACTATGAACATCAATATAATACTCTAGTAATATAAGATGCACATTTATTCCTATGTACTGTACACTAATACAAATTATACCAGCAGCTGCAGTATCTTGGATATTAATGAAGGAAAAAACAGCAAACAATGACTAAACCAGAGAAAACAAACACCTACATACAGACCGTTTCCAAAAAAATTCGAATATCAGTTTATTTTCAGAATTCCATTCAAAATGTTAAACTTTCATAGATAATAGATTCAGGGCCCACAATTTAAACAATTTCCAGTATTTATTTATTTTTACATAATTTGGGCTTCCTGCTCCTAAAACCCACGAAATGAGGAATTTAAAAAAAAAAAAAAAACAATTTGAATACTGTGAAGAAATCACTATGTACTACTTAGTTTTTTTTGTAGAAAAAGAAAGCAATTAGGGTCACATTAATTAAATCAAAATATGGTACATTCAAAACGATTTGTTAATCTTCAGTACTTGGTTGGGAATCCCTTTGCTTTAATCACTGCCTCGATCCAGCGTGGCATTGAGGTAATCAGCCTGTGGCATTCCCTGTGAGTTACGGAAGCCCAGATTTCCTTGATGCTTGCTGTCAATTCTTTGTTTTTGGGTCTGATGCCCCTCATTCTCCTCTTGATTATACCCCATCGATTCTCAGTGGGGTTTAGAGTCGGCGTGTTGGCTGGCCAGTCAAACATTGATGGCATGGGCATCAAAACAGGTTTTGGTGCTTCTGCTGGTATGGCAGGGGCCAGGTTCTGCTGGAAGATGAAATCAGCATCTCCATACAGAGCCTCAGCAGAAGGAATCAAGTCCCTCCAGAACATTCTGGTAGACTATTTCTGTGACCTTCGTTTTAAGAAAGCAGAGTTTACCAACACCTGCACTGGACATTGCACCCCACATCATGACTGACTGTGGATATTTCACACTGGACCTCAAGCAGCTTGGGTTCTGTTCTTCACCAGTCCTCCTCCAAACCTTTGGACCTTGATTCTCGAATGAAAGGCAGACTTTACTTTCATCAAAAAGAGGACTTTGGACCACTGGCCAACAGTCCAGTCCTCCTCCCTCCTTGGCCCAGTTGAGACGCTTCCTACGTTGGCTCAGGCTTAAAAGCGGCTTGACCCTAGGAACCAGACAGTTGTAGCGCATCTCCCTGATGCGTCTGAATGTGGTGGTTTTTGAAGCTGTGACTCCCGCCTCATTCCACTCTTTCTGGATCTGATAGATTCTTGAATTGTCTCTGTTTTGGTAATCTGCTGAAGCCCACGGTCATCTCTCTTGCTGGTGCATCTTCACATTCACATTTTGTCCTTCCACTACACTTTCCATTGATATGCTTGGACAGAGCACTCTGTGAACAGCCATCCTCCTTAGCTATGAACTTTTGTGGCTTACCCATCCTATGAAGGGTATCAATGATGGTCTTCTGGCCAGTTATCAAGTCTGCAGTCTTTCCCATATTGAACCCAACTGAGAGAAGTGAACTTGAAGCAATTTCATGACACCTGGGGAGAAAACTGTGCAGGTTCTTTGAGTTTAGTAGGTGATTAGTATGTGAGACTCAGTTTAAAACATTTATGGCCTGCAAAATTTGGGCTGATTTCTCCAATTTTTGAATTCCTGATTTTGTGGGTTTTATGGGCTGGAAGCCCAAATTATGTAAACATAAACAAATAATTACTTGAAATTGTTTAAATTGTGGGCCCTGAATCCATAATCTATGAAAGTTTGTTTTGAATGGAATTATGGAAAAAAATATACTTTTCCATATTAAATTTTTTTGGAAAGGGTCTGTACATAAAAAGGAATATACATATAAAATGCGTTGTCCCATATATTAATATTTATATTGAAAACTACCTTTCTGATATTTGGTGATTTTTATTTTATTTTAATTTTGTTAACTGGTTTATGTTTGGACATTGTTTCAGCTCTGTTTCATATACTGCATTATTTGATATGCAGATTTATTGTTATTTTTATTGTAGTTCAGCATTTTGAATACTAAAATTTTCCATGTCCCAGAATTTATAACCCCCCCAATCTTTCTTGAAACATTTTCTGTAAATTGCTTGGTAGTAAATTGTTTCTGGCTTTGTAAAGAAGTTATCATTTGAAATTCCACTTTATAATTAATTTTTATTATTTTAGACTTTACAAATAACTGGTTGGTATGTTCAAGATAACCAACTTTATGCACTACTCTAACGGCTCTTTTTTTGCAGCATGTAGAGTGGATGAAGTGCACTTTTATACAGTATCTATTGACGCTGGCCCCGACACCTCTTGTTTTCCTTTGGGCTTGTCGTGTTAGAGGTCACCACAGCGTGTCATCCTTTTCCATGTAAGCCGATCACCTGCATCGTCCTCTCTAACACCAATTGTCCTGATGTCTTCCCTCACAAGATCTATCAACCTTCTCTGAGGTCTTAGGCTCGCTTGCCTTGCAGCTCCATCCCCATCAACCGTCTACCAATATACTCACTATCCGAACCATCACAGTCTGCTCTCTTTAACTTTGTCTCCAAAACATCTAACCTTGGTCGTCCCTCTGATGAGCTCATTTTTAATTTCATCCAACGTGGTCACTCCTAGAGAGAACCTCAACATCTTCATTTTTGCCACCTCCAGCTCTGCTTCTCTCTTCAGTCTTCTGTCTCTTCATTGCCACTGTCTCTACTCTGTACATCATGGCTGGCCTCACCACTGTCTTATAAACTTTGCCCTTCATCCTAGCAGAGACTCTTCTGTCACGTAACACACCTGACACCTTCCTCCACCCGTTCCAACCTGCTTGGACCTGTTTCTTCACTTCTTTACCACACTCACGATTGCTCTGGACTGTTGACCACAAGTATTTAAAGTCCTCACTATCTCTTCTCCCTGTAGCCTCACTCTTCCCCCTCCACCCCTCTCATTCATGCACATATATTCTGCTTTACTTCGGCTAATCTTCATTCCTTTCTTTTCCAGCGTATGCATTCACCTTTCTAAATGTTCCTCCACCTGCTCCCTGCGTTTACTAAAAAGAGTTTTGCTTTAGCCATTATAGAGATACCTATAGATATTTTAGTGCCGATGTACAGTATTTTGTGTGAGCAGACTTCCAGCAGATTTGGTCATGTATTTTAACCCCAAGGAATGTGATTTCGTGCACCCTTTTCCAAAACAACCCCTTCTATCTGCACCCATGCTGGATGATTTGTTTTATTGCTACCTCATACAATAATTTTTGTCTTTGTCAAATTTAGTGAAAGTTTATTTTGTCAAACCAGTTTCTAATTTTGATGAATTATGAGTTAATGGTGTTCAACTGTTGCTGTCAATTTTCACCTGCACTAAATGTATTTGGGTCACCTGCCAATAATATGAATTTCAGTAGCTAGCTAGCTACTAGCTAGTGGGTCGGTGATGCTTTTTTTGTACTGTTCGTGTTCATTTTTATGACAAATGTTCATTGAAATTAAATGGGAGGCTGTCAAAGTAAGTGGATTTGGGAAACTTCTGCCTTTACCAACAAGTGATGCGGCGCTAAACTGACGAATCACAGCTTGTTATTACTAAGCCCCGCCTACTTTTTTTTATTTTTTTCTCTGTCTCATCCTTTTCGGTTCCTCTTCCTTGTTTTAAGAGAAGCACTGTACTGCATTTATATAGGAAAACTCTGCCCTTGTCCCAGTGTGGGTGCAGTAGTGTGACGGGAAGAAGCCTCGAGAGAATCAAAAGACAAATGGAGGAGATTGGTGAAAATGCTCCCCTTGAAAGGGCAGGCAGTGCTGACAACCTGATTCGTGTTGAAAGATCCAGAAGGTGAGTAATGGTACCAGTTGAGCTTCGAATTTTGTCCCTTTTACCATAAAGGCTAAATCAAATGTATTTTGTCACTTTGTTTCCCCAGACTTGTCATTTGGCTACACGTATTTTGTTTGTTTTTGTACGACTTTAACATTATTTTTAAATGAAGTGGTAATTAACACGAGAAACAAATTGGTATGTTTTGTTTTTCGTAGGCGAGTTTCATACTTTCGTTTTCTATTTCACAAGAAAAAGTTGTTTCAAAAAAAGGCAAAAATGTTATGTACCCCAGGATTTTTTTCAAGGTGATAAAAACACCTTAGTTTGATTGATAGTTTGAATCAATTTGAATCTTTTTGTTTTCAAACGGTTGAATTTCACAAAGTACTTCCTCTTAGTAGGCGATTTAATTAACCTGGCAATTAGATGATTACCATAAAAATGGCAGAACGTTTTAATACATAAATAGTACATACGAATCTAAACAATATACTATATATCGTGGACCCCGAGATACGTCATTTTGAGGTTACGAACGCGGCGCGACATAAGAACACGTGCTTGTATGATAATTATGGCCTGGAAGTGTTTTCATACAGACGTTTACTTTAACTATTGACTTCACTACTGTGTTGCCATACCTCCATAGGTTATTAATAGATAACTATTTCTAATTTATTGTATTTTCTCATTAAATAAGAACAAAACTAAATTTATTATTGAATTAATCAATAATACATTGAAATCAAATTAAAAACTAAAAGGTGCTGTTAACATTAGTGAAGGTATTGTTTTTAATTAAATAAGAAACAAATATTAATTAATCAACAATTGATGTAAAACTAATAAAATTAAAAACTAAAAATGTACATTAGTGAAGGTAATTTACAATAGCTACTCAGACATCTGGTGTCTTTTATATTGAAGTGACTCCACTAAAATCACACTGACCTATTTAATCATGTATACTGTAAATGATGATTTATTATTATTATTATTTTTTCCTCCATTATGCCACCTCAGGGGCTCCAATAGCTACGCCCTGAAGGTGGCAGGCCTGACTATGCTGGCATGCCTGCTGCTGGCCAGTCAAGTGTTTGTGGCCTACATGGTGTTTGACCAGAAGCAGCAGATCCAAATGCTCCAGAAGGACTCTGACAATCTCAACAGGCAGCTGCACGCAGCTCGAGGTAAAATAATTATGCAACACCGAGTGGTCTGTGATTGGATGAACTAGCAGTGAAAGACAGGGTGTTTTAGTAAGGAAGATTAGGGAACTGGAGTTCAGATATAGTTAGTGGTAGTTTCATCCGTCGGTCATCACGAGAGAGCTAGAGGGTATCCCAGATAATTTGGGACTTGCATATTGGACTCTTCGCCATTCAATCACGACGTTACATTGTGGGTGGCCAGCAGGACGCTCATCCCCCCGTTACTATAATTTCGAAACACAATTTGTCAAGCGTTGGATTGTTGGCCCACCAATAGGGACCATGATCTAAAAGGAGATGTGAGTGAAAATAAAAAGAGAAGGGAAGGTGTGAAGGTTATGCTCATCATCCGTTCTCATTAATTTGAGTTGAACCTGCAGCAATGATCATCCTTGGCGACAATGAATGCAAGCTTTGCTAGTTCAGCTACTGTTAACTCATACATTATGAATATAATTAAGTGTTGTTGAAAAACAATACATACTTTATCAACTATATTTGTATGGCTTGGCAGCAGCTGAGACTTATAACGCGGAAATCCTGCATGAGTTGAGTAAGTGGGTACCAAGCACGAAGTGGGCAGCTACTTGAACATTATTTGACAAAACTATACACACTGCGATTTCAAATCCACCTGTTTTGAGAGCCTTATGCTGGTTTTTTGCCTTTTGCATTCAATCGACAAACTGCATAGATGTCAAATTAAAACCACATCACAGTAGAAAAAAATTGATTCTGATGGACGGGGACCTTTAATTAACCTAACATGCATATTTTAGGAATGTGTGAGTAAGCCGTAGTACTTGGGAAAAACAGACGAAAGCACGGGGAGAACATGTAAACGTCACACAGGAAGGCCTGACCAGAGATCTGAACTCAGAAACTTGACTGTGAGGCAGACATGGAAACCACTACATACTGTGCCACCTGATGATTGTTTAATGTTGTTTATACCAATGTTTTCCAACCTTTTTTGAGCCAAGGGACATTTTCTACATTAGAAAACATCTCATTGCACACCACCAAACAGAAATGTCATACAAAGTGGATACACAGTTTAATTGTATCTTCTGCAGTCCCATGGATGAGTGTTGAATTGTTCTGCCTGTCACTATACGTCGCCAGCATAGATACAGTAGTATAACAAAGATACATCATTTGTAGTAAATAATTTTTGAACCAATTACACAAATTGGATTGGATAATAATAGCACAGGCGGCACGGTGAACGACTGGTTAGCACATCGGCCTCACATTTCTGAGGACCGAGGTTCAAATCCCGGCCTCGCCTGTGTGGAGTTTGCATGTTCTCCCTTTGCTTGCAAATTCTGTCAGGGTATGTAAACTTATGAGCACAACTGTACATATATGCACTCATACGTACCCCTGTCATTTTGGAATGAAAGTGTAGGCTACACATTTTTTATAACCACTAGGTGGCGGTGGCATATTAGAATGAAAGTGTACACCTTTTTTATAACCACTAGGTGGCGGTGGCATATTAGAATGAAAGTGTACACCTTTCTCATAACCTCTTGGTGGCGATTGCATTTTGGAATGAAAGTGTACAGCTTTTTCATAACCACTAGATGGCGGCATACATTTATAAAATGTGAAAGTTTTTCTATTTGCCCCTATAGCTATGTATAATGGGCACTATTGACTTTTGACAAAAAAAATTTGGGGGGGGAAATGTGCATTATACACGAGAAATTACGGTAATTATGTTGCAGTCAATATATTGCAACGGGTCGCTTTTAACTCAAATTGAATTCATAACAATTGCGATGGTTCCTTCTCTCTTGGAGAGCGTACAGGAGGGGAGATTGCAGTGGGAAAAAGATGACTTTCAACCATTAAAACGTGCACTCGCGCAAGTGCGAAAAGACAAAATTTGTAATCGCACAAGCCGGAAAAAAAAGGTTGCATATGAAACCAATTTGGTCGCAGTCTCGAGCCTTGTAGTATTACAGCAAACAAGCCACTATGACCAAAGATACAGTTAGCACATAAACACTGAGGAAAAGAGAGTCGTTGAGCAATGTAACGGTATGAGTAATGGAGAGACAATGACAATTGTGCAACTGATGCAGTGAGTCGTCAAGCAACATAAAGTGACTAGTTGTGCAATAATTCTAATATGACAATTGTGCAAAGTTTGTCAGATAGCGAACTGTTCTGGAAAGAAAAAGCTTAGCATGCTTGCTTCAAGCTGTTTATTAATCACTCTTGTAAAATATGTACAATATTTGTATGTGGAAAGTGAGGAATGAATCCAAATCCAGTTTGACATAATTTTTACTAAAATTCATTTAACGTAGCATAATTTGACTGCAACAACATTCTTAGGACAGAATATCAGTTTTAAACCTGTCCCCACAGTGGCTCCAATAAAGATGCGTGAACCAATGAACAGCTTCCCTATGATGCATGCGTTTGTGGATTTGGACTCGGTGGCGACCGAGGCACCTGTGAAAGTAGGTTCTACCCCTTGCTCCCTGAAATACATATAATTGGAACATTTAATGAAAGTTGGGTGGTCACAACTGCATGCCCATTTGAAATATTATAACACAGTATTATTGTAAATGTCTAATATTATAATGATCCTTTTGTCTTCACATCGCAGCAAGAGAAGAACAGGGATTCCGTTGGCATGGATGAAATGATTGGGCTCTTGGAGGTAATTTTCACACAGGACCAACCCCCCCCAAATCCTAATTTTAACTAATCGAGTGAAGTGGACAATTTTAGGAAAACTTTGAGATGCCCAAGTTGAACGGCACCATACTGGCCAACCTGCAGAGCCTAAAGAAGCAGCTGAACAAGACTGAGTGGAAGGTGAAGCAGCCATGTTCAGAAATGAGAGAGCGCACGCACACAAAATTTTATTTATTTTAATTTGTTTTAAAAAAAAATTTTGCAGGGCTTTGAATCTTGGTTGCGCAACTGGCTCATCTTCCACATGTCCCAGCAGATGCCTATAACCGCAACAGGTGAGCAACTGTCTCCCCATAGAATCTTCACTCCACCGTGTGTAGATTTCGAAGCCGTTTGGAAGATAGTAAACAATTCTTCAAAAAAAAAGAGGCTTAAAGCTGTTTATTACCAACCTGAGTTGAAGTTTATTGTCAAACTGAACATAAAACAAAGAGACGACACATTTTGTATTCAAACCTATCATATAGCTTTGCCTTAGATAAGTTCTTTCCATTTCCATTTTCTGAGCCACTTATCCTCACAAGGGTCACAGGAGTGCTGGAGCCTATCCCAGCTATCATCGGGCAGGAGGCGGGGTACACCCTGAACTGGTTGCCAGCCAATCGCAGGGCACATACAAACAAACAACCATTGGCACTCACATTCACACCTACGGGCAATTTAGAGTTGTCAATTAACCTACCATGCATGTTTTTGGGATGTGGGAGGAAACCGGAGTGCCGGAGAAGAAAACCCACGCAGGCACGGGGAGAACATGCAAACTCCACACAGGTGGGGCTGGGGATTGAACCTCGGTCCTCAGAACTGTGTGGCAGACGCTCTAACCAGTCGGTCACCGTGCCGCCGCTTTAGATAAGTCTGTTTGGCTTAATGCTAGCTTAATGCTAACAAACAACGTGAAATTCCATAGATGGGCTAATCAATAGCATAAGTGTTGCTGTGTTGTAACCCTTCAAGCAATGGATATTTGAAAACAAATAGTGTACCAACACGTAGACTGATATAGCAATTCACACAGGCATATAGTCTTGATTCTCTGCGATGAATGACTAATATTACTGTGGTTTACTGAACAATTGTGTCTTCTTTATGTATATCCCCATGTCTGTATTATACTGCCCACAGATGGGCATGGCGGGCAGACCATCAGGAGCAGCACAATGTCCATTAGATTGAAGCAAAAAAATAATAAATTATACTTCACATTCTGTTTTATGTCATTACTTCATTTTTGCATCTAGTGCTATATTATATTCTGTGTGTGCTATTTATTTAGTAAGAAACACAACACAATTTTAGATTTTTTTTTTTGGGGCAGTGGAGGCTGGAACAAAGAAATGGAATTTCCATTAAGTTATTTGGGCAAAAATGAGTATTTTTTAGTTCCGAGCGTGGTCCTGGAAAAAAATAAACTTGTATCTCAATGCATAATGTATCTCTATATAATGTATTAATGATGATCAGGTCTTCATTTACAAATTTACTCAGTGCAAAATCTGGGCCTGTTTGATTGAACACAAAGCTATTCTGTTGTATGAATGGCAACAGGTGGATACACAGGTTAATTATACTTTGTCATCTAGTGGAAGAGCATTTGGTAAGTGTTCTGCCTGTCATTATACATCACTGTCATAGTTGGATAAATAAAGAAGACGCATTACTTCCGGTAAATAAAAAAAATAATTTTGATGAAAATGTAATGGTGATCTCTAAAGGCACAGTGGTTGAGAATCCACAATTAAACACACAATCAGTTCCAACATTCTTTTCAACTGTCAGAGTTTAAATAACATTTTCCTATAAATTAGTCGAGATGAAATGTTTTTATCCTGCTCACTTTAGCTGGTGACAAATCGTATCCCGAAGAAATTGAAGAACTGAAGATGGGCATGGGGGGCACGGTGGGCGACTGGTTAGCACATCTGCCTCACAATTCTGAAGACTGGGGTTCAAATCCCGGCCCCGCCTGTATGGAGTTTGTATGTTCTCTGTGTGGGTTTTTTCCGGGTACTCCGGTTTCCTCCCACATCCCCAAAACATGCACGGTTGGTTAATTGAAGACCCTAAATTGTCCGGAGGTATAAATGTGAGTGCGAATGCTTGTTTGTTTCTATGTGCCCTGCGATTGGCTGGCAACCAGTTCAGTGTGTACCCCGCCTCCTGCCCGCAGTTAGCTGGGATAGGTGCCCCTAGTGAGGATAAGCGGTTAGATAATGGATGGAATTGAAGTAGGACATGTACTAAGCATGTGTTCAAGGGATTAATACTCTTGAAAGCATTTTTTTTTTAAACTCTTCCTTCTCCCTTTTACAGTTTGAAGAAGAAGTGAAGCCAAGTGCTGGATGTTTCTTCATCTTCATCTGGTTGATATATGCATGATTATCATTTTGCTTCATATATTGTAATGGAACTAACTGCTTTAGTGGGGCCACATTATACACAATTGCTTGTTACGAGGGAAGCTTTCTTTCGTTCTCAATACCATTTTCACCTAAATATCAAAATAAATCAGTATACTTCTCAGTTTTTTGTTTGCCTTTCAAAATGCTTAAAAGGTTTTTTTTGTTGTTTTTTTAAACACTCTTGGATTTGATCCCGTTAGATTGGGCTAGCATAGGCCTACTTAAATGACTGAGTGTATTTTGTTTGTCTGGCAATGGGGATAGTTTGTTTTGTTGTTGATTTGTGCTTTTACTACATCATGATGATTGACATTGTGATGCAGAAAAAGTTACACAAACAATTTAGTTTATTCTTTCATACAAACCTACATGTGAAATATATGTTGCAAGGCTTGGGTGAATAAGTTTAAGAAGTTGGTGAAGAACTTTATTTTGGTGGAGGGAATTGCAAATAAAGTTTTGTTCGACTCTATTGTGCCTCTTGGACTCAATCCTTTTTTATCATCAGTTTATCTTTGTTATAGTCCTGCCCTAGTATCCAGCTAAAAGAAAACCTATGTATGAGATCACTTTGTTTCAGAATTGCTTTCTATGTACATGTATTGTGGTTTGAAATCATTAAGAGCATCTCCAGTAGTTAAATGTGGATGATAATAACAAGCCTAATGAAGCTAGTACAGCCTAATGAAGCTAGTACAATAAATATATGTAGAAATATAAAATACAGTGTGAACGTCTACACAAAGTTACGTATATAATTTAATACTGTAAAAAAAACAAAAAACGAGACAATAAAAAAATCGGTGAATTTCATTGATAATTTCGGCTTTTTTTGGGAGCGCAGACATCTTTACAAGGCAGACAGTTTCTTTCTAAAGAGACAAGGGGTTAAGTTGTTGGCTGCCAACATTTTTTACTGTGTACGTTATTCAGTGTCCCGAAAGGAAAAGACTGGCTTTGTTGAGATGGCTGAAGGACGAAAAGATACAGTTGTTCCCAAACAATTGGGGGAACGAGAGATAAAGCGATACGAGGCGCAGATGGATTTATCAGCGTCACTCAACCAATCGGAGGAACAAAATGAGATGAGGCAGCACTTTCAATCTCCCACACTCCTCCATGCCCCATTGGAGCAAAGCCCATTGCAAAACTCACTCTATACTAGGCTTTACACGATCAGGATTTTTGGGACCGATCAGCAAGTTTAAAAAAAACGATAACCAATCACCGATCCGATCACAAGATGGAGTAACGTGTCTATTTACATGACTTGTTCAATTATTGTATATACTTGTGTACTGTATGACTTGTTCAGTTATTGTATATAATTGTGTACTATATACTGAGTACTGTATCTTCAAAATTATTCTCTAGCATTTGAGAAAAAAGTTAAAACATCAATGACCTCCAGGCATTCAACGATTGGCCACTGACATAAGTTTAGTTCAAATCAACATTACAACATGACATAAATAATGGGTTCTAACTTACTGTAATTACATTACTTTAACAAATACTGTTAATGACATGCTTACTCTAACTTTCAAACTGTCCCGGCTATATGGACGGGTGTTGTCCAGAGTTTGCGTCAGTTTGACTTTTCCTGTTTTGTTTAATGTTCAAACTGATAAACTTCATTGTTTTTAGCAAATAATCATTAACTTAGAATTTTATGGCTGCAACACGTTCCATAAAAGCTGTGACAGGTGGGGAAAAAAACGCTGAGAAAGTTGAGGAATGCTCATCAAACACCTGGTTGGAACATCCCACAGGTGAACAGGCTAATTGGGAATAAAAGGAGCTTCCCTGAATTGCTCAGTCATTCACAAGCAAAGATAGGGCGAGGTTCATTCACCTCTTTGTGAACAAGTGCGTGAGAAAATAGTCGAACAGTTTAAGGACAATGTTCCTCAACGTACAATTGCAAGGAATTTAGGGATTTCATTTACGGTCCATAATATCATCAAACGTTTCAGAGAATCTGGAGAAATCACTGCATGTAAGCGGCAAGGCCGAAAACCAACATGCCCGTGACCTTCGATCCCTCAGGTGGCACTGCATCAAAAACCGACATCAATGTGTAAAAGATATCCTCACATGGGCTCAGGAACACTTCAGACAACCAATGTCAGTAAACACATTTGGCGCTACATCCGTAAGTGCAACTTAACTCTACTATGCAAAGCAAAAGCCATTTATCAACAACACCCAGAAACGCCGCCGGCTTCTCTGGGCCCAAGCTCATCTAAGATGGACTAATGCAAAGTGGAAAAGTGTTCTGTTTTCTGACGAGTCCACATTTCAAATTGTTTTTGAAAATTGTGGACGTCGTGTCCTCCGGGCCAAGGAGCAAAAGGACCATCCGGACTTTTATGGACGCAAAGTTCAAAAGCCAGCATCAACACATCTGTGAAGGCACCATTTATGCTGAAAGGTACATACAGGTTTTGGAGAAACATATGCTGCTATCCAAGCAACGTCTTTTTCATGGACGCACCTGCTTATTTCAACAATACAATGCCAAACCACATTCTGCACGTGTTACAACAGCGTGGCTTCGTAGTAAAAGAGTGCGGGAACTAGACTGGCCCGCCTGCAAGTCCAGACCTGTCTCCCATTGAAAATGTGTGGCTCATTATGAAGCATAAAATATGATAATGGAGACCCCGGACCGTTGAACAGCTGAAGCTGTACATCAAGCAAGAATGGGAAAGAATTCCACCTTCAAAGATTCAACAATTAGTGTCCTCAGTTCCCAAACGTGTATTGAATGTTGTTAAAAGAAAAAGTAATGTAACACACTGGTAAACACGACCCTGTCCCAGCTTTTTTGGAACGTGTTGCAGCCATAACATTCCAAGTTAATGACTATTTGCTAAAAACGATAAAGTTTATCAGTTTGAACATTATCTTGTCTTTGTAGTGTACTCAATTGAATATAGGTTGAACATGATTTGCAAATCATTGTATTCTGTTTTTATTTATGTTTAACACAATGTCCCAACTTCATTGGAATTGGGGTTGTACAAGGGACAGAAAGTTGGCCAAAGAAATATGCCACAAAAAAAGTAGAACTACAAACTTAGTGAGGATAAAATGTGAATCTATCAAACCATTGTCTCCGGTTAGCTCTGCGAGACTAGCTCTTTCTAATATCAGGTCACTGAGTAATACATCAATATTGATTAATGTCATCATTACAACCTATGATCTGGACTTTTTGTTATTAAATGAAATGTGGTTAACAGGAAGTAGCTGTTATACCATTTTAAATTAGGCCAACACCAGCTAATTTAAATTTTATGAACAAGTGTCCAATAGAGAAAAAAGGCAGTGGTACTGCTGTTATTTTTAAGTCATTATTTCAGTGTAAAAAAATTATACTGGGTGATTTTAGCTCTTTTGAATATCTAGACTATGAAAGTTATTTTTAATCAGCGCAGCAATTTCTTGAACTTAAATGGACTTTTTGACAAATTTCAATCAGGTTTCCGAACTCATCGCTGTAAAGAATCTGCTCTTATCAAATTGCTAAATGATATAAGGTTGAATACTGACTCAGGAAAGGTGTCAATTCTGGTCTTGTTGGACCTCAGTGCGGCTTTTGATACGGTAGATCATAATATACTGCTGAACAGGTTGGAAATGTGGGTAGGACTAAATGGAACAGTCCTTAAATGGTTCATGTCCTACCAGGAGGAAAGGGGTTATTTTGTAATGTGTTCAATCTCATCGAATGGCAATGACCTATGGGGGTCCCTCAAGAGTCAGTTCTTGGATCCCTCCTGTTCAGCCTGTATATGCTACCCTTGGGTCAAATTCTTCAGAACTTTAATTTAGACTACCATAGCTATGCAGATGACAAACTTTTATATTGAGCAGTGTCTCCAGATGACTGTAGTTCAATTGAAAAGTGGATTGCTGTTAGTAAATACCTGGAGTTACTCTCTTTAAAAACCAAAGACCAAGTTCAAAACCTTGGTGTTCTGATGAGATTCCGACCTGACTTTCAACAGTCATATCAAATCAATTACGAAAACTGCCCTCTACCATCTGAAGAACATGTCCAGAGTGAAGGCTTGTATGTGTCAAGCAGACCAGGAGAAACTCCTCCATGCTTTTATCTCAAGTAGACTTGACTATTGTAATGGTCTTCTGACTGGACTCCCTAAAAAGAGCATTAAACAGCTGCAGCTCATTCAGAATGCTGCAGCTCGGGTTCTGACCAGAACAAAGAGATCAGAGCATATAACTCCAATTCTAAAGTCTTTACACTGGCTTCCAGGCTGCTTTAGAATAGATTTTAAAGTTCTGCTACTGGTCTATAAATCACTAAATGGTTTAGGTCCTGAATACATGAAAAAAATGCTAATTACAATTTAGCTATTGTGCTGCACACAAATGGAATAAGGGTTAGGGTTAGTGACATCAGCCCCAAGTGTGAATGTTTTTAAGTTCAGGTTAAAAACTTCTTTTTTCTGATGCTTTTTAGAGCATTTCCCCTTTCAAATCATATTTCTTGCACTGTACGCTGTTTTAATTGTACTTATATTTATTTTTTTCTTTGTTTTAAATGTTTATAAGCTGTTTTTTTTTTACTTTGTTTACCTTGTTTATGAAATGCGCTATATAAATAAATTAGCTTCTCATCATTTTTGGAGTTACTTGAAATGTTTTATTTTTACCTAATTTGTTAGCCTCGAAAACCTTTGAAACAAAATCTAATATTATACATATAGCACTTAATTCTTTTGTATGATTTTGATGTTGAGACAATTAAGACTCTGCGAAATGAATCCTCATTTAGCAGTGACAAGGAAAGTTAACTAGGGCTAAGTCAACTCCACAGTGTTGAAACATGACAGAAATTAGATTGAAAGCAGAATGTCCTTCATTTTTATTTCTGCCTTATCCAATTATCTAAATCAAATTATACTGTATTCATGGCTGATGGCTGAAATGACTTTGTACCATGTGTCTTTCACTAAATTCAACCTTTCTTTTACAACTTTGTAACCATACTCCTATCTTTAGTGAAAGTATGTTCTGTGTCCTTAATAATTTAGAAGAGTGTAATATAATCCATGTATCCTAGTGGAGATGCAGACATAAGCGCAGCATGGCCTCTGTGGACATGAAAGACGCTGTGAGTATTATTTTGTTGCAAAATGGCAGATTTTTTATTTTTTAATGTTAAGTTTCTGGTGACCTTTTTCCCCACAGACGTTAATGAAGGAGGGTGAAGCAGTAAAAGTGGGAGTCGTAGTAAACGCAATACCAGGTAAGGGTCATTGCTAGAGCTACAATCTAAAATACTGGAAGTTAGTTAAATTTGTGGCAGCATGGTGAACTAGTGTTGAGCACATCTGCCCACTTTCAAGTTTCTGAGTTGAGTTTGTATGTATGGAGTTTGCATGTTCTCCCCATGCTAGTGTGGGGTTTCTCTGTTCCCACATTTATAAAATGTGTTGGGTTCATTGAAGACGAAATTGTCTGTTTGTTTGTTAGCCTATCAATGCTATCAATGCGAGTGTGAATGATTATTTGCAGAGGTGGGTAGCGTAGCCACAAACTACTCGAGTACTGTACTTTAGAATAATATGGCTCAACTAAAAATAAAAAGTAGTACTCCAACTAATTGAGTAAGAATAAGTAACCAATAAGAATAATAAGTACACCCACCACGAGAATGGATGGCTGCCCTGGTCGCCCATATCAAAAACTGACACTCATGAAACAGCGCAATGTGCTTCTCACCAAGCAGAGGTTACAAAGCCGTTCTTTTCTGTTTTTACCAGGTTTGATGAAAATTAGTCACTGAAAACGGAGACGCACAAGCAATTATTAAAAAAATAAATAAAAACAGCAAGCAGAATGTAGTTCAACGCAATGATGTAAAAGTACAGTTTTGTGGTGACCTACAACTTTGTTATGGCCGCTGTATCCACACTGCTGCTTGCCGTGGACTTTCTCTGTGCCTTCAGGGTGCTAGTGGATGTTATGAACTGCTGCCTCATCAATGCTGTATCTTTTGCTACGTACCCGTGCAAATGGTGACCACGGCTGATGGCAATTGGCGCCCCGTGGCGATTTCCGTCGCCTGAACAGCGCCACGACCCCCGACCGGTATACTGTCCAACACAAACAGGACTTCTCTGCCCACCTGGTAGGAGTCACCATCTTTTCTGAGGTGGACCTGGTGCGTGGCTACCAACAGGTACCGGTACAGCTACAGCCCAAGACAGCGGTCATCACACCCTTGGTCCTTTTTTTATTTCTACGGATGCCTTTCGGCCTCAAGGGGGCGGCACAGACATTTCAGCGCTGATGGACACTGCTGTGTGACATGCCGTTCTTGTTTGTCTACTTGGATGATATCCTGGTGGCCAGCGCGGGTGCAGAGGAGCACCTGGCCCACCTCTGGCTGCTGTTCAAGCGTGTCAGCGAGCACGGCCTCAACGTCAACCCGGCCAAGTGCCAGTTCGAGCTGTCGTCCATTACCTTCCTCGGGCACCACGTCACGCCACAGGGAGCCGTCCCCCTTCCCGGTAAGGTGGACACCGTCACCAGAGTCCTACGCCCCTCCACTGTGAAGTCCCTGCAGGAGTTCTTGGGCACGGTGACATTTTATAACTGAGTCATTCCCCACGCAGCTCACCTCATGCGGCCCCTCATATGAGGTCCTGTGGGGCAAAGTGCCCCAGAATGAAGTGCACTGGTCACCCGGGATGGAAGAAGCTGCCTACCGCAGCCCTGCTGGTGCACCTTCTCCCACCGCCTCCCTTCCCCTCACGACAGACAAATCTGACTCCGCAGTGGGAGCAGTGTGCAACCGCCTCATGTGGGTCATACTGGGTCTTTGCTCTGCCCCCAAGGAGGACCTCCAGACCTCATCTTTTGAGCTGGTTTACAGCCAGCCATTACGTGTCCTGGGGGAGTTCCTCCTGGATGCTGGAGCCCCCTGGTCTGGTGTCCGGGGTTTTGCCAACGCCTTTGTCCCCATCCCGACATCTTACCCCTGCCTCCTCAAGTCCCATGCGCCCGCGGACCTATCATCAGCCAAGTACATCTTCATCCGCCATGACAGCCATCGGCTCACGCTGCAGACCCCCTACGAGGAGCCCTTCTTTGTTGTGGAAGCGGGTCTAAGAACTTTGTGGAGGACACGGGAGGTAAACAAGAGTGGATCATGGTCGACCCCCTCAAGCCTGCTCAGGTGGACATTGTTGTGCTGTTGCAGCTGGCCCTGCCCCCACGGCGCGGTGCCCGCCCGCTGCAGTCTCCGGACCCAGCTCCGGCCCAGGCTACGCACCCACTCCTTGGCCCTGACCACCCTCCTGCTAAGCGCAGCCGTTTTGGATGTTTGATCCACCCACCAACACGTTCACTGTTTATCTTGAGACTTTGTGATTGACTCTTCGGTTATGCAGTTTTGTTATGATGAATTGAAATGGCCCTGTGTGGTGACCCACAAAGATGAGGCATTCACCAGGGACCTGTACCTATAAGAAAAGGACTGTAGTTACATGAGTGTCCCGGTTCAAAGAGGTGGGCTGTTTTTTGTTGTTTTACTGTCAATTAGTTTGATGCGGCGAGTAAACCAACACGATGCTTTTTTGTCTCATTATTTACCACAACGCGACAGTTTCCTCTTAAAACACACAGGTAAAACATATGTTGCACACAAGTACGATTTATTTAAAAAAAAATCACCATAATTTCTCGAGTACAAAATGCACTCGAGGATAATATGCACCTCCCAAATCGCCCTTTCACAGCAGATTCTTCCTTGTACCTCTGAATAATATGGGGGCACAAAAAATAAATCTGCCATCTAATAAACTAAGACGCTAAATATGATGCTGTCAAATGTACGCTGTAGCAACAGATATGTGATAACAGATATCAACATGGTGGCGCCAGCATAGGAGTCATGATTCTCTGCGAGCAGTCAAAACTGTTACTGTCCATCCATCCATTTTCTACACAGCTTATCCTCACTAGGGTCGCAGGTATGTTGGAGTCTATTCCAGCTAACCGCAAGCGGAAGGCGGGGTACACCCTGAACTGGTCGCCAGCCAATCGCAGGGCACATATAAACAAACAACATTCGCACTCACATTCACACCTACGGACAATTTAGAGTCTTCAATTAACCTAGCATGCATGTTTTTGGGATGTGGGAGGAAACCGGAGTACCTGGAGAAAACCCACACAGGCACGGGGAGAACATGCAAACTCCACACAGGAGGGGCCGGGGATTTGAACCTTGGTCCTCAGAACTGTGAGGCAAATGTGCTAACCAGTCCCCCACTGTGCCACCACTATGTTACCGTACTATGCATAAATTTGTAACATTAGACCCTATTTATCACTAGAATGAAAGTATATCCTTTTCAAAACCCCAAGGTATATGTCTATACAATGTGACATATTTTGGTCCTTTTTCTGAAACCTACTGTATGTATAATACACACCTCGACTTTTAATGAACGTTTTAGTACATAAAAATGCATATTATACTTGAGAAATTAAATGTAGCGCGTTCCTACCACCCTCTGGTAGTTTGTCTATATGTGCCCTGTGATTGGCTGGTGACCAGTCCAGGGTGTACCCAGTTTCTCTTGCCTAAAGTCGACTAGAATAAGATCCAGCTCACCTGTGACTGTCATGAGTGCAAACTGATTAGAAATGGATGTACGGGGTTGGAATTATATTTGCATAATAGATTTTTCTCTCAAAAGGTAAAGAGTGCGTCTTCATCCATGAGGATGGACAAAGTTTGGACTACATATCAAAAGATAAGGTACTCTCACCATTTCACATTGTTTGCCTCTTACAAACTCAATGCTTCTCCAAACAGCAACTACAGCGCTTGACCTTCGACCAAGCTGTGACTGTGAACAACATGCAGGTAACAAGATGTCTGGTTAATTTGAGCCTGCTTACACAACAGCGCCGAGCAACATGTCCACACATGAAAGCACAGGTTTCAAAATTCCTCCGCCCTTCCTTTATGTGACTCGCGTACAACATTTCCTTGACTTCTGTTCATGACTACCATAACATAACCAGCCATATTTAAATAACAAAATGTTAGGGCAATAATGTAATATGATGGGTGATCGTCAGGGTTCCCACACGGAACACGTTCGCTCTCTAGCCACACGACTAATCCGTACACAAACAGTGCAGCTCGGCTTCTGGCTGGTGCATGTTATGGCTCGCCATACAGTATGTTTGGAAAAAAATCAAATAGCACTGTACAAACCCAACAGCGAGTGGCAGTTAAATAGCCTTTCCCAGGCTCTTTTATAGCGTACTAATATTCACTGCAACAAAATTGCTGTTTCTGTTGCACTGCACCCTTCATTTCCTCAAATAAAGATGTTTATGTTGCACTTTCCTGACGTTGTTGATGTTTTATTTGAAATGTCAATAACTCTACCTGTGTAGACAGTTTGTGTTGCATTTTCCTCCATAACTGTACCAAACTGGGATATTTTTGGCATCTAAAACTTTTGCATGTGGCCTGCAAGGAAAATGTTTGACAACTCTGCTTTAAAGTGAGCATGTTACACTGACAGAGGTTCCATGGGAAGCTCCTGCGGCCGCTCACTGAATGCACGTGTGGAGGTTACAGTGGGTCACTGCTCATATGCGGAGCCTCCATGGAGAACATCAGTACTCTGATTGATGATGTTATCATCAAACAGGTGCGTTACGATTTTGTAACATTCTTTCACCTTTCAAATTTTCACTTAATTGGTCCAAAAATGATCATTTATTGACTGGAAGTTACGTAGCTTTGTTCATCTATCAATGCCAGTAACGTACAGTGACAGGCAGAAGAATTAAATGCTCTTCCACTAAATGGCAGAAGGTACAATTACCCAGTTTATCCACTTGTTGCCAAACATACAACAGAATAATCGCTTTGTGTTCAACTAAACAAGCCCAAATTTCACATTTGAGTAAGTACATTTGTGAGTAAACTGAGATGAGATCATTATTATTTCTGCATATACTGTGTATGTTTTGTGACATTTTTGTTGGGTTGTGCGTCTGCTGTGAGATATTCCTAATGTAAAATGTGTGCCTCGGCTCAATAAAGGTAGGGAAATATCTATATGGTGAAAGTATTATTGCCCACCTTGTGCTTTTTACAGGTGTTGACAAATGCGTTCAGTGGTGTGATGTCACCTGTGAAAGAGGAACTGTTTATCGCTGTGTCCTACCTTCAGGTTTGTTTGTGTGATGCCATAACAAGACAGAGGATTGTCAACACACACACACACACACATATATATATATATATTCTTAAGTTTCATCCAGATGGCAGTACAGTGGACCTCTTGAACCCTGACACACAAACTCTGGAGCTTATCCCCCATCCGGTCCTTGGAGGGTGAGTGTAAATCAGTGATCAGTGATGGCTGTAACCAGTTTTACTCTGACCAACCAATCAGAGGATGGAAAAATGCTGACCTTGTGAGGAAGAATTTGAAATCTGACTCGTTAAAGAAACAGTCCCATTGGTAGTGTAGTTTCAGTTACATCGGCCAGCACTACTGATTCTCAAGGCCCTAGAGAGAGAGAGATTGACATGGGAGCTCAAAGAGGTTGAAATCTGATTGGACTAAAAATAAATAAATGTTGGAAATAAATTATAACAATTTCATGTAACAAATATTACAATTTAGGTTGTAAATGACAGCTCACCACAGATTTAAAATTATGTGCCTTGCCTCAGTAGAGGTTAGGAAACCTTAGTGTGACTAATCCCATCCAATGGCAAACAAACAGACGCATGTTTTGTTTCCATTGCATTGCGAAATTCACTCTTGTTTTTCACTTAGTGTTATCAGAGGTTTGGGCGAGTCGTGCGTGGACTCTGCAGAGGAAGCCTACACTCTCTATAAAACATGCAGGGAAGCACAAAGGGCCAAAGAGGACTTCATTTCAACAAGGTAAGAGGTCAAATGAACTCTGGCTGTGTCTGGCAGGGACTCACCCTGTGTGGTGTTTACACAAGCTATAATCAAGTGTTTGACGGGATCACACAAAAAGACTCACCTTTACCAGCTTGCCCTGCATTTTATTTTTTTATTGACTGCTTTTGTGTTCAGCAGATGTAGTTGGCTGTTCACAGTGGCAGTGGAGAGGAAAGTCCATGAGGGTAAAATGTCCTTGCAGCTCTGTCGTAGCAAACTGCGGGTGTTCAGTCTGGTGGGAGCAGCCAATGAGACGGACCTCATGGGGTCAGTTCACAACAGGCTTTACATTTACATACTAGCCATTATCAAAATTCCAACCAGAATCTATCCCTCCATTTTCATGAAGTTCATATCTCAAGCCAGCACTGTAGATTAATTTAGTATGCGCATTGTGATTTTGCAAACCTGAGACAAATTGCGATGGCAGGCTTTTTTTGTCTTGAAATACCGGGTCTGAAAGGCAGGTGCAAACAGCACCGCTGTGCGTAACCATGACAAGGAGGGCAGGCAAAATGCGAGGCGACAGGAGGAACAAATCTCTTGCTCTCGTGTGAACATTTTGATATGCCACAAAGCATTTGTATTGCAACATTTCGTTGACTCATCAGTGCAATTTTGGAGCTTTTGACTGATCTAAGGACTGACTCGGAGCCAGTCACAAGGAGTCGTGTCATATCACCTATGACAAAACTCCTTTTAATTCTCATTTCCTTGCGTCTGGGTCGTTTGATTTCAGTGCACGGTGACAATTCGTGCTGGCCTTTCTTAGATTAGTTTTACATTTATGCAGTCTCAAGTTTTTAATGCAATGTTACACAGGATGGGCATCCGGGACAAGTTTTATCAAACAAAACATGGCTTTTTATGCGGTTTCTGGCTTCACCCAGATTATCAGTGATAAAAATTCTGTTCCAATTACATCACTTACAACTTCATAGGCTATAATGGTTCGAGTTAATGGTAAAAACTATAAGAGCTACCAGAAGCGCAAAGACCTCTTAAATATGCCTTTTTCTTGCACTTTTACACTTGTTGCCAAAAGCATGCACAATCAGTTACACTGCACAGGTGTCAAACTCAATGCCCAGGGGCCAGATCCGGTCCACTACATCAGTTTATGTTCAAACATGTATCAACTTTCATGATTCTTGCTAAAATCTGTACCAAAATTTCTAATTGTTATAGTATGTAATAAATAACGTTGAGACATAGCTGGCATTTTTTGGTACCAAAACCCTTTTTACACTAACCTGAACAATAATTGAACAAACAATTATACCTGACTTCTGATTCCAGAACTTTTTATTCATTTTTTTTGTTTAATATAATAAAATCCATCCATCCATCGTCTGTACCGCTTTATCCTCACAAGGAACGCGCGCGTGCTGGAGCCTATCCCAGCCATCTTCGGGCGAGAGGCGGGGTACACCCTGAACTGTTCGCCAGCCAATCGCAGACTATAATAATATGATGAGTGGAATAAACATTTCTATGGTTTCGCAGTCATAACGGCCCTCTGCGGGAAACCGTACCAATGTGGCCAGCCACAAAAATGGGTTTGACACCAGTTAAGTGTGTGTGAACAAGCAATTTAGCACCCGCTATTTGGAGTCTTAGTAACTCATTTGCCCTGTGATTAACTGCCAACTAGTCCAGGGTGTAGTTTGCCTTTTGCCCGATGTCAACTAAGATAGACTTTTTCAATGAGTGCCATATACTGTAAAACAAGGGTGAGCAAACTACGGCCACATCCGGCCCGTACATCATTTAGATATGGCCCGCCAAAGGTTGGTACAGAATCGCCCAAATCATATCAAAATCATGACTACATTTATTTGACCTTGTCCTGTAATGCCCAGTGGTTCCACCAGGTAGCGCAGTAGGTACAGTGGCACATTGACTTGAATTTGGCTGTTCTGTTTTTAGTCTGCTACTGCTCTGAACCCTTCTTCAACCATGAGTGGGCCAAAGACAAGAAAAGTCGACAGTGAGTGCTTAGTGTTAAATGTAGAATGGACTACGAAATATTTTTTCACTGAAGTCCGGTCAAAGGCTGTACGTCTAATTTGTTAAGAAAACTTTGCGGTTTTAGAGGAATATAACATCCGCCGTCACTTTTGTACCAAGGATGCTGATTATGCTATCAGCCAATCAACACGGGAACCGATGGCTACGGCTCAGCGGTTAAAATCAAGCTTGCAGGCTCAGCATAACAAACACCTTTATCTGACAAACTGTCACACGGAAACAGCGCCACAGGAGCTGCAGATGGAACTGATTGATCTCCAATGTGACACTGTCTTAAAAGAGAAGTTCAACTCTCAAACTGGATGAGTTTTATTCTTCCTTTAAATGCAGACAAATTTCCAAAAATCCAGAAGATGGCACAGAGGATGCTGGTGGTGTTTGGCACTTCATATGCGTGTGAACAAACTTTTAGTGTGATGAACACCAACAAAACATCCTACAGATCCCAGTTGAGTGATGAACACCTCAGATGTGTTCTGAGAATTGCCACAGCAAAACTAACACCAGACTTAATGATCAACAAAACAACACTGTTAACATTAAAAGTAAATCGAAGTATTAACACTACAATGCCTGTTTTTGTTGTTTATTTTTATATGTAAAAGCATTTGGTCCTGGCTTGGCCCGCCTGTCAAATTTTAAGTTAATGTGGGCCTGAGCCAAAAGGTTTGCCCACCCCTGTTGTAAAAGGTTAAAGAAATGTTTCATTAATACACGATTCCATGTTGTTCATGTCAATTTGTGCTTTCCAGGGTCAACCCACTGCTGAAAGTTATGGATCAAATCCCAAGTGAAGCCACCAAAACAGATCCGCTCTTGCATTTCCTTCTTAGCGATGCACTCACAGGAAATAGCAGGACTGCACTCATCTACTGCATTCAGCCTCAAGGTGCTTTGCTCCTCCCCACGTCCAAACTAACCTTTGCGAAAAACATGAGCCTCATTCCTCATCATTACAGACGGTTTGGATGACGAGACCCGATCTGCTTTAGCTGTGGCCCAAAAAGTGAAGCGTTTCCTGACGAGGGCCTCTGTATGTTGTTGGAGTCCAGAGAAAACACAGCAAGAGATCCGAGGTCGGATTATGGAACTGAGACATGTAATGATGTCAGATGCGTCTAATGGGACGTATAACATCCACAGGCTTGCTGAGCTCATCCAAAGCCTGCAGGTCAATTATATACTGTAACATCAACATTGAACTACATATTGACCTCATAAGTGAGTGGTGCCTTCCACAGATTGTGAAAGAGCAGTCCTGGGAGAAGAAAAGGGAAGAATCTGAGAGGATTAAATTTAAGGTCTGAACCTTCCTTAAATTTGTTTTAACCAGAAGTGTCAAAAGTACTCACACAATGTACTTAAGTAGAAGTCCAGACAATTGTATAAAACAAAATAAAGTAAGAGGCCTGTTTTGACAAAGTATTTGTACTTTACTTCCCCAACAATGCTTTTAACCCCTTCTCCCCCAAAATAAACATTTTGTGTTTGTTCGGCAGTTCCGTGTGCCCCAAAAGGGCCAAACGGACGGTCACTTATCTGCAGGTCACAGCATCGATGCCACAAGGGGTTCAGACACCGTGGAATGCTTGCAGACAGAGTTGAGGCAGGAGATGGAGGCACATGTAAGAGGTAACAGGACATTTCAAAATGCAGTCCAATGCAAGAGCTGTATCACAAATTCCACTGATCTAAAGGTAGTTAAATTATACTTTTTATGATTATGGTTGTACAGTAGATAACATTTTTATACAGCCCTGTTCAAATTCCAGGTTTTTGTGACATAAAAATGAGACCAAGATAAATCTTTTAAAAACATTTTCCGCCATTAACACATAGCTTGTAAAACTATTTATTATTTATTTTTAAACTGAGATAATATGGTTGCACAAGTGCGCACACCATCTTGTAACTGGGGGATGTAGCAGTGTTCAGAATGAACCAATCACATTCAAACTCAAGTGAGTCAGCCCATACAGTACCTGCCACCATTTAAAGTGCCTCTAAATAACCCCCCCCCCCCCCCCCCCCCCCCAAAAGTTCAGCTGTTCTCGTAGGCTTTTCTTCATATATATATATTTTAACTTCTATCAAAAGCCTGAAGGTTTTGTTCCAGCTGAAGAAAAACAGCCCAAAACATGATGCTGCCGCAGCCCTCCACGGTGCTACACTGTAGCTATGGCATTACGAAAATCTCCCAGAGATGTGGGGAAACGTGTTACGGCCAATGAAACCAAGGTTGTACGTTTTGGTCATAATTCTAAGAGGTATGTTTGGCGTAAACACAACACTGCTTATCACTAATCTAACCTAGTGGGGAACTAAGTGTTTTATTGACACTTACTATATACACACAGTATGGTTTGTGCCAATTCAAACTGACCTCATTATCTTCATAAAGGCCAACCTTTTGCTATTGGATGCTGTTCGATTAAACAGGTGTACCAAATGTTGTGTGCCTCGTGTCATGTCTGCAGAAGACGGAGGGAGCACGGACAAAGTCCAGGAGAGGGTAACAAGAATCCTGCAGTTGAGAGAAGCTCTCCGAGAGGAAACGATGAAGAACATTTCTGCAGAAAAATGTGACCTCTGTCTTCAAGTAACACGCTTCATCTCACTTGTCTTTTTCATTCTTTTACATAAGCTTTTCTGTACGCATAAGACACTCTCACTATGGCTTTTTTTTTTCTTTAGCTAAATGAGGAGTATCAGTTGGAAGACTGCCATGCACACGAGCGTAGGAGGCAACTGAAGGAGCTCAGCGGGAGATTAATTCAGCAGGAGATGGAGAAAATGGAGAGAGACTTGGCAAGGGAGCAGCTTCCAGTAAGATAATGGGATGAGCTGATAGACTGTATGCATTCCATATTATTCAGTGTGTCATCCATCTTAGGAGAGGATGCTGAGTCTCTTGAGCAAATTCATTAGGAAAATAAGCCATCAATCAATGTGTTTTGGGGGAATTGTGAAACAAACTACAAAACACTCAGTAGTAATAAGAGGTAGGGCACAAATCATCTATTTAAATGTACTTGTTAGAGTGAGGGCGTGCGGAGAGAGCTGCTGGTGATGAGCAGAGAGAGACAAGTTCTGGTGCTGCAGATGGAGGCGCTGCGAGAGGAGGCCCAGCAGGCCCACAAGGACCTACAGGAGCAGCGTCACAACCACCAAAGTGAGCTGCGACGTCTGAGGGAAGAGAGCCTCCAGGTGGGTCCAACTGTGGAAGTCAGTTAGCAACATATGTAGACAGACAATACAATATTCAAAGGCAGTTATTTTTTGTTTAGTTTGAAAAAGGACCAATATTACTGCAGCTTCAGTCAGTTGTAACTCATCTTCGTCATTGTCTGTATAACGCTGCCCCCAAGTGGCCAAGGTGTGCAGACTGGAAGTACGGCTCTTCCACACAGACGCAACCAATCAGAGGAAAGGGGACAGTCTTAGCCAAATATGGACAAAGTGGATACAAAACTGGGTCAAACAGATGTAGCTGTCAGACAAAACCAAGGTGTTTTTATTTTATTTTTTTAATTGAATTGAGACTTTCACACTAAGTCCATGTTAAAGAGTCACTCTGTGGATGTGTAAATAAAAATACAGGACCTTAAAGTAACCTTCACACACCAGTTTAAATTATTTTATATTTGCAGCTTTCCCAGAATACGACAACCCTGATTAGCATTAGCAATGAAAAGCCTTAGAAAGTTGAAAAATAAATTGGACGACACACAAAACTGCCTAAGGATTTTGAGGCATGTATTTTGTACACTGTAACGTCACTGAATCACCACTTTGTATTAAAAATAAGAATAAATAAGGAAAACAGCGCAACTGGAAGGGGCAACGCACAACCTGTCCCTTCTGAAATTACCATTGGTTGTTCCCTGAACAGGCCTTTTTTCTTTTTTGGTTTCATTGCGTTCGCAAAACCGCAGAAGATCCTTACTGCTACTTTGATTGTATTAAAGCACTAACCCATATTACCGTAAATTTGGTAGCTCATTTGACACTTGAAATGCCACATAGACTTTTTTCCCCCTTTTCATTCGTGTACATCTGTCTCTGAAGGTGTTCCGGAGTTTTCATGAATCTAGTGAGGATCTGAGGAGGGTGTCAGAGGCCAGATACAGAAGCGTGCTGCTGGAGGCTGTTCATGACGCAGTTAACCAATCTGCTCAAAACCAGCAACTCCAAGCTGACAACAAACAACTGCGTAAAGGTGTTTGTATCTACACTTGCATCACAGAGAGATCATTATATGCCTTACTTATGTTTTGTTTTACAGCTCTGGGAGAGTTGAAGGATACACTAACCAAGCAAGGTGTGCACAAGGCTTCTGTATCCCCCCCAAAACTAGTCTAAACAATGCAAGTGTATGGAAATTAACTGGCCCTTATGGCAATAAAGAGGCAGCCCTCCTGAACAAATGATATTTGCGTCATTATTTGAAAGTCCTCAAACCATCATGAATGGAACTTTTAAAACAATGAAAATCAAGCCATAACACACACTGGACAAGTCATTATGACTACACTTCCACAATCTAATGAGCTACAATACAAGATAAAAACCTCTCTAAAGATAATGATCGGGTAGGTATTTATGTAATTTCATCTATTATCGTGGTGGGAATTTTCAGTGGTGTTAAAGTTTTCAATAGCACTTGTTCTCATTGGGGTTGCAGGTGAGCTTGAGGCCGTCCCAGCTGACTTTGCGGATAGTCCCCGGACCGGTCGCCAGCCAATTACAGATTGTTAAATCAGAATCCTCTTTATTTGGAAAGTATGTTAAAAACGCACAAGGAATTTGTCTCTGGTAGTCGGAGCTGCTCTAGTAGAAAAATTGTCTATAAATGGAGAACGTTCAGCACTGTTACTTCTCTTTGTTCACAATTGTTTGTGTGGTATTAGTTCAAGCTGACTCTGCTTGTTTATACATGTGATTTAGATTATCAGACTGCATTTGATGGCCAATTTATGCAGAAATCCCAAAGGATTCACATACTTTTTCCTCCCACTGTATTAGCCTTTTTTTTGTTTTTTTTTAGGTTGGGGGTTCAAATCTGGGCTACAACCTTCCTGTGCAAAGTTTGCATGTTCTACCCATAATTGCATGGGTTTTCTCTGGGTAATAAGTCTCCCCATATTCCCAAACCAAATTGTAACAATTTTAATTTTTCCTTAAGTGTGAATGTGAGCGTGAACGCTTGTTTATCTATATGTGCCCTGTACTTGGCTGGTGATCAGTCCAGAGTGTACCTTTACTTTCAGCCAAAGTCAGGTGGACTGGCGTCCAGCTCACCCGCCATCCAAATTCGGACAAGTGTTATAGAAAATAGATGGCATTTATAGTGCTATGAAAGGGCAAACATTCCATTACCTATGCACACCTAATTGAACCAGTGAGTGTATATTTTTAAAGTACAGTAATAGTTGGATTTTCACATTCAAACTCACAAAAAAGGCTGTACGATAAAAAGGCAAGAAGAAAAACCAAAGTGAGTATTAAAGTAGTGACTAGAGTTTTGGTGAAGACTCCACTACGTGTAGTAAAGATAAGCTGCCAGGGCGACCATGGAGAGCGGTATAAGGAAGAGGAAAGTGAGCTGCAGCCCTAAAACGGCCCACGAGAATACAGCGTTGACCAGCATGGAGCAGGAGATGACGAAGAGTCGTGTGATACCGCTGCCGTGTTTCAACACCACAGACATCAAGAGGCCGTTAGCCGCCTGTCCGGCAACGATGGTCCAAACGGTCCACGAGTATCCTTCCAAAAAGCTCTTGTCGCTCACCAGGGCAGAGAGGGAGGACAGCCCGTTGATGATTACGCCAAACCCGTAGAGGTAGAGATTCTGCAGGCTGAGCGGCAGCTTCTGGCTCTTCAGCACCCTCTCTGTGTAAACAGCCGCCAGCCCCGAGGCACAGCAGTACAACAGCATGAGGAAGAGCCCCCACGCTGTGATATGAAGCCTGGCCCCTCGCTGCGCTGCGCTCACGTCTGTTGGATCCAGACTGGAGAAGCTGTGGCACACTCCCGCCATCATGAGGAGCCCCAGACTGAACCACTGACCCCAGCGCAGCCTCCTGCCCAGGCACAGGGAGAAGAGTAGAGCAGTGGCAGCAATTTTGAGGTTGCTAAGCATCTGGAACGAGCTGGGGTCCATGTAAGCCTGCATGAGGACTACCAGGTTGTTGTTGAGGGCGTAGAGCGCCGCGGGGACGGCGTAGGGGGCAACGAGGAACGGAGAAGGAGGTGAGAGTAAGGCTGACGTGCCCTCGGTCGTAACGAGAGCGGCGAAGGACAGGAGCAGCTTGGCCAGCTCGATCATAATGACGCACGAGGAAGGATTGAAAGGGACGCGGCCCTCAACCTTGCTCAGAGCAATGAGCGGCGCATGAGAGCCGTAGATGAGGACCATCACGCACAACAGGGCGCCCCACTGGAGCCTCGGCACCCATCGCGGCCTGTACTTCGTCCTCTCATTCTTGATCACGATCATGGTCAATAATACAAAATGAAATACTAACTTAGAACGTGAACTGCAGTGCAATTAACATAAGGCCATGTCAAGGACGACCAAACAAAACATTTCATGAAATGTAATGGACCAAACCTCACAAGCATGAAGGCTTAAATTATAAATAGTAAGTGAAAATTGCTGATTGCAGTCCATCACTGACAAACAAGAAGTAGCACCAGGCTTTCGCCAGTCCGCCTAAATTACTTGGAGCCTTTTTTCAAGTTGTTGAGATGGTCTTTGATGGTCCTTTCAATGTTGGGCACTTGATAGTTCTGTGCTGCATATATGCCAGTGACAGTCCCCAGGAGCAGCCCAAAGATGGCGGAAGAGCGGAGTTTGGCCGCCACATAACCGGCCAGGAAGCCCTTGAGGAACGGAGATCCCAATAGTGTGCCACCCTGCAAGACGAAGCAGACATGAAAGCCCCTGTAAAGTGACCATATATTTGACACACCACACAGAACAGCTGTTAAACGGAACCCCAATTGTAATGACAATTAACTTAAAATACAACCACTGACTCTACATTAGAAATACAGTGTCACATATTTGTAAATTATTCATTTAACATAAAAATATTTTGTTTGTGGTTGCTGTTTTTGCGTACGCAAAGCATTCTGGGATTGATGATGTATAATAGTTGCTCTTTGCCACCGTACATTGCTGCCCTCTCTTATATTAGTTAATACAGAGGTGGGTAGAGTAGCCAAACATTCTACTCAAGTAAGAGTACTGTTACTTGACAATAATGTGACTCTAGTAAAAGTAAAAAGTAGTCCTCCAAAATAATTACTTGAGTATGAGGAATGAGTACAGTGGGTGGGGGACAAGTACTGAGTAAATGGTGAGTAACTGATTTTTTTACTCAAATCTCTTTAGCAACAGACTTCTTCCTTAACTATTCCTCTATCTTTGTATGGTTTAATAAATCTGATAGAGTGGCACGTTGGACAAATGGTTAGCATATCTGCCTCATAGTTCTGAGGACCTGGGTCCAAATCCGCCTGTGTGGAGTTTGCATGTTCTCCCCATGTCACTTTTAAGCATCGGCTGAAGCACAATCACATCAATGTCAAAAGGTAAGTATAGCTGCAGTAACAGCACACATCAACCTGAGTCAACAGTTTAATCAGAATTTCCTCCTGATAACAGTTGTCGATGTTGGGGGTGAGGTGTATTTGTGTTTGGCGATGTCATGTGCCACATGTGTAATATTGAGGCTGAGTGGCGATAATGCAATTGAATACTATGGGCAGTCGTTTTAAGTGTGTCTGTCGGATGGATTCATTTGCCAGTGTTGCAAGGTTAGCAGCACTGCATGGAGTTTTTGTTGGATTCACAGATTAGCGTGAACTAAAAGTGGTAGCTTCTGATAAGCGGCACACAACCTTTCACAAGCAGGCTGGTAACCCACCAGGCCCTGCCTCTTAAAGGCACATGCATGTACATGCACACTACATTATCGACAGCATCGTTGTTGCATATTGCTTAGCAAAATTTGTTTTGTGTTCGACTACATTTATAGTGTGTTTAAAAAGTGTGCTTTAATAAGTTTAAATGTGTTTAAAGAATATGAGAGGGGTAAAACTATTTAGATTTTTTCTGTCTCTATTGCAGATTTTCACCTATCTGGGTGGGACTGGATCATATCCGCCACAAAAAGTTAAAAAAATTAAAATTCTTGATCCTGGGGTTATTTTGACGAAAGCATGTCACAGACATGTTATTAAGACACCAGGGAAATGTTTGAAATTCTGAGGGAAAAAAATGCATGTTTCCTTTAATATTAAGGTCAGCTGACAATCTGACTGAATATGAATCAAATTATTTTATACTATGGGCACAAATATGTACATAATTGTATATTTTACACAATATGTAGTTGAAAAGAACACACCATCACTCTATTTATGACAAATGTAATATTTAAAACTATATTCTTTTTCCTACTCCTGTGCTTCAGTCATCAGACATGAGTTAATCACGGAGCCTACCTGAGGAATTCCCACAGAGATTTCGTTCTCCACTCGCTTCTGGATGTCCTCCAACTGATTTTTGAGCTGCGTCAGGTCTTTCAACCGTTTCAGGGGATCCTAAAAATAGACAAGCGCTTCACCTTTCCGCTTGAAATACAAATCATCCTCGTCTTTCGTGTTTTCCTTAATATGCCAACAGCAAGTGCTGCTATATTATAAAACATGTCATTCATGCTTTCTGCTGCAGAGATTTCCCATAATAAAAGTTAAACTGTTTTTTGGCACACCGGTGCAACCATAACTAAAAGGTCCTCATACTTAAATCCATAAATCCATTCGCAATGTTCCACTCTTTGTCGCCACTATGGTCTGACTTATTTAAGACTAAAACAATAAAAGCCGGATAGTTCTACTCACCTTGTCATCCGCCATTTTTTCTCATCGAGTTGATCACTGTTCGATTAACTAACCTAAACCAAGCGTTGCGATTAGTTAGGTCTGAGTGCGTCTCTTCGGTAAATCACAATGCAATTTGGTGCAGTGTCTCAAACGCTCTAATATCAAATAAAGACTCTTCCTTTTTACTTCAACATTATCGATGCGTTTCATGCGCAATCCCACGGATGTGTTTCATTCATCCATACCGGAACCTAAGTGTCACCTTCACGTGTCAAAAACGTCCAACGTGATTGGCCAGTCTTTCCATATTACCGTCTGCTATTTGTGTAGAACCCAAGCAGCGAAATCGCCATGTTTTTTTGTACCAGTCGATGTGACACAAAGCGACTTTTGCCATTTATCCCTCGCGAATTCCACCCTTTAATGATAGAGTTTATTCTATAGCACTATTATCCAGCGTCTTTGCAATATCCGGCCGTTTGGGTGTACTTAACATCATTTTCAGAGCATCGTGAAGCGCTTCGGGCCATCCGAGGTAAGACTTCAACAAGAAGCCGTTTCATTGGACAACGCTGTGAGTAGCTGGCAGTATGCAGTCGGGCCATTAACGCTCCGTTGAAACATCAGAGTGCAGGTGTTTTAACTTGTGTCGACACTCCATTAGTGCTCATGTGGGCCAATATGGCAACATTTTGGAATGACCAAGACACTGTCATGGCTACCGAGGTGACTTGCCTGTATACACTGGCCGACTGGTGTCTTAACTTGCTTCGAATCTGTCCTTATTTTAGAATTCCGGCTGAGCTAAGTGCTGGCCCCTTTATTTTGTGCTAACTACGTGCGATAATAACAATAACTAAAAAAAATCTATCTATCTATCTATAAATAAATAAAAAACTCCCCTGAGACTGAAACTCAAGCGGCGGCACAAGTTTAATTTGGTCCTTCATCCAAGGCAGTGGTGGGTACTAACTAAGTACAAATGCTGTTCTAAGATACTGTACTTGAGTAGATTTTTCAGGTATGTGCACCTTATTTGAGTATTTATTGTTCTAACAAATTTTTACACACACTACATTTGAAAATGGGAATTTACTTTCTACTCCTTACTTTGTCAAAGTAGACTTGTTAACCTATTTTTCAACCTCTGTGGATGACTACACAACTTCAAAGAGATGTACAGACCCTTTCCAAAAAAACTTTAATATATCATGGAAACGTTTATTTATTTCATAATTCCATTCAAAAAGTTAAACTTTTATAGATTCGGGGCCCACAAGTTAAACAATTCTAAGTATGTATTCGTTTATTTTTACATAATTTGGGCTTCCAGCTCATAAACGAAATCAGGAATTCCAAAAATTAGACTACTATGAAGAAATCAGTCCAAATTTTTCAGCCCATAAATGTTTTAAACTGAGTGTCACACACTAATCATCTACTAAACTCAAAGGACTTGCACAGGTTTCCCCAGGTGTCAAATTGCTTCAGTTTGGTTCAGTTGTCTCAGTTTGGTTGAGGGGCACCAGACCCAAAAACAAAGAAAAACTGACAGCAAAAATCAAGCAAATCTGGACTTCCATAACTCCCAGGCAATGCCACAGGCTGATTGCTCAATGCCACAGCGCATTGAGGCAGTGATTGAAGCATAGGGATTCCTAACCAAGTATTGAAGATTAACATAATTGTTTTGAAAGTACCATATTTTGATTGATTTAATGTGACCCTAATTTTTATTTAATTATTATTGTTATTTATTTTTATTTTTTTACAAAAACTGAAGTAAAATGGTGATTTCTTCACAGTATTCATTGTTTTTGAATTCTGAGTTTTATAGGTTTTATGAACTGGAAACCCAAAATATGTAAAAAATAATAATAATATATACTTGACGTTGTTTAAATTGTGGGCCCTGAATCTATAATCTATGAAAGTTTAACTTTTTGAAGGGAAATAAACTTTTCAATAATATTATAATTTTTTGGAAAGGGTCTGTAAATGAGTGGTAAAGTCAACCATGGCTGAGCTCTTGATTATTTTTTTCCTGTTTGGCTGTTAGGTCAAGCAGAATGGAGGATCTGTATCCCTTTTATGCCGGAACAGTTTTACTGTGTTACAGTGGAGTTATTAAGCTTCCGCTGTGGTTAGTATTATAATTGTTTATTGAGAATCAGAATTGATCAGTCGAACCGAACAAGGTTTCTGGAGGGGAGAGAGAAACGAAGACAAAGCACTAATTGTAAACGGGATGATAAAAGTAAATCATTACATATCTACAACAATTTTTTTTGTCAATGTCTTTCTGTCTCCAAAGTGTTCTGTAAATTGACTGTCTGTTGTCGTACTAGAGCGGCTCCAACTACCGTAGACAAATTCCTTGTGTGTTTTTTGGACATACTTGGCAAATAAAGATGATTCTGATGAAGTGAGTGTTGCATGCAGCTGTAGTGCTACACCCTGTGAGGGAAGGACAGGACAAGATAGAATAGGAGAAAAAGCATGCAGGACAAGGGTCTTGAACCCAGCTGTACAATTGAAGTGTGGTGGGATTGACTACGTAAATTATAAAAGTCTGTAGGACAAGAATGTGAGTGAGGGGATACACAAGCAATTAGCATATTCATAAGTTATTTGTCACAATAAGTGAGTGGCCCCACACCCAGCGAAATAGTCCCAGGGGTGTGTCCCTGCGGACACATGCAAGTGAATTGACACTGTTTTGCATACACAGACTGCCAGAAGTGTCCTGTAATTGCTGTGCCTGCACCGTGGAGGCTGAGGACCCCACCCAATCAATCGAGGGGCGGATACGTTTAATTAAGCTGCAAAATTGATCAAGACGGCGGCGGCGTAGATAGTGTAGAACCAAGGGGCACGCTGAGTACGTCACCACAGCATGTGACTAAAACGGACCAATCACGAGAGATGATCTCCGCGGTGTTCTACGCGCGGCAACAGTATTTTGCCGTGCGCGCTTCAAGCTACGCAGAGAGGCCGCGTGGGCCAATTCGTTGGTCACATGATGCAATGCGGGCGTTGTCAGCCACGGGAGTATAAAGAGGCCTTAAGTGAGAACCAACTTACCTCCCTGTTAGTATGACTGCCAGGTCCCCGACTAGCAGTATTTGGCCCTACCCCGTGTATCAAGTGTAGAAGGTGGACCCCCCTGGCCAGGCGGGGACAAAAAACCCACAGCAGACCCCACAGCTCGCAGGGGACCACCTGCCCCCCCCCTCACGGGAAGAGGATGAGGCGATCGCAGCAGGACGCAAGGAACGGAGAGAAGAGGAGGAAGCAGACCCGAGGAGCGACAGGGGGGCCCCACCGCCCCCACCAGCAGGCGGGCGGCAGCCGGCACCGCCCCAGCACCCACGGAACATGGGCGAGTCACCATCGCACCACCAATGCTCACTGGGAGGTCACCCCAGTGGTTCCCCCCCCCCTCCCCTGAGATCGGGAAGGAGTGAAGAAAGTCTTTGTTTGATTGAGATCTTGGGCTCTCACATGGTGTGAAAAACAGAGTCAGCAGCGACTGTGAGGAACGTGATCCAGGGGACCATTAACAACAACAGAAACAGATTTGGAGAAACAAGACATTCCTCACCCATGGCCTTATTTAATTGTTTCACGTTGTCGGCACCAAGAATGATTCATGGTGAATGTGTTGTCTTGTGCCAGGCTAAAACCCACAAACTTCTGATGTAAGGTGGCATGTAAGGTGTATCTTTTCTGTTTAGCATGGAAGTCGAGCCAACACACTCTCTCTCTTCTCAGTATTGAGGACTATCTAAGATAAGTCCTCCCTCACCCCCATTGTGCGATGGTATCAAAACGGGCATTGTAGACTAATTGACCAAAAAAATAAAAAAAAAGTTTTACTTCTTACTTATTAATACTAGACTTTACACCGATCTGATCGGCCTGATCGTTATCGGCCAATATTTTGCATTTTCTGCTGATCGACTTTGTCATGGTGCAACCACTATGCTTCACTCTTGGGACTGTATTGGACAGGTGATGAGCAGTGCCTGGTTTTCTCCACACATGCCACTTAGAATTAAGGCCAACAATTTCTATCTTGGTCTCATCAGACCTGAGAAACTTATTTCTAACCATCTTGGAGTCCTTAAGGTGTTTTTTAGAAAACTCCATGTGGGCTTTCATGTGTCTTGCACTGAGAAGAGGCTTCCGTCGAGCTACTATGCCATAAAGCCCTGACTGGTGGAGGGCTACAGTAATGGTTGACTTTCTAGAACTTTCCGCCATCTCCCGACTGTATCTCTGGAGCTCAGCCACATTGATCTTTGGGTTCTTCTTTACCTCTCTCACCAAAGCTCTTCTCCCCCAATTGCTCAGATTGGCTGGACGGCCAGCTCTAGGAAGGGTTCTGATCGTCCCAAAGGTCTTCCATTTCAGGATTATGGAGGCCACTGTGCTATTAAGAACCTTAAGTGCTGCAGAAATGTTTGTGTAACCTTGGCCAGAACTGTGCCTTGCCACAAGTCTGTCTCTGAGCCCTTCAGGCAGTTCCTTTGACCTCATGATTCTCATTTGCTCTGAAATGCACTGTGAGCTGTAAGGTCTTATATAGACAGGGGTGTGGCTTTCCTAATCAAGTCCAATCAGAATAATCAAACACAACTGGACTCCAATGAAGGTGTAGAAACATCTCAAGGATGATAAGAAGAAATGGAGAGCACCCAAGTTAAATATGAGTGTCACAGCAAAGGGTCTGAATACTTATTGCTGTGTGATATTTCAGTTTTATTTTGTTATAAATCAGCAAAAATTTCAACAATTACGTTTATGGGGTGCTGTGTGTACATGAATGAGGAAAAAAAATGAACTTGATTTTAACAAATGGCTGTAAAACTTTCCGTACCCACTGTATTTTACAATTGAAAAATCTCACGGCACGCCAACAAACAAAAATGTCACAAAAAGTGGAGACATTAATAACTGTATTAACTTCCTGCCATCTAATAGAAGACCATTCATTCACTTGTTCTGTCTGTCAGTATGCTTCACTGGCATAAATAGATGAACAAAGATACATTATGTATTGTAAATACAATTTTTTGAGCAATTAAGTACACAAGTATATACAGTAAATGAACAGGTCATTTAAATAGACATATTGCTCCATCTTGTGATCGGTTATCGGTTTTTTAAACTTGCCGATCGGCCCCAAAAATCCTGATCGTGTAAAGCCTAATTAGTACATTTCAGAGTGTGTACTTTTTTACTTTTAAGTACAAGCGTTGAAGCAATGCTTTCTACCAGAGCCTTTTTCAAGTGTCTGTCCTTCTACTTAGTACAGAGTGTTAAGTATTTTTGTAACCTCTGACTAAAACTAAAGTGACAACAAAGTTAAGTCTGTTATCCTATTGGTCCTAGATCCAAGGGAATTATGGAGAAGGTGGACCTATGTGAGGTAGTGAAGCTGACAGAGGAGGTGGAGAGCGCCTACAACCAGGTTGAAGTACTTTCCCCCAAGAAACGAAAGCGCAAAAGTCAGGAAGAGGGTGAGGTGAAGCCGAAGAAGCCCAGGTAATGCTCACATCAAAATGTTTGCACACTCACGAACTGGGATTGAGCCTCCATGATTAAAAAAAATGTCATACAGGTCTGCCTACTTGCTGTACTACTTCGATGTCCATCAGATTATGCAACAGGAGAAACCCAATCAGCCACAATCAGAGATCAACAAGCGAATCAGTGAGAGCTGGAAAAGGCTCAGTGTGGCAGAGAAACGCTACTATCTGGACAAGGCCAACTCGGAGAAGGACGGCACTGATACAGTACGTAAAAAAGGTTTCACTACTCACAGAAAGTTAGGGATTTTCAGCTTTCGGGTGAACTTTGAGGATGAAACTAAAATGGAGTATAACCATAGATCATTTTACACTTGAAACTATGTGAGTCCCAGGATGCACATGTCTGGAAACAATGTTCAGCTGTATCAAGAGTTAAAGGACCGTGGAAATGTGCGGTGCCTCACGCCAACTTCATGGCTGGGGTACGCACGTTTCTACCGCTTTTGGTGCTTTGACGACACTTAGAAGTGATGCTGGAAAACTATTATAATAAATCTGCACATCAGAGACAAATAAACAATTAGCACTGATCAACAATTAATGGCCAACAATGTTTGATTTCAACAATGTAAAAGATGCAAGGACTCTGAATCCACTTGTTAACTACAGTATTTAATGAATCATTGATATTTTTGAGGACACCTATTAATTGTTCAAGGTGATCATTTATGCCGCCTATTGCCCTCATAATCGCTTCTTGTGACTCCAGCACATGCACTGAAAAAAAAGAAGTCCTTTGAATTTCCGTAATTTGAACATGTTACAGGGGTTGCACAAGATTAAAATGTGTTAAAGTGATAAGGGCTTTTTTTTTTTTAAAGAGGTATAAATTATGTCATTTTAATTACGTGCAACCGATGTACATGTTCAAATTAAGTACATTCAACGGACTCTTTATCAGTCTCCACGAGTGCAGCAGCAGCCCGTTGTTGGAGCGTAATTACGTTGGAGACCCTGGGGGTGCTGGAGGAGACGCCAGGGACGGTGGAGGAAGAGTCCTTCGAATTTATTTAATTTGAACATGTATATGAGTTGCACACGATTAAAATGACATAATTTATCGCTCTTCTCCTAAAAAAAAAATACAAGATTTTTTTTTTTTCAGTGTGCGTGTCCTCTCCAGTGTATTCAAATAATAAATTGAGTATTCAAAAAGGAGTCAAAGTTTTTGAAATCCTCTTTGATATGCTGATGTGCTTCTATTTGAATTCAAAACATTTATTACCATACATACATTTACGCATGAACCTTTATCTCACAGGGCTGAGTGTAGGTTACTGTATGAACACATTTGTTATGAGTTATAAAAATACATGGTATTAACCTTGTGGGGTGATCAGCGTCAGCAACATGTGCTCCCAGCACCCCTGAAAGATCAGTGTCACCCATGATAGCAGCGACTCTCTCCTGAAACGGGGTGAGGCCCTCGGCGCTGATTCCTCCGCCTGGTTTGTCCACACTTTGGCGGTGGGCAGCTGTCCAAATCAGATGCCCCAGCCACCTCATCTGGCTCCTATCAATGTGGAGGAGCAGCAGCTCTACTCTGAGCCCCTCCCGGATGACCGAGCTTCTCACCCTATCTCTAAGGGAGAGCCAGGGCACCCTGCGGAGGGAACTCATTGTGGCCGCTTGTATCCGGATCTTGTTCTTTCAGTCACGACCCACAGCTCGTGACCATAGGTGAGGGTAGGAACATAGATCGACCGGTAAATTGAGAGCGTCGCCTTTCGGCTTAGTTCCTTCTTTACCACAACGGACCGATACAAAGTCTGCATACACTGCATCGATCCGCCTGTCAGGCTCCCGTTCCATTCTTCCCTCACTGGTGAACAAGACCCCAAGATACTTGAACTCTCCCACTCATCCCCGACCTGGAGAGGGCACGCCACCCTTTTCCGACTGAGGACCATGGTCTCAGATTTGGTGCTGATTCTCATTCCAGCTGCTTCACACTCGGCTGTGAACCGCTCCAGTAAGAGTTGGAGATCACAGCTTGATGAAGCCAACAGAACCACATCATCTGAAAAAAGCAGAGCTGCAGTACTGAAGCCACCAAACCAGACCCCCTCTACACCTTGGTTGCGCTGAGAAATTCTGTCCATTTAAAAAAAAAAGAAAAGTCCAACCCTGCCTTATATCCTGGTCTCATCAAACCAGAGAATCTTATTTCTCACCATCTTGGAGTCCTTCAGATCTTTTTTAGCAAACTCCATGCGGGCTTTCACGTGTCTTGCACTGAGGAGAGGCTTCCGTCGGGGCACTCTGCCATAAAGCCCCGACTGGTGGAGGGCTGCAGTGATGGTTGACTTTCTAGAACTTTCTCCCATCTCCCGACTGCATCTCTGAAGCTCAGCCATATTGATCTTGGGGTTCTTCTTTACCTCTCTCACCAAGGCTCTTCTCCCCGATTGCTCAGTTTGGCCAGACGGCCAGCCATAGGAGGGGCTCTGGTCGTCCTTAACGTCTTCCATTTAAGGATTATGGAGGCCACTGTGCTCTTAGGAACCTTAAGTGCAGCAGAAATGTGTTCGTAACCTTGGCCAGATCTGTGCATTGCCACAATCCTGTTGCTGAGCTCTTCAGGCAGTTCCTTTGACCTCATGATTCTCATTTGCTCTGACATGCACTGTGAACTGTAAGGTCTGAAATAGACAGGTGTGTGGCTTTCATAATCAAGTCCAATCAGTATAGTCAAACACAACTGGACTCCAATGAAGGTGTAGAAACATCTCAAGGATGATAAGAAGAAATGGACAGCATGTGTTAAATATGAGTGTCACAGCAAAGGGTCTGAATACTTATAGCTGTGTGTTATATCAGTTTTTATTTTTTAATAAATCTGCAAAAGTTTCAACAATTCTTTTTTCTTTCAGTATGCTGTGATGTGTGTACACTAATGAGGGGGGAAAATGAACTTAAATGATTTTAGCAAATGGTTGCAATATGACAAATTGTGAAAAATGTAAGGGGGTCTGAATACTTTCTGTACCTTTCTGTCAGGTGACTCGAGTCCGAGACAGGTGACTCATGTCCACATCTCTGCCAAAGGTGGATTTTACATGGTCTGAATCTCATTGTTTTTGATTTTATTACAGTTGTCATCTCCCAGCCCATCCAAAGACCTCCCAGGCTTCCGTAAGATCCTACCGAGAGCTAGTTACCTTGTTTTGACCGACGATCCCCAGGCGGGAGGTTCTCTGGCAGAGAGTCTCAATGATCCAGGTAATGGAAATTTGTCCTTTCCTACTTTGACTCAAGAGCTGAAAAAGGCCCAGACGCTTGGCCTGGCTTGCAAAGTGGATGTTTCTCAGAGGTCTGTGGGTAAACCTGGGAATACAGGAGAGATGTCGTATTCCGCAGCAATCCGAGGATGCACATCTTCCTCTTCATCCATTACATCCGTGTCTCCAACTTCCAAAAACATTTCTTTCTCACTGAGCCCTGTGGATGTTACAGCAAACTGTGTTCAAATGAAAGAATGTGAGATAAGACATGCTGCTGGTGTTAATAGTGGGGTGACAATGCATCAAACCCAAGGGGAAACCACACAGATGGTTGCCATTATCCCCAACGAGGTAATGCCTTCACATCCACCAACCATGTTTATTGACATGTCGTTTTAATGGTAAAATTAAGTTGCATATATATTTTTTTTCATTTTAGAACATGCTTGAGCCCAAATCTTTGGCAGGAGTCAGCCCTTTGGGCCCCCTAATGATGGTCTCTGTGGCAGCTAGAGAAGAGCCGTCATACAAGATGGTAACAACTCAGGCTTTTCGAACAACCTGACAGTGCTGGCACATGTTGAAGGTGGAGGTTGCAGTTTAAAAACAAAACAAACCCCCCCCCCCCCAAAAAAAAAACCACTTTGTCATATACTGTGTTAAAACTGCCTGTATGACCTGACTGTAGAATATTGTTAAAATTCTTTTGAAAAATTACCCCTCTTTGGCCACATGTTATGCTTGGAATTTAATTTTAATTATCATTTTAAGTCTTGTCCCTCCACGACATTGGAATTTAATTTTAATTATCATTTTAAGTCTTGTCCCTCCACGACAGGAGCAGCCTATCAGAGACTGTAGAGACTGAAGTATCATTTGCTGCGCACACGCCACAGCCTCGCTGTCTGTACACATAGCAGCCTCATGCAGATTTTTTTTGGGCCAGATTATTTACCTCCGGTTAGCAGCAAAAGTTAAAAAGAATAAATTGGACAGCTGTCAAGACACAACAAGGATAACGTTTTAATGTGGCTTATTTACTGTGCACGATTGCACAATGCATGTCTCATGCACGTTCACGTTAGTGAGGGGTGTGGCTTTGGTCAGCGATGCGGGGGGGGGAGTGAAGTGAGGCTCCATTTAAATCTTGCTCGCAGTTTGAAAACTGCAAACGTCAGCTTTAAATCCAAGAATATAAATGTAAACTGAATGTACGATAACATTTTGTCTCTGCTTTTTTTGTAGGCTGTGAAAACATACACCAGAAGGGGTCGTGGGAAGTGTCTAAATCCTCATTGTTCATTTATCTACGTCACACGACACAAGCCAACAAAATGCCCTGAATGTGGACGCCACCTTGGCGGCAAATGGATACCTACAGTGAGTAATACTTTTGTAGGATTTTCTTGCCTGGCCAACGTAATCAATATAATGTAAACATTGATATTGTGGTGGTAAAATAATATTTGATAGATTTCTCCCTCACCGAAAATGTTATGTACGCTTGGTCAAGCTAAAGACATGGATACAAAGGGAGCATAAAAATTCTGCCTTTGCAAATATTTTACAGATACAGATGTGTACGTGAACAAGTACTGTAGTTTTTTACTGAGTGAGCTTTTTTATAGTTAGTCTAGTGGTTCCGAACGTAGGGGGGACCAATTGCTGGGGGAGGGGGGGAACAAATGAATGAATGAAAACATTGCAATGATGGCAATGTTGAATATTAAAAAAATGACATTAACATAATTGGACAGTGAAGGTGCTTGAAAACAGTTACACTTATCACAACCTGCAGTTTACTTTTATTTTTTAAGTTGAGGTTTGTATCAATTACATTGTAATAAGTTCTTTGCAGTTCATTTCACATGTAATTATTACAATGTGTAAAATAAACTGCGATGGACTCTGAAAACAAAGTGGTGGGGGGAAAATGCTTGCCATGTGACATTTGGCGCCCACTTTGTCGTACCCATTACCGCCACGCACATTACCGCCGAGTATCACATGGCATGTCTCATGAGTCAGACACTTTTGGCTGTCGGAATCATTCACTCATTCCCTCCTCCTTAGTCACTGCCAATGGTTTTGTATATAGTCGACTATATCGTTCACTCATCAGTCAAATAAAAAATTGTTTTTCAACACCACTCGGGCTCGATTACCTCATTGCATTTGCATAGTTTCAACCGGGGGCGGACTGGGGGGAAAATTGGCCCAGGAATCATGGCCAGACTGGCCCAGTTCATGCGCGTAGTGAGGAGCCAGCCAGCCGGCAACACAAATTTCATGTAACGCAATGATTAATAAAAAAAAAAATGATGCCATAGATCATTTTACACTTGAGACTATGTGAGTCTCGGCATGCAAATGTCATGGAAACAATGAGTCCCAACCCAGGAACAATGAGTCCGTGCAACTTTGTTCTTAACTGAAGAAATTGGGTGGGATGGTTGTGTTTAAAATGGATTTTGTCACGTTGAGGTTTTAAGTGGTGTTGTCGTTGGTACGACTTTATACAAATTCGACATACCGGCTCTTTAGTGTTATCAGGATGGCTGCGTTCATCTGGCTCGAATCTGAAATATTCCCACATCTTCTCTGTGGCATTAGGCTTTGGAACTAATTCCATTTATGACGCTCAATTTTCTGTAACTGCAGCTGCCGGCTTGCTGTCAGAAAACTTACCTTCATGTACGCTTGCGGCCGCATTTCATACGCATGCACATGCTCGCGCGCGCACACACACCCAATCAGACGGAGGGTCCCTGCTCTTCAATAGACCGCCCTTTGTTTCAACAAACCAGATCAATGTCAGCTGGTTTTACCTTCAATAGTAAATATTGAACAAAGAAATAAATAATAATTTCAAGATGAGCGAATTTGATTAAATCAATACAAAGCACTTTTCCCATCCATATTATGTTGCTTTTTTTAATTTATTTTTTAAAATATTTTTGCCCCACAATTTATGAATTTGTCTAATGCCGAAAATCAAACAATACCCCCAAAACGGAAAATTAATTTTATTTATTGCTTTTCGAGTGACCATAGGTTGGTTACTGCTTTTCAAGATGCATTGTGGCATACATTGAGAGCACTATATATGGTATAACCTATACTTACTACACATTCAAACAGTACTACAAAAAGGCAAACTCTCTCACTATATAGGGCATTATGTATGGCGTACTTCCGAACACACAATTTTAAGGCCTGGGTGGAGTTCTTCACTGTATGTAATGCTATTCTACTGTATTTCTCTATGAATTTTTTTTTATCATTCTTTCTATTAGCTCTCATTAGATGACTGCTCCTGAGTGTAGATTTTAATTTAGTGTCACTAATTGTGCACTTTGTGTTGCCTAAATGTACCTGCACTTCTAAATTAGGCAAAGAAAACCCAGCAAAAAAATTTACAAGTTTCCAAGCTTGGGTCTGAAGTCAAGTCCGGTTCAACCAACCAAGACACAGTGCAAGAGGAGAACGCTGATGCTGGTAAAACAAAACCCAGTGGGGGCAAAAAAGAAGGGCAAAGGTGCTTGAAAAAGATAAAAGCAATTCCGGGTGAAGAGCCAGCAGAGGGCAGCAGCAAGTCACCAGATAAAACACTGTGCGTGTCCATGCAGCCACTAATAAAGTGAGTCACTCTACAAATTGGCTCCTCTATGCTCTATTATTGTTTGTCCTCTTATTTTAAATTACTCTGTCCCTGTCTTTGAATAGGCACGTGAAAGAAATGGCCCTCAAAAGACACAGCATGTGCAATCTTCAGGGGAGGCCTGTAAGACCCATCTTACCTTCCTATTGTAGCACAGGTGAAGGGGAAAACTGCAAACATTCTGATGTTTTGATCTCATAGACTGTGTTCACATCGTTTTAAACTCAGGTTGATAATTGTTTCTCCAGGTCCTGCTTTGTTTCAGATCATAACCGTCCCAACTGTGAACAGAAAAATTCCAACACGAAACATCAAAGCACCTTCTGGTACATCATGTTCTCGTTTTGTATGTATGAACTCTGTTTCATGTGATGCCTTATTTGATAACAACAACAATAGGATGTTATATCACCCCCAAAATAATGGACATTGTGGTTGTGTGATAATATTTTTGTTCCTAAACACAGAGCCACGGGAGAGATTCTCAGGTCTCAAAGCTGATACCTTAAAACAGCTCGGCCGAGAAGTCCAATCCAAGCAGGTAAGCACGTTAATTTATCGTTAACTCTAAATTGTGCATAGGTGTAAATGCGAGTGTGAATAGTTATTTGTCCAGTCTGTTTGTGCTCTGTGATTGGCTGGCAACCAGCACTAAGTGTACCCCGGCTCTCACCCAAAGTCAGCTGGGATAGGTTCCGACTCACTCACGAGCCTTACAAACGAAATTGAAAATGGATTGAATGTATCAGGTGTTTTTAATCAATTTATTTTTTTCGTAGGAGTCCTTTGTCACAGCAAGTCAGCTTGTTTCCTCCCCATCTGATATGACCATTGTATCAGTTGTGCCTTTCAATCATGCGACAGTTGACAGCTTTGTAAGTGTACCTTTAAAAATCACTTTGATCTAGTTATTATGAATGCTGCATGTCCAGTCTGTTTTTGTTTTTTTGTTTTTTTTTATAAATCTTGTTTCCACATTAGCTCCACTTCTTTCTTTTCCAAGAAACTGGGACTGTCAACAGCGAGAGGCAGAGGTCACTGTAAGAACGCGCTGTGTGACTACATGTATAAGAACAGACACAAACCGTTAGTGTGCCCTAAATGTGGTTGTAAGCTGACCCGGGGGAATCCTAAGGAATCCAAGGTGAAAGCTGACTTCTTCTACATTGCATACTTAGTTTATTAGTTATTTAAGCTCAACCCCTATTGTGCTTCAGACAAATGTTTTTTGTATTTGTTTGTAGATGGGGGTGGGGAGGGAGGGGATTGGGACCATTTGCATTATCTACTAGTGTAAGGCTTTTTTGTTAACTTTACATTCAAGTGTGATACTCAGGGTACTTTATTCATGCTGTTTTAGTATCTTAAAGGCCAAGTAGTTTATAGTTGTATTAAGAGTGGACAGATTTATTTGAATGTGATTGTTCAAAAAAATAAATAAATCAAGGTGGGCTGTGTATAGCGTAAGTGCTTTTCAGGCAAGCAGGACAGGACAGATTTATCTTAAATCTTCAACACTCCTTGTCTTTGTTTTAACTGGTTAATCTGTGTTGTTGATATTAACTTTTAACCTTAATTGATGTGCTGGATGATTTGCAGAAGAAATGTCATAGTTGTGTTTTACCCCTTGAATATCTTAAGTCTTTCTGATTGTCTGTTTTAGAGGTCGGATCGATTGGTGGATCCATACCAGCCCTTGAGTCCTGTTCAGAAAGACATCCAGCGGCAATCCACCCTGCAGCTGATTCGCCGTTGCCTGCAGATTCCAGAGAGCGAGGCCGAGCTCCAGGAAACACTTGTTCTCATCCAGGATCTTAACGGTCTTCAAATTGTCCTGGTCCAACCGGGGGAGCCAAAGCAGGATGGGACCGTTGAGACTGAGACCCTGGTGGAGTCTGGGTGGCCTCAGTTCTATGAATCATCAGCCACTCACTGTGTCCTGTGTAAAAAGCCTCTTTACAAAGGAGATCAGAGGTGAGAAGATGGGAACAACAATGTGGACATATTTAAGAGCACTGCCCAATTTCAGCTTTTCTTTTTGTAACTGTACACTATTGTCTTGTGTGGGTGTCTGCTTGCTTAACAACATGTTCTGTGTGTCTAACCAAGCACGATAGCAGGACAGGAGGACTGCTGGCTGCTTACTGAGATGCTGGTCCAGACGGCATCTCTCCAGCTTAAAGTGTGTCTCAATGCTCGGTGTCTGGCTATGCACAGCTTCACTGACCTGCATCCAGGTAAACCCTCCTCAGGTAAAGACAAGGGAGGTGGTGGTGGTGGTCCCCTCCCTTGCCTTTTTCTTTTTTTTGTTTGAATAAAGCCTCACACTAACAAATGCATGTAAGTGGGTCACCAAAAGTCTCATATATACAGCCAACGCCAATACAGCCAAGTAAATCACAAACCTCCACCAAGGCTTAATTTTCCAACTTTTGATGCACACCCTTGCCTGCTATAGTCACTGTGAAGTCAAAAAATTATACTGATCTGGTACAACATTTAATGGGTTCTTCCTTGACACAATTTGCATCTAAGTGCATTTGTCATGCATTATGCATGTAATGCAGGGATGGGAGAGTTACTTAAAAAATGTATTCTGTTTCAGTTACTAGTTACCAGTTAAAAAGTGTAGTCAGTAGTGTACTCAACGTACAGTGGTGCCTTGAGAAAGTGAGTGACCCGAGCACTCATTTGGCCATTTTTAAAAAAATTTTTTTTTAATAACCTTGACATACAAGCTCAAAACTTAAGATATAAGTGCTGATTGGTGGCAGTCAACTCAATTCAACTAACTACACGAGAATTAGCGCTTTGGCAAATAGTGAACAATTCTTTAAAAAAGAGGCTTCAAGCTGTTTAATGCCACTCCCAGTCAAAGTAAACATAAAAGTAGGAGAATTACACATTTAAAACAAACATATAGTGTAAGCCTTTAGTATGCTAGTTTAATGCTAATGCTAACACACAATGTGAAGTGCATATTGTATATAAAACCCTTTGGGCACAAACAGTCCAACAACACATTTAGAAATTCAGTAAAGCAGTACTGACGGTCATGTATTCTTTATCCTCTGTGATGTGCTGAGACATCGACATGGTAAAAACGTCCATGTACAGTACTGTGTATCCGTCAGAACAATGTGCATTGAATTGAATGAGAAAGTGTGACAAAAACTGTTTAATTAAGTTATGTCATAACTGTATGTTTAAAAGTACAATATTATAGAGTGCTATTTTTTGTTATATTTAGATGAATAGCATTTCCATCCGTTTTAATAGGGAAAGATGATTAGAGATCTGAGATGGTTTGAGTTACGAGCGTGATGGTGGGAAAAAAATTCAAGAACTCTTATCTCAGCTACCTAGCTAGCAAGTTAGCCCAATTAATTAGTCCTTACCTTCTCTGTGATCCTCCGGGGCTTCTGGTGACGAAGCTTCCAGGCGATCCATGAATGGCAACCAATCATCAGATTAATCCGGATCAAGTTCGCTAAATACATCCCATCCCTCTTCATTCGATGAGCTGAGCTGGCTTCCCATGCAACGGGCTGTGAGCCACACATACTTACTGTTGTGTAACATACTCTCTTCGAGTGTAAGCTGCTTGTAGTCCAATTTACCCATTTCCTTTTTCTCTTCTTGTCTTGGTCTCCTTTTCTTCCTCAAACTTCATACTGTTGGCTGAGCACTAACCTTAAAGTATTGCTGTCCTGTGCAGGTGACTCCTCATCAGTGCATTTGTTCACAAGCCTGATAATCACATCCAAGTTGCATGAGAGCCTTCCCTGCCCATACCCATTGAAAAATGCTATTGATATCTTTAGACATCAATGGCGGTTAAAGTTTGGAGCCCAACTGACGAGTTTAGACATTAGTGGAAGTGAATGAGTTAATGTCCTTACCATGCTAAAACCAGTCCATCATTGTAAATAAAGACACGTGAAGCAATTCTATAAATGCAGTATTATCCCCCTTCTCAAATTCTTATATTTTTGTATAGTTTCCCCACTTTAATGTTCAAGATCATCAAATAAATGTAAATATCAGACAACTATAACCCAAGTGAACTTATAATGCTCTTTTTAAGTGGTGATTTCATTTATGGGAAAATAAACTATTCAAAGTTACCTGGCCCTGTGTGAAAAAAGTAATTACACACTTGTTAAATCATGAATTACCGTATTTTCATGACCATTAGGTGCACCGTATTAAAAGGCGCAATCTCAGTTACGGGGTCTATTTCTGTATTTAACACATACATAAGGTGCACCGTATTATTGGGCGCAGGCATGGTAAAACATACGCTATCTTAAAACATACGGTAGCACGCATGCACGCGAAAACAATGTTTTTAAAAAGGCAGCAGGAGCAAAACTGAGTTCGGTTGTATTTTATTGAAGTATTTAACAATGTACTCACTTTATTTTTTTAGCAATCCTCCACAATTCCAAGTCCTCATGTTCTGTATACGAAATGAACAGCTGGGCAAGTTCTCCAACAAACACGCCGGGTTCTCTCTCGTCATTGTCAGAGTCAGTCTCTTTGCCGGAGGGCTGTTCAGCAATGATGCCTGCTTTCGCAAAAGCTCGAACAACAGTCAAAGCAGATACCTTAGCCCAGGCATCCACAATCCATTCACATATGGTGGCGTAACTGGCCCGGCGTTGCCTCCCTGTCTTAGTAAAGCTGTGTTCGCCATCTGTCATCCATGGCTCCCACGCCGCTCACTTCACTCTGAACGCCCTGTTTACACGGATGTCCAGCGGTTCATCAAGCCTCCCGGAATGATGGCAAGCCCCGAGTTATTGCACTCAGTCAAATGGTGACTTAAGAGGCTTCTCCCGACTGTTCTTTGCTCATTAATCCATTGCTCGAGTTGGTCTTCCAACTCGGGCCACCTCGCCTTGTTTCGACGTTTTCTTTTTCTTTTTTTTCCGCGGAAACTCAGCTTTGTCTTTTTGACTTGGCGAAGCTTGTTTTCCTGCTTCCTCCACTTGCGAACCATGGATTTGTTAATCTTGAATTCTCTCGCGGCTGCTCGATTCCCACGTTCTTCCGCGTAACTGACAGCTTGCAGTTTAAACTGTGCTTCATAAGCGTGTCTCTTCGTAGGTGTCATTTTCGGGGGTCCTTAGCCAAACCGATGTTGTTTTGCACAATGCACACCCCGGAAATGCTCCCAGTCAGTCAAGCGGTAGGAAAAATAAATAAATAAATAAAACAAAAACAAAAACACCCCGGTGCTATACACCTACTGTCTTCAGCCATGTCCGCTTTTCCTCTGTGGAAGCAGCGTGTCGGCAGGAAATGCTTAAAAACAAAACAAAAAAAAACACCCCGGCACTATATACCTACTGCGGGTGTGGCTTTAGCGTCCTACTTAACGCACCCTTCCCCTGTCCTCAGCCACGTCCGCTTTTCCTCTGTGTAAGAAGCGTGTCGGCAGGAAATGCTTAAAAAAAAAAGAAAAATTTTAAAAAATAAAAAGTCAAGTGGAGCGCTCATCACACAACATTTATTGATGTTGGAACTCGTTGCACACACAAGGCGCGCCGCATTATATGGCGCCCCATCCATTTTGGAGAAAATTTTAGACTTTTAAGTGCGCCTTATGGTCGTGAAAATACAGTAATTGTGGCTAGTCACAATTTTTGGTTAATTGTCACTGATCACACCCAAGCCTAATTACCACCAGACTTGTTCAATCAAGAAATCACGTAAACAGAATTTGTCCTGACAAAATCATGTCGGACAAAACATCTAAAAAAGCTGCGAACAAAATGACACGTTCCAAAGAAATTCTAGAACAGTTGAGAAATAAAATAATTGACATCTATCAGTCTGGAAAGGGTTACGAAAGCCATTTGTAAAGCTTTAGGATTCCATAGCAAACCATAGAGAGAGCCATTATCCTCACATGGAGAAAACATGACACAGTGGTGAACCTTCTCAGGAGATTACCCCCAAGAGAACAGCAATGACTCATCCAGGAGGCACAAAGAAACTCAGTCCAACTTCTAAAGAACTGCAGTCCTCCCATGCCTCAGTTAATGTCAGTGTCAGTTCATGACACAACAATAAGGAAGAGATTGGGCAAAAATGGCATTCATGGCTGAGTTCCAAGTGAACAACTGCTGACTAAAAAGAACATAAAGGCTTGTCTTTCTTTTGCTAATAAAATAATCTGAATGATTCCTAATACCTTTGGGAGAATCTTTACAGCAGAATTGCAGTAGTAATGTACATTAGTGCAAATAGTGCTAAGTTAGTAAGTTTTAATATTCCAGTGACAGCTGGGCCCCTTCCCTTGAAACTTCCTTTGGGCACACATTTTCTATGACCTCTCTCTACATTGGAAACTTGCTTTCCATCCATCCATCCATCCATCTATTTTCTGAGCCACTTCTCCTCACTAGGGTCGCGGGCGTGCTGGAGCCTATCCCAGCGATCATCGGGTAGGAGGCGGGGTACACCCTGACTGGTTGCCAGCCAATCGCAGGGCATATACAAACAAACAACCATTCGCACTCACAGTCACACCTACGGACAATTTAGAGTTGTCAATTAACCTACCATGCATGTTTTTGGGATGTGGGAGGAAACCAGAGTGCCCGGAGAAAACCCACGCAGGCACGGGGAGAACATGCAAACTCCACACAGGCGGGGCTATGATTTGAACCCCGGTCCTCAGAACTGTGAGGCAGACGCTCTAACCAGTCGTCCACCGTGCCGCTGAAACTTGCTTTCATCAACTGAAATTTTGAAGAACGGGGATAGATGCTTTTTGTATCGTTATATCCAGTGACTTTACACATGAAAGCTGAAAAGTGTCTTGGGGTGCCAATATCCTCATTTACCACAGTTTTGCTAAAGAGCTGTGGAAGCGATTTAATGTAGTGTGAGTATAATATTAATTTTTTAAATGTATTTTTTTTGGCAGGTTTATTCAATATTGGAAACAGACTTCTGGTTAGTATCGATCTTTTGCTGACGGTCAGAGCCAAAATCAGACTGGGCCACCCACCCTCGCAGGCTGTCAGGACCTTATTTGACCATGTCTCCAATCACCCCGGTAACATTTAACAATGTACCAACTAGATACATGGCAACTTATGCAGAATATTTTGATTGAACAGCACATTTGCATTTTCTGTCATGCCCACATGTCTCCGTGTTTGCATCAGTCCATACGCTGAGTCCAGAGGAGATGTCCCAAATTCAAGAGTTTCTCCTGATAGGCTACTGGGCCTTCGAGAGCCTGACACTGCGAGACTATAACGATATGATTTGTGGCGTTTGTGGTGTCGCTCCCAAGTTGGAGATTGCCAGGCGATACACAAACAGTGTGCTGGAGCTCAAGAATGTGGAGGTGGCACAATAAAATAAAAAAAATAAAAAACATTTATTTAACCATATATATTTCTCAAGCAACAAAGTAATTTCATACTGCTTTATTGCCTCTCTGTAGTTCACCTGGCCTGAGTCTTCAGTGTCAGACGAAGTGAACGTGGATGACTTCTGGCTGACCATGGAGACTGAGGCCATTGAGCAGGCTGCTTTCCCTACAGACATCCCCATCACGCGGGTGGACGCTTCAGTTATTGCGCCCTTCATCCCCCCACTGATGAGGAGCCCCACTGTTATTAACACAGAGAAGGACAAACTCATGTCACACAAACAGCAGCCCCCAGGTACACCTTACTTTTAATTTGTCGCTGTATTTCAGTCAATTACTTAATTCTGACAGTATGTGTATAGCGGCCTCTTCACCCTCATACACAAGACAGTATGCGTCCTCAGTACCCTCCTCTATGGCAGTGAAGCCTGGACATTATACTCTTGTCAAGAATGCAGGCTGAACGCCTTTCACATGCGGTGCCCCAGACAACTTCTGAGCATCATCTGGCAGGACCGCTTCACCAACCAACAGGCTGTTGTCCCAGGCTCGCATGCCTAGCCTGTTCGCCATCCTGACCAAGAGACGCCTGTGGTAGCTGGGCCATGTATGCAGAATGGATGATGGGCGTATCCCAAAAGACAACTTCCTACAGGAACGTGTATCCAACAGGCCTGCCAAATCTCTGATTCAAGGACATCTCCAAACCCGACCTGAAGGCGTGTGACATCAGCCTCAGATCGCACCACGTGGTGATCTAAAGACAAGGCTGGTGTCCGCCTAGCTGAGGAAAGCGGGAGAGCCAGTGGGAAGAGAAGAGGACCTGCAGGCGTGCAAGGCCCCAGTCCGCTCCTGTCAAACTTAACACCAAGTACACCTGCAGCAAGTACCAGAGGATCTGCGGCTCCTGCATCGGGCTCTTCAGCCACAGCAAGCGCTGCAACGCAACTGTGAACTGACCCAGATGCAGACTCCATTGTCTCCCAAGACAGACGGATACTAACTCAATGTGTACAGCATTAATTATGTATGTTGCTTAAAGTGCTCTACACTAGGAGTTGGCAAACCTTTTGGATCCAGGGACCTGTTATAAGGGAAACATTTTTTTTCAAAATCGTTCTTCTAAAATCTCTTCTAACAGCTATGTAATGAACAACACTGGCATCAGGGATTTGAAAACTTTAATGATGTACATATACAGTATCTAACAGGCACAGCGACTGACCAACTGAATTGCTTATTTGCAGGGCTACTTTTTCGTCCCAAACATTATCTATCAGCCATGCCCACTAAGCTCTTCAAAATATAATACAAAGTGTCCTCTCTTTATGACCGATGTTTCGTTTTTATGGCAATGACATAACCTGAATTTGTACTTAAATCAAAATACACTTTAGTCGATACTACATTTATACTAAAGTCACAGTTACTTAAATATTTGGATGTAAAACACTTCTAGGCCAGTAAACCTTAGCTATGGTAAATTCGCCTTAACCATGGTAATACTGTAACTGAGCGTGCCTTCTTGTACCGATTGACAATGTATTGTTATGTCGCTGTGCAAATTGTTCCATTGTGTGTCATTTGTAAACTCAAAATATCTTATGTTGGTACCATCGTAAGCTGAAACCTAAAAACGATTACTAAAACCATGTCTAAAAAAAGGATAATAAAAGATATTTCTCTCCTGTTTCAGGAGCGCCATCAGTTCTGGTGCGGCTCATTCACGATGGTGAGTTGAGGTTGGACAAGATTGAAGACCACAGCGAGGATGAACTGAGAAATATTCTGCAGCGTTGCGGGGCGAGCATCACTCCATGCTCCTCTAAGGTGGGTGAGCGGGTGAATGCGCCACAGGCAGTCATGCACGCACACACGGGGTCTGACTCTTGGGATAGCTTTCTCCTCGCCGCCATCACTGCGCCAACAAGTGGGTTCATGCGTCTGCAGAAAATTTGGAAACATGGTGCCGGCAGAGATTTTGCATTGACATTTTTTTGGTTGTAGAGAAAAAACATTCTCCTCTCTAGTCACAGATCTGCATATCTATGCTAATAATGTTTGACTAATACTGTACCATTTAGTAAACATATTTATTTTCACACTTTGATACACTTCGTTTTGGTTTTCTTGCAGTCCATGGAGCAAACCATCAGGTCTAAAGTAAACCTGAAAGAGAATCACATCCTCTTTAAAATTAACTTAGAATGTTACTGAAAAAACAAATGCACCCATTTCTCTTCGATCTTTCTTGGTTCACCTTTTTGTTCAATCAGTTGCCTGGGGAAAAAAACAACAACAAAAAAAACAGAATAGTCTCTGTCCAATGACAACCTCGTCAGTCAACATCATGGTTATTTTTCACTTTTTAACAGATTGATTCTCATTTCAAATGAGTACAGTGCTCATTGCTTCAAATGCATTTAAACATAAAAATATACATTTTAAACCCACTGAAAATGTATTTGACATAAACATTTTAAGCAAGAAATATATAGAAAAATACACTACCTTGAATTTGTTCCGTAACCAAGCTACTAACTCAATTTATTTTTATATCAAATAGATTTCACTCAATGATTTAAAACGCCATTAAAAGTGCCATATTTTATCAAACCAACTTCTGTTTTGTATTTGGGATGTAATATTGGCTCTCTGATGCCTCAGTAAACATGAAATATTAATTAAAATCATCCACGCGTTCCTGAGTTAGACATTTTTCTGCCGAGAGGCGTAAAATCAGGTCGTTAGAGTTTCTCAAGCTTATCCATGTCACTAGTGAAATCCCCGATCTCCCAAGCCAGTGCTGTCTACATAACAAACGTGCGCTCTCACAAGTGGGTCTTCTACACGGAAGTAACCAATCAATTGGAAGGTGGTGTTCTTGGTCAAATATGGACAAAGGAAAACCAAAACTAGGTTAAACAGAAGTAGCTATCAGAGGGGCCTTTTCTGGACACTCGTATAATAAAACCAAGGTCACTCTATAAAGGTCTAAATAGCAAAAATATGTATGGGTGTCCCGATTTGATCTTTGCGATCGGAAATCCGTCCAATGTCAGCAAAAAAAAAAAAAAAAAAAAAACATGGATCAGACTCGATCTATAATCTCAGATTTGACCACTCTTATACAAGCAGTCCATTCCATTCGCCGCTCAAGCTCTTCTATCCAGCAGCGACCGGATGGCATGCTATGCCCATTCGATCACAACAACAGGTTGCTAAGTTGCTACCATAGTAGCAAGGAGTAAGAGTGAATGTTGCTTGCTTAGTCGTTTATTGACACTCCAGTTGAAGTTCACTGTAAAACTAAACCGACATAACAAAAACGAATTGCACATATTGAATGTTTAAATACAACCCCAATTCCAAATAAGTTGGGACGTTGTGTTAAACATAAATAAAAACAGAATATAATGATTTGCAAATCATGTTCGACCTATATTTAATTGAATACACGACAAAGACAAGATATTTAATGTTCAAACTGATAAACTTGTTAAGTTTTATACTCAATCATGGCACCCACCCGTTCCCAATTAGCCTGTTGACCTGTGGGATGTTCCAAACAGGTGTTTGATGAGCATTCCTCAACTTTCTCAGCCTTTTTTTCCCCACCTGTCCCAGCTTTTTGGGAACGTGTTGCAGCCATAAATTTCCAAGTTAATGATTATTTGCTAAAAACAATAAAGTTTATCAGTTTGAACATTAAATATCTTCTTCGTAATGTATTCAATTAAATATAGGTTGAACATGATTTGCAAATCATTGTATTCTCTTTTTATGTTTAACACAACGTCCCAACTTCATTGGAATTGGGTTTGTACATCAGAGACTGTTTCTTTCTTCATTCTTTGATTTTGTTCACAAAAATCGCTAGCTCAAAGCTAACAAAATAAATGAATAACACCATTGTCGAGCTAATGGAAATTAGCATCGGATTTGCAGCACTTATATCTCAAAATAATGAATATTGGTCCGCAAACACTGTAACAACACTCAAACAGGTAATATAACAATACGCTCCGCCATATATTATTCAAACTCTGAAAAACAAGTTATAATAACAATATTCGATCATGAGTATTCAGATGCCCTTTGCTGTGACACTCATATATTTAACTTGGGTGCTGTCCATTTCTTCTGATCATCCTTAAAATGGTTCTACACCTTCATTGGAGTCCAGCTGTGTTTGAGTACACTGATTGGACTTGATTAGGAAAGCCACACCCCTGTCTATATAAGACCTTACAGCTCACAGTGCATGTCAGAGCAAATGAGAATCATGAGGTCAAAGGAACTGCCTGAAGAGCTCAGAGAAATAAGACTCTCTGGTCTGATGAGGCTGAGATAGAAATGTTTGGCCTTAATTGTGGAATGTGGAGAAAACCAGGCACTGTTCATCACCTGTCCAAGACAGTCACAACAGTGAAGCATGGCGGTGGGAGCATCATGCTGTGGGGGTGTTTTTCGGCTGCAGGGACAGGGGAACTGGTTGCAATCGAAGAAAAGATGAATGCTGCCAAGTACAGGGATATCCTGGACGCAAACCTTCTCCAGAATGCTTAGAACCTCAGACTGGGCCGAAGGTTCACCTTCAAAAAAGACAATGACCCGAAGCACACAGCTAAAATACCAAAGGAGTGGCTTCAGAACAACTCCGTGAATGTTTTTGAATGGCCTAGCCAGAGCCATGACTTAAACCCAATTGAGCATCTCTGGAAAGACCTGAAAATGGCTGTCCACCAACGTTCACCATCCAACCTGACAGAACTGGAGAGGATCTGCAAGGAGGAATGGCAGAGGATTCCCAAATCCAGGTGTGAAAAACTTGTTGCATCATTCCCAAAAAGACTCATGACTGTATTAGCTCAAAAGGGTTCTTCTACTAAATACTGAGCAAAGGGTCTGAATACTTATGGCTGTGTTATATTTCCGTTTTTCTTTTTTTAATAAATTTGCAAAAATTTCAATAATTGTCAATATGGGGTGCTGTGTGTACATTAATGTGGAAAAAATGGGGTAGCAAATGGCTGCAATATAAAAAAAATTTAAGGGGGTTGGAATACTTTCCGTACCCACTTTACCTTGTGGGATGGCGTGGCTGTCTTCTTTCCTAAAGTAGGCATTTCAACAATCGATTTAAAAAAACAAACAAACAAACAAGCCTATTAGTGTTTCACGATCACAATTTTTACTCGTTATCGTCTAAAAAAACAAACAAAACAAAAAACATCCAGAGTTCTCAATATAGTGAAAATTTACACCGCAGAATACGTAGTAGTTCAATGAGGAAATGTCCTCGCCTTTTGCATGTGTCAGGCTGTGACAAGCTGACATCTCCAAAATGTGGACAGGCCAAAATCTGTCTGAAAATGTAATATTTAATCAGAAAACAAGCACAACACGTTGTATGCAGAGATCATTTGTAAGTCTGGAACTATGGAATAACCGCCAATGTTCAGAGTATTAAATAAGTCCTTTATTAAGCCAACTGTACAGTACTTTTAATTTGGTCCCTATAATTGTATTGGCTCCTCGTATCCATTTGTCATCCGAAGCCTGTATTACATTTACATATTGTGTGTGTGTGTGTGTGTTTGCACACTTGAAAGTCTGACTACTAAACATGCATAGAACATACCGTGCCAAAAATATGATAGAAGTTTGTTGCGAAAGCCTTCCAATAAGTTATGTTTTTAATAGATGCTTTGATCAAAACCTTTTTTTAATTGCTCCTAGGGGGGAAAAGGAAATGATACATTCACGGTTTTAATCAAAGAGCGACCTTATGTGAATACCCCCTCAAGCATCTTGGATCATGCTTTATTCATGATCATTAGACATCTGACATACAGTATGGCAAATTATCCCTGACCGTTTGAATGAATGAGTTCAGTTGAAAAAGAACATGATCTTTTTTTACCCACTGAAATTTTACCTGAAAACCCATTCCCTAGCTTTTTGCGAGTAGTGTTGATTAAAATTCAATATATACCCTCAGTGTACAATGTATGATGAAAGCTTGATTGACAGTCATTATGTGAAATGCTCCTCTCTCTCGCCTTATTAGAATGACCTGCTGACTTCTCTGATCTCCATGTGCACGCTTGTTCATAGTGGCCTCCCCACAGGCCCCCAGGCACCTGAGAACCTCACTGCCGGCAAGCTGTCCATAGTTTGCCCCCATAAGGTAAAAGCAAATCAGCGTGTTGTCTGTGTGCCATACATAAGACACCTAGTTATCACAGTGAGGGACCAAAACAAGTGAGCGAGTCCACCTCCACCTTGTTTTTGTTTGTCAGATTATGTGTGGCTCCAAATACTTGGTGAGAGGAGAGACGGCCCGGGACCACGTGGATCTGCTGGTGTCCTCCCGTTACTGGCCTCCGGTCTACGTTGGCGACAGCGCTCGACAAGTGGCGCTTTGTACAGACATGCAGTACCCAGAAATGGCCGCCAGGATGTGGGGCAGAAATCAGGGCTGCTTCTCAGAGCCTTTTGATAAGCCAGAGGTGGGAAGGAATCATTATTAACAAGTCTCGGGAAAGGGATTACAGTAATTTTGCAAGTATAATACGAACCCCCAAAATCGACCTCCAAAATCAGGAATTACCTTCTACCTGTATAATGCGCACAATCAATTTGCTGGTATCCGTACTCAAAACATGAAGTATTATCCGTATTTTTTTTTGGTTTTTCAAAGAAATATTCTGCTCTGTGTGCAAGTGCTTATGGTCCTGTTGCGTACTCACCATGCATTTCTACTCGAGTTCTCATATTAGCAAAGAACAAAGACGGTGATTGACTCAAATCGCTGCGCAATGATACTGTCAGTTTTACATTTCAATAGTACTTTAGCGCCTTCAATGACCACCGGAGACGCTAGTCCATTTGGTGTTTTTTTTGTGAAACAAAAAAACAGGGCTGCTGTTGTCCGTAGCTGATGCCAGAAACAACAGAAGAAAACGTACCCAACGCGACGGTTAGCTTGCTTGCGCTGCCAGTCCGCCTACCCCCGGTTCAGTCTTCCCATACACCAAGCTGCGCGATGCATTTAAAAGCTCTAAAAAAATAACAGCCCTCAGCGCAACAGAAAACAGCATGCTCCACAACCCCTCAAAGATCGGCCACGTGTATCTACTGTATCTGATACAATTTGATGCACATTAAATCTAATTTAACTTAAATTACCAGATGCTACAAACCACTGCTGAATAACAGTTTGTTGTGTTGCATGCAAAAGAAAATAGAATGTTTTATTTTTCTCCGCAATTACAGACTTCAGACTTGAGCTGTGGTCACATTATCGTGTTTGTGTCTAAGACAACCTCTGGTGTTTGCTCCACAGTTTGTGTCATGCGCTGAGCTGCATGAGAAGCCGTACAATGCCGAACTCTCTACGTTGGGGCAAAATGAGCATGTTCACCCTCTCACTAAATCTTCCTCTTGTTGGCTAGTACATCCCCCTGATTCGTCTCCAAGCCACGAGACCGCTGTTCCGGAGCACCACTCAATGGCTTTGTGCAAAGACCTAGAGCACCTCATCTGCACTGTGACTCAAATTAACAAGGAAGACATTGAGGAGCAAAAGCAAATGGTGGACGATGAACAACAGGGAAATCAGAGTTCAGTGAACTCTTTGAGGACACAACGTGTGCTTTTAAACAACCCGGCGCATTACTACCTCTACAACCGGCTGCTGGATTTTCTTTCCAGTAGGGACATCGTGACTGAGCAGATCAACCAAGTGCTAAAGGTCTGTCAGCCCGGGGAGGTCGTCATCCGGGATGCGTTGTACCGGCTCGGAGTGGCGAACATCAACCTGGAGAGGGAGGAAGGCAAAAAAACTGAGGTGGAGGAACTGAAACAAGGGACAGAGACGGCGTATGAAGTGGTCCTGCCTGAATGAAAACAGCTATAAGGCAAAATGTTATGCCTGAAAGCATGAATACTGTACAGTTCTCACAAATTGTTGGTCTTTTGGGTGAAATCTATGTAATGATCCTATAATGATCATTGAATGCACATGGCTTCAAACAGAATGTTCTCAGAGGGACGTGGCCACTGAGCTTTGATAGTTACCGTGTCATCGGCAGGGTGTAACGGACCAACTGGAAGAGTCACAGAAAGGCACAGAAGCAGAAATCCTTGGAAATCGTTCAAACACCAGCTGTGAATATTACCATTCACCTCTTTGTTAGAGAATCGCAAGCTATGCCAAAAGTACTGAATCTGTGAACAGTTGGACATGTGCATTCAAATGTTGAGAGAATGTCAAATTAAAGGTCAGAATACAAAGGTTTTATGGCAGTTGGTTAAAATTCCTATTTGCATTGTTAATGTTTTGTAATACACACGCGTCATTTACAGCAAGTTGTCAACCAAGTGGCTAAAAATGTGGTTTTATTGGGCACTCCTGAACGTTCCCGATTTTGAGACATCCTAAATGTAGTTCTGGCCACCGCAAGGGCTACCGGAAGTGATGTAATGTTTGTCAAGCATTACCGTCCTGCATTTACTCTGATGGGGAGCGGTGATTTGGAATACGAGCAGGATTAGGATTTATATACACAGAAACAGTCTGAAAGCAGACTTGTGGTCAAACCCAACATCTTTGAACCAATTCGGAGGTCAGAGCCTATCTTGGACGGCAGCTACCAGCTTCTTTTAACAGCTGCACAACAGAAGGTGCAGCTGGAAGGTGCTCACTACTATAGGTCAATGCGACTGAAGATGCTGGTGAAAGCGCGTCACAGTATCTCAAAGAGTGGATTGGAAATAAAGACTGGTTATGTGTATGTATATACGTATACATAAATACTGTATATAAATGTATCCTTGCGCCTGCAGGCGGTAGTAAACAAAAAGCCTTCGAATCAAGAGCAGTCAGCTGTACATGAAAGGTCAACAACGCGCTGCTCTGGTTTGAACAATTAAGTGCAAATGGTTTTAACAATTTTTTTCTAATGCTCAGTGCATAATCACCACTAGGGTTGGGCGTTGAAAATCGAGAACCGATTGGAACCGGGACTAACCTTCCGGTTCTCCCGGAATTGTTCAAATTGAAAATTTCAGTTCCCAGTTTCGATGCCTAGAGTTCGCCGAACCAACGAAGAAGAACATGCACGAAAACGTAGCGGCGGCGGACAAAAGCGTTTATTAGCTTTGTTAAAATTAATGACCAGTTGCCTCAGTGCAACACTTGGAATAAGATTATATTGTGCAAAGCAGGCTTTCACGATGTGTAGAAGTCTGACGCGCTCCCTCCTGCTCCGACCCTCAGCCTACACCGCGCGGAACTTCAGTCAAGTCAAATTGGGTAGTGAAACAATAAAATGTCTATGCCATTGAGGTAGCTAACAAGTTCAACGGTGGGTTGCACTTTTGCACTGAAGCTTTAACATTTAACTAAAACTTCACCAAAACAGCAACTTTACGTCACAATGAATTGGGACAAAATTCACATAAACATTTGTCTTACAATATCACAAACACTAACCTTGTGCCTCATCGGTGGGTAGGTAAAGGAAGCAATGTTTTATAGCATTTGGTTCCATTCATTACAGTTTTTTTGCAGTCTCGGTTTACTTTCGTTTTCAAAATTCACCAGTCATTTGAAGGTACTTTTTGTGCCAAAATACTGAGTTCTGCTGGGTACCCTTAAATAAATAAATATTTTAACGTTTAGCTGAAACAATTAATAAATATTGTCAATTGTGTTTGCTCCACACATAATCCCTTTTAGTTTAGATACTGATCCTGGTTATAAAGAGCAACTGAGTCAAATGTTCATTTTAGTCTATGCTGCAGGCTGCTAAGAAAATGGATGTCCATAATTTGGACACCCTTTATTTAAACCATGCAAACAATTTTGACCCAACCCCCTAAAAGAATCTGAATCGAAATGAGGAACCGGAATCGGGACCAGAATCGCTCAAATTCGAAAGGTGACCAACCCTAATGACCACCAGTAGTATATTTGTAGTACATGCAAAGAAGTCTGTACCCGCATCCTGCATGTGCCGCTTTTCTCATTACAATGGCAGCTGGTGTCCGGTTTGAAGACGCGATTGTCGAAGGGAAAATCTTAATCACCGCAGCTGGTTTCAGCCTGGCCTGATCTATGCCAAGGTATCCAATACTTTATGCTAAATGTTTACCAAAACATGCTGGTTTGACTCTTGAGTATCCACTGGACTAATATTGCTATTAAATTGCTTGGAAGGTGGAAGAAGCTCTTATCACTGCCCGCACCATTAGTACAACCAGCTGCCACACTATAAAACATGGTGAAATAACAAAATACGCAGCACTAAGCCGAACAGCAACGTGCGCGAACAGAGGGGGTGACACCCCATTTGTTGTCACAGCCGAAAATATCCGACAATAACCCGAAGACAGGAAGGGCCTAGATTCAAAACGCAGACAACACATTCTGAATTCTATTTATCCATTGAACTGCTCCATGACTGCTATGTAATCCCCTTGACATTATGGTTTGTAAAGGGGTTCTAGAGGTATCAATAATTTTTTTTAAAAAATCTTTGTGCTCTGCGGTTTAAGTTCACATGTAAGGTTTGTCCATTTTAGGTTTATCCTGAGTTTTCACCCAAAAATCCTAACTTTTTGTGAGTAGTGTATGTTGTATAGAATGAGAAAAAACAGATGTGAAAATATGGATACATCTCACAATTTGACTGCATTGTTTACAGTGAAGAAACTATTAAGAAAATACAGTATTACAGACTTAATGCACGGTAGAATAGGCTCAGCTCCCTATACAAGGAGCATTAATGTTTTTAAGAGTTTTGTCAAAAGGTTGTGAATGATGTGTTGAACAATAAATAAAGAAATGTAGTGTTTCTTTGAGTTTTAATGCCCCAAGGTTGTGTCCTCTCTCCGCTGCTCTTCTCTCTCTAAACGAACGACTGCACCTCAGCGCACCCGGCTGTCAAACTCCTGAAGTTTGCAGATGACACCACTGTCATCGGCCTAATCAAGGACGGTGACGAGTCTGAATATCGACAGGAAGCGGAGCGGCTGGAGCTGTGGTGCGGCCGACACAACCTGGAGCTGAACACGCTCAAGACTGTAGAGATGATCGTGGACTTCAGGAGGCATCCTTCGCCCCAGCTGCCATGTGTCAACCGTCGAGACCTTCAAGTTCCTGGGAATTACAGTCTCTCAGGACCTGAAGTGCAAAATCCTCTCGGACCCTCCACATCCCGGTCACCAGCTCTTTCAGCTCCTTCCCTCAGGTAGCAGACATTCACAGCTTCTTCCCTCTTGCAATCAACTTTTTAAACAGCTAACCTACAATTCCATTACAACATGCTGACAATTTTTTGACTTGAGTTTGTCACATTTTTTTGGGCCAATTATATATTACTCGTGCACTCACTGTAGTAGTCTCGCCACGCTGCACTATTTGCATATCTGTTGTTGACCAATACTGGCCATTCATGGCAGAGTAGCATCTGCTCCAGCTGCACACTGATTGAGGAGTATCTGCAACATTTGCACAATCAACATTGTCCCAGATTATCGCACTACTCGCTTGAAGTCTCGACGCCCTTTGCCCTTTGACTATTGCAATATTAGTCTTTCGAACTGCTCTAAGTGCTAGAGGACATCTTTTTGCACAATTGTAAAAAAAAAATGCATTACCAGATAACTAGCAACCCTTTATTGCTCAGTGACTGTTTTTTGTCAATGTCTATATGTTTCAAAAGTGTTCTCTGTCAATTGACTGTCTGTTGTCATACTATAGCGGCTCCAACTACCGGAGACAAATTCCTTGTGTGTTTTTTGGACATACTTGGCAAATAAAGATGATTCTGATTCTAAAAGGAGCTTCCCTGAATTGCTCAGTCATTCACAAGCAAAGATGGGGCGAGGTTCACCTCTTTGTGAAGAAGTGCGTGAGAAAATAGTCGAACAGTTTAAGGACAATGTTCATCAACGTACAATTGCAAGGAATTTTGGGATTTCATCATCTGCGGTCCGTAATATCATCAAAAGGTTCAGAGAATCTGGAGAAATCACTGCATGTAAGCGGCAAGGCCGAAAACCAACATTGAATGCCCGTGACCTTCGATCCCTCAGGCGGCACTGCATCAAAACCGACATCAATGTGTAAAGGATATCACCACATGGGCTCAGGAACACTTCAGAAAACCAATGTCAGTGAATACAGTTCGGCGCGACATCCGTAAGTGCAACTTGAAACTCTACTATGCAAAGCAAAAGCCATTTATCAACAACACCCAGAAACGCCGCCGGCTTCTCCGGGCCCGAGCTCATCTAAGATGGACTGATGCAAAGTGGAAAAGTGTTCTGTGGTCCGACGAGTCCACATTTCAAATAGTTTTTGGAAATTGTGGACATCATGTCCTCCGGGCCAAAGAGGAAAAGAACCATCCGGACTGTTATGGACGCAAAGTTCAAAAGCCAGCATCTGTGATGGTATGGGGCTGTGTTAGTGCCCATGGCATGGGTCACTTACACATCTGTGAAGGCAGGCATTATACCAGTTACAGAGCAAATGACATCTTACTAGAACACATCCATAATGGTTGCATGTTATGAGGTAGGTGCACACCTATAAATAAATTGACTGCTGTAATCCACTACTGCGGTGAGGGGTTAAATTAATGGTTTAACTACTATGACTACGCATACGTACACTTGCTCTTGTCAGTGTTTGTGAAGTAAATAACATTTCAATTTACAACTAAATTCTACAATTAACATATAGAACTGAGCTGCCTGGGTGTGATAAAGACCAGTAAAAAAAAAAAAAAGCTTCCCCCCCCCCCCCCCCCCCCCCCCCACCCCAAGTCATGCTTTTAAAATATTTCCACGCTTGTCATGTGCTGTGACAGCATCACAAATCCATTTTGCGCGCACACACACACAGTGGGTATGGAAAGTTTTCAGACCCCCTTAAATTTTTCACTTTGTTATATTGCAGCCATTTGTTAAAATCATTTGTTCATTCTTTTCCCACATTAATGTACACATATTGTACATATGTACACCACATATTGACAGGGAAAAAAAACGGAATTGTTGAAATTTTTGCAGATTTATTAAAAAAGAAAAACTGAAATATCACACAGCCATAAATATTCAGACCCTTTGCTCAGTATTTAGTAGAAGCACCCTTTTGAGCTAATACAGCCATGAGTCTTTTTGGGAATGATGCAACAATCATCTGCTTGCAGATCCTCTCCAGTTCTGTCAGGTTGGATGGTGAATGTTGGTGGGCAGCCATTTTCAGGTCTTTCCAGAGATGCTCAATTGGGTTTAAGTCAGGGCTCTGGCTGGGACATTCAAGAACAGTCACAGAGAAGCGGAGAACATTCTGCCATAAAGCCCCGACTGGTGGAGGGCTCCAGTGATGGTTGACTTTCTAGAACTTTCTCCCATCTCCCGACTGCATCTCTGGAACTCAGCCACAGTGATCTTTGGGTTCTTCTTTACCTCTCTCACCAAGGCTCTTCTCCCCGATTGCTCAGTATGACCGGACGGCCGTCTCTAGGAATGGCTCTGGGTGTCCCAAACGTCTTCCATTTAAGGATTATGGAGGCCACTGTGCTCTTAGGAACCTTAAGTGCAGGAAAATTTCTTTTGTAACCTTGGCCAGATCTGTGCCTTGCCACAATTCTGTCTCTGAGCTCTTCAGGCAGTTCCTTTGACCTCATGATTCTCATTTGCTCTGACATGCACTGTCAAAAATTTCAACAATTCTGTTTTTTTTCTGTCAATATGGGGTGCTGTGTGTACATTGAGGGAAAAAAAAGAACCTAAATGATTTTAACAAATGGCTGCTATATAAGACAGAGTAAATATTTTAAGGGGGTCTGTAAACTTTCTCTACCCACTGTATATATATGTATGCTGCTTTTAAGCCTGTGAGAGTGCTTTGTTATTTGATCACTGCAGTATGACAATTTTAATCATGGTGCCATAAACATACTGATAATAATTACATCCTGGTCAATGCTAGACTATTCATTCTGTGGCCATTTTTTTCTTTTTTTTTTTGTTAAATCAATTATTTTAAATAAAACAGTATTCACCATTTTCATAGTTTTTTTTTTTTTTTTTTACATTCAAAAAATCAATCTCATTGGTCAATTTTGAAGAAACAACCTTGGAAAATTCTAAACACTTCATTTCCATCTAAAAGATACACATTGAATATTAAAAAGGAACACTGTCGACTTAAAAAAAAGACCATTACATTGCAAAGGTCACTAAAACAAGTATGCTAGTGAAGTGCTACACCAAGAAGCAGCAGCTTTATTTTAGTGGAAACCACACAAATGCCTCTGAAGTTATTTGAGTTTTGCAGCATTGACTGATAGCTAAGGGAAAGCTATCAGAAGAAGTCAGGAAAATAGTCAAAAAGTAAAATCCAGGACAAACTTCACACTGGAGTTTCAGTGTAAAGATTTTATTATGATCAAAGATTGTCTCACTTGCACAAAACCACACATCTTGTATACTATGCATTCACTACAACCTCTGCTAAATCCTAAAATAAAGATACTTCTTGATATACATTAGGAGATATATACATGATCATTAATTTCACACATTTGCTGTATATGCAAGCATATTCGAAATGCCGTGTGGCATACACATTTCTCACAGCTTATGTTACTTTATACATTTGGCAGTGTAGGCTGACTCCTACATATGGTCAAAAATCAAGATTATATGGAACTCTATAAGAAAATGGACAAAAAGGTCTGAAAAACACAATACAACATTCACATTGTCAAGCATAAAACACTAGTCATCTATTCTACGGTGGATCCATTGGTTGCCATGCGCAGTTCAGATGTATTGCATTGCCCTGAACCTGTGGAGAATGCATTTGACTTAAGTGGGGCGATCACATGTTGCCGACAAGCCACGGCTACTGTAATCGTGTCACAAGAGCTCCTGCTATGACCAAAGCGTGGAGGGAAAAAACAACGTTGTCATTCTTTGCCTCCTTCACAGTCCATTTGCACGCACTAGAAAAAAAAAAAACAGGCTGAGCACTTTATACACAATCGTCATTTGTTTGCTTTCGACTGCTGTGGAATAAAATACAGATGTTCACTCCCGTGGGAAAAACATACTGTAGCGTACAATATTATTTTTATGTAGTCTTCTGGATTTATGGAGCTGAATGATTCCTGTGCTGATAGAGCTACAAACAGTCAAGGAGGAAGCATGAAAGCTCGTTTCCTGCAGTCATGTCTATAAGTTTGAAGTTTTTGTTGACGGGAGCGGAGGTTACCGACGCCACTTCATTCGTCAAGGATTTTCAACAAAACTGATAGCTGTTAGTCTTCATCAAAGGCTCCTCCTCCTCCTCCTCCTCGGGGTCACAAGACTGCTCACAAGGGGTGTCACAGCACTTGGGCTGGTCACACTCTTCGCGCTCTTCGGCCTCCGTGACCTGCTGCTGCTGCTGCTGCACATTCTGATAAATTAACTGTGGGACAAACAGAGTTTAGGTGGTGATGTTGGAAAGAAAAAAAACAAAGAAAGCATGACTTTTGTTTCTAATGTCTGTTAAAAACACTCAAAATGTTTTCTCAAAGGAACGGCAATCGGATTGGTTTGACAGCACACTTGATTTAATTAATCAATTAATCGTGTAAAGCACATTGAGTTACCTGGTGTATGAAATGCGCTATATAAATACATTTGCTTTGCTTTGCTTTAATCCCTCATCCATACATCCATTTTTTTATACTGCTTTCTATCTCAGCCAGTCGCAGGGCACTTATAGACAAACAAGGTTTCATGCTCACGGTCACACCAATGGACAATTTGGAGTCTACAATGAACCTGACATGGAGGAAGATGGAGAAAACCATGCAAATTCCACACAGGAAGGCCCGGGTTCGAACCCCCAACTCCACAACTGTGTGGCAAATGTGCTAACCAGTTGTCCCACCGTACTGCCCGGTTACATGTTCTTATCGAAAAACAGATGTTCCCATCCTGCTGCAGACAGCTCACCTGTTCTTGTTGCACTTGTTCGCCGAGCTGTTTTTGTATCATCTGACTGATCTTGCTGAAAGTGGGACGTTCGGTGGGCTCCAGATTCCAGCACATCTTCATGATATCATAGCTGGAGCAAAAGAATGAAAAGGGGGATTTTCATTTTTGATCATGTTTTGAGGCTTTGGGGCAGTGACTTACATTGTTAATTCTCCATGCATACATAAAAGGTGTGTTAGAAAAGTTTCAGGACTCCTGTCACAAACCCAAAGTACAAACTACGAGTTTTCCCCCTCAAAGTGGACCTGCGGTGTTTGCTTCGCTCAGTGCGCAAGAAGAGGCGAGAATTTTAGCCAGACAACTCGTCGCTGCTTCATCAGGACAACGCGCCTGCTAACAATGCCCTGAGCATCTGACACTTCCTGGCCGAAGACACTGACGACATCGAGATGGCCATGACGGCGAGCTGCGGAGGATCCTGGAAGAAAACTTCCAGAGAAGGCTGGACAGTGTGTTGGACTCTAGTTAGATTACTTTGAGGGGGGAAACTAAACTTGTACTTAGTAGTTTGAATTTGAAATATAGTGCAACCTCGGTTTTTCCAAGCCCTAGTATTCGTATGATTCAGTTTCAAAAATGTTTTCGTCAAAATTTTGTCCCAGTTTTCATACATCCGCTAGGTTTTCGTACAAAAAAATATTGTGACCCTGCCATTTATTTCCTGGGATTGATACACGTTCATCCGAAGCATTTCGTAAGTTGTCAAATTCCACAATGCAAGCTTTTATTAACAACTCAAGGCGATCACCATCCCGGCTTGCTCAGCAACATTAACACATCCTGTCAAAAGACAGACTTTCAAAATAAAAGCACACAATATAATAAATGTTTCAACACACTTCCGTGGGCTGCATTGTGGCTTACTAAAAAGTTGCATTCAGTAAACAAGCACAAAATAGTTTGAGTGTGACTGCTAAGCAAGCCACCATGGAGCCGTGCTTTTACTTTGAAGGCCTGACTTTCGACAAGATGTTACACCGATTTGACCCCAACTTGGCCAGAGTGTTGCTGAGCAGAGCAGGGGGGTTGTTATTTCCTTTAAGTTGTTAATAAAAACCTACACTGTGAATGCGCCTTGCCATCTGTTGAATCCTTTTTACACATTACGACAGAAAGTTCAGAGTGCCAGCTATTGGATTGAAGGAAAGCGAGAAACACAATAGAATTCAGATAAGAAGTCAAAAGTACCCAAACTGCTCCCCTCACTCTTGCATATGCCATCAAAAGACTTCAATAAAGGTAAAACTGATGTTAAATATTTATCCACTTTGTTAGTCATTTATATCTACTTCACAGTTTACTGTAAAACTATTCTTATTCTCTTTAAAATGTATTTTTTGGGGTGTCTGGAATTGATTAATTTAAATTATTTCTTAGGGGAAATACTGCTTTGGTTTTCATATGATTTGGTTTTAGGCAGACTTTTTGGAATGGTATAATCACAAAAACTGAGGTTCCACTGGATAGCTTTTGTAACACCAGTCCTGAAATTCTTCTGACACACTTTGTACAGTAGTATGTTCTGGGTCAATTTTGATATGCATAAAATAATTGTCAAGGTTAAAAAATAAACCACCCATCTTTTCAAAATACATTACAAGTCTGTCTGACCATGAATTCAGATTCAGATGGATGATTAATCCTTAATGTTTCAGAGAAAAGTAAGTGAATTTCCTTTGTTGTACACCACAGATTTTTATATAAAAACCTCTACTATTAAACAATGTGCTGCTCTATTTTACCATAGACATGAAATGAGTGGAAGTTACATTGCAACTATCCATTGTTAGTATAGTGCAGGTACTTGTTTTTGCAGGTGCAGATTTCACGGCTGTGTCAAGGCACAATCAGACCTTTGTATGACTTCTACTCTGTTTCTGTATGTATGATCATGCTTATGCTCTTTCACTGTTTCAAGATTTCCCCATACACCTTCAAACAACAACAGGTGCATATTCCGGCGGGAACCTGTGCAAATGTGCTGGGTAAAAAAGTAGTGTTTCAAGCTCCCCCCTGAATACTGTTACCACTGTACCATAATAAATACACTCATTTATGGTATGTAATTTTACAGTTTCAAGATTCGCACCATTTTTCCTTGATTTAATCCACTGGTAAATCTAAAATCCATCTTTAGTAGACACAGGTCAAATTTGACCCAGAACAGCCTCGGTGTACACAAACATTTTAACACCCGTACAAAAGAACGACATTTCAAAAACATATTTTCATTTTCAAATTTGGGGTCAAAGAATGACATTTAGGGTATTTTTGTTGTCAAATTTGAGCAGTATAGTATGTAAGAGTTGAAGTTGCAATGATAAGAGGAACTACAAGGAAGTGTTTACATGCTTGGACAAGAGAGATTTGTTCCCTGCCTCAGTCTGTTTTTTGCTGCCGTGAAATAGCAGTTCCATGGCTTACCAGCATGGTGATCATGTGGCTAACAAGCATAACTGAGGTCTGACTCACACAGGGAGAACATATGATTGGGAACTGACTCACATTTAGTCTGTACTGTGTCCACAGCACAATTATTCCGGGGTGGTGTGACATCCGCAAAAAATAAGTACATCCTCAGACTCACACACTCACAAGAGGAACACACATTCTTCTGTATTTTCCGCTGCCTGCTTTAACTCACAGTCGGTCCACCAATCATCCTCATACATTGTCATCTATTGTAAATCTAGTCATCCACACAGCAATCTATCATCCATCATCTGATCCTGTACATCAGAGGTGTCAAACTCAAGGCTCGGGGGCCCGATCTGGCCCACCACATTATTTTATGTGGCCCGCGAAAGCAAATCATCTGTGTCAAGCTCCATGATTCTAGCTAAAATATGTACCAAAACCTCAAATTGTCATATGTAATAAATAAAATTCGTTAAAATAATGCAAGAATTTGTTACCAAACCACTTTTTTACAGTAACTAAACAAACGATTATCCTTAGTTAGTTAAGTAGTTATCCATCAATTTGTTGTGTATATGAAATATGATGAGGCCATCAGAGGTGGTCCTGGACCGTTTGGCATACTGTGCGATGGCCGTCAATTGCGCCCCTTGGCCGATCATCAGCGGGGAGGGGGGGAGTGCCACCCCCCACAGAATGCTGCCCTCGGCAGCTGCCATATTGCCCATATCAGAAACCGCACCTGTAGCGATTGAACATTTATATGGTTTCACAGTCATAACGGCCCTCTGGGGGGAACTGTAACTACAATGTGGCACGTGACAAAAATGAGTTTGACACCCTATCTATCATCCAAACAGCTTCCCTCAACCCATCTCCATCCAACATCAACCCAACCAGCCAATTCTAGGTGAAACTGGAAAGGAGGGGGAGCTTACATCTCAGGTGGAGCAAAGTCTGGCTGACACATCTGGTAGCCTCGTTTCACCATCTTGTAGAAGCTGGAGTCCACAGCCATGCTGGGGTAAGGGCTCTTACCTGGTGGAGCACAATCACAGCAACAACACGTAATCAGAGTAAGTTGTGTGTGTGTGTGTGTGTATGAATTGAAAAAAAATGGTCATATTTGTTAAAACCCTCAGTATGACCTGACAGGAATACATGAGTAAAATGATCTGTTAAAAAAAAAAAAAAAAAAAAAAAAAAAAAACACTATGGCCCCATCTTGTACCGCTAATGTGATTTTTAAGAAATCAGCGTGGCAGAGGAAAAACAACCTATGTGAAATAGAAGGTTTGACTGACAATGTGTCAATCATTTGCTAGTGGCGTAGTGAGCACACCTCAGCAGCTTCACGCTTTCCTGTTACCTTGGGCTTCAGGAGCTTTGCTGAAACTATAGCGGAATAACCATCCATTCATTCTCTGTACCGCTTATCCTCACTAAGGTCGCAAGTGTACTGGAGCTAACTTTGGGTAAAGGGCAGGGTACACGCTGAACTGGTCGCCATCCAATTAGACAAACAACCAATCACACTCACATTCACACCTACAGTACTGTCTTCAATTAACCGTCCATGCATGTTTTTGCAGTATGGGAGGAAGCCGGACTACCTGGAGAAAACCCACACAGGAGAACAAATGCAAACTCCACATACGAAAGCTGGGGGTCAGATTTGAACCCACAACCTCTGAACTGTGCGTCGGATGTGGTAACCAGTCATTCATCCTGGTGTTGCGGAATAGCCAAAACTGCAAAATCTAAAAATGCCCATCCCTCAATTGCCAACTAGGCGTATGACCAGCAAACACCAGAACAAAGGGTCCTCAGGTAGCGAAAAGGATTCAAAAGGGACACGGAATTTAACTTAAATTTTCTCTGTGACTACAGAATGTATCACGACTATGCACTTTCATAATAATAATAATAATTCATAATATCATTTTGAATGGCCATGCGTATTTGTGAATCCTGCTCGTACACGTTAGTGAGAGGTGAGTTTTAGTCAGAGACTCGAAGGTTTGGGATTAATGAAGTGAGGCTACATTCATCTTGTTCTCAATCTTGTTAGCAGTTTTAACAATGCAAACTCCCCTTTAAGGGGTGGAATCAATAATATCGACCAGTCTTTTTACACAAGAATCTGTACAGTAGAGCTTCTTAAGTGCAGAGTGTGAGTACGTTTGCCACCTTTTGGCTGTGTGTGGGTTTGGATGTGTGTCATCTCACCCAGAGAGAAGATCTCCCACAGGAGGATTCCATAGGACCACACATCACTCTGGACAGTGTATACACAGTCAAAGATGCTCTCTGGAGCCATCCACTTCACTGGCAAACGTGCCTTCAAACAGACAAGATCCCAAATCCATTGAAACATGTGTGCACCAATGGAAATAAGGTTGACAAATGTGCCCTTACGTTGCCCTTCACCACGTAGTTGGTGTCACTCATGATGTCCCGTGCCAGGCCAAAGTCACAAATTTTGGCTACTCTGTGGTCCGTCAGAAGGATGTTTCGAGCAGCCACGTCTCTGTGAATACACTGCACACAAGAAAGCAGCTTGTCTCATTGAACAGCAATACTACTTAGAGTTTTCTGTTAAACATATCAATATGTTCTCCCCGTGCGTGCGTGGGTTTTTTCCAGGTATTCCGGTTTCCTCCCACATCCCAAAAACATGCATGGTAGGTTAATTGAAGACTCTAAATTGCCCGTAGGTGTGAATGTGAATGTGTATGGTTGTTTGTTTCTATGTGCCCTGCGATTGAATGGCAACCAGTCCAAGGTGTACCACGCCGCCTGCCCTGAAGTCAGCTGGGATAGGCTCCAGCACTCCCGCGACCCGCTTGAGGATCAGCGGTTTAGAAAATGGATGGTTGGATGGCATATCAAAATTTCTTGTGTATATGATTTATAGACCAGTAGCAGAACTTTAGTCTATTCTAAACCTGACTGGGAGCCAGTGTAGAGACTTTAGAATTGGAGTAATATGCTCTGATGTCTTTTTCTGGTCAGAACCCAAGCTGCAGCGTTCTGAATGAGCTGCAGCTGTTTAATGCTCTTTTAGGGGAGTCCAGTCAGAAGAACATTACAATAGTCAAGTCTACTTGAGATAAAAACATGGATGAACTTCTCCTGATCTGCTTGGGACATGCAAGCCTTCACTCTGCATATGTTCTTCAGCTAGTAGAAGGCTGTTTTAGTGATTGATATGGTATAACTGCTGAAAGTCAGGTCGCACTCTATCAGCACACAAAGGTTTTGGACTTTGTCTTTAGTTAAAGAGAGTGCCTCCACATATTTACTAACAGCAATCCTCTTTTCTTTACTGCCAAAAATATTTATCTCGGTTTTGTTGTGGTTTATTTGAAGGAAATTTTGGTTTATCCATTAAGTTTATCTATTTGTTTTAGACTGTGACACAACACCTCAATTGAACTGTGGTTATCTGGAGACAGTGCTGGATATAACTTGTGTGTCATCTACATAGCTATGATAGCCAACAATATGGTTCTGAAGCATTTGACCCAAGGGAAGCAGATACCGGCTCAACAGAAGGGGTCCAAAAACTGACCCTTGAGGGACTCCATATGGTTTTGTCATTCAACCAGATTGATAACTTTCAATGGTTATGAAATAACTCCTTTACTCCAGGTAGGACCTGAATTATTTAAGGACTTTTCCATTTTGTCCTACCGAGGTTTCCAACCTGTTCGTCAGTATGTTATGATCTACTTTATGAAACGCTGGACTGAGATCCAACAAGAACTGACACCTGTCCTGACCGAGTCAGTGTTCAACTGCATATCATTTAGCCCTTTGATAAGAGCGGATTCTGTACTGCGATGAGTTCGGTAATCAAACTGAAAAAAATGACTCACATTTTTGGCAGCCAAGAAGTCCAAGCCTTGAGCAACTTGGTAGGAAAACCTCAACATGTCATCCAAGCCCAACGGCCATTCTCCAGTCTCCTCGCACACTGCGTCTAGGCACAAGTCCCATCATGTTAGCAAGACAATGAAGTTCTGTTGAAGGAAAAATTCACGTTAAAAAATGACAATGTTACCTTGTAATGGCTTGCTGTTTGACAGCTGACACGGTCTCATCTCCAAGTAGCTGCTTGACGACTCACTAGAGATTCCGCTGTCACTGTAGGATGATACAGTCACAAAATCTTGTGGAACTCGAGGTAGAGCAATTTGGAAATCAACTTGAAATTGAACAGAAATCAGGTCCAAAACAGGGATGAGACAGGACTTTGCGCGAGAGGCAGGGTACATTGTGGATTAGTCACTAGTCAATCACAGGGCACATATAGACAACCATTCACACGCATATTCACACCAAAGAACAATTTAGAGTCTTTAGGTAACCTAACATGCATGTTTTTAGAAAGTGGGAGCAAGCCAGACTACCTGGAGAAACCCCACCTAAGCACAGGGAGAACCCGTAAACTCTATGGACGAAGGCCTGATACTCAGATTCACAACCCAAAACTTTAGGGTTCAAGGGTTAAAGGTTCAAAACTCCATCATTGTTGCCATTGTGCTTGGTGGCGTACCTTCTTATGAAAGGTTTCTGATTGCAGATGTTTTTATAGTCATTGGAGCTGTCCATTATGGCAGGCATGTTCATGACAAAGCTCATAAATGTTTCTGCCTTCTGGCGGAGGAGGTTCAGTAGGTCCCCAAGGCCGCAATACTCTGTGATTACCAGCACAGGTCCTGAAGGGGAACCACGCCACATTAAGACCATTTGAACTAAAACATGTACTGTAGCTGCACACATATTACTCAATGTAGAAAACATGTTACCTCCGAAGGTGCAGGCCCCCAGTAGATTGACAATGTTCTTGTGGTGTCCCAAGTGACTCAGGATCTTCAGCTCTGACATCAGAGCTTCTCTCTCGTCAGAATGGGCACTGGCTTCAAACAAACAACTCAGTGCCATTAGTCCGCCGTTGCTGACTCGATCACATGAAAATGATGATTGTGTTTATTATATTTTCTGGAACAATAATTAACAGTCACACCTTTTAACATTTTCACAGCCACACGCATCACGTTGTCTTTCTCTCCAAGACCGATGGCTGTGGCCTCCACCACTTTTCCAAAAGCTCCAGCACCCAAGATCTTTCCTGCAAAGTTGGACCTGACTTCATGACATTGGAACACCTTTCATCATTATATTAATGCCTGAAACTCTGGTATGATAATCATCATTTGCAGTATACTTATGCACTGAGATGCAATGCAATCAGAATTCTGTCTTTACAGTAGTAATCATTTGAAACACCTCTCAAAAACGAATGATGAAACTTAAACTTCGACTGAATACCTACCTCTCTGACAGTGTAAATTAAATTTAAACAATTATATCTTTGTAAAGGCAGGATGTTCAATAAATTTCTTCTTTTGGATCTGCAGGTGTTTTGGAATCTTCTATTAGACTATTTCACATAAATCATGCTACCAACCTAGCTTGAGTTTGTCCCGTGGGAACTCCCATTTCTCATTGTAGGGCAGTTGCGTAGGGTCAACAAAGGTGTAGTTGTTTCCATCTCTTGCCTCAATGATCTTCCAACGGATCTCATACCTGGGTTTCTAATTAAGGTAGGAAGGGGAAGAATAGTTTTAAATGAAGCTGCATTTGCATTTAAACTGCCATCATATTGTCACTTTCACTTCACCTGCTTATATTTGTAAAAGACAAACACCATAAGCACAAGGAAGATGGATAGAATGCCTGCAGATCCGGTCAAGGTGGAGGTGAAAAGTTTGTCTGCATAACCAAAGAAAGATTTAGTCACGGTGACTCACAATGTTATGTTACAAAATCCAGTTTCTTGAATATGTATCTGTAGAAAATGTGCTTAAATTTGCATTAGCTTTGAGAATGGGTCATTAATATCGTGAAAAGAGAACATTAAGCTCCAAAGTAAACAGCTGACTGTGAGAAATAAAGATCTTTTTTTAATGCAGAACATCAAATGTGGTTTAAATCACGTCCTCATGACTCGGATAAAAAAATCCTAGGCTCAGAAGGGCATTTTCGATTAGATATTCACCAGACACTTCCATGGCAAATGTGTCGCTGCTGACTCCAACGAGGTTAAAGGCTACACACTCCACTGTCATCCTCCGGCTTGAAGGTCCCACGGTGAGAACACTCTCCACTGCCACCGCCCCGTACTCCTCCCTCTGAACCTCCACTGTCTGAGCTTGCAATGGGGTGGCCATCTGCAGCCCAGTATTGCTTTCATTGCACCTGCCTCAATGCAAACAGGTTTAAAGTTAGATTACGGCAGTGTTTAGTAGGATTTTGAGCAAAATGCCCTGTAATGGAAAGGAAGTGTAGTTGAGAACTGGCATCATATAAAATAAATACATTAATTTATTCATCTTCCGTACCGCTTATCCTCACTAGGGTTGCGAGCGTGCTGGAGCCTATCCCAGCTATCTTCGGGCGAGAGGTGGGGTACACCCTGAACTGGTCGCCAGCCAATCGCAGGGCATATAAAATAAATACAATATTTTTTAACTGGTGAATTTTCTTAACAGACTTTTGATGGTAGTTGTGAACATGGTTTTCCATACAACTAGTATGCAATCAATTCCTACTCAATTCCTGACTGAGCCAATGGGGTTAGACTCCATCCCTTGAGTGACCCTGGACAGAAGAGTTATAGATGGATGAGTTTTTATCTGGCACCTCAACAGCAGTCAGAAAGCAGACTAGCATCCCTCCAAAACTACTTTTTTTTTTATTTATACTTTTGCCCACAGCAGGAGCCGAACTGTGACTGACCTGTTCCAAAGCCCAAGTCCTTTCAGATTAGCTAGTAACTACTGCTGCCCATTGGAACCACATTTTCGCCATCCGTTAAAGAATGCATATTTGAATGAAAACACATTGTTTTTCCCTTGGCAAGGACACTCACGTGGGGCGTATTCCAAAACATTGGTACCAGATGATTCTAGGGGCAGGATAGCCGAAGGACGTGCATGTCAGAGTAGTCACATTTTCCCATCTCACCATGGCAACTGGTCTCTCTGCCAGTGAGAGGAAATCAATTGTGATCCACATAAAGCACAAAGTCGGGACCAGGGAGTTAAACCAAATGTGCTGAACACGTCACTCACGATACATCTGAACTTGGAATGTGATGGAGGCATTGGCCAAGTCGCTCCGTGCATTGAAGGTGTATTGACCTTGCTCCTGAGCATTCATTCTCTTCAGTTGCAATGTCGCATGGTATCTGACAGGGGAGATAAAGGAAGAGGAATTTAATTGTGACTAATTCAGAACTTCTGCACTTCCACATCGATATAGAACAGAACTTACGGCTTTCAGTAGTCTCATTACCTGGGAACAAAGGTGGCAAAAGTACCGTATTTTCACGACCATAAGGCGCACTTAAGTCTTAAATTTTCTCCAAAATGGACGGGGCGCCTTATAATGTGGCGCGCCTTGTGTGTGCACCGAGTTCCAACGTCTATAAATGTTGTGTGATGAGCGCTCCGCTTGACTTTTTTTTTTTTTTTTTGGACCGCTTGACTGACTGGGAGCATTTCCTGTTGACACGCTGCTTATACAGAGGAAAAGCGGACGTGGCTGAGGACAGCATGCGGATGTAAAGGGGGAAGGGTGCGTGAAGCAGGACGCTAAAGCCACGGCCCCAGTAGGGCCAGTAGTTTGGCTAAGGACCCCCGAAAATGGCACCTATGAAGAGACACGCTTACGAAGCACAGTTTAAACTGCAAGCTGTCAGTTACGCGGAGGAACATGGGAATCGAGCAGCCGCGAGAGAATTCAAGATCAACGAATCCATGGTTCGCAAGTGGAGGAAGCAGGAAAACGAAGAAGAAGACGAAGCTGAGTTTCCGCGGAAACAAGCGTCTCTACAGTCACCATTCGACTGAGGGCAATAACGCTTGCAGAAGAAATGAAAATCGAACATTTTCAAGGAGGTCCATCTTGGTGCTTTCGTTTTATGAAACGGCACCATGTATCCATCGGGGCAAGGACTACCGTGGCGCAGCAATTTCTGGCGGATTACGAGGAAAAGCTGGCCATCTTCCGCTCCTACTGCAGTAAAAAGATTGCCGACAAACACATCCAGCCCAACCACATCACAAACATGGACGAGGTGCCGCTCACTTTCACTCACTTTCGACATCCCGGTGAACCACACTGTAGAGAAGAAGGGGACCACCACGGTAGCGATACGCACAACGGGGCACGAGAATCCGGCTTTTACTGTTGTGCTTGGTTGCCATGGTAATGGACAGAAACTGCCACGTATGGTGATTTTTAAGAGGACAGATGGCGAACACAGCTTTACTAAGACTGGGAAGCAATGCTGGGCAAGTTACGCCACCATAGGTGAATGGATTGTGGATGCTTGGGCTAATGTATCTGCTTTGACTGTTGTCCGAGCTTTCGTGAAAGCCGGCATCATTGCTGAGCAGCCCCCCGGCAACGAGACTAACTCTGACAATGACGAGAGCCGGCATGTTTGTTGGAGAACTTGCCCAGCTGTTCATTTTGGATACATAAGATGAGGACTTTGATGGTGAGGATTGATAAAAAAAATAACGAGAGTACATTGTTAAATACTTCAATAAAGTACAACCGAACTCAGTTTTGCTCCCGCTGCCTTTTTAAAAACATTGTTTTAGCGTGCATGCATGCTACCGTATGTTTTAAGATAGCGTATGCGCGCCTTATGTATGTGTTAAATACTGAAATAGACCCCGTAACTGAGACTGCACCTTTTAATACGGTGCGTCCCATGGTACTCACACTCTGACTCAAGGAGAAATACAGACACTTGTTTAAAAGTACAAGTACCAGTTAAACTCTCTTACTTAAATAAAGGGAAAAACAGTAAAGACACTTAAATGTAATGCAAGTCAATTTTGTACAATACCCATTTAAATAAGTTTGCACAATGGAGAAAAACATCACTCCACACAAAACTTTTGCTTGCCTCTTATTCATTTGCATAGTGCTCGTACTGAGGGAAAAAGATAAATAAAAAAGCAAAATAAAAAATGACTGAAACTTTTTTTCAGTTAAGTTAATTGAGGGATGGCTAGGTCCCTCAATTAACTTAACGGAAAGTAAAGAGTTTTTAGACCCTTGCAGAGTTGCATAAAGCCTTAAATGATATGCCAACAGGTAGAGCTTCAGGCAATGATGGATTTTCCAAAGAGTTTTATAAACATTATTGGTCTATGCTAGAACCACAATTTTTCAGAATGATGATAGAGATCAAAGATAAAGGCCTAATGAAAAGCCATATGAACACAGCCGCAATAAAACTACTACTATTACTACTAACTAGAACAGACCAAACTTTCCGACGTCCCATTTATCAGCACAAGTGTCAAACGCCACAATTGTTTTAAGAATCCGATTATTGCAGCCACTTTATCAGCTCGGTGGAAAAGTCTAGAAACCACACAATCTCAGTCAGCACCATATCATTCTTCCCCAGTCTGGCACAATCCCGATTTTGAGATGAACAAAATACCCCTTTACTGCAGCACATGGGAAGAAAGTGGAAGTGACCGCCTACAAAAATAATGCACTCATTTTCAAATTAATTAATTTAAATTTCAAATTAGAGGTGGTAACTTCCTTCAACACTATAAATAACAATCCTAAAAAGATTTTCAACACACGTGAATACTTTAGAACTGCCTGTTTCTGTTCAGAAAATAGTAGAACTAGTAGTACTACTCCCACAAAACAAAAAAGTCCTTCCAAAAGTATACAAATTAATCTCAAGGACACTTACCAATCGCAAAATGGGAAAAATATGTTTCAATGCCTCCTGACAATGATTATAAATCTGCAGAAATGCATTCTCAATGACAAGGGGGAATTAGCTTTAAGGTGGGGAGGGGCTGCCCCCCTTTACTCTGTGGTCTTCCAGCCGGTCGGGCCGAGTCTTGCCTCTTACCCCCCCCCTTCGGTTATCGGGCTGCGGAGAGAAGGGGGTCTGCCCCCTCCCCTCCCCCTTGGTGCCCCCCCCCCCCCCTCTCTTGGCACCCTCGCCGGTCCTTGGTCACGAAGGGGCACTTAACATGGGCTCGCTTTTGGCGGGCTATGGCCGTTTTTGGGTGGCGGCTAGCTCCTGCGTTGGGCCCTGTTGGTGGCTGGGTGGTGGTGGGCGGTGGCGGTGGTGGGGTGTGCTGGGTGAGGGGGATGGTGGTCCGGTGCCCGTGCCCCTCCCTTTGGGACTGGTTGGGGCGCTTCGGTTGGGCTGAAAGTACACTTTTGAATTTTGTATTCTTTGTTGTTGAGGTTGCTGTTGTTTTATTATTATTATATTTAGCTATTTATTTTTCTTTTCTCACACATTTTAGATCAGTTTGCATGGTGAGAGGACACATGCATGGAGTGGGGGCTTCTTCTCTTGCCGCTGTGTTGGCGGTTCCGGCGTCTGTGGGGGCGTGATTTTCTTCACTCCTTCCCAATCTCGGGGGTGGGGGGGAACCACTAGGGTGACCTCCCGGAGAGTATTGGTAGTGTGATGGTGACCCGCCCATGTTCCGTGGGTGCCGGAGTGGGTACTCTGGCTGTTGGTGGTGGGGCGTTTTTTTTTTTTTTTTGTCCCTGCCTGGTTTAGGGGGCGGTCCACCTCCCACACTCGGGAGCGGGTAGTGGGTGCTGGCGGGAATGTGTGTGTGTGTGTGTGGGGGGAGGGCGGGGGGGGGTCCTGGGGTCGGTGCTACGGTTCTGGGAAAGGGGGTGTTGGCTGGGGGGCTGGCATTGGGTCCGTGTGGCCCCCGCCGGGTGGCCAGTTGTCGGGGTGCCTCGGTGGTAACTCATGAATAGGCGAATTGCTTGTGTATCCCCTCACTCATACTCTCGTCCTATAGACTTTTATAATTTACATAGTCAATCCCACCACACTTCACGACCCTTGTCCTGCATGCTTATTCTCCTGTCCATGTCCTGTTGTAGCTTGTCCTGTCCTTCCCTCACAGGGTGTAGCACTACAGCCCCATGCAACACTCATATTTAATGTTTCATTGTTGTAGGTAATGTAATGACTTACTTTTCTCATCCTTTTTACAATTAGTGCTTTGTCTTTTGTCTTCGTTTCTCTCTCCCTTCTAGAAACTATTTTCTGTTCAACTCTGATTCTCAATAAACCTCAATTAAAATACTAAGAAACCACAGCGGAAGCTTAAAAAACCAATGTGACACAGTAAAACTGTTCCGGCATAAAAGGGATACAGATCTTTCATTCTGCTTGACCTAACAGCCGAACAGGACAAAAAAACAACAACTGTACATGCTATAAAAATGTGTTTAAAAATGTAGGGAAATGGCTAACAAAAAAATGCTAAATTAGGTAATGATAAGTGAAAAAATACACCTTGTCTGGACAAATTTGTTTCAGATTAGATGCTGAATTTTCTTATGCCAGTAGCTTGTGCTCAAGCCTGGCACAAGACAATGCATTCCTCATCAAGCACTTTTGGAGCAGACAACAAAACAATTCTCTTAAATAAGCCCATGGATCGCCGATATCTTGCATCTCCAAATCTGTTACTGCATCGTCATTTATGCACCCTGGTTCACGTTCCTCCATGTTGCTACTATCCCCGATTTTTCAGTCAAGATCTTAATCCCTGGTACTACCAGTCCTGTTTATATTGTGTCATCATGTGCCGAAGTTGAAAAAGTAGCAAGGTTTTTTTTTGTGCTTTTTTTTGACAAAGTAAGGACTATAATGTACAGCTATCTGTGTTGAAATGTAAGGCGTAAAAGTAAAAATGTATCACATAAGTAAATATTGAAATAAAGTACAGCGACACTATATTGCCGAAAGTATTCAGTCACCTGCCTTGACTCAAACATGATTTTAAGTTATATCCCATTCTAAACCCATATGGTTTAATGTGATGTTGGTCTACCCTTTGCAGCTATAACAGCTTAAACTTTTGTGGGAAGGATTTCAACAAGTTTTATGAGTGAGTTTATGGGAATTTTTGCCCATTCTTCCAGGAGCATATTTGTGAGGTCGCACACTGACGTTGGCCAAGAAGGTCTGGCTCACTGTCCACTCGAAATCAACCCAAAGGTATTCTATCAAGTTGAGGGCAAGACTTTGTGCAGGCCAGTAAAGTTGATCCATACCAAATTCTCCCATCCGTGTCTTTATGGACCTTGCTTTGTGCACTAGTGCACGGAAATTTAGGAACAGGAAGGGATCATCCCCAAAAGATTTGACTGTCCAAAATCTCTCGGTATGCTAAAGCATTCAGAGGTCCTTTTCCTGGAGCTCAGGGGCTAATATTTTGGAGATTTCCAAGTTTATGGGAACAGTTTGTTCCAACATGACTGTGCATCAGTGCACAAATCATGGTTCATAAAGACAGATGAGAGAGTTTGATGTGGATGAACCTGACTGGCCTGCACAATCCTCAACCACACTTTTGGATGAATTAGAGCAGAGACAGAGCCAGGCCTTTTCGTCCAACATCAGTATGTAACCTCATAAATGCACTTCTGGGAAAAGGGTCATAAATTCCCATAACATACTCCTAGGCCTTGTGGTAAGCCTTTCCAGGAGAGTTTATATGTTACAATTGCAGAGGGTGGACCGATGTCAGATTAAACTATCGATTAAGAATGGGATGTCACTTAAATTCGTGTCTGAGTCAAGAAAGGTGAGCGAATACTTTTGGCAATATAGTGTACCTGGAAAATCTGTTTAAGTACAGTAACAATGCACTGTACTGGAATTGAGCATGCACGTACCAAGCTAAAGATGCTTCTCCTCTATCCCCTGCATTTATAAACCCAATAATGGATGTTCAAAGGAAATGTATTCGAAATTCACCTATTGTTATACCGGATGAGCTTGTTCTCCTGTGCAGACGTGCTAGGAGATGTTGGCGTTTGCCAGTTGTGCTCCACAATGTGGGGGTAGGCCTCAATGAGCACCGTGAGCTCCAGATCTTCTCCCTCGTTCACCTCAATTGCAAGACCCTTGTGGGTCAGCTTCGGGGAGAGTTGGGGCAACAGTCGGATGTATGGCTTGTCTGCATACATGACTCACAAGAATCAGTTCCTGACAGCATCTTTTTAGTCTGAATCATGCATGCATGGTTGACTATTCTCGTAGCTTACCTACAACCAGCAGGTATGTTGTCGAACTGTTCACCCCTGCTTCATTAGTGCCGATGCAGGAAATGTTGCCCGTGTCTGCAAGGTCCACAAAAGGGATGGTGAGGATGCTCTGTATGTCCAGACGATTTTCTCCACTGGAGCGGACCCTCTCTTCTATGGTGGGTTTCTGACGACAACAGAAAGACAAAGAGGAGTTCATGATTTTTATAAAACCCAAGAGAAATTCCCAGCATGGTTCATACTAACTGATTTGGTGGTATATATCCAGGTGACATTGTAGTTGAAATTGGGATTGTGTGTGGTGCAGGAGATTTTAAGTTCCTCCCCAGCAATACGGATGTATTCATCCGTCTCTAAAAACACATATGGAGGGAAGCGGAGCTCTATAGAAGGACCAAATTATACAATTAGTCCAAAAAAGACTGCAGGTATCAACTGAGAGTTGAGGTCTGTTAACCCTGAAGTGGTCTCACTCTGGATGACGTTAATGGAGAACGCTTTGGAGGTGCGCTCCACTCCGTTGACCTTGGCCGTGCATACGTAGTCAGCGTTGAAGCTGGGGTGGAGGCTGTGGATGAGAATACCACGGTGCCGGTAGACAGTGAAGTTCATCCCAGGCGGAACGGTGGTGCCGTTCTCCATGCGGAGACTGATATCTGTGGCGCCTGGGTCAGTCAGGAGGCAGGGTAGCAAGTAAACCTCACCCTCTTTTTTCACCACCCTCAGCAAGGTGCTACTGGTCCAGAAGACACGGCTAGGATCTGGCATAGGGAGAGCAAATGATTGGAATCGTTAACCAGCATTGACCTGGGTGGAGGGTGACACTTATGTGCTGGAGCTCACCTTTTACAAACACATGAACTGATGAGGTCAGATTATGATGCTCTGTCCCACCTATGTAAAAACACTTGTAGGTCCCGGTGAATTGGGCCGAGGGATGCGCCACTTTCAAAATGCTGACATTTCCTCTCCCCCTAGACATGTAGCGTTTGTGTTTGGCCAGCCTGGGTTGCCAGTTCACAGGTCTGTCGCCCTCGCACCTCAGATCTAGAGGGGTGCCAGAGTTGACCACCACCTCAGGACTCAAGACCACCTTTGAGTTTAACCGGATCACCGGACGCCTCCACTCCACTGGGTAAGAAGAAGATCCATGATTATAGTTATGAAATCGTCAAATGAGCTCTTTAATGAACTCTTTGATGATGTCAGCTTGTGACACTACTGTTTTTTAAAATAATGTAAGACTATGTCTTTGTTTATGTTCTGAACGTACTTAAAGATAATGATAAGTGGAGTCTGAATCCCTATCACTGCATTTGAAAGGATTTTATTTATTAAATGATTGACACTGAGACCATGGGAATATCCAGACCCTTTTTGAAAGAGGTTTTAGGAGTTATTATGCTTAAATTTGATCTTAGCACCACTAACACACAGAGAGAAGCAATTTGGTTTTATTTTGACAGCAAGGCAGTTTTGAATATCTGTCTAAAATGGGAAGTTTATAGTACAGTATACCATATGTTCTGTTCAAAATACAAGTCCCAGAATGCACTGCAATGCACAGTTGCTCATTTGCGCTCATATTGTTAGTTTGAGTCATGTTTAACAAATTAGGGAATTTTAAGGCTGCAATAAGTGCTGCAGTATAGTGGTGCCTTGATTTACGAGTTTGAATCGTTCCATGACCAAGCTCGTAACTAAAAACACTCGGCTCTCAAACCATCTTTCCCAACTGAAATGAATGAAAAAGCCATTAATCAGTTCGACTCCCTCCAAAAAAACACCACCAAAACATTTTGTCACGTGTTTTTTAACAGGAAAAATAGCAATCTACAGTTATGTGCTTCACAAAAACAGCCAGTCATAACAATTAAATAGAATGTAAAGAATGAAACACTTTGTGCGTCATTATTTCATGCTTTAATTCAATGGACATTCTGCTGCTCCTTCTCGTGTATGTACCTTGTCCACCAGGGAAATATAACATAGCCATATCCAATATACAAAGAAGACAGTCACAACCAAGTAAGTTAGTAAGCTGCAGTTATATTTGTTGTTTTTCACGGAGGATAAAGAATATGTACCTGTGATTGGTGTTATGTCTGTTTACATGTATTGCTGCACCGTTTGTTTTCAAATATCCGTTACATCCTACCACGACATCATTGCTGGTTTCGTTTTGCATTAAATTAGTGGACATTTGTAAGACGCTTATATGGCTTGGTTAAATACACAATGTGTAATTATCTCTGTTATATGTTTAGTTTTACACTAAACTTCAACTAGGAGCAGCAGTTAACAGCTTGAAGCGAGCACTTTGAAGAATTGTTCACTATTTGCCAAGCTGCTACTTGCTGTGAAGTTTGTTGCCACCATTGTGCGCTTGTAACTCAAATTCTTGCTCGCAACTCATCCATCCATCCATTTTCAACACCGCTTGTCCTGGTTAGGGTCGCGGTTCACTGGAGCCTATCCCAGCTGACTTCGGGCGAAAGGTGGACTACACCCTTAACTGGTCGCCAATCAGTCACAGGGCACATATAATTCAGACTGTCACTGAGTGGGAACTGAACCCACGCTGTCCGCACCAAAGTCAGGCGAGTGTACCACTACACCATCAATGACTCTTGCACCCAAATCAAGACAAAACAAATTGCCTAAAATATAGTTTGTATCTTAAAGAAATTGGAAGGTGGGTCCCTTGTAAGTCCACTGTATTTGGATTTAAACAGAGGGGGAGTACATATGCCTCTAAGGGACAAAAGACATTTGGTTAAATGCACCGTTATAAAAGCTGAACTGAGTTAGTGAGTTCTCAGTACCAGACTGTGTGTTTCAACTGTCATATGGACGAACTGTGAATAACATTCTAATTTTGTCATTTCTACAGTCATGGCTTCAAGTTGCATCATGAACTACAGTTTCCTTAACTCCAGCGCTTAACATTTGCATTATAATGAACTCTGCAGTTAATATTTAAACACAATAACAGACCTTCTTCTAACATATAAAAAAAATAATTATTATATCATAAATATTTGCGATAGGATTGTCATATGTTAAGTGGAATGCACTTTAAGTTTGTCTTTCTGTTTTTGGGCTGAGGGTCCCGAAGGTTCAAATCATGCCTTAGCCTCTGAGTGACATTCTGGTCACTTTCCAACTGCCACCGGCTTGCAGTCTCACACTATGTAGAATCAACACCTCCTCCATGCAGGGTTATTAAAGTTTGAATTACAGTTTGTTCTGAATCTTTAAAGGTCAGAGGACAAAGATAAAAACAATTCTTGCTAACTCTAGAAACCCTTTACAAACCACCACTGCCATTTCGAAGGGATTATATAGCAGATATACAGCAGTTAAATCGATATGATGCAGAATGCGCCTTCTGCTTTTTGCATCCTGCGCCTTCCGGTCTTCGTCTCTTATATTTGCTGTCGTACGACTTAACGATGTCACGATGCTTTATTGTGTGGCATTTGGTTGTACAAATGGTTGAGGCAGCAGCAAGGTTTTTTTTTTTTTTTTTTTTTGTGTGTGGCTTTCCAAGTGAAAAAGGAATACGTGACCGGTGGAAAGGCAAAGTCAATCGACAGGTGAAAAAACGTGGTCAGCTATGGGTGCCTATCAAGCATTCCAAACTCTGTGCTGATCACTTCGAACCGGTGTGTTTAGAGAAACACTTAGCAGAAAGCATTGGATACAGAGGTAGAGGCTGAAACCAGCTGCGATTCCATGTTCAGGAATTTTCTCTTCGGCACATTCCCAGCATTGGATGTGACTGAGAGACTCAGCATTCAGGCCTTAACACTCTTCCTCTAGGACTTTCCCACCCATACATGCTTTCCATTCAAACTTCCATTGACCTGCGCCCAGATCCACATATTATACAGTAATCCAGTGGAAAGCAAAGCAAATTCAGTCAGTTAGAATTAACATGGCACAATAGAGGAGTTTGTTTTCTAACACTAATATATGAAATGCAATTAGAGTTCAAGCAGTTGAATCCTATATACATCCTCTTAAGAGCCCCCTCCGCCACCAAAAAATCATGGCAGTTAATCACAACAAGGACACCGGAAACAATTCATTATAGCTACCAGAAGACAGTCTGTTTATTGGGACAGCATCCCGCAGAAAAAAAAACGTGATTGGTTATAAGGAAAGATGCCTAACCCTAATGCACCCCCCAAAAGGACTTTTTAAAAAATGGTTTTAAAGGAAAATGACTCAAATTGTGATTTGGTTCCCAGCCTTACCTGAGGCGACGGAGACCACAAATGCCAGCAGCAGAGTGAGGAGCGACTGCATCCTGAGCCGACTCCAAAGCAGCAATTGAGTGTGGATGTGTGTGAGTGCAACCCAACACTCTAGTCTGCAACGTGCAAGAGAGGCAAAACCACATCACCAGCAGCAATTTGAGTCACCTTCATCAACTTCTCTTTTCTGACCACATAATGTAGCCTGTGCTTTATTTTCAAAAAGGAACTCAACCCAACAAATATACAGAACTTCCAGAAAGCATTTGTTTGTAAAAGTTAGGGGAATCAAAAAATAAAACAAAACGTGTGTCTTTACTTCTTCACCTTTGTTGGATATAATGAGGCAGTCTTAAGTATCTATATCTCGTACCTTAACTCTCCTGTTATACCCGATACCAGTATTGTACTCTGGTATAATATTGGTACTCATAAATTCTCTGGCACTGTATGTACCGATACCACACCGCCAGCCTGATATGCAGTGCCGTGAAAAAGTATTGGCCCCCTTCTCAAATTCTTAGATTTTTGCTTAGTTAGCCCACTTTGTTTAAGATGATCAAACAAATGTAAATATCAGACAAACATAATCCAAGTAAACATTAAATTCACATTTTAAATGTTCTTTAAAATTATTATTATTATTATGGAGAGAAAAATATTCAAAGCTACATGGCCCTGTGTGAAAAAGTAATGCCCCCTGCTTGTTAAATCATCCATTAATTGTGGCTAATCCCCTTTTTTGGTTCATTTTCACTGACCACAAGCAAGCCTGATTACCTACAAACCTGTTCAATCAAAAGATCACTTAAATAGAACCTGTTTGACAAAATGAAGTCGGCCAAAAGATCTCAAAAAGCTGCAACAAAATGCCACTTTCCAAAGAAATTCAAGAACAGTCGAGAAATAAAGTAATTGATTTCTATCAGTCTCGAAAGAGTTACAAAGCCATTTCTAAAGCTGTAGGACCCCAGTGACCCACACTGAGATCCATTATCCACAAATGGAGAAATTATGGAATGGTGGTGAACCTTCCCAAGAGTGGCCGGCCTACAAAAATTACCCAAAGAGCACAGCGACAACTCATCCAGGAGGTCGTAAAGGAGGCCAGGACAACATCTAAAGAACTTCAAGCCTTCCTTTCCTCAGTTAAGGTTAGTGTTAATGACTCAAGAATAAGGAAAAGACTGGGCAACAACTGGAATTTTCAAGGCGATCACTGCTGACCAAAAAGAACATAAATGACTTTTGGGAGAAATATTATATGGTCTGACAAGATGAAAGTTGAGCTTTTGGAAGCTATGTGTCTCAATACATCTGGCGTAAATGTAGCACAGCATTTCAGATAAAAAACATACCAACAGTCAAACATGGGGGTGGTAGTGTGATGGTCTTGGGCTGCTTATCTCCTTCAGGACCTGCACAACTTGCTGTGATCGATGGAAACATGAATTCCGCTCTTTAGCAGAAAATCCTGAAGGAAAGTGTTCGGCTATTAGTTTGTGACCTTAAGCTGATGCGCACTTGGGTTCTGCAGCAAGAACCAAGTCGATCCAAAATACACCAGCAAGTTAACTTCTGAATGTCTTTAATAAAAAAAAAAAAATCTGCATTGCTGTGGCATGACATTGAAAAGGCCGTTCATGCTAGAAAATCCTCCATTGCTGCTGAATTAAAATAGTTCTGCAAGGACGAGTGGGGCAAAATATCTTCACAGAGATGTGAAAGACTCATTGGCAGTTATAGAAAACCCTTGATTTCAGTTGTTGCTGTTGAGAATGGCCCAACCAGTTATTAGGTTTAGGGGGCCATTACGTTTTCCACACAGGGCCAGGTAGCTTTAAATTGTTATTTTTTTACCCTCAATAAATAAAATCACCATTTCAAAACTGCATTTTATGTTTGCTTGGGTTATCTTGGTCTTACATTTACATTTGTTTGATCTTAAACATTAAAGTGGGGAAATTACTGTATGCAAAAATCTAAGAATTTGAGAAGGGGGGCAAAATACTTTTTCACGACACTTTTATATACATCTATGTGTGTGTGTGTGTGTAATTAAAGTGAAACATTTTTAAAAATACAGCCACTTAACAGTATGTTTTTAAAATCCTTTTAAATTTGCAAACAGGTCAATTTGACTCAAAACACAAAAGGAGGGTTAAATGCAGTTTTCCAAATGGAATATGCATCCATGACTTAGGCAGTAGAACTATGTAGTTTCAGCAAATTAAGCTTGGCAATGTAATCAGCATTCGGAAAAAAGTACAAATTGTATTTGGTTTACAGTGGTTTGTGTATTTCAAGAAGAGAATAGCCGTAACAGAAATTATCCAAATTCTTAAGGCAATTTTTGTTGTATTATTAGCACTCCATAAAAGATGATAAAGACTAAGGACTAAGGATGTAAAGGCCAAATTTAATTTGCCCATGGTTCAAATTGGGTTGACTTCTCAGCTATTGTGACATCAACTTAGGTTAATACAAAAATTACTCACCAGTGGTTGTGTTCAGCCTGGCAGACGAGATGATAAAAATGCCAGTGTCCCTTTTTGAACATCAGCAGCAGTCGCTTCGTGTCTTCTTCCTGCTTCTTTACACTGTCTCCGCCACTCATGTCACACAGCAAACATGAAATGTTTGAGGCAAGTAAGTGGATGGGGGAGGGGACTGCGTATGTGTGTGTATGTGTTTGTGTAGGGAGTGGGGGGAGTGGCGGTTCAGCACATTATGCTTGACGAATTAATGACCCTGCTCCAATTTGCCAGATCAAGGCCAAATTCTCCCAAGATGAATAGGCTGAGGAGGTGCAACGAACGGCCTCCTCCTCTGCAGAACTGTGGTTCCCTACAGGCTTCTCCAGCTGTGGGAAGTGAGACGATTAACGAGAAAAGCACAGAAAATCACCCCAAGGAATCAGATGCATGCACTCAGAGTCTGTGTGCTGATACACATTTATTTTCACAATACATAAAGTATACACATAGGAAACCTTACGTTGAGCTTTGGTACCATAGCTTGTGGTTGGACAAAGTGTTGCATACGTGCATGACGTTTGTAGGTGCACGCTTTATATCAGTGCACAGTAGCCCCTCATTATAAGCAATTTGCTGCAACAATATGTACAGTGAATAGACTGTACAAAAAAAGGCACTCATTTGTTTCATTTTGTGTGAAGGCAGTGATATGCTATTTTTATTATTCTCCTCAGTGTAACAACCACACATCCTCACTGGCAGGCGACACCTAAATCTGTTTCGGCCGTTTAGATTAGTTTTTTTTTTCCATTTAAATCAACTTTTTTCTTGCTATTTATGTACACAACTTGAACCCAAGTATTGGGACATACACCGACAAGAAGATAACATGGAGGAAAATATAGGAGCAGCCACCCTTTGTAGCTTCCACTTTTGAAAATAAGACAATCTACAAGATTGTGTCTGGGAGATGTTTTTGTGAAGTTGGACTACTTGGCTCTCAAGTTCACGCATACATTTATAGACCTTGCTTTATGCATTAAGTTGTCCAAAAATATCTTGCTTTACTGAAAAATGAAGATTCTGAGATATAACAAAGATGTACAGTCCTGTCAAAAAGTATTTGCCACCTTCTCAAATGTGTTTATATTTTTTGCAGCTTCTTCACTTTTAAGATCATCCATCCATCCATCCATCCATTTTCTGAGCCGCTTCTCCTCACTAGGGTCGTGGGCATGCTGGAGCCTATCCCAGCTGTCATCGGGCAGGAGGCGGGGTACTCCCTGAACTGCCAGTTCAGTATGTGCCAATCGCAGGGCACATACAAACAAACAACGATCCGCACTCACATTCACACCTACGGGCAATTTAGAGTCTCCAATTAATGCATGTTTTTGGGATGTGGGAGGAAACCGGAGTGCCCGGAGAAACCCCACGCAGGAACGGTATTGTATTGTAATATCGGTTTGGAAAGGGTTACAAAAGCCTTTGCGAAAGCTTTACAATTCCAGCTAACCCTAAGGACAGCCATTATCCTCACATGGAGAAAACATGGAACAGTGGTGAACCTTCACAAGCGTGGCTGGCCAACAAAAATGATCCCAAGAGCACAGCAACAAATCATCCAGAAGGTCACATAGGAAGCCAGGACAACATCTAAAGAACTGCAGAACTCCCTTTCCTCGGTTAAGGTTAGTGTTAATGACTCAACAATAAGGAAGAGACTGGGCAATAATGGCATCCATGGCAGAGTTCCTAGGCGACCACTGCTGACCAAAAAGAACATAAATGCTCCTCTTACTTTTTCCAAAAAGAGTTTTGGGAGAATATTATATAGACTGACAAGATGAAAGTTGAGCTTTTTGGAAGGTGGGTATCTCGTTATATCTGGCATGAATGTAACACAGCATTTAAAAAAAATAACATCACACCAACAGTCAAACATGGTAGTGGTAGTGTGATGTCATGGGCTGCTTAGCTCCTTCAGGACCTGGACAACTTGCTATGATTGATGGAACTATGAATTCTGCTCTTTAACAGAAATCCTGAAGGAGAATGTTCAGCCATCAGTTTGATAACGATCTAAAACACACCAGCAAGTCAATTTCTGTATAGTTAAAATAAATAAATACAAATAAAAGTGGCCAAGTCAAAGTCCAGAGTTGAATCCGATTGAAATGCAGTGGCATGATGTTAAAAGGGCCGTTCATTCTCGAAAACCCTCCACTGTTGCTGAATTAAAACAATTCCGAAATATCTCCACAGAGATATGAAAGACTCATTGCCAGTTTTGGAAAATGCTTGATTTTCCGTTGTTCCTGCTGAGGAGGACCAGTTATTAGGTTTAGGGGGCCATTACTTTTTCACGCAGGGCCAGGTAACTTTGAATATTTTTTTTTTCCTTAAAAAATGAAATCACCATTTTTAAAACTGCATTATATTTTACTTGGGTTATGTTTGTCTGATATTTACATTTTTTTAATGATCTTAAACAAAGTGGGGAAACTATGTAAAAAAATGTATATATGAATTTGAGAGGGCAGCAAATACTTTGTCACATCACTATATTTTTTTCAATTTAGTGTTCTCATAAATGCATTGCAATAAACTGATGTACACATGCACACAAATACAGTATCTTCATTTTTCGGATTTAAAACATTATCACATGCCAGCGAGAATACAGGTTTACAGGTCAAACATCATTTAACAGAGCGAACATTTTACATTTACCTTAACCATGAATATATATGTGTATATATTCTACATAAAGTGCAAATCTGGCACAAAACTATAAATGAAGACATATTCAGAAAGAAAACATTCATTCCAAAAGACAAAAAAATCTCATATTGTTCTCTTTAGCTTATTCAACTAAAGCCATCTATTATTATGGGTTATCAAAACAGTGCATAGATTCCGCATTTCAACATGTGCATTTTCAATATTTTCTAACACGTTATGTTTGTTTCTTTATATAAGACCTGGCTATCAAACATCTGTATGAGTTATGGATTTCCATGTATCTAAAAAAAAAGTGACATACTTTATGGTTAATATTTCCCAAATATCACATTAATTACAGGCAATACTAAAGAATATTATAAGGAATGTACCGTATCTATGTCATCCCAGCATTCTAAGAGTGACAAAACCATGCCGATTATTGATTGTACAGACTTACATTGTGATACATTTTAATTGTGCTGTGTGTGTATGTATATATATATATATATATATACACGCACACACACACACACATATATACAAGCCCAATTCCAATGAAGTTAAACATAAATAAAAAACGAATACAATGATTTGCAAATCATCTTCAACCTATATTTAATTGTATTCGCTACAAAGACAAGATATTTAATGTTCAAACTGATAAACTTGATTGTTTTTAGCAAATAATCATTAACTTAGAATTTTATGGCTGCAACACGTTCCAAAAAAGCTGGGACTGGTAGCAAAAAAGACTGAGAAAGTTGAGGAATGCTCATCAAACACCTGTTTGGAACATCCCACAGGTGAACAGGGTAATTGGGAACAGGTGGGTGCCATGATTGGATATAAAAGGAGCTTCCCTGAATTGCTCAGTTATTCACAAGCAAAGATGGGACGAGTTTCAAGTACGTGAGAAAATAGTCGAACAGTTTAAGGACAATGTTCCTCAATGTACCATTGCAAGGAATTTAGGGATTTCATCATCTACGGTCCGTAATATCATCAAAAGGTTCAGAGAATCTGGAGAAATCACTGCATGTAAGCACCAAGGCCGAAAACCAACATTGAATGCCCGTGACCTTCGATCCCTCAGGCGGCACTGCATCAAAAACCGACATCAATGTGTAAAGGATATCACCACATGGGCTCAGGAACACTTCAGAAAACCAATGTCAGTGAATACAGTTCGGCGCGACATCCGTAAGTGCAACTTGAAACTCTACTATGCAAAGCAAAAGCCATTTATCAAGTGGAATAGTGATCTGTGGTCCGACGAGTCCACATTTCAAATTGTTTTTGGAACAATTGTTTGTGGACGTCGTGTCATCCGGGCCAATGAGGAAAAGAACCATCCGGACTGTTATGGACGCAAAGTTCATAAGCCAGCATCTGTGATGGTATGGGGCTGTGTTAACATATGCAGCCATCCAAGCAACATCTTTTTCATGGACGCCGCTGCTTATTTCAGCAAGACAATGCCAAAGCACATTCTGCACGTGTTACAACAGCGTGGCTTCGTAGTAAAAGAGTGCAGGTACTAGACTGGCCTGCCTGCAGTCCAGACATGTCTCCCATTGAAAATGTGTGGCGCATTATGAAGCGTAAAATATGACAATGGAGACCCCGGACCGTTGAACAGCTGAAGCTATACATCAAGGAAGAATGGGAAAGAATTCCACCTACAAAGCTTCAACAATTAGTGTCCTCAGTTCCCAAACGTTTATTAAATGTTAAAAGAAAAGGTGATTTAACACAGTGGTAAACATGACCATGTCCCAGCTTTTTTGGAATGTGTTGCAGCCATAAAATTCTAAATTAATGATTATTTGCTAAAAACAATAAAGTTTATCACTTTGAACATTAAATAGCTTGTCTTTGTAGTGTATTCAATTAAATATATGTTGAACATGATTTGCAAATCATTGTAATCTGTTTTTATTTATGTTGAACACAACGTCCCAACTTCATTGGAATTGGGGTTTTATATATATATATATATATATATATATATACACACACACACACACACACAACGTTGTGTATATATATGTATATATGTGTGTTTGTGTATGTATATATATATATATATATAGATAGATAGATGATGAACAAAGCGTCTCGAGTGTTTGATGGAAATACAAGGCTCCTTTTAGTTCCCTGTTTATGCCCTGTGTAATGATAGTGGGGGTGGGGGAATCCTCCAGCAAATGTTTTTTTCCCAGATTTTTTTCCAGCAGTCCTAAATGTGACTAAAGAAAGCTGTCTTCTACCTCGGGCGTCCCCGGGAAGCCCAGCAGAGCATCTCTCTCGCTGGTCCCTTCCACCCGTTCCTCTTCTGGAAGGGTATCGGCTGTGTCCTGGGAAACAGAGTCTGTCTCCTCTTCCAGAACCACGGAGCTGAGACAGAGACATAATGACACGTTTAACAACGTGCCCCTGATCTGGCTGTCACATCACACCACTTTTGTTGCTATTTGTCCTTAAAACAATGAATATCATGCCTCATGGATCTCTCTTTACAGATAGGAAACTGCATTAAAATGTCTGAATCAAAGCGAGGAACATTTTGACGTGAATAAACAATAGCTTACATTCAACAACAGTCACATTATGGCTGTGTCTTGAAGCCTTAATGTGACCAACCTTGAGCCAAGGCGCACATTTAAAATTAGAAAATAATCTCAATGCAAACAAAAATGTCACAGAAAGTGGATACACAGGTCAGTTGACATCGAGTGGGAGAGTATTTAATTCTTCTCCCTGTCTTTTCACCCAAGCCACTACAAGAGTAGATGACTGAATGCTGATTAAGCCTATGAGTTTCAGACACATCTTGCTATATGTTTTTTTTAAATATTAAGTGACCAAACTTATACATTCCTGTGCTGGATGGAGCTCTAAAAATGACGTTGAGGAAATTATGTATTTTACCTACGAATGGGCAGGCCCATATATGGAGGGCGCACAGGTCAACTGAGCCATAGAGAAATGAGAAAGGAGGAGGGGGAGGCCAGACAAACATTGAGCCCACGTCATATCGAAGTGTCGAAGGTTTTGTTGTAATGCTGAATTACAGCATTAGGGGGTGCCGAAATTCACGCATTATAGCTTTTACAAAATTAAATTTGAAATCAGACGTTATGGTGAACTGCGGCATGCAAATATTGAAATTTACAACAACTATTCAATTTATGATAAGAAGGGATTTGGTGGAGAAAAATGATTGCAATATCCATTAAAAGTTAAGAAAAATTCAAAGTGTGAAACAGATTAGTTAATTTTCCAAACTGCTTCTCCTCATTAGGGTCGCGGACATGCTGGAGCCTATCCCAGCAATCTTCGGGCGAGAGGCGGGGTACACCCTGGACTGGTCGCCAGCCAATCGCAGGGCACATATAAACAAACAACCATTTCCACTCACATTCACACCTACGGGCAATTTAGAGTCTTCAATCAACCTACCATACATGTTTTGGGGATGTGGGAGGAAACTGGAGTGCCCGGAGAAAACCCACGTAGAACATGCAAACTCCACATAGGCGGGGCCGGGATTTGAACCCCGGTCCTCAGAACTGTGAGGCAGATGTGCTAACCAGTCTCAAGCGTGCTGCCTGTGGAAAAGATGGCAAATAAATAGAACAAACTCAATGAGCAAGAAACTACAGTGCTTGAGTGGGGCACATAAAGGGATGAGACCGGTTGGATCTGGCCCCCAGGCAGTGAATTTGTAGAAGCATTTCAGGTTTTGATCCAATCACATGTAAATTTCAAATAATTTTTTTTTATAAAATGGATCTCAACCAACAGGTGGGGCCAGAGACCTAAAACTCAAAGCAGCGATCTCAAATTTTGTGGTTCAAATTTTCAGACCACTTTCAGAAGTTGAAAATTTGATTTGGAAGAAAGCTCCATGATTTATGGATTATGTCATGACATTACACCTCCCACCCCATCTGATTTTGACTAGACTTTTTTTCTTCAGGGTTAATCTAATAAAAACATTAACAACCCCCTGAAAAGCTCAACAATTCATTTGCCCACCAGTGTCAGTTGCACTTGGCTTCATGTTCATTTACTGTCCGTGAAAAGTGACTTTCTCAACATGCCCAATTCAGCTATTGTCTTAGCCTCACATCTGGATGTGTGGGTGTGTGACGGAGAGGAACAGAGCTACAGAATTTGGTGCACATGTGCAGGCAGCATCTTAACTTCAAAGTTCGAGTACCTTGCGGGACTTTCTGACTCCATTTCAGTGAACGCGTCCTCAGGCTTGGGGTCCGGGATGGGTATGATGTAGTCGTTGTAGGAAGGGACTACCTCCTGCGAATAAGCCAGGCTTGAGCCCTGACCGCGAGGTTGTGGAGAGAAGGAGAGGGCGACGATGGAAGGGGAGCTGAATGTTGAGTTGGCGTCGGAGAAGGGGGAGGCGAGGCGTGGCTTAGTGCGGGCCACAGCCGGGTGGTCACTCTTCAGGAAGTTGTCAATGACTTGGCTGTATCTCTGATGAACAGACATGACTGATAAGCTCCCGAAGGCGATGATACACTCACTGACCTTTAGCATAGATAGACTTTTACCACAAATACTGTTTGAGCATTATTCAATAACCTTGATTTCCAGCTTAAGGTCCATGGCCTAGTATTCTCTTTGTCCTCATAGTAAGACAATTCATGGCACTAGAATGACTAAGGCACACTAGTACAACCCCAATTCCAAAGAAGTTGGGACGTTGTGTTAAACAAATAAAAATAGAATACAATGATTTGAAAATCATGTTCAACCTATATCTAATTGAATACACTACAAAGATATTTAGTGTTCAAACTGATAAACTTTATTGTTTTTAACAAAGTTTAGCGCCAAACTGTTTTTATTGACATTGGTTTTCTGAAGTGTTTCTGAGCCCATGTGGTGATATCCTTTACACATTGATGTCAGTTTTTGATGCAGTGCCGCCTGAGGGATCGAAGGTCACGGGCATTCAATGTCGGTTTTCGGCCTTGCCTCTTACATGCACTGATTTCTCCAGATTCTCTGAACCTTTTGATGATATTGTGGACCGTAGATGATGAAATCCCTAAATTCCTTGCAATTGTACGTTGAGGAACATTGTCCTTAAAGTGTTCGACTATCTTCTCACCCACTTGTTCACAAAGAGGTGAACCTCGCCCCATCTATGCTTGTGAATGACTGAGCAATTCAGGGAATCTCCTTTTATACCCAATCATGGCACCCACCTGTTCCCAATTAGCCTGTTCACCAGTGGGATGTTCCAAACAGGAGACCCCGGACTGTTGAACAGCTGAAGCTGTACATCAAGCAAGAACGGGAAAGAATTCCACCTACAAAGCTTCAACAATTAGTGTCCTCAGTTCCCAAACGTGTATTGAATGTTGTTAAAAGAAAAGGTAATGTAACACACTGGTAAACACGACCCTGTCCCAGCTTTTTTGGAACGTGTTGCAGCCATAAAATTCTAAGTAAATGATTATTTGCTAAAAACAATAAAGTTTATCAGCTTTAACATTAAATATCTTGTCTTTGTAGTGTATTCAATTAAATATAGGTCAAACATGATTTGCAAATCATTGTATTCTGTTTTTATTTGTTTAACACAACGTCCCAACTTCATTGGAATTGGGGTTGTAAATGCTTAAACAGTTTTCCACACTTGATCCTTATTTATTATGAAGGCCAGCGCCTCATCGCTTTGTGATACAATGAAATTGGAACCATCTGGGAATATTGCCAAACAATGTGAAAGGATGCTGTGACAAAGTCAAACCGTCCAAATCCTTTCCAAGTTGATTTTTGAAGCGTTTAAATTTCTATTAAGATCTGGATCAAATATGTTAATACTTTACTGGAAACATTGACTAAGAAATGTCATGACATTTTCGGAATTCTAAGAAATACCAAAGCAAAGTTAAAATCTTAGATCCACACAGACAGTGTGTTATTTACAGCTCCTCACAAAAGTGAGACATTTGTGTAAATATTTTATTATATCTTTTCATGGCACCATTTATACATTTTCATGAGGGGACTACTCACTTTTGTTGCTTATATTTTAAAAATTATTGGCTGTGTGCGGAGTTATTTTGAGAGAGCTTAACATTTACACTGCAAACGGGCGGAGCCAGAGTGGAGGCCGGGGTAGCACTGGACCCCCCCTGAAATCTGATCGGACCCCACCAGGTGCCCCCCCAGATGATTGACATATCACGGCACCGCACGTCTTGTCGAAAGGAGCCGTTAGCATTTTGAAATCAGTGACGCCTTTTGACTGCTAAGTTCCTCCTGTACAGTAGTTGGCGCTATGTACCACAAAGAGTTGCAATCCACATTTATTAGGAGAAGAAGCCGAAAGGCGAAGCTCTCAATGTACCAGTCGATCTACGTTCCTACCCTCACCTATGGTCACGAGGTTTGCGTCGTGACCGAAAGTACAAGATCCCGGATACAAGCGGCCGAAATGAGTTTCCTCCGCAGGGTGTCCGGGCCCTCCCTTAGAGATCCCCCCGGAAGAGCTGGATGAAGTGGCTGGGGAGAGGGAAGTCTGGGCGTCCCTGCTAAAGCTACTGCCCCCACGACCCGACCTCTGATAAGCAGTAGAAAATGGATGGATGGAGGGATGGACCGAGTGCCAACCGCCGTAATAATAAAAGAAGAAGGCCTCAGCGGTATTGTAGAGAACACAAGTGAACAATAGCATCATGAAGACCAAGGAACACAGTATACAGGTCAGAGAAAAAGTTGTGGCGAAATCTAAAGCAGGTTTAGGTTTTTAAAAAAATGTGCCAAGCTTTGATCATCTCAAGGAGCACCGCTCAATCCATCGTCCAAAAATGGAAAAAGTATGACACAACTGCAACTCTACCACGAAATGGTCATCCACCTAAACTGACAGAGTGAGCAAGGAGAGCAGTGGTCAGAGAAGCAGCCAAGAGGCCCATGGTCACTCTGGAGGAACTGCAAAAATCCACAGCTCAGGTGGGAGAATCTGTCCACATGACAACACCTTATGGAAGAGTGGCAAGAAGAAAGCCATTGTTGAAGGAAAGGTATCAGAAGTCTTGTTTACAGTTTGCCAAAAGCCATGTTGGGGACACCGCAAACATGTGAAATAAGGTACATTGGTCAGATGAGACCTCTAACAGATGCTCCCATCCACACTTGAGTTATTTTGCAAAAAAGAATGAGCAAAAATGTCATCATCTAGATATGTTATGCTCACAGAGACATACCCCAAAAGCATAGCTGTCAAGTGCCCTGTTTTGGCCGCGACAGTACCTTATTTTACCCTTCTGTCCCGCCGGCATTCCGGATTGTTATTGTCCCGTATTATAATAGTAAAAAACAAAAAAACAAACAAACAAAAAAAAAAAGATCTCTGTCACTAGCATCGCAAGAGTTAGTGCCGACGGCAGGCACAAACTCGAAAAACAAATAAGAGAAATGGATGGACATGACAAAGAAGGTATTCCTGCCAAAAACAACAACGAGGTCCTGTAAATATTTAGAAAAATGGGACCGCAAATTAAATTTTCTAAAAGAAGAGCACAATGGGGCACAGTCACGCATTTTGTACGATTTCTAACTGGGATGTTAGTGTCTCACATGGGGGAAGGAATGACGTCAGTCAGCATGAAAAATCCACCAAGCACCGGCGCTGGCTCGAGGCACAGAAACATGCCCAGGTGATGTCAGCATTTGTGATTAGAAATACCACCGGTATTTGACCAGGTCATAAATGCGGAGGTTAAAATGGCAATGCTGTGTGCCAAAAACTGCTGCTTTCACCTTCCGTGACGACTTCAACAAGTGTGTAGCTGAGATGTTCCCTGAGTCTGCTATCGCACGGAAATACTCAGCAGGAAAAGCCAAGGCAACACAAATCATCAAAGGTAAGTTCAGTCAAATTAAATATGAATTTACTGTATGTATGCATAAAAAATGTCCCTTATTTTCACATCCAAAACTTGGCATGTATGCCCAAAGGACTTGCAGCCGTAATTGCAGTGAAAGGTGCCTCAACAAATTATTGACGAAGAGGAGCTGAATACAAATACACACCACATTTTTGCTATTTGCTTAATATTTGGAAAACTATGCATCATTCCTGTTCCACTTTACAATTATGTGCTACTTTATGTTGGTCGATCATATAAAATCTCAATTAAAGAAACATTTGTTTGTGGTTGTGAAAAAGTTCAAGGCGTATGAATACTTTTTCCAGGCACTCTATTTACACTGTAAAGAACAAATGTTAAAAGAGTAAATGTATCATTTTATATAATTATTTGGCCTCCAGTCATTAGTATGAAATCTACGTAGTTAAACAGTTGAAGATCACAAACAAGGCAGAGTGAACTCTGTAAAAATATACCTTTTTATAGCTTTCAGTCAGCATGTTTCCCATACTGTGAACGAGGAAGGAGAACTCAGGTCTTTTCTCAAACTTCTCGTCCCAGCACTTCTTCATGATCTCATAGCTGAAAACAAAGCAATGTATGTATTTCTTCTTTTTCTACATTCATGTTCGGGTTGCTGTCAACACTGAGGAAGCAAAACTTACACTTCATCAGAGGCGTGAGCAGGTTTGGCCATTCTGTAGCCTCTCTTTAAGGCACTGTAAAACATCTCATTCATAGGCAGGTCAGGGTAGGGGGTTCCTCCTGTAAAAAGTATGCAAATTGTTTTAAAATTACAGTATATGACCGGGTGGATGTTCCAACAAGCAAGTTCAACATTATCAATCTGAACCTGAGTTCTGACTTGACTTCCCCTGAAATCAAAAACTGGGATCATTCAGCTCCAGAACAGCTGATCTGAATAAGTTCAATCAAGTCTAAGTATGTTCAGCTTGAGCTAAGCTTGTTGACAGTCACAACCAAAATACATCACCAATGGAGCCCTGATATGTCGATTCACCATGCAAAACCTATAAATAAGTACATGTAAGTTACATACTTCCTTCCCCCTTGGAATTTGAGGTACTAATGCGGGCGTTTAGTGATATGAAAATTAGGGGTGGGACTCAATTTAAAAAATATTGTATTAATTAGAGGCTTTGTAATGAATTAATCTTGATTAATAACATTTCAATCATATAACAATATTTGTCCTAAGTAGCAACATGGATCAATTGAAATGGATTTTAGTTGTTGACTGAATGAAATAATTGACACAGACAGGAATATCGTTAACTCTGGAAAACTGCATTTAATCCATCCATCCATCCATTTTCTGTACCGCTTATCCTCACTAGGGTCGGGGGCGTGCTGCAGCCTATCCCAGCTATCTTTGGGCGAGAGGTGGGGTACACCCTGAACTGATCGCCAGCCAATCGCAAAATGCATTTAATCGCATTTCAATACAAAATAGTAAAAAACTCATTCAATAACCCTGGCCAAAATTAAACAGACCTAAAGTTAAATTTTACATTTTAGAATATTTGCGACGGCACGGTGACTGGTTAGCACATCTGCCTCACAGTTCTGAGGACCAGGGTTCAAATCCCGGCCCCGCCTGTGTGGAGTTTGCCTGTTCTCCTCGTGCCTGCGTGGGATTTCTCCGGGTACTCTGGTTTCCTCCCACATTCCAAAAACATGCGTGGTAGGTTGATTGAAGACTCTAAATAGCCCGTAGATGTGAATGTGAGTGTGAATGGTTGTTTGTTTATATTTGCCCTGCGATTGGCTGGCGCCCAGTTCAGGGTGTTCCCCGCCTCTCACCCAAAGATTGCTGGGATAGGCTCCAGCACGCCCACGACCCTAGTGTGGCTAAGCGGTACAGAAAATGGACGGGATGGATACAGAGAGAGAGAGAGAGAGAGAGAGAGAGAGAGGGGAATTTCTTATATCTCACCAGAATATGAAAACAGTTCTCAGAATAATACAGTGCAATTGTACGCCACTGAAAACTATAAAAGCATTAATAAGCATGACAGAACATTACAGCATTTTAATGCAGGCAGCTTTCTTGTTGACACTTAATACAGTGAGTGGGTGCATAATATGTACATGATGTGATGACCTACTAGTTACGATCTTGGCTTATTTAGCGTCTGTGCTCTACAACTGACTGAATATTACCTCTTGAGGAGAAAAATGGTATAAACAAGAGCAGTCCAGTGCTGTTAGCTCAGCACTTACAGTGCAAGATGCTCCCTTATTTAGCTCTGAAGATATTAATCCCTCTCATGATTGATTTAGTGTGAAGAATGTATTTGGACTCACCGAGTGTGAAAAGCTCCCAGAGAAGAATGCCATAGGACCACACATCGCTCAAAGTTGTGTACAGATTGTGGAAAATACTTTCTGGTGCCATCCACTTGAGGGGCAGGAAGGTCTAAATAGAACACAAAATAGGGTTACAAAATTGAATTTTCAATAGGGGATGTTTGTCAGGTCTGGGTAGCAGCTGGACCCAAGAGCAGGCAGAGGCAGATGTAAAATGATGAATAGTTTATTGAGGAAAGGTTATGGAGGTGGTCCTGGATGTGTTGGCAGGCAGCGGCATGGACAGGTGGCAGGCAGTGGACAGAACAGGCGGATGGCTTGGAGGCAGGAATGACGTGGGTCAGGACTTAGGGCGCAGGTGGAGACAGGCTTCAGCAAAGAGACGTGGAATGTGGGATGAATTTTCAGAGACTGTGGAAGCTTCAATTGGATGGAAGTGGGATTGATTATCTTGGTAATGGGGAAGGGACCAATGAAACGCGGAGTGAGTTCCGGGACTCTGTCTGAAGCGGGAGGTCGTGAGGAGAAAGCCAGACAGATTGGCCCACCTTGTATTTGGGTGTTGGGGAGCGATGACGTTCCGCGAGCTGTTTATTGCGTGAGGCGGACCGGGTCAACACCGCTCGGACGTCTTTCCACACTGCCTGGATTCTCCGGAGAGAGAACTGTCTGCACCTGTTCTTTGAATAATGGCGGTTGGTAACCATAGCAAGCCATGAATGGGGAAATTCCAGTAGCGGAACTGGTGAGGGAGTTGTGGGCATGCTCAATCCATGGGAGGAATGAGCTCTGGGAGGAGAGGTTGCGTGCGGCAAAACAACGGAGGCAGATTCAAGGGATTGGTTTGCCCCCTCCGTCTGGCCGTTGGTCTGCGGATGATATCCTGATGGCAAGCTGGGTGCTGCACCCACCGCTTTACAGAATTCCTTCCATACCAGGGAGGAGAACTGAGGACCTCTGTCAGAGACAATATCGATGGGAATACCATGGACATGCTGGACAAGGAGGTTAGGAGTATCGTAGGCGGATGGTAGTTTGGGGAGGGGTATGTAATGGACGGATTTGGAAAAGTGATCGACAATAGTGAGAATGATAGAGTTACCTTCAGAAGGAGGTAGACCGGTAACAAAGTCCAGAGCGATATGGGACCAAGGGCGGCTAGGGCTAGGCAATGTACGCAGCAGCCCAGCTGGGGGCAGGTGTGAAGACTTCCCTCGGGCACAGACGGAGCAGGCTTGGATGAACTCCTTGTCTTCAACAAGGCTGGGCCACCAAAAATGCTGCCGGATGAACTGAATGGTGCGAGTGATGCCAGGATGGCAGGTGAGTTTGGAGTTGTGAGCCCACTGAAGAACGTCAGAGCGTGCGGAATTGGGTACGACCAGGCGGTTTGGAGGCCCGGTCTTGGGATCTTCAGGGACTCGGGAGAGGTCAACGGGCGTGGAAGAGGGTGGAGGTATAGCTGAGAGCAGGCAGTGTGAGTGGCAGTGAGTGCTCCATCCGGTGATGGCTAAGTGTGTCCAGTCGATGGTGGGGTTGTGTTTTTTGAGCCAAGGAATTCCGAAGACTAATGGGCTATGATTCGGCCATCCAGGGCTGTGACTTTCTTCGGGGACGGAAGTGGTTGGAGAGGGATTTGGACAGAACAGGCGGCTGGCTTGGTGGCAGGAATGACGTGGGTCAGGAACACAGGGGAGCACGCTAGGAGGGGCTGTAATACTTAGGCGAGGATTTCCGGGAACAGGCAGGCTTATATACACCGGTGGTGATGAGGCTGATTGAAGACAGGTGCTGAAAACAGAGAGTGGAGGGGGGAGGGAGAGGACACAAAGCACCCTCCCGGCACCAATAATGGCACTGCAGGGCAGTATATGACAATGTTATTAAAATCTCCCTGCAGTGTGTTATTCAGCTATTCAGTTATTCAGCTGTATTTGATTTGATGGAAACGCCAGGGCACTTATTTTTTGGAAAACAAGACACAAACAGTTAAAACGTACACTAGCTTTACTAATAATACACTGAAGGAAAAGGTTTCTTTGGCCACCAATGCACATAATAGTGACATTGTTTTTTTAAGGCCTGTTTTAGATTTTATTTACACTACAAAAACAACAATATGGATCCTTCCTGCCTTGTATCGTGTCATGGTGTGAGGGATATCTTCTTGTCACACTTTGAACCCCTTAAAATCAGTGGAGTATCATTTAAATAATACAGCCCATCCTAGAATTGTAGTACACACAAAATTCCCTACATGCTACTTCTAGTGAAATATTGCACCCTCTCACAAATCCCAAATTGAATGGTTTCTTAAATTGACAATGAGTTGACAGTAACAAACAGCCTCTGCAGTCACCAGATCTGAATCAAATAAAGCATCTTTGAAAAATTCTGGAAATGCATTATGCTGTGATTTGCCAGTATAGAGCACAGGACTTCAGAGGGTGCGATAACTTCCGTCCATCCAGTGATGCGGGTAAATGGTAGATAGCCTATAAGATATACAGTAACTAATATAGTCACCAAGAAGAGGACTGATTTTGTTCTGTTTTTTTTTAGATCTTAGTACATAGTTAGCAATTATGTATTATACATTTATGTGTGCCTTGCTTTCACGACTGGCAAGCAGTTCAGGGTTAGCATTATTTGTTCATCTGTGTACAGTAGGTCTTCCACTCACGCTGCCTTTCGAGATGTAGTTGGAGTCGTGCATGATGTCTCTGGACAGTCCGAAGTCACAGATCTTCACCAGTTTTCCCTCACAGATCAACACGTTCCTGGCGGCGAGGTCACGATGAACACACTGCATGGGTGGAATACCAAATAAATAAATCAACAACCCATGCTCGCGACATTCGCCTGTTTCGATACTTCTAACCAAGCTTGGACTAGCACGTCCTAACTCTCATATTTTGGGTGTCTTGTTATGAAATTTTTAATAATAAGTATAGTAATTATAAATATAATAATTTTTACTAATAAAATATAAAATATAATAATAAAATATAAAATATAAAATATAATTTTTTAATAATAAGTATAATAATTATTATTTTTCTTAATGTCTTACATTCTTGGAAGCCAGGAACTCCATGCCCTTAGCCACTTGGTAGCTGAAACCCAGCAGGTCATCATAAGTGAGTGTGGACGAGTCACTGATGACCAGGTCCAGTCTGCCGCCAACTGAACAAGATGAGATGACGCACAAGAGAAAGTGAGCGGATGAACATGATGAAGAGTGAGGGTCACTGCGGGATGAAGTGCAGCAGTCCTGTGACTGATTGTTTCAGTGGTGTGCGTCTGTGTGCCTGTGGGAGGGACTGTTTTAGAAGTGGTTGTGAGAGCTTTTCAGTGTGTGTGTGTGTGTGTGTGTGTGTGCATGTGTGTTTGTGTGTGAGCGAGAGAGAGAGAGAGAGAGAGAGAAAGACTGTTTCAGAAGTGTGTGTGAGTGTTTCAGTAGTGTGTGAGAGCATTTCAGTAGTGCAGCTGTTTCAGTGGTGTGTGTGTGTGTTGCAAGAGAGAGCGCATTGCAGTATGTGAGAGCGTTTCAGTAGTGTATTATATGAGAGTGTTTTAGTACTGCATGTGAGAATGTTTAATAGAGTGTGTGAGTGTTTGAGTAGTGTGTGTGAGCATTTCACGTGTGTTTAGGAGTCTTTCAGTGGTTTATGAGTGAAATGAGTTTCAGTAGTTTGTGTGACAGCATTTCAGTAGTGCGTGTGTGTGTGTGTTTGTGTGCGTGTGAAAGTGTTTCAGTAGTGCATGCAAGAGTGTTTTAGTAGTGCGTGTGTGTGTGTGTGAGAGAGAGAGCGAGAGAGAGAGAGAGAGAGAGAGAGAGTAAGTCAGAGAGTAAGTGCTTTTCAGTAGTATGTAAGAGAGCGGTTTATTTTTGCGAGAGTGATTCAGTAGTGTATATAAGTGGGGGGGGGGAATGCATTAGTGGGTGTAAGAGCATTTTAGTAGTGCTTGTGTGAGCATTTAAGTTGTGTGTGAGTGAAAAAAAATTCAGGAGTGTGCATGAAAACGTTTTAATAGTTTGTGTCAGAGCATTTCAGTAGTTGTATGAGAGTGTTTCAGCAGTGTGTGTGTGAGAGGTAATCCAGAATTAGGATCCTGTTGGCCCTTTATATGTCATATGAGCTTCATATGTGCATGCCTCAATTCGCCTGCAACTTCTCTCCAAGCTTTCAACAAAAAAACGGATTGTGCCTGTTGATTATATGAGACTCAAATGCTTTAACAGCAATTGTCACAGACAAATATAAAATGTCGTGTTCTCAAGGTCTCATTCGCCTTTTAGGCAAATGTTACATGGATGGCTGCACATCATTTGTTGTAAAGGAGTGAAAAGGAATTCTTGTGAACAGAAGCTAGAAGACGCCATCGACGCAGGTGGCTCCAATCAAACCTTGTTCCTGGTAGAGGTCCTGCTGGTAGCCCGACTCGTATGGAGATGACTGGATGTCGGCGTACTTGATGGAGTCCATCTGCTCTTGCATGGGAACATAGACACAGGGCTCGTCTTTGCTCATGTCCATGTAGCCTCCGTCGCTCTCGCTTCCAAATGACACGTAGCTGCAAGGAGGGTGGGATCATGATCAGGCTTCTAATACCCCCACACGTATTGTGTAGACCGGTGGTTCCCCGACGTTTACAATGAAATCTATTGCACACGAAAGTTAAGTAAAAAAATTGACCTAGATAAATATTTTAAAACAAAGTTTTTAACTGAATTGTACTTAGTGATTCTTTTGCGTACCACTAGAGGGAGCCCGCTTACCGCAAGTGGTACTCGTACCACACTTAGAGAATGACTAGTCTCACGATGATGTCATCACACATATTTCTCCGAAGGGGCCACTAGTACACAAACCCTTCTGTCATCTGACCAAGGTAGAGAAAACCGGAGAAATGGCTGGAATGATGATGTTAGCCTTCTTTTCAAGTCCCATAGTTTGAATATGTTACGTGTCAGTCGAAAAGATGTTAGGAGGTAAATTGCTTCCAAGGGAGATGGAACGGTGACCATAGTTTAAATTTCAACAAGTAGGTTGTATATCTGGCGGTGCTACCCAAAACACAGCAAGTTTTTGCCATCCTTTTCAGTTCAAGTCAGCAGTCGTCAATCATTTTGTGCCACCCAGAAGTAGCCTGGTGTCTCCAGGATTGCTTACAAATATTAGGAAAAGCTCTACAAAAAGTTCATTGCTGTCCTTCTCACCCTTTCCCCTGACTGAGCGGACTGCTTCCCCTCGAGATCACGCAGCCTTCATCTTGGTTCTTCTCAGCAAAATACTGCAAGAAAGTGTACTTGTTCCTGTGCAGGTAGTCTACCAAGTCGCCATAGCGACAATACTCAGTCACCAGGTACAGAGGACCTGATTGGTTGATCGAAGAGGAAAGGAAAAAGATTGGATTAGACACACATGGACTATGACAACGTCATAAAGGATGATACACAAATATAAAAAATAATAACCAGTTAAGACTCTAACGTTATTTAATGCGTATGTACCAAACTAACTAAAACATACGTTACGTGTGGCATCACCTTGGTATTAAACCACACAGTCAGAAATTACTTATGCTTAAGCTATTTTAATAATCATCAAATGCTTCCTGTTTGTTTGACTACATTTCTGGTGTTTTTTTTTTTTTTAATCATTAATTTATATGTATTTTCTAATTTATTTGTTGATGTTTTTGGCATTACTTTCATATATTTGTTAGTTTGAGTCAAAACTAGAAAGTGGGTTTCTAATTAGTCTGGCAAATCCTATCATTGACAGTCAAGCTAAATGTTTCTTGAAGTAGAATAAGTTGTGCCTGTTATGATTGTTTAAAGAAATGTGCAAAATAATAAAAATGACGAATACTGTGTTTGCTTCAAGAAAGTCATCCTTGACTAAAAGCCAGTCAAATAACATTTAGGATAAAACGCATTCCTATGTGTTACACCATGAGATGAAGTCCCAATTTTTTCATCCTTTTGCATGAAGTCTGAACTCAGCTTCTACTAAGGGTAGTTGAATATGAGGAAAGAAGACCCCATCCAGTTTTGCTAGTTAGAAACCCAGCTGAAGTACTTTTTCCCCCCAATGTTTAATATCTGGAGGAGGTCTTCACTCCTTGAAGTGCCATTCGAATTCCAAATATGTGGTGGGGTTGAACCACAATCACAAGCTATTTCTGAGCAATCAATTTTCTGGTTTCAAAAATGATATGAGACGATGGAACCATACCAAATTTGAGTCTCTGGCGAAACGGCAAAACAAATTCCTCAGACAAAAATAAAAAAATCATGGACCACGGTATTAGTGTTTGGTTATCTATTCGTTAGCCTGCAGGCCACCTCCATTTCAAAAATATGCATGGTAGGTTCACTGAAGACTCCAAACTGTTTATAGGTGTGAATGTAAGCATGAATGTTTTGTCTTTATGTGCCCTGTGATTGGCTGGTAAACTCACACTTGTCCTAGAACAAGATTGTCCCACATGAAGTTATTATTATACAAAGTGAAAAAAAAGACAACAACAAAAAAACATCTAGTGGTGGGAAGTAACAAATCCATCCATCCATTTTCTGAGCCGCTTATCCTCACTAGGGTCGGGGGCATGCTGGAACCTATCCCAGCCGACTCCGGGCGAGAGGCGGGCTACACCCTGAACTGGTCGCCACCCAATCGGAGGGCACATATAAACAAACAACCATTCGCGCACACATCACAATTACGGGCAATTTAGAGTCTTCAATCAACCTACCACGCATGTTCTTGGGATGTGGGATGAAACTGGAGTGCCCGGAGAAAACCCACGCAGGCACGGGGAGAACATGCAAACTTCACCCAGGCGAGGCCGGGATTTGAACCATTGATTGATTGATTGATTGATTGATTGATTCGTAGGGCCAAATTAAGGAAGATGAAAGAGCCCATCAGAGCAGAGTACATTTACATGTCGCATAATATTGAGAAATTTGACTGTCTCAAATGTCTAGCGTCTCGACTACACTAGAATAGATTGAAAAAGGACATTTTTGGCATTTCCAGCCAAAATGATCACGCAAACCAGATAAACGTGTCATGAGCGATGCCCTGCAGTCCTTTTTGTTGGAGCCTGGTGGCGCTTTGCGCTCCTCTCACCCTCTCTTTCTCTCTCCCTCTCTCTCTTCACAGTAATCAGCACCTGTCATCAATCAGCCCTCATCATCACCTGCATAAAAGCTTGCCAGATCCCGGAAATTCTCGCCGGGGTATTAACGCTCTCTTCGGTACCACAGCTCCTCAGTCTCCACGTAATCTTCCTCAATTCCTCGTGTCCTTTCTGACCTCCGTGTCTCTCCTCGTCCTCAGTGTTCCCTCCGTGTCCCTCGCATCCACTCTGTCAAGCCAGCCGCCTGTCCTCGCCACCGCCTGCAACACGTTCCGTGCCTCAATAACCCGCCGACATATTTCAAGGACCATCTCCCTTCCCCTTTTTTTCCACTAAACTGTTCATCACAACCTCTCAGCTGCCGCTTGCTCTTGGGTCTCGACTGAATCAACTCATGAAAAAAAGGAGAAGTAGAAAAAGCAGTGATGAAAGGGGACTTTTCAGTGCATTTCAGAGTCCGAACCTTTTGCTTTTACTAAAGTGTAGGTGTTGAATCAATACTTCTATTTTATACCAGTTATTGAAACCTTTTTCCTGCTCAGTTTGTGGTAAAAGATTCTCTCACAAGCGAGATTTAAAGAGATTTGATTGATTGATCGGTTTTTACTTAAGCACACAGTGTGAATACTTTGGCCAACTCTGTTTTTGGGACAGTTCCTTAGTGAATCAAATGGGAAAGTAAGGCGCAAAATAAGGAGGATAATCCTCGAGCAGCATTTTATATGGCTTTGTACCAACAGTTGAAGTCATTTTAGGTTCGGTGTCGCTATAGCACAGATACTCAACATGCTTCCCACCATGCTTGGTGCAGGCTCCCAGTAAATTGACAACGTTGAGATGAGGACCCAGGTGACTCATAATCTTCAACTCTGACATCAGGGCTTGAGTCTCGCTCCTTCTCGCTGTTGCTGGACGAAGACAAAGAGACATTCAGCTTCACATTTTGGAACAGGAGAGTGAAAGCACACACTGCCCAGTGGCTCGTTGGCTGCATGTCAAAGCAGGCTGGCAAGCAAACTAAAGCTCGGTTGAGAGCGGCTGCAAGTCCGCCTCTCTCCGTACGTTGTGCTTTCCACTGCGCGGCTTACATTTCAGCATTTTGACGGCCACTTTTGTGCTGGATTGGGAATGCGAGAGACCATACGCAGTCGCTTCGACCACCCTGCCAAAAGCTCCCGATCCGAGAGTGCGACCTGAAACACAAAGAAAGGCTCAGTACAAAAACTGGACTTGAAATGGAGGGCATGGACAATAAGTCTTGGAAAATGAATACAAATCTGGCAGTTTCAATCAAAATTGCGCATATACAGTATATAAAGTGCTCATTTATTTATCATTTAGTAAAAAAGGGAAGATTAAAGACTAACGTGTTTTCACTGTTTGAAGTGTGACAGCTTGCACAAACACCCACACAAATTTTGTTTTCTTTCTGAATGAAGCGAAGCAATGTGATTTGGATTTTTGTTTTTTTAAAGACAATAAAAACATCTATTCTAAATGTAAACATATGCAGAGAAATGTGACAGTTTTAAGTGTACAAAATATATTTGAAACCTTAGTAATCCTATTATTTTATTGCATACGTAATACAGTATCTGTGCAAGATTTCTTTTTACAATATTTAAGAATTCCTAGGTTCCTTGAAAGGCACTACATAAACTTCAGTTAATATTCTTATTTTGTTTGTATAATATCTATTCATCGATTTTGTATATTGCATATCCTCATGAGGGTCGCAGGAACTGGGCCCTATCCTGGGCAGACTACACCATGTACTGGTCGCCAGTCAATCACAGGCCATTCTTTGTAGGATATTTAACATGAATAAATACAAAATATTTGCTAATATTATGACAAAATGCTTCTCAACACCGTTTACCAAAGTACCACTACGCCATCAGTGACTAGTCCTCAGATTATTCAAGGCATATTCAAGCTAGAATTAAACCGGCCTTTCATTGGATTTCATCGACACACTTTCAGTTTAATTCTCGAAGGGAATAACGTTTGTCAAAATGCCTGATTGAATGTCACATTCAAGTCTAGTTTATCAGTAAAAGTCAAAGTCACGTGACGAGCCTCTGCACGTGGAGGACTCACCCAGCACCAGGTTGTCTCTGGGCATCTCCCAGGTGAGGTCATAGGGCAAGTGGATGGGGTCCACATAGATGTACTCGTGACCATCCTGGCTCACTGACTCTATGACCTTCCAGCGGATCTCATAGCGAGGTTTCTGACCCCACACACACGCACACACACACACACACGTGTGACTGACTGCTGTGACGTGCACAGGAAGTCACAGCTCGCAGTTTGTGGCCTCACCTTCCTCCACACTGCGATGAGGATGATGATGGCCAGGATGATGATGACCACTAAGGCGAGGACTGCTGCCAACACTGCCGCCTGGGAGAAGAGAGCTGCAACAGAGAAGAAACACACAACATCAACACAAGCTCCTATGGACAGCCGTTAGAGCATTTATTCAATATCCTGCTAGTATGCTCTTTGTCCTCACTGGTAAGACAATTTAGCACATTAGTTGAACAACCAGGGCGCACTAGTAGAATGTCTACCTATGTCTTACTGGTGATGTTTATTTCCACCACTGCCTTCTACGACTGTAACATTTCTGCGCACTAGTAGAATGACTAGGGCCTATTAGTAGAACAACTACAGGTTAGGCAAAACTGTGCACTAGTTATCATCTGTGTGCCACTAATGAAGTGCTAGATGTTAACTAGTAGAATTGTAGGATGCCACGAGTAGTACTAGTAGCACACACTTGTCAACTAGTGACATTTTTTCCACAGCTGTACGACTAGTATAAACAACTACTGTTTTTTTTATAGATATACTTGGCAAATAAAAAGGATTCTGATTCTGATTTGCTAATGAAGCAAAACCTCACACTAATTGACATCCCTATTACAATGTTGCTATTAGTACGCGGAGCCCAGTTTTCAACCAGGTACATTTTTCCACTACTGCATGACATTTCTGCGCACAAGTAGAAAGGCTTTGGCGCACTACTAGAACAACCATGTCTTATGAGTGACATTTTTTTCACGACTGTATGACATTTCTGTGCACTAGTAGAACAACTAGGTTGCACTAATAGAAACATTTGCATGTTTTTAGGCAAAATAACATCACTAAATGACATTTTTACGCTGTGAGTGAAGCACTAGATGTTAAATTGGAGAATCTTATAATGTCATTTGTAGTACTGGTGATATGGAGTTTTACCTCACAAGCAACATGTAGGTTTTTATTTTCTTTCAACCTGTTCTGCTCAGCTGCTTGGTTACGCAGAATAGAGGCTCTGTAAGCCTTTTTATGCCAGAGCATTTTTTTTCTGTGCAACAGAGGAGTTTTGTATTCTGCCTCTGTGGTTTCGGATTAGGTTTACGAGGTTTGATTGGGCAGAGACAAAGACAAAAGAGAGGACAGAGAGAAAAACAAGTCGAGACACCAGATGTAAGAAAAACCAAAAAGACAAACCACTATATGACACCGCAACGTTACATTGGAGTCATAAAAAAAAATGTCATTCATCAACACTTTTACTTTTGTACTTAAGTATATTTCAGTCTGTACTTGTTACTGTTACTTAAGGAGTTGAATCAGTACTTATACTTTTACCAGAGTATTTTTTTATTTTTTATTTTTTTACATTAGTATCAGCATTTCTACTTAAGTATGGCCCATCGTGTGTGAGTACCATCTCTGCATATAAGAAATCTCAGCTACAGACATAATGGAAGGCTAAGGAATGTTACAGTAAGAAAGAAATATGTTAATAATGCTATTAATGCACCAGATATTTATGACTAAATATAATATCAAGTGTTACTATTTGATAAAGAGCCCCACTACGTTGCTAAAACATGAACTTTTCCTCAATTAATCTTGAGACATGAAGCTTTTAGCAACAAACTGCCAAGTGTTTGTTTATCTGCCCCTCGTTTTATAGCATATTTTGTTCATCATGGGACAGTAAGCTGCTTTTACCGAGTGTATTTCAAAAGTCTGCAGTGCAGTGCAGTGCTGTGCTAAAGTCATCAATGCGCTTATCAATTCACAGCAATCCTTTTAACATAAAAGAGCAATTATACATTAATAAGGGATACTGTATTTAGGTTTACAGTAAATGAGGCAAGTTCCCACAAGTGTACATGGCTGTGCATTACTTGTGTTTTAGTGGGGGGGTTTTCGGTCCTAATTTTTGTTTTGCCTAATAATGTGTATTTTTTAGTCGTAGAAATTCCACTCTATGCGAGAAAAATATAAATGTATCCAGCTGGAGCCTGTCCCCGCTGACTTAGGGTGAGAGGCTGCATGGGTACACCCCGGACTTGTCTCCAGGCAATCCCAGGGCCAAATAGACAAACAACCATTCACACTCACATTCACACCTATGGACAATTCAAAGTCTTCGATTAACCTGATAAGCATGTCTTGGGTTGTGGGAGGAAACAGAAATAGGAGGAGGGACCCCACACAAGCACAGGGAGTACACGCAAACTCCACACAGAGATTTGAACCTGCAACTCCGGACTGTGAGACATGCTAACCGCAATAACCACCAGCTGATATGAAAAAAACAAAAACAAGCATACGCTACATTGGGTAGTTCTTCACATGAAACTTACTGCTGGACACCAGTTTGACATCTCTTCTGTCCACCATCCCCACCTGGTTGCTGGTCTCGCAACGAACTGTGACCTGCTGCGGCTTGTGGAAGGTTAGACGGCTCCACACCTGACTGGTTTTACGGTTCTCGCTGTGGGTGACGTTGGTCTGGATGCTCAGCACCTCTGCTTCTGGTGCCAGCGGTTGCCATATTGTAGTCTTGTTATTGCACCTGTGGAACAATATGAGTTGACTGAGATGTTTTGTTTCCTCGTGGTCATCATAGGGTTTGACATTCAGCGCATTGTGGCTTACTTGAGCATGCTGTCGCAGCTGTACCAATGTATGGTCGGGGTCGGGACCCCCTCAGCTACACAGGTCACAAGGTGTCTCTTTCCGGGAAGGTGGTGGTCCGTCAGATCTTTAATCTGAGCGGGAACTACGTACACAAACACACGCGGCACAGGCTCGGTAATCTTGACTGAGGTCAGAGGTGGCTTAAACACTATCAGAAAAACTGACCTACATTTACAACCTAAATTCTAAGATTTGTTCCATTAAATTCTATTAACGGATTCACCAACATTGGAATAACTTCATTTCGTGGCGTTTCTCTTGGCTACAATGCTTCCACTTCTGTATGTGGATATTATTTCAGTCTCTTTGTGCTGTCATGTCAATCCAATCTGCCCAAGGCCTTTAGACTCAGTCGTGCTGGCCTTAATTTATATATATATATATATATATATATATATATATATATATATATATCCATCCATTTTCTGAGCCGCTTCTCCTCACTAGGGTCGCGGGCGTGCTGGAGCCTATCCCAGCTATCATCGGGAAGGAGGCGGGGTACACCCTGAACTGGTTGCCAGCCTATCGCAGGGCACATACAAACAAACAACCATTCGCACTCACATTCACACCTACGGGTAATTTAGAGTCTCCAATTCATGCATGTTTTGGGGATGTGGGAGGAAACCGGAGTGCCCGGAGAAAACCCTCGCAGGCACGGGGAGAACATGCAAACTCCACACAGGCGGGGCCGGAACCCGGGTCCTCAGAACTGTGAGGCTGACGCTCTAACCAGTCGCCCACCGTGCCGCTTATTTATTTATATATATTAATATATATAAATTAACATATTCACAATGGGACTGTTTCTTTAACAAAACCGATTTGAAATTCGTTCTCCTGGCCCTCGATAACCTCAGCATTTGATTCATTGGTCAGAACAAAGCTTGATACTTGGACTCGTGAAACACTTCTTTAGCGATCTGCACACATGAATACATTTAAACATCAGCATTTCTGGTGACTTCGATGTATTTTATTTCATATATGTATGTTTCTGTCATGTTATTAGATTAATATTGATTCTGAACTGCTCCAGATCAGGGGCAGACTGACCAGACAAACACAGGCAAAGAATAGCCTGGGGAGTTGAGATTTCCAGGGACTCCCAAACATCTCATAAAAACTGATTACAGTCAACCCCAACGATATCACAGTTCATGCTTCACGGTTTGTTGTAAGTGTTATGACAGTTGTTACTCTATTTTTGAATACTGTTGGTACAATATTTTTGTGTTATCCATTGCTCTTGCTCTCTCTCAATATATTACGTGTTTAAATGCGTTTTTACTGTTTTAAAAGTGTTTCAAGACCTTAAGAATAAATAAATGCTACAAACCATTATCCTTGGCTTCTGATTTCAAAAGTAGTTATCCATCAATTTGTTGTCTATGTGTAATAATATGATGAGGCGATTAAACATTTTAAAATCATAACGGCCCTCTGAGGAAAACTGTATCTACAATGTGGCCCGCGACAAAAATGAGTTTGACACCCCCTGGACTAGACTCTCACCTAGGACTTCCAGGTCAAAAGTCACATCCTTAGTGTCATCTCCATTGGTGACCCGGGCAGTGTAGAGCCCCCTCTGCTCCGGCCTCACCCGCACCAAAGTGAGGATGCTGACATATCTGAGAGAAAAACGTAGTGATTTTAACAGAACTATGTAGTAAGACGGTTGGCTCCTCACTCGGTGATCATTAGTCAGCTTTGTAAAATACATTTGCAGTTATACAAGCATCCCTCTTGTATAACAGCAACAAACTTCTTGTATAACAGCAACTAGTCATTATTCTACAGATGCTGTGATGTGAGCAGCAGTGTCAGGGAGGGCATCCCAGGCTGGTGATTTGTTTTTAGGCATTGACAAGATCACAGTAATCCTATGCCCTCTACTGGTTAGATTGTGAAGTGTGGGCATCATGTGCCAGCTAGCACGTCACGTCATTCATTCACAGGTTTTACCTTTGACCTTTGTGAGATACTCAATGAAACGATTGGACATTTGTAATAGTAATTTTAAAAAAAAAATGTTTCTTTACTTAAGAAACTTGGAAAACAAGTGTGGTTGTGATATTCCTAATAAGTCTGAGTTCCGTCCTGTGTGGAGTTTGCATGTTCTCTCCATGCTCGATTGGGTTTTCTTCCCAAAACAAAACATTCCCAAAACATGCATAATTTTTGCAAAGACGGTGAACTGCCCTTAGGTGTTAACTTAAATGTGAATGGTTGTTTGTCTTAATGCGACCTGTGCTTGACTGCCGACCAGTCCCGGGTATACCCCGCCTCTCGCCCAAAGTCAGCTGGGATAGGCTCCGCATCACCCGCAACTCTAACGAAGACAAGCGCTATAGAAAATGGATGGATTAGGTTTATATCAACACAGGTAGTATATTTTCAGTAAGTTTCTATAATCCATCCATCCATTTTCTACTCTGCTTATTCTTTTCAGGGTTGAAGGGAGTTGAAGTCTAAAAGGCTTATTTCACCCCGAACTGGTTCCTAGACAATCACAGTGCGCATACACACAGGCAACCTTTCACAGTCACATTCATGCCGTCACTGCGTGAGTCCTGAATCTTCCCAGCCTGCATAACAGTAAGTAAGGCGAATGTACCACTACACCATCAATGATCTATTTTTATACTATTTTATACTTCCCTTTTTATCCATTATATCACATTTTTAACTTAAATTACATTAAGTAACTCGATTGCAGAAAGTAAAATAAACCTGTGTATAGAGTAAGAACATTTGTGAATAAATTGAGATCAAGACTACTTGTACTTTTTGTGCCATTTTGCATCAGAGTTTTTCTAATGTGAAATATGTGCCTTGGCTCAATAAACTTTGGGAAGTAATCAAATGTGGTTCCCTTCCCTATAAAGGGTTAAGATGGTTTGGAATCAGTCTGCTTTGCATTTAATTTATGCATTTTTGTCCCTTAAAACAACCTTTAGATGTCCTGGTTGTAAAAATGTATGTTCATTTTTTTCATGTCTTGTCTTTTTTCATGACCAGTTCCTTCAATTATAGAATATTTTTAGTGATTACCAAGACTTATGTTTATAGTTCCTGTGTTTTGGTTGTGAGATAAGTCCGAGCCCCCCATCAAAGACTATTGTGTTACACTCTGCCTTATCTTCTGATGACTGACAAGAACCGGTCGTCTCTGGAGGCTCTTCTTCCGAGGAAGCTTAAGCGCTAATTGCTTAAATATCTTAGCTTTGTGTAATGGTTCTGGTCGTACCTGATCTCATGCTCTTGTCTGTTCATGATGATTTTGTCTCCTTTGATTGCAGTTCCGTCTTTGCTCCAGCTGACCTGAGGGGGAGGGTAGGCTTCCACCTCCACCTTCAGCTCCACGTTCTCCTGCAGCCGGGCCGAAACGTGACAATCCTCAGCCGGCTGTATTGCCACAAAGCCTCGTTCTGAGGGAAAATGTTTCCATAGATCATTAGCCACACGATGTTTAAAATTAATATAGTATTGAAATGGTTATTCATACAGACTCCACTTAGTGGATTAAGTCTATTTAGCTGACTTCTCTGAGCGTCAGGAATGAGGTAAACATACACCACCTGTTTTCCACAGAAAGAAAACTAAACATAACTGGCAATACCATGGATCATGGAGTTTAGAGTTATTTAAAGATTTCATAAACATGACACACCTCACTGCCGATAAAATATGCATCCACTAAGCCCCAAAAGGCAGGAAGACTATAAAATGAATTCAATGGTTCTCATGGAGCTCCTCACACAGGATTGAGGCCTCCTGCAAACCGAGCGATGTGGCAGAAAATGACTGAAAAATTATAGTCGTAATAATAATAATAATAATAATAATAATAATGCAATAAAAATAAATTATTAACAAAACATTTAATTAAATAACAACAAATAAAAGTGTATTATACTGACATATCATATCATTGTTAGAAATTTAATTTCCTAATTGTGCTCTAGAAACGCAAAATGTAATATGTTTCATCATGTTTCATGTTTTGTTGTAGTCAGCTTTTCTTTTTAAACATTTAGCATGTGCTTCTGTGTGTGACGGCAAGTTTTATTCAAGTGCATAAATAGATTCAAAGGTTTATTTTACACCTTCACTTTTTCAGTAACATAAATAAATACAGTAGATATTCATTTCCTCGAAAAGAAACTTCCTTCTTGGCTTAACTTGCAAAAAGCTCACATAATAAGCACTCTTCTTTTGGTTAGTGAACCACAATAATAATCTGTCCTCTGTGAGTTTGTTATCTGTGTGTGTGTGTGTGTGTGTGTGTGTGTGTGTGTGTGCGTGCGTGTGTCTAACCGAGCACTGTGATGTTGACACTGGCGGAGGCCGTCTGGTCCTGGACCCCCTCGTGGACATGGCACACATAGTTTCCGCTGTGGCCTAACGTGGCATGAGGGAAAATGAGGCAGGACCTCATGTTCATAGCTGACAGGACGTCTGTTAGTGGTTCCACATCAGCTGCCTGGAGGAGACATTTTATGAGCACAGTGGTTAAACATACAATATGCATCCCTCGGGTCACTGAGCATGGGGAATATTGGTGTCAAGGATTATATCGCGAGTATAATAAACAGGGTAAATAAGACAAATATCAATGTAAGTTGTATATATAGAATACCAGGTTCGAATGTGTATATACTGTATTTACGAACTGAATGGATGAACATTTTTCAACTACTAATCATAAAATCAGGTTTATCGGTGGTGATTTCAATTCAGTTTTGTTGAACCCAAATGAGCATAGAAAGACTTATTTATTAATGTATTAATATTCTATACATTATTGACTTACATCCTAAAATTAGCAAATCCCGCAGAATCACAAAACATGCAACTTTAATTGATAATATATTTTCAAATGAAATAGATAACAATACAGAAAACTTTGAGTTGTAAATCCTTTTCAAACTACAACCCCAATTCCAATGAAGTTGGGACATTGTGTTAAACATAAATAAAAACAGAATAAAATGATTTGCAAATCATGTTCAACCTACATTTAATTCAATACACTACAAAGACAAGATATTTAATGTTCAAACTGATAAACGTTATTGTTTTTAGAAAATAATCATTAACTTAGAATTTTATGGTTGCAACACGTTCCAAAAAAGCTGGGACAGGTGGCAAAAAAGGCTGAGAAAGTTGAGGAATACTCATCAAAAACCTGTTTGCACAGGTAAAGAGGCTAATTGGGAACAGGTGGGTGCCATGATTGGGTATAAAAGGAGCTTCGCTGAATTGCTCACTCATTCACAAGCAAAGATGGGGCAAGGTTCACCTTTTTGTGAAAAAGTGCGTGAGAAAATAGTCGAACAGTTTAAGGACAATGTTCCTCAACGTACAATTGCAAGGAATTTAGGGATTTCATCATCTACGGTCCATAATATCATCAAAAGGTTCAGAGAATCTGGAGAAATCACTGCATGTAAGCGCCAAGGCCGAAAACCAACATTGAATGCCTGTGACCTTCGATCCCTCAGGCGGCACTGATATTAATGTGTAAAGGATATCAACACATGGGCTCAGGAACACTTCAAAAATCCAATGTCAGTAAATACAGTTTGGCGCTACATCCGTAAGTGCAACTTGAAACTCTACTATGCAAAGCAAAAGCCATTTATCAAGTGGAAAAGTGTTCTGTGGTCCGACGAGTCCACATTTCGCATTGTTTTTGGAAATTGTGGACGTCGTGTCCTCCGGGCCAAAGAGGAAAAGAATCATCCGGACTCTTATGGACGCAAAGTTCAAAAGCCAGCATCTGTGATGGTATGGGGCTGCCAATGTGCCAATGGCATGGGTAACTTACACATCTGTGAAGGCACCATTAATGCTGAAAGGTACATACAGGTTTTGGAGAAACATATGCTGCCATCCAAACAACGTCTTTTTCATTGACGCCCCTGCTTATTTCAACAAGACAATGTCAAACCACATTCTGCACGTGTTACAACAGCGTGGCTTCGTAGTAAAAGAGTGCGGGTACTAGACTGGCCTGCCTGCAGTCCAGACCTGTCTCCCATTGAAAATGTGTGGCGCATTATGAAGTATAAAATACAACAACGGAGACCCCGGACTGTTGAACAGCTGAATCTGTACATCAAGGAAGAATGGGAAACAATTCCACCTACAAAGCTTCAACAATTAGTGTCCTCAGTTCCCAAACGTTTATTAAATGTTAAAAGAAAAGGTGATTTAACACAGTGGTAAACATGACCATGTCCCAGCTTTTTTGGAACGTGTTGCAGCCATAAAATCCGAAGTTAATGATTATTTGCTAAAAATAATAAAGTTTATCAGTTTGAACATTACAGATCTTGTCTTTGTAGTTTGTTCAATTAAATATAGGTTGAACATGATTTTCAATTGGGGTTATATATTTAATTGAATACACTACAAAGACTCAATTTGAATTTGATGCTTGCACAGGTGGAATGGTGGGCAATTGGTTAGCACATCTGCCTCACAGTTCAGAGGACCGTGGTTCAAATCCCGGCCCCGCCTGTGTGGAGTTTGTATGTTCTCCCCGTGCCTGTGTGGGTTTTCTCCAGATACTCCGGTTTCCTCCCACATCCCAAAAACATGTGTGGTAGGTTAATTGAAGACTCTAAATTGGCCGTAGATGTGAACGTGAGTGTTAATGGTTGTCTGTTTCTACGTGCCCTGCGATTGGCTGGCGACCGGTTCAGGGTGTACACCGCCTCTCGCCCAAAGATAGCTGGGATAGGCTCCACCATGTCTGCGACCCTAGTGAGGATATGTAGTTGGGAAAATGGATGGATGCCTGCAACAACTTCCAAAAAAGTGAGGACAGGGGCAACAGAAGACAGGAAAAGTTGAGGAATGCTAAAAAAAAAAAAAACACCTGTTTGGAAGATTACACAGGTTAACAGGTTAACTGGAAACAGGGGAGTGTCATGATTGGGTATAAAAGGAGCATCCCGAAAAGTCTTAGTTGTTCACAAGCAAGAATGGGGCGAGGTTCACCACTTTGTGAAGAATTGCGTGAGCAAATAGTCCAACAGTTTAGGAATGCTTCTCAACAATTGCAAGGAATTTAGGGATTTCATCATCTCCGGTCCATAATGTCATCAAAAGATTCAGAGGATCTGGAGAAATCTCTGCATGTAAGCGGGAAGGCCAAAAACCAACATTGAATGTCCGTGACCTTCGATCCCTCAAGCGGCACTGCATCAAAAACCGACATCAATGTGTAAAGGATATCACCACATGGGCTCAGGAACACTTCAGAAAACTATTGTCAGTTAACACGGTTCATCGCTACAGCTACAAATGGAAGTTAAAACTCTACCATGCAAAGTAAAAGCTATATATCAACAACACCCAGAAATGCCACTGGCTTGTCTGCGGCCAAGCTCATCTGAGATGGACTGACACAAAGTGGAAAAGTGTGCTGTGGTCTGATGAGTCCACATTTCAAATGTTTTTTGGAAATCATTGACATCGTGTCCTCTGAGCCAAAGAGGAAGGGTCCATCTGGATTGTTATCAGTGCGAAGTTCAAAAGCCAGCATCAGTAATAGTATGGGGGTGTATTAGTGCCCCTGGCATGGGTAACTTTCAGATCTGTGGAGGCCCCATTAATGCTGAAAGGTACATACAGGTTTTAGAGCAACATATGCTGCCATCCAAGCAGTCTTTTTCTGGGATGTCAATATGATAAGGCGATTAAACATTTAAATGGTGTCACAGTCATAACGGCTCTCTGAAAAAATAACTATAATGTGGATCACAATAAAAATTATTTTGACACCCCTGCAATAAACCATGAAACATTAATCACAAAATTAGAACAATCTAGAATTAAAGGACTTGCTTGCATTACAGTGGGTGAAGAGTTACTTAAGAAACAGGATGCAATTTGTAAAAAAAAAAAAAAAGAAATGGGTGAATATTAATCAACACGCTTAGACATTATGTGTGAATTTAATGTACACACAGCACCCCATATTGACAGAAAAAACTGAAATCTTTGCAGATTTATTAAAAAATAAAAACTGAAATATCACACAGCCATAGGTATTCAGACCATTTGCACAGTATTTAGTAGAAGCACAATTTTGATGTTTTGCTGTGTGTGCATTAATGAGGGAAAAAAAATATTTTCGCAAATGGCTGCAATATAACAAAGAGTGAAAAATTTAAAGGGGTCTGAATACTTTTCGTATCCACTGTACCTAAAAAAAAAAAAAAATCTACCCAAGTACAGTAACAAAGTATTGGTACTTGGTTACTTCCAAACAGTGCAAAAGGATGGTAAGCACACGTGTTACAGGTGTTTCCACATCTTGATATGATTTGGGCTTTGTTATGAGGTCTGAGTGTGATGATCGTGAGGGGGAATGATGAACAAAAGCTCTGTTTTGCTCCCCTCCTACTCACCTCCCTGTTGGGGAACTCCCAAGAAAAAAAGACCAACTCGGCTCCGTGCACGGTGCAGTTGACTGTCAGTGGCTCGCCCTGCTTCAGCACCGTCTTTGATGCGTTGATGTAGGCGTCGATGGCCTCTGGGACTGAGGGGGGAAGTGATGATAATGGAATGCAATGACTGAATTCAACAACTTGAGGTACATCTGAACTAAACGTTTTATCTATGTGGTTTGGTTGTTGTTTAAAATTGACATAATACATCATTCTCCAGAACAAATGTAATAGAAAAAAACTATTAGCCATATTGCGCAAGTATGCTGTTAAGTAAGCCAAGCTGTTATTGGATTTAGTGGATATCCTTGCTCACCTTTGCTTTTTGTCCTCACTAATAAAAAGCTCTAAGTGCACTAGTAGGATGACGAGGGCGCACTTACAGAACAACTGTGTCTTAACAGTTATCATGAACATTTTTTTCCCCTGCGAGTACCATGTTTGAGTAATGGGGCTAGTTTGGGCAAGATATTGCCGTGTGTGTGGAAGTGAGTTAATAAATTAGTTGTAAATTCTGTTCACCTACCGAAGATACTGAAGACATAGAAAGCCTGGGACTCTTTCACCTCTCCGTTCAGCTCGCCACGACACACATACGTCCTGTCCTCCAGGGCTGCAGTGTACCCCTCGCTGGGGACATACAGCCCCTTGACTAGGAGGTCAGTTTCCTTCTCGTAGAGGGAGACGTTGATCTTGGGGTTGGTGACCACACAGGGGATGGTGGTCTGCTCACTGGTCTTGGTCAGCATACCATGAGCGCTTTCAACGAACCATACCTGAGGATCTGCAAGCAGAGATGGATTCTCTCAAACATACAAATTCAGCAGGAATTAAACTATGTTTTGCACGACTGTATTCAAAATTAGCTAAAACTGTCAGGCAGTCCAAACCTGGGACAAACACCTCCACCTCCTTCCTTTCTCCAGTGTGTCGATCACTGCACTGATACACCCCAGTGTGCTTCCAGCTTACGTTCCACAGGCTCAACGCACTGGATTTGGCGCCATTTTTTACAATTTGGTAGCTCTGCACACCAGTTTGGCCTTGTTCCGCCAGGAAATAAGGAACGTCATCCCTTTTGAACTCCCAGGTGGTCTCCCCCGAGCCCGAGCAGGTGAGCATGAGAGAGGAGCCCGCGGCAAGGACGAGCTGACCGTCATGCGGCGTGACCTCCAGGCAGCTCACGTCGGTGCAGAGACACAGGAGAACTGCAGTTGACACAATAAGGGAGGGGTCAAGTTGGAGGTCAAAGAGACCAGGGAGTAGTGGCATTGGTCAGAGGTTAAATCAACACGACATGCCAGATCCTGTTCTGCCTTACAATGTTGATGGATAAGAGTTGTACGGGGCAACTAAGTGAGGCGATGAAGACACCTTGTCAGTGACAGATGTATTGAAACGGAAAGAGTTCAGTCAGGATGTCGCGTTTTACATCAATCACACACGCACACGAGCGCCATTTGAGAAGATTAGGAGTTAGGATGCATCCCACTTGGATCTTTCAAGGGTGGATCTCAAGCATTCCAATTGAAATTAAATAAAAACATGGCTTGGTAAGCATGTTGTCTAACATTAGAGAGCCATCCAAGTTAATGTGCTGACAGCGAGTGCCAACCTAATCCTTTTTGCCAAACTTGTTCACGTTAATCATTTATTCCCACTAATTTCCATGCAGGACAAGTTGTGATAAATGCAATATTAATGAAAATGAAGATAAAGTGGATATAATCAGATGGTGACATTGTTGTGTGAAATAAGATTTTGACATCTCAGTAAAATCCCCTGAAAGAGCGCTGTACAGTAATTTTTCTCTTGCACTTTTTCAAGTTAGAGAGTGATAGTTTCCAGCTTCTAAGTTTTGTACAATGCAACTTGTTTGTCGTTAAAGGCTAAGAATGAAAAACAAAAGCATGTTGGCAAAATTTTTAATATATGTCATAGCAGATTATTTTTCCAAATTGAAATTCTTAATCTGATTGAAACTTTTGTTGCATTTATTACGATCTTATTTAGCACAACAAATTAAAACCTAAACTGAGATTTGACAGTTTTACTGTTTTTTTAATTCCATGTAATGCATATATTTATTTACATCATTTATTGTAGTCAATATTCACTCAACAACAGTCCAATTTCCTAAGCGTTTGTCCTCATTAGATATGTAACTGGAAGCTGGTCGCCTGCCAATCACAGGACACAAATAACCATTCATGCTCACATTCACACCCATGGACAATTTAAAGTCTTCAATTAACCTATGCTTTTGCTTTTGGGGTGTGGAATATCTGAATATCCAGAGTAAAACACACAAGAACATGTGACTTTGAGAAGAGACTGAGTTTTGAACCCGAATCTCCTCGCTACGAGCCCGATGTGCTAACCACCGTTTTCAAGTTGACTGTATATTTTGATAGTGTTGCGACGCTCACCATCTGTTTGGCTTCCCTGTGTCAAAGCTTTCATTTTGATGTGTTCTCACCTGTTACTGTCAAATTGAGGGTGAAGATGGTCACACCTCTCATAGTGGACCTGCTGACTTTCTGCAAACAAGCAGATAAGATTTTTTTTAATGCAGTACTCTTCGTTTGTGGAACTAATCACCTCTTACATACACATCTTTAACTCTAAAGAAACCTTGTGGCAGATAAATGTAATAACATGAGCTATTGTGTGCACTATTATGTATATTCTATTACTGAGGGTCAAACGGAAAAAGAAAAAAAAAACATTGCTTTGCTTTAAGTCAGTTAAAATGATAAAAACAGCAGGAAAATCTTGTTTGGGTTCACCCCAATTAACATTCAACGGTTAACCTCTTTCCATGAGCCTTTGACCTCCTATCATGATGGATGGATCCTTGTCCACATGAAATCCATTAGGCTGAGTTAAGTTTGAGTTGTTTTTCAAAGCAGCCTGCTTTCAATCAGAAAAATCAGTGACAGTGGCCAAAACTGCAAAAAAATATTTGTTGCCTTGTGTCCATTTGAGGTGTTTTAGACGTGTCTGTCTGTCTCTGGTGGTGTTTGATGCTTCGCTGCACCAGAACAGTGCACCAATGTGTGCCTCCTTTTTCTTTGCAGCTCATCAGGGTTTTGACCACCAACAAACCGGCCACTGTGCACGTCTTTGCAACGTGCACAATGGCAACAATGCTGCGTCCAAGCTATTCTAGCACCACGCTGAGGCATTAATTGGTGTGCTGTCAACAAAAGTCAAATTGAGGGCATTCACATGAGCGGTTGACGCAGGAGCAACCTGAAAGGCTTTTGCACCACTTGGACGTCATGTTCTGGTGTCACATGCTCAATTCATGAATTGGACCCTGACCTTTGTCTATTGAGGTGATTCATGATGACCGACATCATACCCACAGCCTGGAGTACTCAAGAGTTCCAAAGTGTGAGGTCAGAGGACGAGGGGTGGGGGGTAAGGGAGGTTTGCTGATGTGTTTGGGCTCAAGGCCTGCAGAACAGAGATGTCTGGAAACAGTTAAGGATGCATCACTGCTAGTATGTAAGCAGGATGGTGAGAGAGGCCGGAATAGAGAGACTTGGGAAGAGCGAGGGTGGAGGAGGAAGTGGAGGAGGGACCCAATGGAAAAAATTGTGTAATCTATCGAAACATCAAATTCCCTTGGATGATATATTATGCATTAAGTAATTAAACATGATTTTTGTGGAAAGTTTTGTTTCCACTTGACGATTAAAACCAACAGCTGTGGTATTGCCAAGTATGCTTCAAACTTAGTAATTTAGTTCGAAATGATTTAGTTCAACAACTTGGACAACAAATTGTGCAATCGATAGCTCGACATGAATTAAGCGGAAACTTTACTCACATCATCTTAATTTTATTATTTGTTTTCGCTTTTGTTGTGCTGGATTATATGTGTCCTTCTCGACATTTTTGATCGTTTGACATCACTAACTAAATAAGATTACATGGGAAAATTCTTCACGTGATGAAAAATTAATTTAAAGTTGATTTTGCCTCTGCCTTTAGGATTCAAACCAGCGGATGAAACCTTTTAAATGTAATGCATGAAGTGGGGCCTTGAGATACAGGTTTAATTCATTTCTTGACCATGCTTGTAACTCAAATAATTTGCATTGCAAATCATCTTTCCCCATTAAAATGAAAGAAAATGCCATTAATCCGTCCCTCCAAAAATGTGTAATGTGTTTTTTTAATGACAAAGTAGCACGCTAAAATATTGTGTTTTATAAAAACATACAGTAATGGGATAATTACATTAAATTTAAAAGAATCAAAACACTTTCTCTTCCAATTCAATGCACATTGTGAAGGACAAACAGTAGGCCTACATGGACGGTCTGTACAATTAGACCGCTCGGCTCCTCCTAAAGAATATATGACTGTCTTCTTTTACACTGAATATTAAATGTGTTGTTACAACATTTGTATTCCAATATCAGTTGCTTCAAGTGTTGTATGTGTTTCCTATTATGTATTAGCATTAGCCTTAAGCAAATGAACTACATTTTTTAATGTATCTCAAGATTCAAATTAACTTTTCTGGTTGCATTCCTTAACCGAAGAGCAGTGACGTCCGTATTATTGGGAAGCTTTTATTTTGAAGGTGGCTTTTGCCGCGAGTTGGCGACCTATTACCTTAATGCCTAGTATGAACAAAATTAGGGGCGGCTGGCTTGACTTCTACTTTACGAGTGGAGGCTGGCTTGACTGCAGAGGAAAACAAGGCAAGGTGGCCGAGTTGGAAGTCCAACTCGAGCAATGGATTAATGAGCAAAGAACAGCCGGGAGAAGCGTCTCTACAGTCGGCATTCAACTGAGGGCAATCACTCGGAGCTTTCCATCATTCCGGGACGCTTGACGAACCGCTGGACATCCGTGAAAACAGGGCAGGGCGTTCAAAGTGAAGTGAGCGGCGTGGGAGCCATGGATGACAGATGACGAACACAGTATTACTAAGACGAGGAGGCAGCGCTGGGCGAGTTACGCCACAATTTGTGAATGGATTGTGGATGCTTGGGCTTTCGTAAAAGCCGGCATCATTGCTGAACAGCCCCCCGGCAACGAGACTGACTCCGACAATGACGAGAGGGAACCCGGCATGTTTGATGGAGAACTTGCCCGGCTGTTCATTTCGGATACAGAACATGAGGACTTTGATGGATTTGTGGATGAGGATTGACCAAAAAATAACGTGAATACATTGTTAAATACTTCAATAAAGTACAACCGAACTCAGTTTTGCTCCCGCTGCCTTTTTAAAAACATTGTTTTAGCCTGCATGCATGCTACTGTATGTTTTATGCTAGCGTATGTTTTACCATGCCTGCGTCCAATAACACGCTGCGCCTTATGAATGTGTTAAATACAGAAATAGACCCTGTAACTTTCTGAGGTGCGGGGTTCAATCCCCGTCCCCGCCTGTGTGGAGTTTGCATGTTCTCCCCGTGCCTGCGTGGGTTTTCTCCGGGCACTCCGGTTTCCTCCCACATCCCAAAAACATGCATTAATTGGAGACTCTAAATTGCCCCTAGGCATGACTGTGAGTGCGAATGGTTGTTTGTTTCTATGTGCCCTGCGATTGGCTGGCAACCAGTTCAGGGTGTACCCCGCCTCCTGCCCGATGACAGCTGGGATAGGCTCCAGCACGCCCGCGACCCTAGTGAGGAGAAGCGGCTCAGAAAATGGATGGATGGATGGACCCTGTAACTGAGGCTGCGACTTTTAATCCGGTGCGCTTTATGGTCGTGAAAATACGGTAATCTATTGTGAAGTGAGTTGAGTGCAAAGCCACCTCACTGTATAGTGCGCTCAAGTTAAAGCAAAAAAATCAGCGGAATGATGGCTCATATATCGAAAAACTCTTAATTCGGGTCCTTCGTATCTCATGGTACCACTGCATTTAGTGTATTACGAAATATTCAAGAAAATATTTTTCATGAACAGGATATGATGTAGGACCCAAATGCAACTCAGAAAAAAATACAGTTCCAAAAACACAATGTTTAATAAACAGGCTTGGTTGGGTACACGGGTAGGAACACGCGTTAACCCTTTGAAATCCATCTTGACAAATCAACCTGTCGATGCCAGTCTGATTCAAAATTATTTTTAGAACTCTTGACAATATAAATCAAACTAAGCATGACTTTAAGTGGACATTTCACCTCATTATCTAAAATTCCTAAATATATTGAATTGAATTAATCTGTTTATTTCAATGTGCCATTTAAAAAAAATTGCAACAAAAAAAGAAAACATCTTACTAGAAAAAGCAAATGAAACAATGATTGCAACAAATGGAAAAAAACAACCCAAAAATCGTAAGTAGCATAAAATAAAAATGCACATCTGAAAAGGAGTGAGAAGAAGAAAAATGTATAAGCTCTCACCCCTTATACATTAGTTCAAAATTTATATCCGTTCGCATGATGAACATCTTCCAATCAACAGCTTTGTGGCTATTACTTATAGTGTATTTTACACCACATTACTCCATATAATTTTATAAACAAACAAAATGACCCTATATCGTTAGATACAAACATACACGCGTATAAAAATAAATATCAATAATAATCCCTGAAAACACCATCGTCAAACCACAGCCTCAGCCTTGTATAGTGACATTATATTATTATTATATATTATTATTATTATTATTGTTTGTTTGAACCTTAATTTGAATTGACTAAAATCTGGACATTGTTTAAACGTCATTCCCAACCCATTCCACAATGGGTGGAATGGGTTTGGCCCCACATATACTGTAGATACACACAAGCTTTTGCTGGTTCTTACACCCCCTCAAGTTGTAGCCCCCCTCCCTCTCTGTAAAACGTTTTGGGATATTACCTGGTAATATGTTTTTGTTGGCTTTATATATATATTGTGCAGTATAAAAGTTTGCTAAATCAATAAGTTTTAATATTATTGACTGCAAAAATAATGTTTTTATGTGATCAAAATATCCAACCCTGTGTGTGGTTCAAACTAATGTTTTTGTAATTTAAAGAGTGGATGAAGAGAACTATTGTAATTGTTACCCTACACTTCCATACAATAGGTCAAATATGGCAAGACCAGTGTACAATAAAGTATATACAGTATAGTGGTTTGTAGTCCAAGACATGTTTTGCTTTGTTTATTTTGGATGCTTTGTATGTACAATATGTGTGGCTTCCAGCTTGGTTTACTATCGATAGTTATTCCTAAAAATTTGATTTCTGACACTCTTTCAATCGCTAATCCATCTATGTTTATTAATAGTTCAGATTTTCCTTTATAATTACCAAACATAATTTCCTTAGTCTTATTTAAATTTAATGATAATTTATTATTACCCATCCACTTTTCACTTTTTTTTGTGTGTCTTTATGACTTCATTACAATTATTACAAGAATAAAATACATTTGTATCATCAGCAAACAATATGAATTTTACTCATTTTGTGCTGAACACAGGTGAATACGTAGTTCTAAAACCCATCCATAGAGTGCCGAACACGTATTAACACGTGTTTTGTGTTTTATTTTTTTTGTTGTTTTTTTTTTACGAGAAATCATAGAGGAGGCTCTGACGTAGCTCCACGAGGACTCGAAAGCTTGGGAAGAATTGAGGTACTGTGGTACAACCACCAGCAGAGGGGAGCAATGCACCATTTTAGAGTTGACGAACACTGTTTGCCGGCCAAAAATGGCGGCGCACGCAGGCTGGAACTAAGTATTTTTACACTCAAAGAGACAAAGTATATGTACAGTATTTGCAGAATATGCATTGTGGTAGTTGTGTGTTTTTGTCAAAAATGTGTTACAAGTGAGATCTTGTATGACGAGGATGACTGCCGCCATGTTAACAGCCAGGAAACAACACCATGCGTCATGACTGACGTGATTTCTGGTGAGTTTGCCTCACTCACACCGCATTACATAGCTAAATATGTGATTATTTTTACTTAGCAAAAATGTATCATATTAGGTAGCAATATCCAGTTAAAGCTTCAGTCATCACTGTGTCTTTAAATGAGTTGCCTTTGGCACTTCCGCTCCTGAAAATAAAAAGCTCTTGAGTTGCTCCAAAAACATGACTGGTTCGTTTCCTGTCCCACCTCCTGCGTCTAATAGAAATAGGTGAAAAAGTAACACAATGATACTTTTTTTGTTAACATGAACATGGCTTTTACGTCAAGGAATGCATAAGCTATATTACACAGGCAGAGAAACACGCAAACACACACACATGCATTTGCGTGCACACACACACAATACTTCTCCCCCTGTCCCCCTTTTGTTACTGGTGTGTGTGGGGCTCTCGTTCCCACAGTATTCCTCTAGAACTTTCCCAGGACCGCTGATACACTTGGGACCCTGCTGGCGATGATGATGAAAGTGGAGGGGTTGCATTCAGCCCCGTTTGGATGGGAGGGGGCCAAAGAAGGGAGAGTGTCCACTGAGGGAGTCGTGCTCCAGTGCTCATGACTGCTGGGTGGTGACGGCTGCACGTGACCACAAAGCGAAGGCGAGTGGCAAGCAGCAACAAATCTCAAGGTGATTCCAGTTCTCAGTAAGACAAGCTCAACGGTGGGTTTCAGGCATCTGCGTGACAAGCTCAGTATATCAAATGATGCAGTTCTAGCAGTGGCGTGCAAAAGTTTGTTGTGCTGCCCGGGGCACACAAGGCTTTGGTGATGCCACTCTAAAAACAATCGTCAAAGGGGGAGCAGGAGGGGGCGGTGGGTTTGGATGCCCCCCCCCTTCCAGGTGGGCCACCGCCCTCTCCACTCCTCCCGCTTTACTGACAAATGGGGCTGACCCTCGACTTAAATGTTATCAGCAGAACAAAATTGATTGTGTGAAAATACGTTTGGAAAGTCCTCAATGTAATTATTTCAGTTTATGTTATGAGGGTTGAAAAGAGAAATTAGTGTCCCAGGGCAATCTGCAAGGGTGGTTTTAATCAAAACTACCTATATAAAGCTTTGTTTTTTGCTCCCACAAACGTTATGTTTGCAGCGTGAAGGTCAGATCTTCTAGGGGAGTTTTTCCCAAGCATTTTACACCAAGTAGGCTACAACTGAAAAAAATATTTAGCTATCTAAGTACCACCATCATGAAAAAAATTAAAACAGAGTGCTTTATTCCAAAAAGTATATTTCATATTTTTGTAAGCCACTGTAACATTATGCTCAGTTTGAACATTAACACCGTGCGTAAATATTGGAAAATTAAATAAATAATTACGTTGAATGATTTAATTAAAATGTGTTAGACACAAAAATGTAAATACAAATCGGTCCAAAATAAAACTTTATAAACAAACAGTTTTTAAAGAATAAATTACGATGTATTGGGCTAAAAAGTTAAATACAACTGAACTGTACTTAGGCCGTAAATCTTTCACTTGTGGTACGGCACTTTAAAAATCATGGCTCTCGGGCACAGGTGTCAAACTCAAGGCCTGGGGGCCAGGGCGATCCTTTTATGCACCCCACACACTAAAATAAATAAAGTGTGTCTACTTTATGTGTCGTGCTAAATGTAGTGGTTCTTTTAATTTTGGCAGAAAATCTGTATGGAAATGGCAATTTTAGTTAATTTAAAACGGTTGTACAAGCATCTTCACTAAATCTTTCCTTAACAGTCAAATGCAGGGGCAATTGTGTACAGTACATGTAATATGAAATACATTTCTAATGCTATGGCTTACAGTCAGATGTGGCCCGGGACGAAAATGAGTTTGACATTTCTAGTGAGTCGTTGGAATTACTTACCGGATCTAAAATTGGAATAAATTGTAGATTTCTTGTGACCTCCACCAATGAATTTTGGTTTTTGTGTTTGTGAATATGATTACATTAAGAGAAATAAAACATTTCCAGCTAATTTTGCACAGAATACACATATTTTGTGGCTGATTATTATTATTATTTTTTTTTTTTCATAAACTGGGTGGATGATGTCCAATTTTGATAACATTATGACTCTGCCGTCTTTGTCAAAGCATAGCTGGACCATGCTGACAATATGGAGAATACAGATCAAATCATTGTATTTTCCATAACCTATATAAATATTAAAATGCCAACCTTGTCATGTGTGCAACTGCTCACTCTTGGACGTCAGATGGCGAAGGTTGATATTCTATCTCACCCTTACTTGGCAGTGATCTGTGCCCCTGTGAGTTCCATTGTAGTTTGTGTCGATTTCTGTTTTGTTTTTTTTTCTTTGTCAATGTGTGGATGACATGTACCAGAGAACATTTAAATCAGTAAATATGCATAGAGAATTTTTATTTACCACATTTTTCTTCATTTCTCAGTGTATCTTAATGATAAAATAAAAAATAAAAAATTAAAAAAAATTAAAATGCAGAAGGTGTTGTCAGTGAAGGTGGACAATTTGGCCAAAAGAATTGTTTGGCCTCAATCTTAACAGTAGAAAACCTTATAGGCATTAGAATTATGGACAGAGTCAATGATCATCTAACAGAGTTTGTGTTTATTGACGTGATGGTACAATAATCACCATGACGGATGAACTGTTTTCTCAGAGATGCTGGGAATTCAGTGACAGAGTGACCCTTCCCGCTCTCCATAAACAACAGCAGCTCCACTTAAAGTGTCACCAGTCGTGGAGGGAGGATGCTAAAATCGACCACAACGAGAGGCACTCGGCCCACGCAGGCCCATGATCGTATACTTGCGTTCCCCAGCGACTAGTAATCCTACCGCTGGGTTCATCTCGACACACTGTAGTTGCATGTTTGATTTAAACATCTGGCAATGATAAAGAAGTGTGTGATTAGGTGGGAACCATTTCCCGAATCATATTTTCTGCCAAATGTTTACTTGAGTGTGTCCCTCGGGGGATTGATATTGCACTTTAAAAATAGGACAAGCTTCACTTCATAAACACTCACTAGTTTATTAAGTATACCTTCATTAATGGAGTTTAACACAAACATTTGGCAATAAAACGAGCTATAACGTGTAGCTTTTATTCGATCTGTTTGGAAGAGCAGTTGATTTATTCTGAGAGAAAATTTTCCAGAAAGGCTTTTGAGCCACAGCTGGAGGGTTCGCACTTCCTGTCCTGGAATCTCTCCTGACCTTGAGTGGGTGTGAGCCTGTGATGCATCAATGAGACAGCAGACCAACGAGACCACTAAGCAAAAACTTACGGAGACAACGGGGGGACAACATGCATGTGATGCGACTGCTACACATGCAGAAAAAAAAAACAGCTCTCATCAACACGCTGTGAGGACAACATGACAAGTACATATCATACAAATAGTATACAGTATATATGGGAAAGATCACACCTCACACACACACACACAAACACACACACACATTTTTATTCACACAGGAAGTGTCCATCTGGAAAACAAACATCCATCAGGTGAAAGATAATAACGCTGGTCAAATATAAGTCAAATCACCATTGACTAATAAAATCATTTCCTCATTTGCTTCACTAAACTCTTATAAATTGATTAGATTATTCAACTGTGTGAATTGACCTGTGCTGTGGGAAAATAATGACCTGGTGCATCTTTGTCCAAACAAACCTCCATTTTTATCACCCAGCCAAATCCCCCTGAGGCCAACCTTCTGCTCCCTCGGCAGAGTGAACACCACCAAGTCAGCTGTTAAGTTTTACGTGAGAAGACTCACATCCCAGGCACATATAATAAGCTCCCTTTCTGCAATTGTCACACAACAGGCATGCACAGATCAGTACGAATAATAATAATGAGTTCTTACATTTCAGTACTGGTCGATAACAAGTACCAATACTTCATAATGCCATTACAGTATATCCCATTTTGGTAAAAAATATATATATATATATATATATATATATATATTCTTGTACATCGGATTAGTGTCGCCAAACATTTCACTTAAATGTAGCCTGTAACACAGGACAACTGAAGTGACACATTATCATACCGTCACTTCTTTTTACACTGGGCTCTGTTTTAAAAAAGTGAAGGACATGGTCTTTTTTAGGAAGAGTTTTATGTACTAGCTCTAGAATTGCCACAGTTATCCAAATAACAGCAGAGCGATTAAAGGAACCATTGATTAAATCAGCCAGTCACAGTTTCACTGTACAGGTCCTTACTTGCAGTGCTTGATATTTGAGAGTATATACTGTAGATCAACCAGGTAGCTCCTGGGGCCCACACACAGAGATCTTCATATATTTTGCAGAGCATAATTCGCAGTCGTGGCGGCACGGTGGACGACTGGTTAGCACATCTGCCTCACAGTTGAGAGCACCGGGTTTCAAATCCCGGCCCCGCCTGTGTGGAGTTTGCATGTTCTCCCCGTGCCTGCGTGGGTTTTCTCCAGGCACTCCGGTTTCCTCCCACATCCCAAAAACATGTGTGGTAGGTTAATTGAAGACTCTAAATTGTCTTTAGCTGTGACTGTGAGAGCGAATGGTTGTTTGTTTCTATGTGCCCTGCGATTGGCTGGCGACCAGTTCAGGGTGTACCCCGCCTCTCGCCCGAAGATTGCTGGGATAGGCTCCAGCACGCCCGCAACCCTAGTGAGGAGAAGCGGAACGGAGGATGAATCTTTATCTTAAAGTGTCTTCCCAGAAGGTACATCTCGAGCGGTAAAGTGGTATTGGTGTCATAGTATTGGAGCATTTGTGCGAGTTCCAGTCACAGTACAGACAAACATTATTGGCTCCGATACCTTTATTGTAATAGATGAATGCCTAGTTGAGTGTGAGTACACATTTTAGGTATTCTCAAAGGGTAAATAGTTTGACATTGTTGCAGTTTTATGTATTTTGATTATACACCTGTTAACAGGTAAGATTAAAGAAAGTATTATAGTATGTATATTAAATATATGCCCGTAATTGTAATTACTCCTGCTATGCCGTGTGTCAAATCGATCTATTTGAACTAAATACTTTAAAAAAAAAATGCTCTAAACGTATTCCACTGGCATTATTTCTTACTGCATTTTCTGCTTGAAAAAAAGTTTTTAAAGATTTAATTTCATTCTATTTTTGATGATTAAATGTAGAGTGGGTCAAATTGACCCATGAACATTCTAAGGAAAAGAAAAAAAAAACAGCTGATAATAATATCACTTTACATTAAAGGTCACAATTGTTTGGGTTTTTTTTGGTTTTTTTAACGTTACCACTTTGTTAAGGTTTAGCAAATAGCTTTAGTACCACCTTGACCAGTTATAAATGGTATAGTAACTCATTAATGATATTTCTGACACTTTGCAATAAAGGGTGAAAATCCTCATGAGGTGATTGCAAGGCTGGAAATATTACTCAATAAAATAATGGTAGCAGTAGCTTGAACTTGACTTTTTGCTTCCATTACATTCCTAGAATGTGCATACATAACCACAGATCATTAAGGAACTGAAAAATCTTCTGTCATCTTAAATGCTCAGTACTGTATATGCCCCACAATGTGCTGATTTGGTTATTGAGTGTTGCAGAGCAGCTGGTCTGCGTGCATCATGCATTTTTGCTGTGTTTGAAACCAAACACTAAAGTGTAAACACAGTAGAATCAGAACAACATGGTCAAGTGTACTTGTTTAAGAGCCGCTATCCACAAGGTCAAGCTATACAAAGAGATGTCTCGTAACAGGATATTTGACAAAGGAATCACCAAAAAGCAGCTTGTATCATGTAATTTAGTAGCAGCACCGACGCTATTACACTTGCATGATCGGATTGTGTTTCAAGAATAAAACACGTGTAGCAAAAACGTCTACAAAGAAAATATAACGCCGAGATCAGCTTCAGGATGGCGTCAGTGTGCAACCAAAGCCACCCTGCTCTCAAGCTGAGGCAACACATGTTCTGGAAATTGTTTATGTGGTTTCCTCCATCAAATTGAGCATTAAACTCTGTTTGTAGTGGCAGTGGTAGGACGTTACAAAGAGCTCCTGCGTAAGGACCAACAGTGGAAGAGAATGACAGGTTTGGATGTGGCTGGCGTTTGATATGCTTTCCATGGTTTAGTTCTCTGCTGGCGGCACGGTGGACGACTGGTTGGAGCGTCTGCCTCTCAGTTCTGAGGACTGGGGTTCAATCCCTGTCTCTGCCTGAGTGGAGTTTGCATGTTCTCCCCGTGCCTGTGTGGGGTTTCTCCGGGCACTCCGGTTTCCTCCCACATCCCAAAAAACATGCATGGTAGGTTAATTGACGACTCTAAATTGAACCGTAGGTGTGAATCTGAGTGCGAATGGTTGTTTGTTTGTATGTGCCCTGCGATTGGCTGGCAACCAGTTCAGGGTGTACCCCGCCTCCTGCCCGATGATAGCTGGGTTAGGCTCCACCACGCCCGCGACCCTAGTGAGGAGAAGCGGCTCAGAAAATGGATGGATGGATGGATGGATGGATGGATAGTTCTCTGCTAGTTTGGGGGGAACCTACACAACAGGAAACACATTAAGATATCAAAAACATGAAACATACTGTATGTTGTCGCTGGGGTAATGTACATGTGCCTGTTCTTCTAAAGCAGTAAATCCTTATGTTGTCGCCAATTGGGCGTCTTTTACAGCAGCCTTTCTTAAAAGAAATATCAGTCCCACCCACGATTCAAACTATTTCAGCTCCTATGGGGAAAGAAGGATATCAAATATTGTTGCAATCACCCCACCTTCCTCTTTGACATTGAAGGGTTCGAGCCCCGAGGAGGAGTGGAGGAGGCCTACACACACTTGCAGGTCCCTGGGCTATTACACACCCCCACAAACCCCTCAAAAAGAAACAAAAACAGCTGAACACTATTAAAGCCAAGTGTCTTAGTCCCACTCGTTTCCCTCTTAAACAGCACCAGCTTGTTAAGATGGGGGAAATAAGCAAGGGCCCTGAGTGATCGTTTCCACTATTTGTGCACTTCTGGCTAAAATGGAATCAGTCACATTCATCGTCTTGAGGTAGCTCTGAAACCTGACTACAGATGGGCTTGTTTTGACTAAAGTGCAGTGCTGCACAGAATATTTTTATCATGGAAAATCAACAGGATGTTTTTCTTGGTCCTCTTGTCTCACTGTACTGCATCACAAGTTGCATTGCATTTTTGTTGCTGTGAAGACACCATTAACTCCAAAAAAACACTCTTGCCAATAGTAATGTAGACAATGCATGACGAAAACTTTTCTATTTGCGTTGTGTGTGTGTGTGTATGTCTGTGTGTGTGTACACACACACTATAGTAATTATTAATTGTTGAAATACTTAAAAATTCAAAAAATTTCTCAAAATTATTGAAGTAAACGGTATGAAAGAAATCAATGACAGTATATGCAAATATTGTATAATGTGTCTATGTATATTATAATTATCGAAATTAACACATAAGGTGAACAAAACTGTATATAGTATGGAAAACCATCCATTTTCTATATTGGTTATTCTTACTAGAGTCGTGGGTGAGCCGGAGCTGACTTCAGGCGAGAGGCCGGGTAAACCTTCCACTGGTCGCCAGCCAATCACTGAGCACATAGACAAAAAAAAACCTAACACGCATGTTTCTGCATCACGCATTTTCACACATGCATGTGTGAAAACCCCCACACAAGCACATGGAGAACAAACTCCAAACTCCACATAGAAAATGCTCCAGCCTGGAATCAAACCCGCAACCTCAATACTGTGAAGCGGTTATGCTCACCACTCGGTCACCGTGCCACCCAGTGCAGAAAAGATACTGTAGCTTTAAAACTGTCAAAGCGTTATTCAAGAGCTGATGTGCAAGACATCCATCCTGTTGAAATACAGTAAATGATAACAGAGAAAGAAATCCGATTCTGAAGTCTGGATTGTAGAGTGTATCAGGTGTTTGTTTTTGTCTCAACATTACAGCAAAATGCTCTATTGTCAGAATCAATTCAGAAAAAAATCATTTTCCTGCTGTATACAAATATATCCCCACTTGATAGAATATAAAGCTTGTTGTGGACCCCTTATTAGATCTTTCCATGCTTTCTTTGTACTTTCATTTTGTAGGTCGCTCCAAATGTTGAGTCTTACAACTCATAATGAAAGCATTTCCTCCTCGCAGTGTCCTGCAGGAGAGGCCGTGCTCAATGAGGTGCAGCTGCCTTGTCAGCGCTGTGCCAATGCGGTGGGAGGGAAACAAGGAGGACGCCAGATGGCAATAACACTTAGTGCTCTTCACTGAAGATACCTTTCGAATAAGTCTCTAAGTGCAGCATTAAAGAAGTGGTGACTAATTGAGGCCTGACGAGCCAAGTTCAGTTCAAAAGTAGTGATTAATAATGAATCAGCCAATAACTGACTGCCTCAGAACGAGTCACCAAGTGCTGTATTTGATTAGAAATTTAAAAAAATACTCCCATCACTGAAGTGATATGTATTTTTACAGTGTTACAGTAATTTGAGTAGCGTCCAGCTAACAAGGTAAGGGGCAATGATATTGTTTGTCACGTGAGCGTGACAGAACGTTTTGTGAGGTGAATCCGACTGCTGGTATGTTGTCAACATGCTTGTAATGTGAAGCACATTTTCTCAGAGTGGTTGGCATGCGGCGAGCGGCGTGGGCCAGGAAACAGCTGATGATGAAGGATTAGGGTCGGCCCAGTGGAATGGAGCCGACCGAGGAGTTCGTACATACCAGGAGTCTGATACCCGCTGAGAAACATCCTAAAAGGTGAGGACTCCAATTCAACCGCACTTGTTCTTTCATTTTTTTAGGTATCAGGAAGAGACATGCCTAAATATTATGGCCAAAGAATGCAGTGGAACACAAAATGGTTCATATTTTGAAATTGCTCCAATAGGAAATACTCAGAAATATGGACATTTGAATGGAAATACAAATAATCCAGTGCAGGTTCAAAATGGTCACCATCATAAAAGTTTTATTAACAGGAAAATGTTTGTTTTAACATTCTTAACTGGCATACAATTGCAAAAAGAAGTTAAATAATATTAATATCAACAACAACAAAAAAGACATAAAAACAGGGCTCTATTTTTGTGACTGGCGTAAATGGGGTGCGATGCGTGGCGTAATTTGGGGTGAGGCAGGTTACACCCGGTGTTGGTAATTTCGTGGCCCAGCAGCCCCAGTGCATTTAAAAGCGCATTTTAAAGAGCGATATTAGCACTGTTGTGGGCATGATTGGTGTGCTTTTCCCTGCCCAATTGGGGTGTTTTAGATTAGGGGATGTCATCAATCTGTGCCAACTGTGGGCCTGTGAAGCCCTTTGAGACTCTTTTAAGGGCTATACAAATAAACCTGACTTGACATGATCACAGCCGACATGATCAATCCTGTCCAATCAAAGCGGCTCCTCTCTTTGCATTTCAATACGGCACACTAGAAGTGCACTGACAGTCTTTGACCCGGCGGAAGAAAATAACTGATCTGCTCGAATCTGGGAGTTCCACGCATGCAAAGTATGTATATACGGATAGTGTGAAGGACAAATGACACACAGTGAAGGGCGCACTTGGAGACTGCCCCAACCCCTGATTTTTTGTTTGCCCCCCTCCGCCATGCTGGCCAATGGGATGATTTAAAAAGTATAATACTGATAATAATAATAATAATAATAATGTATTCAATGAATTGATTTCCACAATGATTCAGAGGGTTTGACGCCTGCTGTTCACATATTCATGAATGGATGATGTCTGACATCCACATGTCTGCGGTGCTCAAAATCTGTCTGTCTGTGCCTTGATCAAATTCACCAAAATCGTATTAAACCAGCGGTCTACTTACTGCACCGGACTTCGACGTGGTCCCAGCAGGTGTACGTTTCGACCGACTTTGTGCCAGTAAAATGGCACATGCGCCTGGCACATGTCAAAGCACAGCATCGTTGCGCTGGGACGCCCAGCTTGTTAAGACTTGTCTACCAAATTGGCAAACACACGCAGTGAACCCTGCACTTGCAGGAAAATCAAGATACACCAGTTTTTGCGCTGATGTTTCATGTGATTTGATCCATGACAGTGGTTTAACCTCCAAAGCTTTGGTGAAACGTTTGCGATCCATTCCATAATTTCAAATGCTATGACATCAGTGGCATTGGGCTTCAGAGATTCTGATGTATGACCGTTGATGGGAAAGGTATGATATCCATGCAATTTTCCGATAGCTACTACAAAATGTCAGCACCAAAAATATCCAAAGGCCTGTCTCTAATCAACAGCCAGAGATCATCCAAAGGAAATTCCAAAGAGTCGAGGGGGAGAGCAGCAGATGCATGCCAGCATAATGAATCCTCAGCTTCGTATCAAAAAGGTCATCGGGATACACAAGATGGAAGTGCCATTTTCTGATCCAGCCACACATAGTGCGCTGTGTTCAGGTGCTGAACATCTGTCGGGTCGCAGGGAAGAAAAAGTATGCATGCCGCGTGTGTGTCAGGCCATGAAACAGCTCGCATTTCTATAGTGTTACTCCCTTCAGGTAGTAAAAGCTTCCACTGTGATAAACACAGAGCGGTGATGTTATCAAAAATAACTGTTAAATGACAGGTTGGATTTCACCACCCTATCTCTAAACTTCAATAAGCTGTTTCGGTTTGGGTCATTCCTGAGGAAAACCATTAATGAATAAAACAGCGAGGACTGTTGGTTCACTCGGCGTGACTGAGGAGTGTTTGCACAAACAAACGTTTAAGAGGAGAGGCACAAAAGTGGAGAGAATATAAACAGCTTGTGAAATGATGCCAGTGTTGTACGAACACCGGATCCCTTGAGAAACGCGTTCTCTCAGCGAGAAGCTAAACGTTGTAAAAAGGTTCACTACGAAAAGGGGGCGTCTATACAAAGAGATGCAAGTCACTCGCATGTTGGTGTTTGAACAGGTTGCATTGTAAGTCCTTGCTGTGTGCACATTGACAAACATGTGGGCAACAAATACCACCAGCGAGTATTACTATAGCAGCTGGCAACAGCACAAAAGTTTTGGTTTTGGTCCGAGTTTGCCTAGAGTTCATCTGTAGGTTAAATTCCCTACAAACCCATTGGTAAGGTGTCACTAACAATGACAGACAACATACACACTCCTAAGCAGAACTAATAGTACCAGACAAGCACTTACCTTTCGAAGTTCCCAGAAACACAGATGAGCCTCCCCTCTGCTCTTCTTCTCTACGTATCCAGACGTGATCTCCTCTTTCCCCTCCTGCTCTTGAAATGAGAGGAGAGTCTTCCAGCTGTTCCTCTCTACGGGGGCTGCCGCTTCAGATGTAAAGATGTCTCAGATGTTCAGAGTCCGAGGGGGCTGTGAGGTTAATCTCCGCTGTCCCGGGAGCCTGCTGGAGGATGGATGCCTCTGAAGCGGGCTGTTTGGATAGTCAAATCACAGCACTGTAGGGGGACTCCTCTCCTCTGTCACAAAGAGTTTGGTTTATAAAAAAAAAAAAAAAGTTCTCAATGGAGACATACACACGCACCCTTTTTCCCAGACACATTCACATGAGAGGGGAGAGTGTCAGTGGTCCAGACCTGCTGGAGTTAGAAGAGGCAGGGGAGGAGGGGGAGGGAGATAACTGAAAGAGGGGAGGGGAACTAAAAGCAAGAGAGGGAAGTTTTAAAAGTAAAAGAAGCAAAAGTGCTGAAAAAAATAAATAAATAAAATACAGACTGGATTCTGTGTAACGGTCAGTGGCCATTTGTTTTGAATGACGAGAAGCTGGAGGTGAAGTGAGACAGTCTTAGTTGGCAGCAACGATCTGGACCGCATCAAGCCCTCCATAAAACAACAAACACAATGGGAATGAGAGAGAGAGAGGGTGGGAGAAAGAGGTTCTGGCAGGGCGAGGGGGGAGAAAAAGGTTTTGGCAGAGTTTGTGGTGGACTGCTTGGGAAACAAACATGGATGTCTCAGTTTCACAGAAAAATGGCCTCTTCCACTTTCAAAACAACACATTGTTCAAATCAGATTTCTTTTCGTACACAGTGAATGTGAATTAAGTCAACCTAAAAAATGCCAGGTTTTTGAAATGTAAATAAATTCAATAATACCTGAACTTTTTTTGTATACAAAAAAAAATGTCAAAAAATAATATGAACTAGTTAGTATGTGTCTACCAGATCTTCATTTTGATTCCGGTCTGAACTCTGACTGACCCATTGCAAAATTGGGCTATTTTTCTAGTAGGATTGTAAGATTAATGTAAAGGCCGATATGATATTAAAGGTGGCTGTGAATATTCTCTTTCATCCAGGTCATTTCATTCTTAGGGCATTGAATTGATCACAACTGTTCTGGAACTGATGAAGCCTTCTCGGATGAGAGGTGAAATGTCTTCTAAGACCAGCACAGTCCAGTCCAGATTCAATGCGCTAAGTAAGGATATCATAGATTGAAATTCCAAACATTTTTTTAGGATTTTTAGCAAATACCTGTGTAAATGACATTTACTCTTAGGCAATCATGCTAATGTCACAAAACTTTATTAGCAAACTTTCTATGCAATGTCACATGAAATCGGGCTCTGTGGGTCTCAAGAAGAAACCAGCTCTCTCTGAAACATAAGTCCTGAATCTCAAGACAATGTCTGAAATCTTGACTCTTAGATTAGCTCCCTGGCAAGTGAAATGAGGTCACTCACTTTGTGCTTATAAGAAGATATAACAAGTAGGCTTCATTGTATTTCATCTTGATCTTGGAACTGATGTTGTGTTCATTTGTACGTAGTTTTCACAGGGTTTGGTGGCTGCACACGATGTCTCGATGGTACTAAACTGCAAATAAAATGAAGCACCCATCTGAAAACTGAGGGACAGCCACAGCCTGGTTTCCTTTGCCACCTAGGATGAGGCTGCCACCACCACGTTTTTCCAGGAACTTACCAGGCTTTTAATCTTCCATCTTGCCACTTATCCTACATGACACAGTCATTATAAAGAACTGTGTACAACACAAAACAGGCAGAAATTCCTGCAGCTCTTTTACCGTTGCTTACACTTTTTGGCAGTGTCCTTCATCAGTTCTCCTCTGGTCTATTCATGAATTTGGGAGGCATGTCCATTTCTAAGTGAGGCTCCGGTAACATCTTATCTTCACTTGTTGATGACACTCTTTTCTATGTACCACAGCATATACAAAGTCCTGAAAGCTCACTATACATTTTGCCTGACTGAGTTTCAACAGTATAAAAAAAAGTAAATGTCAGAAAAATAATTTAGAAAAAAATTGAGAGAATAGAATTTTTTTTATTTAGAACTATGTTAGAGTAACTGTTAGTACTTTGTTCACTGTAGTTTAACAAATATGGATGTGACTAATGGTTAATTGAAAAGGTTTTTCACCACTTCAAGTCATTCAGTCTGAGCCTATTGTAATGTAAAAGCATGTAAACGATTGTTTTTATATACACAATGGACGTTAGGAACTTGGCTTGTGGACCAAAAGGGCTCAGATTCAAAAGCTATATGGAATAAAAACAAACCAGAAAACCACTACTGAGGTGCCCTTGAGCAAAATATACAACTGGGGGACTGTTTATGGCTTATTCTTCTTTTACATCACTGAAACCTGGCATTTAAAACAGGGGTTGGAGACCTTTTTAGTCTGCTTAAGCACACAAAAAACATTTTTCCAACTGCCCTCTTACCTGTTTTTTACTTTCAAGAACACATTTTCTTATATTCATAGATGAACTGTCTCAAAGGTTTCTGCTGCCCTAAGTTATTTGTAGGAGCATTAAATGAGAGGACGGGATGGAAGGGGTGAGAACAAAAAGAGGCTAAATTGGGCAGGAACCATGTTATCCTCTAATTGTGAGAGCAATTCTCCAGACCTTGCTGGGATTAATCAGAGAGTGTGCGAAACCCCCATCATTACATTGGAGGGTAACGACACAGCACTCCCACGGTAGTGCAATGGGCAAACAAACCCCCACACCTCTGAATCTACCAATTTAACCCACATGCATCTAGTAGTTAGAGTGTGTGTGAGAGAGCGAGCCATTAAACTTAGCCCGCAGGAGATCACGCAGCATTGCCGCCCATTATATACACTCTAATACACGCAATGCTGAATCAACTGGAGATAATACACAATCTGTCAGTGGTCAGGCATGGATTGATTTTGCAGGTGCTAAAACAGAATAAGGATGACCAAATTCTTTCGCACTGGCAAAGTAGTTTATATTTTAAGGGCCGCTGGTCACACCAGAATCCTGAAAAATCCCAAACTATTTAACCATGTCTTACCTTTAACAGAAAACTGTCAAGTAGCAGAATATAAAGACAAGCTATAATCTTTTGACTGATTGTTTTAAAAAGTTAAAAGTGAAGAATTCTCAAATTGTACCTTGCATCTTTCTGTTTTTCTCTGTGCAGTCCTCATGGGGAAAAATTTGGACACCCCTCTTTTAAATGAAACAAAAATATGATGAAAACAAATAGAGTCCGACAACACTGGCAGGCACATGGTCTAAAAACATTCTTTATTCTTACCAACGTGAGAGTGTTTTCTCCCACTGATGGTTGCTCTAGCCGCAACAGTGCATGCCTGTTGTGTTTTCAGATAAAACCAGAAATAATCTCCCATGTCAAATGATGTCTGTGTGCTCCGAAGAGACTGGCCTGGACTCCCATAAGAGGAGCGCGGGGGGAAAGGCTCAAGCAGGCCACACCGAGAACAAGGTATGGACCTGAAAATGAACCCAAATTCACCTTGCGATAAATGAAGCCAAACAATGATCTGGAGTCAGATCATTTACACTGATAATGTCTGAGCGACACAAACATGACATCCGTCCATTTATCTATCCGGTTAAGCCAAAGCCCATCCCATCTTACTTCGGGTGAGATGTGGGGATTCCTCCTGGACTGCCCAATCAATCTCAAAACCCTGATAGACAAACGACCATCCACACTCACGTTCACACCTTTGGACAATTTAGAGCGATCAATCAAACTAACACGCATATTTTTGGAATGCTGGAGGAAGTCAGAGTGCCAGTAGAAAACCCACAGAACCACACGGAGAACATGCAAACTCCACACTGGTACACGTAGACCGAAGCCAAGATCCGAACCCCCAAAAGAGCTTATGCAAACCATATCAATTCATAAATCAAAAGCAATGTCTGCAAAACTGAGCCTGCAAGCCTGGCTCACAATTTCACTTGGTGTTTGATGTTTTGTTTTGTTTTGTTTTGTTTTCTCCACACCAAACACATCCAATCATACATTTATGACTGTGCTTTGTTCATTGGGGTAGAGTCATTCAGGAAAAGAAAAAGGTCTCATGAGGTATTCCCACATAATTGGGAGCATCGGATTATCCAAAATGCACTGGTGAAAGGAAGAATTAAGATTCTGGCGGAAACTAAGAGGTCCTGTCCAACTGTCATGAACCGATTTGGATTTTTGTTAGCCTCACAGCATAATTGATTAACTCATAGTTAACTTACTTTTACAACAACAATTTTAAAAAATTCCAATGTGCTTGTTAAAAATGTGTTTCTTCTTTTCTGAAAATGTTCAAACATGACTTAGTAGGTAACAATGCTATTCAAACCACTTGTGGAAAATTATGCCACAAAATGCCATTAATGTACAGAGTAATTGGGGAATAATTTCAGTACAATGAAAAGACCAGAAATCAAAATGAAATAAATAGAATAAAATAATGGTTAGTAGTGGTTAGCACATCTGCCTCACAGCTTTGACGTTCAGAGTTCAAATCTCGGCTCCAGCCTTCCTATGTGGAGTTTGTATGTTCTCCCTATATGGGTTTTCTCCGAGTACTCCGACCTCCTCCCACATCACAAAACTAAATTGTCCAAACGTGTGAATGAGAGTGTGAATGGTTGTTAGTGTAAGGGGATTTACTTTGACATTGATGTATAGCTATATGGACCTATGTTATTATTTCATGTTTGGGGGACTAGAGGAATTGTATTGGTGAAAGGATATGGGGTGATGAGACCGAGGTGTAACAAAAAAAACAACAACAACAAAAAAAGTTATTTGGGATGGCCAGGAGCCGAGTGGCTGCGGAGCTATTCCGTCTCCAAGTGCTGTTTTTCCACCCACGACTTTCATTTTGAGGTAACACTGTCTACACCATTAAGACAGAGTGTCACGTTGGTCTGTACAGTATGTGCCCTGTGATTGGCTGGTGTACCTCGCTTCTCACCCAAAATGACATTGGTAAGGCTTCCATTATCACATTCTCAACCATTATGACATTGGTAAGGCTTCCATTATCTACCCCCCTCTGATGCCCAGCGACGTGCGGTGAGGTTCATGATTGGTGAGGCACTGACTATGTCACGTGACAGTCACGTGACGTCTGGAGCTCTATGAAGCTCAACTCAACACTTCCACATTCTGGTTGTGGCACCGTACATACTAGACTCCATTGTGCACTTTTAGTGGCTTTTCTGATCGATAAGAAAGATGTAATGTCACACACTTTCATTAAATATAATAGACAGTCTGTTCAACGTCAGTAAGTGCAGTACATGTATGGTAAAATGTATATTATTGGCGATGTAATGAGGAAACACCGATGTCGCTTGTGTGAAGCCACGGACCAATCACAGCCTGCCTGAACGGATGTGCGCGTGGTCTCTTGAAGCATCATGGGAGCGATGACTCAAAGTGACTCGTAGCTGCGCTTCCTATGCATTTGAACAGGAAATGTGAAAATTCAGCTATTTTAATGATGAAATCATTGAAATTATTGGATTGAAAAAGAAAATCAATGTGAAGCACGGACCATAGAAGTAAAATGGAACAATTCAATGTAATCATGAGGTTTTTTTTTTTTACTATTCACATGCAGTGGAAAGGTAAGACCACCAGGGGGCAGTGAGGCTCTGCCACACTTGCCTATCCTGACTACACGTCACTGCTGATGCCCGTTTACTTCCTCTTCTGTCTCTCTCTGTGTTGCCTTATTTGACACTCCAACTACCAAATGTGGAGAAAGGAATCAATAAGCATGTGGTATGGGCTGATCTATACATTATAATCTGAGGCAGTTCTCTGTCATGGACATGAAGTGTTTCATGTCCGCTGGCCCTCGGTCGACTGCAGAGGACAAGGCGATGGTGGAGGATCACAGCGGATGTTTCTTGTCAAATACAGCTGCTCTCCTCCACGTGTAAGCGCTTAGGTTTGGTGAAACGAGCGCACAAACTATAACTCATATTAGTTCCCCTTCTGTGCACTTGGACCAGTATAGAAACAAAAGAGTGGGAACACTGTTTATGCTGCACTGTTGAAGTTGAATCCATGCACAGAGAATTCCCTGACACTAAGCCCATTTTAAAGATAAATCCAGACTATTTATTGACACTGAAAAAGCTCTGGGGTTCATTTGAGCAGCAAAACAAGACTTGAATAATACTGTACAAATATTTACAGTGCTGAAGGGCTGTGCTTAGGCAGCTGTCATGGTGCGGTACATTCATGCATCTTCCTTTATTTTTAGCATGGTTGTGTTTGTTTAACAGTTGTATGATGTAATGTTCTAGTTGCTGGGGATACAGTGTGTTTATGCTGCTTTTGGCACTTGGGCCTCCATTAACTCAAGCGGTCTTCCGCTTACTCTTAAAGATGATCGTAAGTGTTCCGACCACGTTATGAATATTGAATGAATGTTTGGTAGCTGTATCGATGTCAATGGTTTTATAGATTAATATAAAATATGACAATAGTTGTGGAAGAATACCAAAGGGGCATTTGGGTTCAAATAATTGGCAACAGAAGTCAGTGATGGTGTAGTGGTGGGTTCAGTTCCCACCCAATGACGGTGTGAATGTGAGTCTGAATGCTTGTCTGTCTGTGCCCTGCGACTGACTGCCGACCAGTTAAGGGTGTAGTCTGCCTTTTGCCCGAAGTCAGCTGGGATAGGCTCCAGCACGCCCCGCGACCCTCAACAGGACACCAAGGATGGATAATTGGCAACAGCACTTTTGTGACTCGACAGACCTGCGCTCCTTCATCTAACCATACATTGTATTTTGCTGCTCTCTACTGGCAGCAGGAGCCTTGAGGAATAACCATTATGTTCCTTGTTTTTGTTGTCGTTGTTGTTGTTGTTTTCCCCCTGTACATTTATTTAAGCATTCATTTTGGGCTTCTCGATATTATTATGCTGGAAACTGGTTGGCACGTCTGCCTCACAGTTCTGAGGACACAGGTTCGAATCCGGCCTCCGTGGGTTTTCTCCCACATCCCATAAACATGCATGGCAGGTTAATTAATTGAAGACTCTAAATTGCCCGTAGGTGCGAATGTGAGCGCAAATGGTTGTTTGTTTCTATGTGCCCTGCGATTGGCTGGCGACCAGTCCAGGGTGTACCCCACCTCTCGCCCGAATATACTGGCTGGGATAGGCTCCAGCACGCCCGCGACCCTAGTGAGGAGAAGCGGTACAGAAAATGAAGTATAAATGTATTATTATTAATTATTATATTTCAGAAGGAGGTTATGTTATAATCAACATACCCTTCCTCTCCAATATAATCTAAATTCAGAATTTAGGTCAACTGAAAGATGAATAATTTAGTCAAGATAATAAAACTGAGGGGATGTTTATTCATTTATATTTTTGCCCTGACGTAGTTGAACCGAAGCTATGTTTTAGTCCCGCTCAGTGTGATATCTGCTGTATAGGTCAGTTGTTCAATTATGCATGCAAACTTCAGTTTACGATCACGACACTTTAACTATAGCCACAATAAAACACTGCTCAGGGTGACTATCGGCAACTAAAGTATATAGCCGAGTAGTTACAGGGTGCTGTAATTTTACTTTCACTCTGTGTAGACCTTTTGCCCCCTTTAACTTGAATCAAACTTTAATTACTTCCTCCACCTCGGGAACAAATCACACTTTTTGTTTAGCAATTATATAGTAAGCCTTTCATATGATTTACAAGTTCAAAAGCGCCAAATACAAGAGCCATACAAAAATAACATACTGTATGCCTATACAAAGATAATCATTTACACCCAAACCCTCAGAATCTTTGTACTACATTACAAAACGGTACATTTTTTTTTTTTTTGTGAAAAAAATATCATCATCATTAAATTCTCTGTAATCACATACCAATAAAATTGAATTGTTTTGTCAATGTATTTTACATGTACGATATACAGAAGAGTGGATATAAAACGTCTACACAGCCCTGTTCAAAAGTCTTTTTTTTTTTTTAGCTCTAAAAAAATGAGACCAAGATAAATTGAGATGAGAGCATTTCAAAACTTGTTGCACCATTAATGTGATCTATAACCTGTGAAACTCAATTCAAGATTTTTTTGAGAGGTGAAGTAAAAATAAGAACACACCCTCTTGCTTAACTGTGATGAGGCTGTGTTCAGAATTAACTAATCAAATTCAAACTCATGCTAAAATGGGAGCCAGCACACACCTGCCACCAGCTAAAGTGCCTCTCATTAACCCCAAATAAAATTCAGCCATTCTAGTAGTCTTTTCTTGACTCATTGTTTTGTGCTAACATTGACTGGTATTTTAAACTGTTCATAATTCCTTCCACCTTGTCATTTTCACAAAAAGCTGGGATTTGAACAGGGGTGTGTGAGCTTTTTATAGCCACTTTATTATCATTACCTTTCTTTACTGCAATAGAAATCACTGGCTTCTACTGCATCATAGTGATGCATGTGACATCCATTTAAAGGCAAGTTTAAGTTGCCAATTATTGTTCCCTTCTTTCCCTCAAGGGTTATTATTGTGGTTGTAGTCTGCAGTAGTGTAGAACTGCACTGCATCATACTGAGAGTTGTTTTGAATATTTGTATGCATAACACATCTCTCAGTATCATGCAGTGTAGTTCTCAACCACTGCAAACTACAAGATACACAGTGCCGTTAAAAAGTATTTGCCCACTTCTCAAATTCTTTTTTTTTGTGCCTAATTTCTCCACTTTGTTTAAGCTCATTATACACATATCAGACAAATATAACCGAAGTAAACATAAAATGTGTTTTTTTTAAAATAGTGATTTTATTTATGAAGGGGAAAAACTTTTCAAAGCTACCTGGCCCTGTGTGAAAAAATATTTGCCCCATAAACTTTAATAACTGCTTGGCCCCCCCTCAGCAGCAACAACTGAAATCAAGTATTTTCTAGTCCGGACTTTGATTAGGCCACTCCAAAACCGGAAAAACTTTTTTTTTTTTCTAAGCCATTCAGAAGTTGACTTGCTGGTGTGTTTTGGATCCTTGTCCTGCTGAAGAACCTAAGTTCGCTTCACTTTGAGGCCACAAACTGATGGCCGAACATTCTCCTTCAGGATTTTCTGGTAAAGAGAAGAATTCCTGGTTCCATCAATCACAGCAAGTCGTCCAGCTCCTGAAGAAGTACAACAATGACATTTTGAGAAGGGAGCTGATACTTATTCGCACCACTGTGTGTGTGTGTGTGTGTGTGTGTGTGTGTGTGTGTGTGTGTGTGTGTGTGTGTGGAAGCTTTAATTGTGTTGAGATTTGTCCTGTTTTGGATCAGACGAAGGTCAGGTTAATGCACTCACGTACCTTACAAGATCAGGCCAGGTGAGTCTCAGGTAAGGGGTGACGTCATCATGGTACTTTTGAACTCCTCGGCTGTAAATCTATAAAGGTGTGTACTTGCTGCTCAGGAAGCTGGCCATTGTGTGTGTGTGTGTGGAGTCAGTGTGGAGGGAAAACAAGAGGCATCGAAGTTGCTGGGAATAAACACCTAAAATGCTCCAGGAGATTTGAGTGGTTTACCTGAGAAAGGCTGCTGGTTGCCAGCATGTATCCTAACTCCCAGCCGGCCAGACTCCCGGCCCAGACGCTGCCTATCAACAGTCAGTACGTGGTGCCAACGTATGAATTCACAGCTTACCATCACATGCCGGGAGTCGCCGACCCATCCGGAAGTGTCTGGAATCCGGTTTACCGCGAGGAATACCCGTTCACCTTCCCTGCTTCGAACCCCGGCGCCGGGCATATGAATTTCAACTCAGCAGAACTGAGCGACATGCCCACTATCCCTGGAGGAGGAGGCCTCAACCCCTACAATCTTTTCTCCAGTCAGGACCCTTTTTGCTCCCGGAGGAGACCCCATGAGCCCATCAAGGTGCTCGCACCCGCAGGTTAGACTACTTCATCATGAGACATGAAGTTAATTTCATTGTTAGTTTCATTGAGCTTTTTATTTAAATTAGTGATGAGTAGTGTTTTTAGACAGGGAAAATGTGTACATACCAAGAACACAAGAGGCTCGCTCTCACTATCTGATGTGCCTTTTGAGTAGCTGATCATTATAGTTTATTCATATCACGTATTTGTAAATACAATAAATAAATATAGCAATATGTAAAATATGCACGCCTTTATCTATAATCAAAAGAAGTTTTGCTCTGCATTAAATACAGATTCTACCAGGGTATCCCAGCTTTTATTGAGTCGAATCAAGCACATATTCTACACAGCACATTACCAAACAAAAACGTCCCAAAAAGTATGACCACTGAAATAATCGAAATCCTGTCAAAATTTACTCATAAATTGACTCAGTGTGAAATATGGAGGACACAGGTTGGTACACTATTGGCCACTATACGTTGCTGGCATAGATCAATAACACAAAATATATTCATGATAAATATATGGTAATTTTCTGATAAATTAAGTGAAATTGGATAATTTCCCACAGCACCTCTGATGATCTCCAGCACTCAGAACCCCGGTTGGGAATCACTGGGCTTTATATTAAAATAGAAAGATGAACAAAGCTGGCGGCTCTGAGGCTTTTGTTCCTAAAATTGTAATTTTAGCCATGCTATATAATGATTCCCAGCCTCATCGGCTGTGATGTGGGGAAACTGTCGATATTTCACTTCATTGGTCTGAAAATGCGGCACAGTGACCGTCTGGTTAGAGCGTCTGCCTCACAGTTCTGAGGCATTACCAGATAACTAGCAACCCTTTATTGCTCGGTGACTGTTTTTGTCAACGTCTATATGTTTCAAAAGTGTTCTCTGTCAATTGTCTGTCTGTTGACGTACTAGAGCGGCTCCAACTACCGGAGACAAATTCCTTGTGTGTTTTTTGGACATACTTGGCAAATAAAGATGATTCTGATTCTGATTGCTCTAAATTATGCTAGAAGATAGCAGGATCCTTTAGAATGGTACAAAATATCTCTCTTCAAAAGGGGTATGAACTGTGGTGATCCTAGCTTGAATGGAAACCTGTGCGAGACCCTACTTTGGTGCCCCAACCCCCACACCCGCCCCCACCTTACCCACCCACCATCTCTTTTACAGAGGGCAAATTCCCCATACAAACAACAAGGATTTACATGACTATGCCAATTTAAAAAAAATACAAATTATTCACAGCAGTTTTTTGGGGGGTGCGTTGCCCGCCCAGAAATGCCACCCTGTGCAGCTGCACATATTGCACGCACCAGAAACCGCCCAGTGGTTATAAATAATCTTCAAACTGTAAAAAAAAAAAAAAAAAAAATTCTATATTTGTCATTACTATTTGTAACACGCTCACTTTCCACACCAGTAGAAATAAAACAAAAGTTTGACAAGGGTATAAATAATTCTTGTCATAACTGTATATTACTTGTTTTGAAAGTAACATAACAAGAGTACATTGCCCCTCTAGTTACTTTGATTGTTTGGTAACAAAAGTGCGGTGTATCGTATATTTAATGTAGAGTCCTGATTTGATTACTGCATATACTGTAAATACTCTGGCTTCCTGTCCTTTTTCTGCCATGAGGCAAGAGCTTGCTCTGCAAGTGTTAGATGTGACATGGCCATGGCAAATCTGAGCAATCTTGATCTATGTTGCAGCCCCTGGTAGCTCGTCAAATTTGAGTTCAGGTTTGAACCTTTAGAAGAATCACACTTTGTTTAGAGTTAATCCCATTGGAAGACAAACTTTAAGTAAAAAGAGGAACACGTTTCCCGTCTGTGGGACTATATGGGTTTAATATGATAACCCTGCATACACTGTAAATACTCTCATATATGGCAGTGTTTCCCAACCTTCATAGTGCCAAGGCAAATATTTGACACCACACCACCAAAGAAAATTGTCACAAAACGTGGATACACTAATTGTCATCTAGTGGAAGTATATTTAATTGTTCACTATATGTCGCTGGCATACATAGATGAACAAAGATACGTTATTTGTAGTAAATAAATAATGTCCAGACCATCCATCCATCCATTCATTTTCAGAGCCGCTTATCCTCACACTACTGAAATGCAGCACCTGCGCCAGTTGTATCCAAAAATGTGAGTGTAATTCATATCTTGCATTGTTCATATTCTAGTGCACATTATTTTACTGAGACTATGTCACACTCCCATAGGAAGATCACAAAGTGTCAGTAAGGATGTCATTTTTTCCCTAATCTCACGTCTGGATAGTTTACCTTTCTTTTTTTTTTACTCTGACCTACCGTAAATAAATATGTTGCTGTCTGCACCTGCCCAATTTAAAGCATGCTGTCTGTGAAAAGTGCTATAATAATACAAATTACTCACTTTTTGACTCAAGGCTTGAGGCCGGGACATTATTTTTAGGTTCCACCCCATGACAAGCTAACCACTTGTGCTTGTTTTCACGCACATCAACAGTTTCGACATACACACACGCAGAGTTAAGTCAGTGTGACTGCTCACACACATCCATCACACTTTTGGCCTCTCCCTTCCGCAAGCTTGTGTGGGATGTCAATGCAAAGCTAACAAAGCAGGCGCTGGAGGCTGCTAAAGGGTCCTTCCCCGCCCTCTCTGTCCACCGGGTGGGAGCACAAGGGTGACAACCTGGCGAGATAATGCGGCTTAGGGGAGCCACAGTGTGCAGACTGAACGCTGAGGCCGACCCTGGGGCCTCACGGATGTCTGCGTGTCCCGTGTACCCGTTTGCTTTACTTTGATCGATGTTGTCACACAGTCAAGATTTCCCGATCAATAACTGACTCACCCTTTTCTGTGAATGTGTGTGTGTCAATGAATAGCTGCCTGTGTAAATAACTGTGTAAACCACTCACGGTGATAAGAAAAAAACCCTACTGCAATGCATTAGAGAGTCTACACGAGATATAGTTAAGTTTGATTAATAGAACTGATGGGTCTTTAAGTGGCGCCTGAACTTGAACATGGCACCAGACAAAACAACGACATGACTCACTGCAGTCACGAGTCTTCTCAGTCTCTATTTTTAATTTCATTTATTTAATAATTAATATAGAGAAGAGGTTAAATTGTGGAATTATTATGTACAAATAAACCTCTCATATTACATCCTTAAGTGTACTGTTTTTTGTTATTTCTTTCATTGACCCACACAAACCTTTTTATATCTCTTTTATATTTGATACAGGGTAGTTGCTAAATTGAAATTGATGTGTGTAAATAAACACGCAATAGTCACAATAGCTAGCTATATGGCAGCGAAGCCCCACTATTCTCAGGGGATGCAGTCATTGACACCAACTCAAAAAGGTTTGTAATTGCATATACAAGATGGTGGCAAAGTCATTAGACAAGGCTATGGCCTGACTAAATGAAGTGCTTCCCGTCACTTCAATGGAGTTCAGTGGCCCAAAGGAATATTTTATATTCGACATAGCTTTGGTCTAAGCACAAAAATAGCAAATAGGTTAGTTTTTCAGCCAAAAGTGTAGAATAGGCTCAGAAAAAGATATCTGCGAATAAGCAAATTACAGAATCACAGACTACAGAACTGCGGCTATGCAGGCGATAACTGAAATCTCCTTCCCAAAAGCATTTTTTTTTTTATTGACCAGAGTGCTTGAGTCATTAGCATAACTGCCTCATTGTGTGGAGGTGCGAGGTTCGAATCTAGGCTCTGCCTGTGCTTGCATGGTTTTTCTACACAGGCTTCCTCCCACGTTCCAAAGACATGAAAGGTTGACTGAACTCTAAATTGTCCTTTGGTGAGATTGTGCGTTTGAAGAGTTGTACTCTACGTCGATATGTGATTGTGTTTACGACAAATCCAAGGTGTAAATCAGCTGGATAGGCAGGCTTCAGGTCAACCCTATGGGGACACAAATGATTGTTCCCAAATTATGCATAGCAGCAAGTGACGTCGTGTGACGGATGGTGCTGTTGGTCTCTCCAGTGTCCTGAGTTGTCCCAGAGGGCTCCAGTTTAAATGATGGTCATTAATTGGACTTGTTTTATATGGTACAGGAGGAAAGACTCGCACAAAGGACAAATACAGGGTTGTGTACACGGACCACCAGCGCCAGCAGCTGGAGACTGAGTTTCAGTTCAACCGCTACATCACAATGAGGCGCAAGTCTGAGCTGTCAATGACACTGAACCTCTCCGAAAGACAGGTGAGGACGCAGGACACAGTGGCGAATTGATGTACTGTATGCTTAAGTCTTTTCACAGGCTGATGATGAAGAGGGCCGTTATTTTTAGTGTTCATATACACGAGTTGGAAAATGAATATTCAAAATTTTACTGCCCCTTTTAAGATCTGGCTAACTTCATCATATCATATCATACTTAAAAGAATATACTGTGTAAATACAGATCGTTACTTTGTCACGCAAGCAATGCTAATATGCAAAAATATAACAAATATTAATTTGGCAGTTTTCTATTGTTGTCTCAATAATTCCAATGACCTGTGGTAATTATTATTATTTTTTTTTTTTTGTGCATCTTAGCCTTTAGCTTAGCTGGTAGCGTCTAAATAGCCATTGAATATGGTAGGCCACTAAAAGGGTGTAAAAGCTAAACAGGCGAAAATCAGGGTTGACTGCTAAAATAATTGAAACATCTTGAATTTTTGTGATGATTTTTTTTTTTCAAGTGCATACATTTTGAATTAAATGCTAGTAACCGTTAAACTGCTATCGTTGTCAGGTGAAGATCTGGTTTCAGAACAGACGTGCCAAAGAAAGGAAGATAAACAAGAAGAAGCTGCAAGATTCCCAGCAGCCCTCCACGTCCACCTCCACCCCACCTGTGCCCACTGGATCCAGTGATGGCCACAACGCATCAAGCCCAAGCAGCATCGTTCCATCCAGTGCTTTATCAGAAGGATACAAGATGGAGTTCATATGACAATAAAACCTTTTCTTTATTCTACAGAATAAGGGCATTAGTCGGAAATGAACTATCTGACAACTTTAATCTGTGAATGTGGATCAGCCCACAGATACTGTTAAGACCTCAAATTAATAAATGCAACCATACATGCTTTAATTTGGAAATAGTCACGATGAAGAAAAACTTAAAAACAATGTTTGACAATGTTGGGATTTGTGTATAAGTTCAGATATTATGTGTCTGTGAAGCAGCAAAGACTTTTTCTGTTTGCTATGCGCTCTATATGTAACAATGTGAATTGCACATAAGGAGATAACACAATGACATAACAGACTTGGCGCTCATTTTGATGCATCCATCCATCCATCTTCCATACGGCTTCTCCTCACTAGGGTCGCGGGCGTGCTGGAGCCTATCCCAGCTATCTTCGGACGCCCTGAACTGGTCACCTGCCAACCGCAGGGCACATATAAACAAACAACCATTCGCACACACAATCACACCTACGGGCAATTTCGAGTTGTCAATTAACCTACCAGGCATGTTTTTGGGATGTGGGGGGAAACCGGAGTACCTGGAGAACAGACATGGGGGAGAACATGCAAACTCCACACAGGCAAGGCCGGATTTGAACTCGGGTCCTCAGAACTGTGAGGCAGATGTGTTAACCAGTCGGTGCCGTGCCGCCCAGTTTGACGCAGTCAAATAATATTTTTATCTATTGGAAACAGAAAGTGAGAACCGAGAATGTTTCATTTGTCACAGCTAAGAAAAGATGAGCTTTTACATCCATTTTGCTACAGAAAATATCCGACTCAAGTGAGAAAAGCAACTGCGCAGTATTTCACAAGTTCAGTTTTTATATTAAGACTTGAATATATTACAAATGTAAAAAGTTTGTTTGTGTGGTGAATGTGTACAGAATGTGTGGATTTGAAAGGAAGAAAACATTCGTGAAAGGGACAGGCTGCAGCACACCAGTGACTTCAGATGAAAGGTGCAGATTTTTGGGCTAATGGAGAAGTTTTAGACAGCCACATCCTGACGAGCAACCACAGATTGCTCAAGAGCATGTGACTCAGGAGCGAGCGGCCTTTACACCACATGCACGCACACACTCACACTATATTCCATATTCAGCTATTGCATGATTTGAAGTAAAAAAAAAAATGTTTAAAAAAAAGTCACTGCCTTTATCGCTTCTTGTCTTTTTTTGTATGAATGTTTAACTTGTTTACGTCAGACGTTAGAACTGTACGTGTAAGACTGCTGCAGACTATTTCAAACAGCTTCTTCTCATCTTTCGGTTTAAAAAGAGGAAGGAAACATTTCAAAAGTTGCACATTTGAATCCTCCACCTTCGCCAAAAGACCAATGAGTCATCTTGCTAATGTCTTGTGGAAAAGGGTTTACATGTTAAAGCGTTTCAGTTTTCTTAATAAAACATGTTTTGCTGAGCAGTACACAAGGTCATTGCAATTCTTTGTTTGGAGTTCTTTAGAACTACACATATTAATTTTAACTTAGTGATTCTCAAAGTGTGTCATGTGTATACATACTAGTGGTATGTGGGCTCCATGTAATTTTACACAAAAGAATCACTGAATTAAAAGTTGAAACTGCATATTACACGACGAAGGCTTTAACGTTTTTACAATCCTTTTGTTAAGGACAGTTCTGTTGTATTTAACGTTAAAATTCAATACATTTGAATTTGATCTGTTTAAAACATTTATTAAAGTTTGAATTGAATCATTATTTAAAGTCTTTTTTTTTTACTTTCCTATATTTAACTGCAGTGTTAATGTTGAAACTGCGAATAACATTACAGTGTCTTACAATAACATTTGATATATTTCTTAGAAAAAAACTGTCTCAATCTTTATTAACACTTCGTCTAGTATGCCTGTGCATTTTAGTAAATGGGCTTTCACTTGTGTAGTGCTTTTCTACCTTCAAGGTACTCAAAGCACTTTAACACTTCATTAGGAGCAACTGGAGGTTCAGTATCCTGCTCAGGGTCACTTGGACATGGTCGCAGCGGCCGAGGAGTGGACCCAGGTGGTACGAGATTTTAAGAACCACTGTCTTATCCTATCCAGGGTTGTGGGTACCTTGAAGCCAGCTCTGGGCAAAACACAGACTACAGCCTGGACTGGTCGCCAGTCGTTCACAAGGCAATTATAAAGATAGACACTCGATAGTCACACTGTCACTGAGTGGGAACTGAACCCATGCTGCCTACGCAGGATTCAGGCAAGTCAACACCATTAGTGACTCTTTTAGAATTTGAAATACTGTAGAAATGTTCGATGAGGTTCAGAAAGTTGTAATTCCCCTACTTGTCCGCATTTTAACTAAAAACTACTTGCTGTCATTTAAATGAAGTTCGCCCGAAGATAGCTGGGATAGGCAGGGATAGGCTCCAGCACGCCCGCAACCCTAGTGAGGAGAAGCGGTACAGAAAATGGATGGATAGGACAACAATCAGTACCTTAAAAGCATTTTGAAAATAATAAAAAGGTTTGAGTTGTACAACATGCAACATTAATTCAGTGGTCTCCAAAGCATGTACAGTATATAAAGATTGAAGCTACATCAAAGATCATGTCTCAAGCCACGAGTGTGGGTTTATAGTTTTATATCTTTGGCATGATAGAGTCTGATCACATGAATGTGTCGCAACATAAGATTCAATTTATTTAATTGCCGCTCAGTCAAATCTTTTATAGGTTAAGCAGAGCATAGTTTCCAAAATCTAACTTTTTCAAACATTTAAATATAAGATGAAAAATAAATGTCTGAGAGAATGTTACACACTGTGGTGGACTTAACACAACACAGAAGATGAAGATAAAATGGCACACAACTGTTGGAGCTGCTTTATGACACTGGCGTTGTGTTATCAATTATTTGCTCGGTAGATTATGTCAGTCAAAAGTTCAACTGAGTTTTAAGGAGAGCATTCAGTTAAAAATAATCTCAAGTGGGTGTTTGAGGACATTACAACGATCACAGACCATAAACATGTTAGATGGGGCTGTGAATCAGCTAAAAGGTTGACCAGGATTGTCGAACTTTGACCCCAAAAGACCAAACCAAATCAATCATAGTCAAAAAGTCAAAGTCAAGAAAGAATCAAGGTGTTTCTGCAGTGGTGAATTATATTATTCACACAAACACAATGTGTAACATTTTATCTCCATGTAAAAAAATGGGTCATGTTGCAAAGGGTGATACAGTTTTTAAAAAATAAATAAATAAATCAAGCCTATCTTGCCATAGAGAGAGCAAAGGTTTGACAACGCCCATGACCAAAGGCAGATAGGACATGGTAACATGCTTAGAATTTATTTATTTTTTTAGGTTTTTCCACAATGTTCACTATGACATTTTTTCCTTATAAATCTAATCATTGTGTAATAATTCTGGCTGGAATTATTCAGGAACTACTGTGGACAAGGTCTGATCATATTGCCTGGTATTATTTTTTGTTCCATATTTGGAGGACAAGCACATTCTTCTTAAATGTGAAGGTTGCAAAATATTTCAAAAACTGAAGTATTTGAAGAAGGAGACTGTGCATGCATTCCACCATCTGTTGCTTGCCAGAATTTGTCAATTTTATTAAAATATCAAATTGGCATCATCAGTAATGCTCACTTTTCTACAGTGGACCCCTGCATGTTCACGGTTCAGCATTCGCGAATTCACTTATTCGTGGTTGTAACTTGTCAAAAACAGGATAGACACATTTTTGTGGTAAAAATAGGCTACTGTCTACAGTATGTATGATATTTACTGTATTGTAACAGCTCTTTAATTTAGACACCAACCGGTTAATGTCACCTGTAATCACACCAAAAAACATAAACTAGTTGTGAAGAAAAATGTTTGGAGGTGGAAGTTCCACGTTAGATTTGTGACTGCTGTGGCAATAAAAAAGTCAGATTTTTTTTTTTCGTGGCAAAATACTGTCTACAGCATGTATGTAACTATTATATTGTAGCATTTATTTAATTGAGACTGGAAAAAAAAAAAGGTTAATGCCAGCCATAAACCAAACTTTCACTCAACCACGCTTGTGTGTGCGTGTGTGTGCGTGTGTGTGTGCGTGTGTGTGGGTAGGCAGAAGTTCTAACAACACACATTCGCTCACCCAAACACCCGATCTGTTCATGATTGACAGTGGGAGTGCAAACATAGGATGGCAGCATCCATGTCTACATTGGCTAGTGAGATTTTCGCTCAACCAGGACTAAATACGACATGAAAAGCAGTGGGGTCCGTAACAACAGCTCAGCAACCTTTGGTTCTAGGCGCCTACCAGAGCCAGCACCCTTGTGATGTGCCTGAGTGCTTTAGCTGAACCAAACGGGGTGGGTGTCTGGGCCTCGGGTGCTTGGAGGTGGCATGGGCTAAGAATCTTTCTGCACTGGCGAAAGATTGACTGCACGATCCTAGCCCAACACATCAGCAACCACTGAGACCAAATCTTCAGTACTGGTCGGGCCCAGAATTGGTGCTGCATAAGTGTCTTCGGTCCTCTATGTATGGATGCGAGGACTCCCAAGTTCTAGGGTGAAAGGGGAACCATGTTGTACAAATTAAGTCTACTGTTCAATTATTTTGCTATAGATACGGTGTGTCACACCCAGTGTTGCCACAGTTACCTTGAAAAAGTATCTTAGTTACTTTACTGATTACTTGAGCTTAAAAGTAACTTAGTTACTTTGCTGATTACTTGATTTCAAAAGTAACTAAGTTAGAACAAAGTAACTTTTTAGTTACTTTCAGCAGCTGCCAAGTGACAGGAATATCACTTATCCACAGTACAAACAAGCATTAGTTTAATTTGGTAATGTACACCACACAAGTTACAGAATGATGTCATCAACATGAACCAATAACTTAAATATTAGTGGAGAATATTAAATGAGCAACTTAGTGCAGACTTGTGATGCCAACACAGTACAGTAAGTACCTAAAGGTAAACGAGCACACCATTCTCAGTACACTGCCAATTGTGGTCCATGAAGGCAACTGTGTGTGTGTGCGTGTGCGTGCGTTTGTGCGTGCACGAATATTGGTATATTGGGTGCACACACACACACACACACACACACACACGCGCACAGACACACAAACACAAGGAAGTAGAAAGTTCTCATTGTTTATTGTAAACATTATTTTTTTGTTTATTATCCATCCATCCATTTTCTGAGCCGCTCTAACCAGTCGGCTACCGTGCCTATTTGTTTATTATTTCATTATTATTATTTTATATAAAATGGATGGATGGATGGACTTTAAAGCAGTGAACAAGCATTTACAAACACAAGCCCTGGCAACAGCTGCAATGCTATTGGTCATGGCCAGTTACCCACTCACTGTTGCTTAAAAAAATTATATCCATCCATTTTCTGAGCCGCTTCTCCTCACTAGGGTCGCGGGCGTGCCGGAGTCCATCCCAGCTATCATCGGGCAGGGGGTGGGGTACACCCTGAACTGGTTGCCAGCCAATCGCAGGGCACATACAAAGAAACAACCATTCGCACTCACATTCACACCTACAGGCAATTTAGAGTTGTCAATTAATGCATGTTTTTGGGATGTGGGAGGAAACCGGAGTGCCCGGAGAAAACCCACGCAGGCACGGGGACAACATGCAAACGCCACACAGGCCGGGCTGGGGATTGAATCCCGGTCCTCAGAACTGTGAGGCAGACGTTCTAACCAGTCGGCCGTGCCGCAAAACAAAATTACATAATAATGTAAAATCACACAAGAAGAATGTTCAAGATTCTTACTAGCGGTTACCATTCTCATTCGAGTTCTGTTTTTTTTTTTTTTAAATATTTGATCTAACACCAAGCAACAATCTACAGGCAATTTTTAATATCTGATATATGAATGTGGAAACTTTGTCTAATCAGAAAAACCACAAGAACTCCTTGTTCTGAAGAATACTCCCATGCTAGAAGTGAACTGATGTCATCAGATTTGTAGCGAATACGCCCTGATGGAACAAGGTGCCAGCATTAACCCCCACAACTGATAAATCCGGCATCCCTCCCTGCTGCCCCGCTGAGCCAGATGGTCACAGGAAGCCTGGTTTATGTCATCTGGACCTTAAACTAACATAGAAATCTGGGTTTCCACTCATCAAAGCCCCTTTTGGTGTGCAGGGTTAGGTTAAGATGGCGACCAAAAGTTCGGCAAACACGTTGTTCGAAACGAGTCAAAATAAAGTTCAGTAAACCATTTACTCCTTTGAAATGCATGCAAGGCGCCGTCACCTTATCGTGGTGCAGGGGTTTGTGTGTCCCAATGATCCTAGGTGCTAAGTTGTCTGGGGCTTCACGCCCCTGGTAGGGTCACCCATGGCAAACAGGTCCTAGGTGAGGGACCAGACGAAGCACGGCTCCAGAAACCCTATGACGAATAAAATTTATGGATTTTCCCTTGCCCGGACGCGGGTCACCGGGGCCCCCCTCTGGATCCAAGCCTGGAGGTGGTGCTCGAAGGCCAGGCCTGCACTCATGGGGCCCGGCCGGTCACAGCCAGAAAGGGTAATGTGGGTTCCCCTTCCCATGGGCTCACCACCTGTGGGAGGGGCCATCGGGGTCGGTGCAGTGTGAGCTGTGCGGTGGCCGAAGACGGGGACCTTGGCGACTCTCTGGCAGGGAAGGAGCTGGTATGTGAGGTCGAGAAGTTCCGAATAGATATAGTTGGGCTCGGCTCCACACACGGCTTGGGCTCTGGTTCCAGTCCTCTTGAGAGGGGTTGGACTCTTTTCCACTCTGGAGTTGCCCAGGGTGAGAGGCGCCGAGCAGGTGTGGGTATACTTATTGCCCACGGCTCGGCGCCTGTACATTGTGATTCACCCCGGTGGACGAGAGGGTAGCCTCCCTCCACCTTCGGGTGGGGGGATGGGTCCTGACTGTTGTTTGTGCCTATGCACCAAACAAAAGTTCAGAGTACCGACCCTTTTTGGAATCCTTGGTGGGGTTGGTGGAGTGCGCTCTCGCTGGGGACTCCATTGTTCTACTGGGGGACTTCAATGCTCAAGTGGGCAATGAAAGTGAGACCTGCAAGGGCGTGATTGGGAGGAACGGCCCCACCGATCAGAACCCAAGTGGTGTTCTGTTATCGGACTTCTGTGCTCACCACGGATTGTCCATAACGAACACCATGTCCAAGCATAAGAGTGTCCAGGACACCCTAGGTCACCGTTCGATGATCGACTTTGTGGTCGTGTCATCGGACTTGCGGACTGATCACCACCTGGTGGGGAGTTGGCTCCGTTGGTGGAGGAAGATGCTGGTCCGACCTGGCATGCCCAAACCTATTGAGGGGGTCCGCTGGGAACATCTGGCAGAATCCGCTGTTAGAAGGAGTTTCAACTCCGATCTCCGGCAGAACTTCATCCAATTCCCGAGGAAGGCAGGGACATTGAGTACGAGTGGACCATGTTCCGCGCCTCTATTGCCGAGGCAGCTGACCGGAGCTGTCGACGTAAGGTAGTCGGTGCCTGTCGTGGCAGCAATCCCCGAACCCTTTGGTGGACACCTGTGGTGAGGGATGCCGTCAAACTGAAGAAGGAGTCCTATCGGGCCTTGTTGGGACTCCAAAAGCAGCTGATAGGTACCGGCTGGCCAAGCGCAATGGAGCTTTGGTGGTCGCTGAGGCAAAAACTCGGGCGTGGGAGAAGTTCGGTGAAGCCATGGAAAATGACCTCCGGACAGCTTCGAAGAAATTCTGGTCCACCATCCGGCGTCTCAGGAGGAGAAAGCAGTGCAACATCAACAATGTGTCTAGTGGGGATGGGGCGCTGCTGACCTCGACTCGGGACGTTTGTGAGTCGGTGGGGATAATACCTCCTCACCGACATGCCTTCCGATGAGGAAGCAGAGTCTGGGGTCTCCGAGGCGGGCTCTCCTATCTCTGGGGTTGAGGTTACCGAGGTGGTTAAAAAGCTCCTCGGTGGCAAGGTCCTGGGGGTGGATGAGATTCGTCCGGAGTTCCTGAAGGCTCTGGATGTTGTGCAGCTGTCCTGGTTGACATGCCTCTGCAACATCGCGTGGACATCGGGGACAGTGCCTCTGGATTGGCAGACTGGGGTGGTGGTCCCCCTTTTTAAGAATGGGGACCGGAGGGTGTGTTCCAACTACAGGGGGATCACACTCCTCAGCCTCCCTGGTAAGGTCTATTCAGGGGTCCTGGAGAGGAGGGTCCGTCTGGAAGTCGATTCTCTGATTCAGGAGGAGCAGTTTTGGTTTTCGTCCTGGCTCTGGAACAGTGGATCAGCTCTTCACCCTCGGCAGGGTCCGCGAGCGTGCATGGAAGTTCGCCCAACCAGTCTACATGTTTTGTGGACTTGGAGAAGTCGACCGTGTCCCTCGGGGGGTCCTGTGGGGGGTGCTTCGGGATTATGGGGTACCGAACCCCCTGATACAGGCTGTTCAATCCCTGTACGACTGGTGTCAGAGTTTGGTCCGCATTGCCAGCACTAAGTCAGACTCGTTTCCGGTGAGGGTTGGAGTCCGCCAAGTCTGCTCTTTGTCACCGATTCTGTTCATAACTTTTATGGACAGAATTTCTAGGCGCAGTCGAGGCGTAGATGGGGTCTGGTTTGGTGTCCTCAGTATTGCATATCTGCTTTTTGCAGATGATGTGGTTCTGTTGGCTTCATCGGGCCATGATCTCCAACTCTCACTAGAGCGGTTCGCAGCCGAGTGTGAAGCGGCTGGGATGAGAATCAGCACCTCCAAATTTGAGACCATGGTCCTCAGTCGGAAAAGGGTGGCGTGCCCTCTCCAGGTCGGGGATGAGATCCTTCCCCAAGTGGAGGAGTTCAAGTATCTCGGGGTCTTGCTCACGAGTGAGGGAAGAATGGAATGGCAGATCGACGGGCGGACTTGGCAGCATCTGCAGTAATGCGGACTTTGTATCGGTACGTTGTGGTGAAGAAGGAGCTAAGCCGAAAGGCGACGCTCTCAATTTACCGGTTGATCTACGTTCCTACCCTCATCTATGGTCACGAGCTGTGGGTCGTGACCAAAAGAACAAGATTCCGGATACAAGCGGCCAAAATGAGTTTCCTGCGCAGTGTTTGAGTGCAACAATTAACTGCTGTAATCTTGAACTCTTATTTCATCCATGTAGCAAACATTCCAGAACAGAGAGATTGATTAGAGGTTTTTGTCTTTTTTCCTAAAGTTTATGAATATAAAAAGAGAGTGGCCCTCCTTTACGAGACAAAAATAATTTGATTATAACGTTAAAGGTAAAATCGAGCTAAACCGCAAGTAAACACAGGCGTCGCTTCCGGCGTATTCTTTTCCTAAATTAATTACGTTTTTAACCAAAACCAATATACGCTACAGATTCAGATGTACATAATGCTTGAAAAATATTTTTAAGGATTTAGCTCGTAGGCGGCACGGTGACGGAATGGTTACCACATCTGCCTCACAGTTTTGAGGACCGGGCGTAAGTCCCAGTCCCACCCGTGTTGCATTTGCATGTTCTCCCCGTGCTTGCGTGGGTTTTCTCCGGGTACTCCTATTTCCTCCCACATCACAAAAACATGCATGGCAGGTTGATTGAAGACTCTAAATTGCCCGTAGGAGTGAATGTGAGTGTGAATGGTTGTTTGTTTCTATGTGCCTTGCGATTGGCTGGCCAAAAGTTCAGGGTGTACCCTGCCTCTCGCCCGAAGATATCTGGGAGAGACTCCAGCACGCCCGCGACCCGAGTGAGGTTAAGCGTTACGGAAAATGGATGGATTTTTCTCATATGTCAAAAAGAAATCTAATGATTTTCATCCAAGGTCAGTGGTTGATAAGGTTATGTACATATGTAAACATATGTTTACATATTGACAAAAGATTTCTAAGCACAAAAGAAATCCCTTTTCCCAGCCATTTCGTCCAACTCTGCCTGAGGGATCCCGAGGTGTCCCCAGGCCAGCCGAGAGACATTAAGTAATCCCACCTCCATCCCTGGTTCGGTTCGGTCCCCCCGAAATTAGGCTTTGCGATGGACCCTCTTCTCCAGAACCCCAGTGTAGACCTTAGTAGGGAGGCTGAGGAGTATGATCTCCCTTTAGTTGGAACACAACCAGTCCCCCTTCTTAAAAAGCGGGACCGCCACCCCCCTCTCCCAATCCCAAGGATCTGCACTCATTGTTGCAGAGGCATGTCAACCAAGACTGCCCCACAATATCCAGAGCCTTTAGGAACTCCGGGCAGATCTCATCCAACCCAGGGAGGGACTTTTTAACCACCAAAAATGGCAAATATTTTTAGGCAACTTCTGAAAGTCTTTGACACTGTATTGAGTCATTTCCAGCCAGCAGATATCCATTCACAAAATAAACATTCACTTTAACTCACAATTTGGCCGGAGTTTGAATGTCTTTTGTTAGATGACTGCTTGTTTCAATCAACCCTTCTCACTGATAATCACTTGGCAAAAGAGAAAAAGAACACTTAACAAAGGAAACAGATAACTTGTTTATATTAAGAAAACAACATTTTCTTACATTCCTAATTCAGAACTTTATTAAGTACTCATATCATGGCTGAGGAGTTCAGTAAATTCAGTAAAAAGTCACATTAAATATTTCATAGGCTTTTTGGTGTTATAACACCTCGGCCATGTACTCTTGAGCTTTTGTACAAAATAAATACAAAAGAAAAAATATCACCTGTCTCTGCGGACTTGGGCATAAACAGTTCCATCATCTTTCATCGCAACAGTTCGACAAGGTTGCTCGGAAAACTTCACTTGGCCGTACTCCACCTCCACTTCTTCTCTCACTTTTATTGACCTCCTCGGTTGATCAACAATCCTGACGTCAGCGTACACCAATTCCTCTTCATCTTTCATCAAAGACAGAAAATGGAGAATTCATAAAAAATGTAGTAAAAAAAAGAAACATTTCAAACCACAAATTGCCAAAATCTGTACCTTTTCTATCGCTTTTCTTTTTCTTCTGCATGAAGACAATCACCAATCCAATCATTAAGAGGATCACCAATGCTGAGAGAATGCCGCTCATTATAGGCAAATAATTCTTACTTTGAGGGGTCTTGGATCCTGAGGTGGGATTGTCACACAGGGTTTTACTGATTTCAGGCAACCACTGAGTTATGAGAGTCCCATTTGAGGTGCAGTTAATGAACACTACAAGCAAGCAATTAGACAAAAACATCAACAATCAGCAAACTGTATTTTAACATCACTATAGTTGACAGATAAATATGTCCTTTCTTACCACATGATAGACTAACTTCTTTCTGGATTTTACTGACGTTATTTCTAATAGAGCAGACTAGCTGTCCTGAGACGTGTTTTTTCAGGGTGATGTTGTTTTCCTGAACATGTCCAGAGATGAGGTCAGTGTGCTCCAGTGGTTTTTGGTTTAGGTTCCACCAGTATTGAAGATTGTCCCCTCCCTTGGAGGAGCAAGACACCAGCTGCAGTCCTTGGGACAGACACTTCGAGACTAGATGGATGGAGGTCACAGGAGCTGAGAAAGACAGCAAACGTAACTTGTAATGTTAGCACAAAGCACCCAGTCAGCAAACATAACTCGCACCGACGTCGGCCTTAGGAATTGTGCCCAGCTACATTAATCACAGCACCAGCAGCATACAGAGTTCGCCACAAGCATTTTTCACGTAAGTTATGATTTCAATTAAATTGGGAGAAAATGACATTGTTGTCACACGTAATTAAGTTGTGTGTTCCTGCAGGAACAAACCAAGTGTGCCAGCCGGCTGCCAGCTTTACCCACATTGTAATAACTCACCCAGCTGGCTGTGATTTTCACAGACTAACGCAGAATATAAATTGGTGTCTATCTGATTTAACAGCCAACAATGTTTTTTAAAAAAAATTACTAAATTATGTAGAAGGAGCAGAACAACGCTGGTGGGCTCTCCAGCTTTAATTGTTTGGACATTGTGTGGTAATTTTCAATTAAATGCCGACATCTCAGACATCTTATTATTTCCAATAAGCAAACACTCTCCCTGCATGAGATGGAACTTTTGATGACGAGCCAACGTCATTGCGACTTATGTTTGCTGACTGGGCAAGACACAGGTGGCATATCCGACCCACGGCATCATTTTATATGGCCCGCTAAAGCAAATAATATGCGTCTACTTCATATTTCTTTTGCAAATTGTCTTCATGTTGAAGAAAACCGAAATACTGTCTTGAATGACAACATGGTGACTTAGTAATTAGCACAGTTCTGAGGTTGCGAGGGCTGAGGCTTTCCTGTGTGGCGTTTGTACAGTACGATCTCCCCGTGCTTGCATGGGTTTTAGCCGGGTACTCCGGCTTACTCCCACAAACTCCCACAAACACCTGTTTCTTAGGTCAATTAGAGAATGTAAATCGTCCATATGTGGGAATGGTTGTTTGTCTGTACAGGTATGCGCCCTGAAGTTACCTGGTGACCCATTTAGGATTTGCGGCCTCTCGTCTAAAGTCAGCTAGGATATGCTCCTGTTTACCCGTGGCCCTGATGAGAATATGTTGTATGAATGGATGGATGCAAAGCCATAGAAAACAAAGTCTGGACAGTGATATGCCCTGGCGCCATATTGTCACCCAGCTTGATATAACGTTACTATGCAATGCAATGCAACGCAATTTCCCTGTGCATCTGGTCAGCTGACCCGCTGCTCATGGAGGTACCAAAGTCTAAGTGGAAATTTAGCGGGATAGAGCCTTTTCTATTGCTGGTCCAAAACTATGGAATGACCTCCCAGTGCATATTAGCACCCTCATTATCCTTAAAACCCGCCTGAATTTGCTTTTTTTTCATCTTTGCTATTGTTTTAGTGTTTTTAAATTATGTTATGTTCCATTGTCTTGTTTATGTTCAATTTGTATTAATGCACAGCACAGGAAAATTATGAACAGTTCTGACAAAGACAAAAATTTGGCTAAGAAACATTTAAATGCCTTCCAGAAACATTTAAGCAAGCAGGCAAACATTCTCATCAACAAAACATTCATCCATTTCCTATACCGCTTATCCTCACTAGGGTCGCGGGTACGCTGGAGCCTATCGCAGCCAACTGCGGGCGAGAACTGATCTGAACCCTGAACTGGTCACCAGCCAATCGCAGGGCACATATAAACAAACAATCATTCACACCTACGGGCAACTTAGAGTCTTCAATTAACCTAGCACGCATATTTTTGGGATGTGGGAGGAAACCAGAGTACCCAGAGAAAATACATGGAGGCACGGGGAGAGCATGGAAACTCCACACAGGCGAGGCCGAATTTGAACCCGGGTCCTCATAACTATGAGGTACACAGGCTAACTAGTCGACCACCGTGCCCAACAAAACAAAGAAAGTTCATGTTTTGGAAGGGCACAGGTTGAGTCCAGAAACGAACAATTTTGCCAGGAATTACAAGCAAAAAAAATAAAGATTTGTGTGAAGATATTACTTCAATCCAAAAAGACTGAATTTGCTAATGTGTGTGCTTACCATCCATCCATTTTTGAGAGCACTTGACATCATTTGGGTTACGGGTGAGCTGAAGCCTATCTCCGCTGACTTTGGGCAAAAGGCGGGTACACCACGGATTGGTCGCCAGCCAATCACAAGGCGCATAGCAACAAAAAATTATTTACACTCACACTCACACCTTATGGATAATTTTGAGTCTTCAATTAACCTACCACGTTTTAGGGATGTACTGTAGGAGGAAGCCAGAATATCTGGAGAAAACCCACTCAAGAACATGAACCAGCACACACGGGGGCCAGAGTTGAGGTTCACAATCAAGACCTCTTGACTGTGAGGCAGACGTGCTAAGTTAACTACCATCGCACCATGACTGTAAGCACCTTTTTTTTTTCATGACCTTTGTTGTTGTTTTTTTGTATTCCCAGTTCTAGTGTTGTTACATATGATACACATAAAATTAAAAGCATTTTTTTTTTTTTTTTAGATATTTACCTTCAACGAACAACTGCAGTCTCCGATTCTCAAGTTCAAATCCGGTTTGGTTATAGATAAAAAGAGTATAATTGCCAGTATCATTCTTGATCAGGTTTTCAATCTTCATCATTCCATCGTTTGGGGTGAAGCTAAATCTTTCAGGTTCTTTAGTCTGCAATTGCCCACTTCTCCATATCAGTAAATGTTTTTTTTCTTTCGTCAAGGTAAAATCAAGTGGGGTTTTGTCCATCAAATGGAGGACTATTTCTTGAGCCAGCGGTCCATAACACTGAGCTCCTTTTCTTCTGCCATCACAGGGGTCTCCCACACCTACAAAAGAATAATTAAAAACCATTCAATCACGTGAAGGGCTCGTTTCCAAAACAAGATAAAAGCCAAATTTTAAAATGATTGATCTTGCCATATCATACATTGTGTAGACCATTACAGACAGGTACAGCGCCAAGATTTTTTTCTCTCCCGCTGATAACGAGCCATGGGGAGGGGCTGAGAAACTAATCTATTTTTTTTTTCATGACTTCAGTTACGTTATAATATTGCAGGCATTTGTAATCCTCACACCATCTACGATTGAAGTAGCATTCCTACTGTCCAACTTTCGTCCCCGGATAACGCCAAAGAAGAGGCCACCTTGGTTTATCAACAGGTGACTGGCTTAAATCAGAGGGCCAGTCACCTGTGTCTGTGTCAGCAGTACAGCTAACAGGGGCTGTAGCTAGGGTTGCCACCTTTCAAAAATGAAAATGAGGGAGGCCCACAATGGCATCTAGGGACCCCTTTATGATCAGGCAGTGTTATATGAATGAGTGTGGTTGGATGTTTTGTGGTGGTCGGAGGCGCCATAAACGCTTCTGTCAGACTGCCCCAGGGCAGCTGTAGCTACACAAGCAGCTTACCACCACTAGGGTGTGACTGTGGAGTGAATTAATAATTTGTGCAACTGTAAAGTGTCCGGTGGAACGGTGGACGACTGGTTAGCACATCTGCCTCACAGGTCTGAGGACCCGGGTTGAAATCTGGCTTCGCCTGTGTGGACTTTGCATGTTCTCCCCGTGTCTGCGTGGGTTTTCTCCAGCTACTCCAGTTTCCTGCCATATCTCAAAAACATGCTTGGTAGGTTAATTGAAGAATGTGAGCGCGAATGAATGTTTGTTTCTATGTGCCCTGCGATTGGCTGGCAACCAGTTCAGGGTGTACCCCACCTCTCGCCCAAAGATAGCTGGGATGGGCTCCAGCACGACCGCGACCCTAGTGAAGAGAAGCGGCTCAGAAAATGGATGGATGGACAATTAATGTGTGTAGAATTTGCAGGTTTGAGTAAATACATTTTTCATTGTTGTGATAATAATGTAAAAGATTCAGTGTTTCAGAAAAGATCATACAGATAATTATACCAATTAGAAAGAACAAAGTGTTAATTTGGCTGTAACTGTCATACACCACATTTGGCATAGATTGCTGTGCAGGTGAGCATTAGTCAGTAAATCCATCCATCCATTTTCTGAGCCGCTTCTCCTCACTAGGGTCGTGGGCGTGCTGGAGCCTATCCCAGCTGTCATTGGGCAGGAGGCGGGGTACACCCTGAACTGGTTGCCAGCCAATCGCAGGGCACATACAAACAAACAACCATTCGGACTCACAGTCATGCCTACGGGCAATTTAGAGTCTAGTCAGTAAATATTTACTTAATATTTAACATATGAATCATTTCATTGCCATATAGTTTATATTCAGTTAAAATTAATTGCTGTTATTTTTCCATGCTAAAGTAAATTTTCTTCAATTTAACGATCTTTGTTCCAAAAACAAATTGTGATTTTAGAAGAGAAATGGAAATAGAGCCAACAAGCTTAAAGGTAAACATATGATTTCATTTTTGCTGCATACAATCATTTCCTGTAAGAGTGAAACGCTTGACAACCATCAAAGCAAAGTAGAAGAAAAAGAAGAAATGTCTGACCTTGCGAAACTGTGAAGAGCAATACCATGAGTTCAGCTGTAGCTCTCATATCTTTGATGAACCAGTCAGCTCCCTCCGAAGTGTTGCGAGAAAGAGTGTTGAGCAGGTTTTGTATTTGTTTCTATACTGTTGGCAGAAAGAAAAGGGAAGTTCTACTTCTTGTTTTATCAACACAACAACTGAAGGCCTTCATGTTGGAATCCATTGAAATTAAAAAAAAGATGTAAGGTAGCCTTTAAGGAGCTCCTTTACACAGACGATTGCTGAAAGTTGTAAAAACTGCTGAGATCACCACCAAGACACCATTGCTCTCTCCGCAAATCCTCCAGGAGGGCTGCCTCCATCATAAAAGACCCTTCTCGGACTATTCACACTTCTAACGTCAGGCCGGAGGGACAGAAGTGCAGGGCTACCACCATCTGACTCCTAAACAGTTGACAGGAGTAAGCATGCAGTTTAAGTTTACACGTGGCTATCTGTGTGTTGAGACTACCTCTGAACAATCTGCTTAAATTGCACAATACCATACACTATTTGATGTTACAGCCATACAGGTTTACAAGCCAGTTCAAATCCTTTATTTTGTATTGTTTTGCCTCTATTTGTGTTGTTTTTGCATTGTATTATGTTTTTATATCTTTTATATCTTCTACTGCAGATTTGAAAAGGACACTTTCACAATCCACACCCACCCAGCCGCACCACCGACCACAATTACACCACCAACTTCTGCGTTATCCATCCACGAACAGGATGTGAGACGCATCTTCAAACAACAAAAGATTAACAAAGCGGCAGGCCCAGTCCATATGTCCCCATCCTGCCTCAATGTCTGCACGGACCAGCTCGCCCCAGTCTTCTCACAGATATTCAATAGATCTCTGGAACTGTGCGAAGTACCATCCTGTTTCAAACGCTCCAGTCCCCAAGAAACCTACAATCCCGGGTCTGAATGACTACAGGCCTGTCGCCTTGACATCTGTGGTCATGAAGTCATTTGAACATCTCATGCTGGACCACCTCAAGAGAATCACAGGTCCCCTGCTGGACCCCCTGCAGTTTGCCTACCGAGCGAACAGGTCTGCAGATGATGCAGTCAACATGGGACTGCACTTCATCCTAGAACATCTCGACAGTGCAGGGACCTACGCGAGGATCCTGTTCGTGGACTTTAGCTCAGCGTTCAACACCATCATCCCTGAACTCCTTTCATCCAAGCTTCTCCAGCTCAGCGTCTCACCTGCCATCTGCCAGTGGATTTACAGCTTCCTGACGGACAGGACACAGCAGGTGAGGCTGGGGAAGGCCACCTCATCCACACGCAGCATCAGCACTGGGGCGCCCCAAGGTTGTGTCCTCTCTCCGCTGCTCTTATCTCTCTACACGAACGACTGTACCTCAGCGCACCCGGCTGTCAAACTCCTGAAGTTTGCAGATGACACCACTGTCATCGGCCTCATCAAGGACGGTGACGAGTCTGCATATCGACAGGAAGTGGAGCGGCTGGAGCTGTGGTGCGGCCGACACAACCTGGAGCTGAACACGCTCAAGACTGTAGAGATGATCGTGGACTTCAGGAGGCATCCTTCGCCGCAGCTGCCCCTCACGTTGTCCAGCTGCCTTGTGTCAACCATCGAGACCTTCAACTGAAGTGGGCGACCAACATCAACTCCGTCCTCAAAAAGGCCCAGCAGAGGATGTACTTCATGTGGCTTCTGAGAAAGCACGGCCTGCGACGGGAGCTGCTGAGGCAGTTCTACACAGCGGTCATCGAATCAGTCCTGTGTTCTTCCATTACCGTCTGGTTTGGTGCTGCTACAAAAAAGGACAAACTCCGACTGCAACGGACAATCAAACTGCTGAAAGGATTGTCGGTACCCCCCAACCCACCCTTGAGGACTTGCACGCTGCCAGAACTAAGACAAGAGCGTGCAAAATCCTCTCGGACCCTCCACATCCCGGTCACCGGCTCTTCCAGCTCCTTCCCTCAGGTAGGCGCTACCGATCAATGCAAACTAGAACTAGCAGACATTCCAACAGGTTCTTCCTTCTTGCAATCAACTTCTTAAACACCTAACCTACAATTCCATTACAGCTTGCTGCCAATTTTTTTACTTGAGTTTGTTGTCACATTTCTGTGGGGCCAATTATACATTACTCGTGCACTCACTGTAGTAGTCTCGCCACGCTGCACTATTTGCATATCTGTTGTTGACCAATACTGGCCACTCATGCCAGAATAGCATCTGCTCCTTCTGCACACTGATTGAGGATTATCTGCAACATTTGCACAATCAACATTGTCCCAGATTATCGTACTACTCGCTTGAAGTCTCGGCGCCCTTTGCACAATGGTCATTGCACCGGACTATTGCAATATCAGTCTTTTGAACTGCTCTAAGTGCTAGAGGACTCTGCATCTTTTTGCACAATTGTCAAAAAAATAATAATAATGTACCGGCATTACCAGATAACTAGCAACCCTTTATTGCTCAGTGATTGTTTTTTGTTTTTTTGTCAATGTCTTTATGTCTCAAAAGTGTTCTCTGTCAATTGACTGTCTGATGTCGTACTAGAGCAGCTCCAACTACCGGAGACAAATTCCTTGTGTGTTTTTTGGACATACTTGGCAAATAAAGATGATTCTGATATGTTTTATTTTAAATCTTTTGATATCACTTAATATCTTGGACTACATTGATATTCATTGCACACATCTGAAAATATATACAATAGACCTACCTGTACATTCAGTCGTTCCAGTGTATGGTTGTAGGTGCCTGGCTGAAGGTGCAGTAAATCCAAAGGTTAGAAGCGCTGAAGGACTTCTCAAGTTCTATCTTGAGGGTTCCACAAAAAAATACTCCATGTGATTTTAAAAATTGTCTGTGATTGGGTGGCAACCAGTTCAGGGTGTACCCCGCCTCCTGCCTGATGATAGCTGGGATAGACTCCAGCACGCCCGCGACTCTAGTGAGGAGAAGCGGCTCAGAAAATGGATGGATGCATGGGTCTATTTGAAGAACACAGTAACATGAAAAAATGTGACACGGACAAGAGCTTGATAATGATCATACAAACGTGATGTGCAATGATGCTCGGTCAAAGAGGACATAAAAAGATGATTCATGAGGGCCAGTTCTATATATTTGAGGCAATATATTACATATTTGTCAAGTATTCAGTGTTCCTCATTTGGATTAACCATACAAGCTCAATACCCAGAAATAATCAGATTTCCACTGTGCTGCTGGACATGTACTTCCCCTCGCAGGGCTCACTATTATACTATGGCTCCCTCCTCTGGTAAAATAGTGTACAAGAAAATACAATACTGTAAATAAATACATTCAGTAAATTAGTTGGTTTGTAAACAAAGAGTCTGCTGAAACTAATACCACACAAACAATAACATCCATCCATCCATTTTCTGAACTGCTTATCCTCACTAGGGTCACGGGCATACTGGTGCCTATCCCAGCTGAATCTGGGCGAGAGGTAGAGTACACCCTGAATTGGTCACCAGCCAATCACAGGGCACATACAGTATAAACAAACAACCGTTCGCACTCACATTTACAGCTATGGGCAATTTAGAATTTTCAATCAACCTACCATGCTACCATGCATGTTTATGGAATGAAACCGGATGGAGGATGAAAAAGGGAAAGGCAGTTGGTCCCGATGACATACCTGTGGAGGTATGGAAGCATCTATGGTGGCTGTGGAGTTTTTGACCAGGTGGTTCAACAGAATTCTAGCAGGTGAGAAGACGCCTGAGGAATGGAGGGAAAGTGGAACAGTGCCCATTTTTAAGAACAAGGGCAATGTTTTGTTTTGTGGGAACAACAGAGGAAAAAAGTTAATGAGCCACACTATGAAATTACACAAAAGAGTAGTGGAGGCTAGACTCAGCAAAGAAGTGATTATTTGTGAGCAACAGTATGGTTTCATGCCTAGAAAGAGTTCCACAGATGCACACATTGTGAGTATTGATGGAGAAGTACAAAGGAAGTCAGAAGGAGCTGCATTGTGTTCTTTTAGCTCTAGAGAAAGCCCATGACAGGGTATCGAGAGAGGAACTGTGGTACTGCATGAGGAAGTCTGGAGTTGCAGAGAAGTAAGTCTGAATAGTGCAGGACAAGTATGGGGGCAGCAGAACACTGGTGAGGTTTGCTGTTGTTGGAGGTGGGAGGATTGCATCAGGGATCAGACCTGAGCCCCTCCCTTTTTGCAATAGTGATGGATAGGTTGACAGATTAGGTTAGACTGGAATCCCTGTGGACCATGATGTTCCCAGATGACATTGTGAGCTGCAGTGAAAGCAGGGACCAGGTGGCGGAACAGTTAGAAAGATGGAGGCATGCACTGGAAAGGAGAGGACTGAAGATTAGCCGAAGTAAGACTGAATAATATGTGTATGAATGAAAGGGATGGAGGGGGAAAATGAGGCTACATGGGAGAAGAGATAGCGAAGGTGGAGGATACTTCAAAAAAAAAAAATTTTAACTTTAAATACAGTCCAGAACAATGGGGATTGTGGTCAGGAGGTAAAGAAATGGTTACAAACACGTTGGAACAGGTAGAGGAAAGTTTCAGGTGTTTTATGTGTCAGAAGAGTCTCTGCTGGGATGAAGGGCAAAGTTTATAAAACAGTGGTGAGGCCTGTACGGATTAGAGACTTTGGCACCGAAGAGACAACAGGAAGCAGAGCTGGAGGTGGCGGAAATGAAGATGTTGAGGTTCGCTCTCGGAGTGACCAGGTTGGATAAAATTAGAAATGAGCTCCTCTGAGGGTCAGCCAAGGTTCGATGTTTTGGAGACAATGTTAGAGAGAGCAGACTTTTGATGGTTTGGACATGTCCAGAGGAGAGATAATGAGTATAGTGGTAGAAGGATGATGAGGATGGAGGTGCCAGGCAAGAGAGCTAGAGGAAAATCTAAGTCAAGGTTGATAGACATATTGAGGAAAGACATGGGGGCAGTTGGCATTAGAGAGGAGGATGTAGAAGATACAGTAGGTGTAGATGGAAAAGGATGATCGATATAACCGATGACGCACAATCAAAAGGAACGTGAGGGGCAGGTTAAGATCCAATATGAAAGTTATGAAAAGTCAAAGTGATTGAGGTCAAAGAATTGTCCAACAATTTAACTGAACCTCAAATGGCTTAACCAATGAAAATAACTACACATTGCTGAATTTAGGATTTTATGCCAGCAAAGTACATTTTTAAATAATCCCTGCACCAATTACAATGATTACAACAGATGGAAGATCTGGGACTTTCTTAGATCCTGAATTGGTTGGAAATCAACTTTCATGGCTCTGTTTTTCTTTGTGTTGCAGTGTCTGGCTGAGCGATGGTGGGCGTTGACATCGGTGACGCACCAGTCACGAATTATAATCAGCAGCCTTTTTAGGTGCCACTGTGACAGTGTGCGGGCGTCGGAATATTCACTTGTTTTTGCCCCATGTTCGCCCCCGATGTTTGTGCTCTGTCTCATCTTAGTTTACTCAACGAGTGGTTTTTTTTTACCACACTGACCTTTTGTCGTGGCCCCCTGTGTTATTCGTTTTTTTTTATACTCTCTGGTCATGCATCTCTTTGGCTTAGCACTTCTCGCCCTTGCATGCTACTTTTGTTGAATTAAATTTTTTTGGGAGTCCTTTGGTCTAGAGTCTATTTTTGGGATCTGCTTTTATGGCACAGCCGTCCATGGCCAAATGGATCCCACAGACTCAGACTCTTTTCGCCACGTGTTGGCAAATCAAGGACAGTTGATAGGAAGACGTGAGAGGTCGTTACACGAGCTGCTCAGTATACAGTATAAATCAATGGATGGATGGAGACATCTTTTGAGTTCTCTGAATATTTTTTTTCTTAATTTTCTGGGACAAGCAAATTTCTGTCTGACTCTGAACCAATCCACAGGTCAAATAACTCGAGACCTTCCCCAAGGGTATGGGTGGGGCTCCCACAGTGAACTCACCTATCGCAGAATCATTGTAGCTGTTCTTAATGGCCCTAATCCCTACCACACTGGGGCATTTGCTTCAGAAACTGCAAAATTTACTGTCCTCGTGGCACTCCAACAACTTTGACTCAAGCCTTTCTTAAAATTCCTCTTATTATTGATACCACCGGCCATTATTGCCGCAATATGCACCAGCGACTACAACCCAACAGGATCAGGTGTGCTGAGACATTGTAAAACAACAAACGTGGATATTGATCTGAAAATTATCTATAGTCAAAAGAAGACCACCCTCTTTGAGTGTGAAGAGAATGCCAGTGCCGGGGATCATGACCTGCCGAGCACCTTCCATAAGTAGTGCTGACAGAGTTCATGCAGCATTTCTCGAGGTTTGCTTCCAGAGCTGCTGCTCTGCAAGGACATGACTTCCGCTGTCTCCTTGGTAGCACTTCATGTCCTGTACTGCTAGGCTGCTTGTTCCTTCCTCTTAACTGACACTCCCATTCCCAGCACAGCAGATCCCTTTTCCTGTTTAAATTGGACAATGAAGTCAACGCCAATGCCTCTGCATAGTGAATGAATATCTATACCCTCACCTTGGCACACCCAAACCAGACAAACATATTAAGACAGCCAAAAGCAAAACAAAACAAATTGAAAAATGTTAAGTTTAAATACCATAACAATGCCAAAGCAAAACAGACACTGTATTGAAAGCATACAACTAGTTTATATACACCTTACATAAAAAAATAATAATTTGGACCACAAAAAAAATTATCAAAAGGCAAGTAAAACACACACACACACACACTGTAACGAGGCGTAACCGCAGAATCTTGAACTCCAAAGCAGAGAAAAAAGATGTACAACAACCGAGAGTTTTATTGAACAATGGATGTATATGAAAGTGAGCTACTAACACAAAATAATAACAAAAAACAATGACAAGCGGTCAACGTGAATAATAACAAAAACTGTCAAAAACTAGAGGAAGATGGACATAGTCACTGCAAAAGGACGATGCCTCCCTATAATAACTACACAAACAAGTTAAGGAAAACAGTAACGAGCACCTCTGAAGAAACAGAAATTTAACGACACCAATTTGTTTGTTGTAAAGTTATAAATATATTGAATCCAAGATGAGACCAAGATTTTCCCTCCCTGGTATTGTATTACTCATTAGTGTTACAAGATCTCAGGTGTGAATGGGAAGCAGGTGTGTAAAAATTGGTGTTATCCCTCTCTCATCCCGGTCACTGGAAGTTCAATATGACACCTCATGGCAAAGAATCTGATCCTTTTGAACCGCTATATGGTCTTGGCTACCGTGCTGCCGCTCGGTTTCAGGGTGTTCCTTTTTACCTCAGTCATCTTTATGTAGAGCGACAATTTTTTTTTTCTGATCCTCAGAGAATTCTTTGCCATGAGGTGCCATATTGAAGTTCCATTGACGGGTGTGAGAGATGGATAAGACCAAATTTAACACGCCTGAGACCTTTTTACGGTAACTAACATGACACCATGGAGGGAGGGGGGTGTAATCGGGGGCTAATCACTTTTCTTGCCAGCAGTTTAGACATTAATGATAGTGCATTGAGATATTTTGATGGGACACTCAACATCTACTGTTCTACAAGCTGTACACTGACTACTTTTTACATTGTAGCAAAGTATCATTTCTTCAGTATTATCCCATGAAAATATATTTGTTATTGTTCCACATAAAACTCTGTACACTATGAAAAACTATCATAAAACCATATAGAGTTATCATAAGTTGTCATCTAAAATATTTATAATAGAATATCTAATTGGATTTTGGTTTGATGTCATGTGTTACACAACTTAAAGATAACAATCAGTCAGCAGTTGATAAGCCTTTCATTTTATATATAAACTATTACATATTTAGCAGGAAAAAAATACTGTACATGTACACAATGTAATTCTGAATAGTTACAAAAACTGAAATATGTAAACAGATGTTCATATACTCTACAATATAAACATAGCTATCAAATAAGCTATATAATACAACTCACAAAATATTGCAGTCATTCTACAGTATTTGCTGATTTAATTTAGTCCATGATGAAAATTGTCTTGCGTATGATCACTCGTTTTCCAAAATTCTACTGTAGTCTTTTTTTTCTTGGCTTTACCTGAACCTTGTCAGAAAAGTCAGAAAATGAAAATGTTACCATTTTGTCACAGTTATTTATTTGTACAATATGTCTGCGGGAGATTCGTACCTGACCTCCTGTTTCGCCTTCTTTTCTTGTACACGCAACAAGACAAGACTACAATTACCAGTAAAGCGGCCAGTGCAGAACAAACTGGAATCAGGATGGGAAAACGATTTTCTGAAAAGAAGAGACAACAATTTTAACTATAAAATACAAATTCGCAATTCAGGTAACACTCAAATTGGATGTGATGGACAAACAACACAGTGGAACCTCCAAAATTGAACATCTTCGGTAAAATATCCTTCAAAAGAATAGATTGTGTTTGACTTTGGAGGTTCAACGGTATTCGATAGCTTCTGTGATTACGTATGAATGGCCATTTTGACAAAAATGGAGCCACAGATTCTAGCAGACTGCTTATCACAGCGTCGTTCGATATTGCATTTGCCAGGCCTACAAAACCAAACAAGTCCGTAAAACTCGTCGGAAATAAAGGTTTTATTTCAGAAACCAACAACTTCCATATGCATTTTACTGGAATTATGGTAATTTCCATTGAAGCCAATCACAAGCACATGCACATGCATGTCCTCAAAAATGTCTGTACCCATTATTTCTAGTTAACACGCTGCCAATATAGCATTCATTTTGCTTGAACGTGAGTGTAAAATACGGTAATTGCATGAAGCAATCCAAGAGAGATTATGTCATGAAACTCATTGGATCAGTAAGCTTGGTCTTAGTGATGAGGTCTGCAGGTTCTATGAGAAAACCTTCACCAGTGTTTTTCGCAATCAAGTGGGGCGACAGGATCTTGAGGATAGCTGCAACGAATAAAATAACTGCGATCAATGTCACTTGTCTCTCTCCCTTTGAAGGCCTACAAAGAAGGGTAGATTTAAGTTATTATATATTATTAAATATTTACTCATTTTAATTCAAAAAGCATAATACTTTCAGTATCAGTGTAATTTTATACAGTAGTTTTGTGAAAATGTTGGACTTGTCTGTTTTTGACCAAAAAAAAATATTTTGGAGTTGTCTGGTTTGGGGATGAAATCACATCAAGGACCTCTTTGATAGACAAATAAAAGTATTGTTTTTTCCAAATTAGCATCTTAATTGCTTAATCTATATTAATTTCGAATACCCTAATTAAAAATTATTAGCTTTAACCAGGAACCAGAATTAAAAAAATAATAATAATAATTCTCAACTCATAAAAAAATTTAAATGTAAGCGTTGGTGTTTGAACTTTTTGCTACTTACCTCGGACATCCAGTTCCACTGTGACGATTTTGACAAGGTGCCCATTCAGATCAAAGACTTCCACTGTATACTGACCTGAGTCAGTCCTCTCAATGCTGGAAATTTTTAAAGTCCCATTGTTAATGAAGAACTCTGTTCTATTTCTGAAGGCTTCTTGTATCACCGGCTTTTCTTTTTTCACCGTAAAAACAACGATGGGTCCGCTGGGAAGCAGTTTCTTACATCGCAGCTGAAGGCCACTCACGTCGAGGATCACTTGGATGTAGACAGATCCTCCAAGAGTGACGGAGCAATGAGAGTTCTCCTTGGTACCATTACATCTAGATTCACCAGGAGTAAGGAAAGCTGTAAGAAGAAAAACATCAAATTTAGACTAGATTGAGAACATTATCCATGCATTATTCCTGATGAAAATATTACCATGTGCTGTTCCACCAAACAGCAGAAGAAGAATGAGAGCCTGCTCCATATTCCTGCTTTCTATAGCAAGATTGTTGTAGAGAAACAGAATAATCAGTAATTTAACAGGAAACGGGCAAGTCGAAAAGGAAGGAAGTTGAGTAAAATGTCTCACTTCTCCTTTGAGAAATTACAGCAGTCTGTTGCGTGATTGAATGACCAAGCACAGTTTCAAGGTGGCTGCTTGTAACTACCTTCTTTCAACACAGAGAAAACAACAGAAGAATGGACCAACATTGGGTAAAATGGTGCATCATGAAAACCTCTTCACAATCAGAATCATCTTTATTTAGCCAAGTATGTTAAACACAAGAAATTTCTCTCTGGTAATTGTATGTAAATTTAAATGTAAAGTGGAACAGATCATTTCAATTTCTCTTCATTGATATCTGAAATATTATTCTATAAACAAATCAGCGCTCGACCAGCATCCCAGAACACATTGTGTTGTGCTGTATAGTACTGTTTTTTTTTTTTATTTCCATTTGTTTTTTTTATACATCAACTACATTTCCCCATGTAACTGCAATTATAATATTACAGGTTCTTAGTGTCTGAAACTAGTTTCCTCATGCAAAATGTAAATTTACTTGATAAACAAATATTTCCAAGCCTCGTGTTTGACATTGTTGGCCACGCCGTTGTGATTATTTCCGCCCACACTTGGCATCATATTGAGGAGCTGCTGAGGAGGAATGAGAAATGGACACTGTGTTTTAAAAATCACAAGGTGGGCACATTCTTAAACTTTGCTTCATTGTACATTGGATTCATCACATTTATGTCAAATGATTTAGATGTGTTGCTCACCTTTTTGAGTTAGAACACTAACTGAATACACAAATTGTTTCAAAAGTATGTTATATAGTATTCCTTTTTAAAGTTTTCTTATGCTTTGTATGTTTTGATCATTATTTTGACACGTAATCTTAAATGTAAACAAATGTTTTAAATTGGATTAACTTGTAATGTTAATTTTAAGAGATCTTTAAAAAGATATTGGATGGTTTCACTCTTTTAAAATGATCTTTCTTTGTATTTGTCACAATATTGAACATATACAACATATATACGACACATATACAATACATTAATAAATTGAGAAACAACAGGAGCCTTTTTGCAACAGGAATATGAAAATATATTTGGAATTAGCTATTGCAAAGTAATTTAGCGGAGGCTGTGCTGATGTCCGTCACGATTCCCTTCATAGATCGATAGATTCACATTTTACGTGATAGGAAAACGTACATCATTGCTGAGGTAGCAGGGTCTTCCCGTACAGTGAAAGAGCTGCAGTACAAAACAGAGTCTATAGCCAAAACACACAAGGCTTTAAATAAAATATACAATGAAAACATTAACACAGAAAATAATACATTATAATATATTGATTGAATGGTATCATCTCAACAAGGAAACGGGCCTGGCTCTGGGCAACAGGTGAGAATTCTGTATTGTGTTTGAACACAAGGTTCTAGGCAATACTGTTTCCATTCTTCAGAATTATGAAATAGTGTTGAATGCACCAAACGTCCGGTAAACAGATAAACCAACATTTTAATCCAAAAAAAGAAGCCTGAATCACATACTTGCATCTATCTTCCAATAAGACAAAACAATATCTTTCTAAACACAGTGGTGGCACTTTAGGGCCATCTTGCTGAGAAGAAACTATATTGAAGTGAGTTGAGGAGCTTCATTGAGACAAACAATTCTCTGTCACTATCTTGTGGCATCTTGGTGCCAAGAAACTATGTTGAAGTGAGTTGAGGAGTGACATTTACACAGAAGTAGTGCTTTGCTGCCATTTTGTGGCATCTGTAATCATTTAAAAACCTTTTTAGGGGCGTGTCAATTACTCGTTGTTGCTTTTCACGGCAGAGCTCGGTCCATATCCCCTGCGAATAGTGGGTAAACATCGTACCTGTGAAATTCATTTATGCCTTCTATTCATATCCTATTCGACATGATTCTCGTGTTGAGTCTCCTGAAAAATGACCTGCTATGAGACAGTTGAAGCTTCTTCTTCCAGTCTGTATTCTTCTTTGGATAAAAGGAGCCCCAGTTGTCCTCTTCTTCGTCTCCCAGCCAGGGAACCCAGGCACCACCATTGAGGCTAGGGTCAGCCCGATGGTCTTCTGATGGGTATCGTACTGGGACGGCGGTGCGGTTGTAGTACACCAGTCTTGCCATCAACTCTTTGACAACATCTGGTCTCTGCTCAGAGAGGTCAAAACGTTCATAGGGGTCTCCAGAGATGTTGAAAAGCCATATCGATTTCCTGGTTTCAGTGTGCCTCTCGAGGTTCCACCAGCTGCCAGGGAAGCTCGGAAGCATCTGGGGTGGGGTCCAGTCTCCGTAACCAGGATCTCCTGTGAGCAATTTCCAGTCCCCAGCTCGGATGGAGGCCTGCACAGCTGTATTCCAAATCCCATATCCCTTCTGCAGGGAGCCACTGCGAGCGCGGTTATAGAGAGGGTCAATGTTGTGCAGGATCTCTAATCTGGGAGACTCCTTCCCCTCACTGATGGCTTCCCAAACATCATATCCATCCACCCCCTTAGTAAGAGACTCATTGCCACCTGCCAAGCGTACCAGTGTGGGGTACCAGTCAGTGATGTGCACCAGGGCTTTACTCACCCTCCTCTTCTTCCTCACCAGAGGACTGTGGACAAATCCCAAGCCTCGGACTCCACCTTCCCAGTAGGTGCCTTTACGCCCGCGGAGTGGCCAATTATTTCCGCCAGACATTGGTTGTCCGCCATTGTCCGTAGAAAAGATGATGACGCTGTTTTGATAGTAGCCATACTTACGGAGGGCATATGTTATATTCCGAACCGCCTCATCCACCACAGAGACCATGGCAGCGTACTTCCTGCGGGCCACATTGCCAAGCCCTCGGTACGGATAGATGTACTCCCGCGGGGACTGTAATGGTGTGTGAACAGCTTGAAAGGAAAGGTAGATAAAGAGTGGCTGAGAGTGGGAATCATGGCTTGCCAGGATTTTGCGGACCCTCTGTGTGTACAAATGGGTGGAGTATTTTCCTTTCTGACCCCAGGCTACTGTCTCATCTTCGTGGAGGTCAAAACCACATTGCCTCGGACCATCACAGGACTTGTAGGTGTAGTAATTGACACTACCGGTCAAGGAGCCAAAATATGTGTCAAAGCCACGTCGTGTTGGCAGGCACTCTTTCTTGTAAAAGCCCAAGTGCCACTTGCCCACCATGTGGGTGGAGTAGCCAAGCTCCTGCAGCCTCTGAGGCAGGGTAACATGGTGGAAGGGTAGACAGTTGGGCTGGCGGGGTCGGATGATTGAGTGCTGAAGGCCTGTGTGAATCTGGTACCTGCAGAATAATTACAGAACAGTGTCAGAGTGACAAATGTGCTGTAATATTAGTTCGACCAAATGTCTTAATTTTCTCCTTTACGTTTCTTCCTTCAGCAAATAATTGTATCTCACTCATTCTTCACAATCAGAATCAGAAATCATCTTTATTTGCCAAGTATGTCAAAAACACACAAGGAATTTGTGTCCAGTAGTTGGAGCCGCTCTAGTATGACAACAGACATTCAATTGACAGAGAATACTTTTGAGACATAAAGACATCGAAAAAAAACAGTCACTGACCAATAAAAGGTTGCTCGTAATCTGGTAATGGTAAATCTGAATATATATATATATATATATATATATATATATATATATATATTTTTTTTTTTTTTTTTTTTTTTTTTTGACAATTGTGCAAAAAGATGCAAAGTCTTCTAGCAAGTAGAGCAGTTTGAAATGACTAACAGAACAATCGTCCGGTGCAATGGCCATTGTGCAAAGGACGTTGAGACTTCAAGAAATGTATGCAGTTTAAAGTGACCAGTAGTGCGATAATCTGGGACAATGTCGATTGTGCAAATGTTGCAAATTCTACTCAGGCACATGAGTGGCCAGTATTGGTCAACAACAGATATGCAAATAGTGCAGCGTGGCGAGACTAGTACAGTGAGTGCACGAATAATTGGCCGGACAGAAATGTGACAACAAACTCAAGAGGATTTTGCTTCTTTGTACAAACATTGGTTAGTCTAAGTGTCAATGACTACACTAATTTACCTATTTACAGAAGCACCCATCTTTGAAATAAATAATATTTTACTCTGTTTGGGGAGCCAAATTGCTGACTATAAAGAAATAAAGCTATAGTCCCAAAGGCACCCTCTGGATGTAGGCTCTGGTAAACCAGACATATGTTTTTATTAAATAACTTTTTAAAATACCTTGATCCAAGGGACCTCGGCAGTATTTAGGAAGCAGACTAGCATCTCTCCAACAACTGGTTGCCATTTACACATTTTGCCCGCAGAAGAACTTGAACTGTGACACTCCTGTGGCAAAGCCCAAACCCTTAAAGAAAAACTAATGCAACCTCCAGATTAATGGGCCAGAAGGCATTGTTTCTGACTTTTTTTATTTTAAAGCCAATTCCGATCCCCCTGTACACATGACAACATATGATGAGGAAGGAGAAAGATAAATGTGTCATGAATTGTGCCCTTGTTGGAGCTTGGGTGTAGCTTTGCGCCCCTCTCGCCCTCTCTCTTTCTCTTCCCAGTAATCATCACCACCTCGGCCTTCATCATCACCTGCATTTAAGCCTGTCAGATCCAAGACTCCATTACCAGAGTACTAATGTTCACCCAGTACACTGGCTATCTACTTACATGTAAGCTACGCCAGTCCTCGCAATATTTCTGACCTCCATGTTCTTCCTTGTCCTCAGTGCTCCTTCCGTCTTCCCCGCCTTGCTGACCTCTTCCATCACCCCACCAAGCCATTCACCTGCTTAAGCTACCGCCTGCGGCACGCTCCCTGTCTCGAGGACCCGCCAGTACACCTCAAGGATCCACCACCGAATCTCTTCTCAATAAACCATTCTCCACAAACTTCTTCAGCCTCCACCTGCTTCTGGGTTAAGTTAAAATTATCGTAACGTGACAAAATGAAATGTTTCGTTGTTTTTCACGATTCAAGGAGGTCAGCTACATAATATTGCCAGATTTGTTTTCCTACCAACAGTTACAGTACCTTTCAAAGTTTTAGTGAGTAAAAATGACTTTCAAAGAACTCAAATGTCATTATCATTTTGGGCAAGTATTTATATTGCGAGATGAAATACAATGCAATTGGAATTTATACCAAAGCTATAAGTTAAATTGTTATTTAATAATTATAAGATAAATCTGCATTTTAGTTAATTTGTGTTTAAGATTGGGTTCACTATAAACACATTTTTAATTAACTATTATAGTCAAGCACTTCCATACCATTTTTTGCGCACAACACATTTCTCAAAACCTAAAAGAGTTGTGCAGACTGAACTATGAGAGAGCTACTGTACCTCCCAGTGATGAGTTGGCTTCGGGATGGAGTGCAGATGGGCTGGATGTAATAATTCTCCAGCTTCACCCCATCAGCAGCCATCTTATCCAGCACCGGCGTCTTTATATCTGAGCTGTGATAGCCTATGTCGTTGAATCCCTGATCATCTGTCATAATGAAGATTATGTGAGGAGGCTTTGGACCAAGAGATCCCCCGCCAAAAGTCTGACCTGGCTCATTTTCCACCTGATTGGGACCATTAAAATCCCAGGTCAGGTATCCGAGGCTGAGAAGACTCATTATGGAGAATCCAGTCAGAGCTGTTGTAGCCATTGTTATTTGTTTAAAGGCCAAACAATCCAGTCTCCAGTGTGATGTCACCAAAGCATCTTGCAGTCATAAAAGAAAAAACTGTACCGTGCTCTGATATCTCAAATTTGAGAGCCTCAGCCACACATTCATTAGAGTTCATTGCCACTCCAAAATGTTTAAAAGCTCCTTGGAAAACATTTTTCTTCCCCTAGAGGTCCCGTTAACACCGCCCATTTACCTTGCAGCTTGGCTGAAAAAACATCAGCTTCCTACCACCTTCAGTCAAACCCCCCGCACACACACACACACACACACACACACACACACACGCACACACACACGTACACACACTAATGTTTTTACTACGGCCAAGTAAGTAAGTCATGAACTAGATCAAATTCCAGCTCTGAGAGTTTAATATACTTGTAAACAGGTAGAAAGCGGGTGACTTTTTTTATAAATTCAAGTTGAAATATTAGGCCATATCTCTTTATTAATTAGCTAATTAATCAGAGATTGTGCTAGACACTATGGACAAATTTATGGAAACTGTTTGGGCAAGGTCATTCTCTTTTCCAACATGACAAGGTTCATAAAGGCAGGCTTGGATGAGTTTGTTGTAGACTGTGGAATAACAATAAACGCTCATCATAATCTTTTCAGACACCAGCACAATATTTTATCTCGAATGTACTGTATAGATCGTTCAAGTATAAATCGTTGTATTTAATATGAAAAAAAACAGAAGAAGAAAGCACCATCTCTGCATTTATGACATGATATGTGATCCAAGTGACCCACATTTCCATCTTGACACATAACTAGAAAGTAAAGAAAAACACTACTTGAGACTTGGGATCGGAGACAAACAGACCCTCAGTCAGAAAATGTAGTGTGCGGGGGAGATTTGAGTTGTGGGGCGACTGCAGAGTTGGATCGACACAATCGTCAACCCTGTTCCACACTCCAAAGCTCTCACAAGTGTTCCCTTAATATTGCTGCTGTTTTATGATTGATGCAGAGGTAGGAGGAAAGAGACAGATCATACAGCCTGGACTCAGATAACATCTCCAAGGAGGCGTAAAAGACCCACTTTACAAATCATCCTGCAAGTCAACACAATATGATGGGACTGTACTACCCCAGTACACAGCTTCTGTGTCGCTAAAGCCCCTTGTTACATCCCACTGTAGGCCTTCCTTGTGTCAAGGCATGAACGTGGAGTGTTAATGCATACATTTTGAAGATCGAAAGAGGATGTGTATGTTATTAATTGTCAGAAAACATTGTCAAATACAGGCAACCATTACAAAGTGCATAAGCGAAAGTAATTCAGGTGTGGCAAACTTAACAATTTAGTAAAGAAAGCAAGGAAGCGCTGATAAACTGAACAACATCAACAGGCCTCGGAAACCACAGATGATAAATGTTAGAAAAATATAGGCCCTTATAAATTGCATTTATAAAATGGATTGTGTGTTCATTATAATCTCATAATCTTTTGTTTTAGTGAGAGGTTAAGAAAGTTGACCATGTTCCTCTCTTTCTCATATTCCTTTGTTGGTAGAAAGCAAGATGCCTGTGATTGGGGGGTGCGAATGGCAATAGGCAAGTAATGACTGCATGTTCATGTGTGTATACTGTATATGATGTCGCCAAAGGAGAAATAGGCAGACACTGCTTAGAGCCATCATGTTGTATTTGAACTGTCTCCTTGCATGCAAGTTTTTATTAAATTGCATCTCTCAATATTCTCAAAGTGATAGTCTGGTCTCTTTTCTACTAAAGTGTGAACATTTTTACCTTGCCAATAACTAACGTAGATGATGGCAGAATCATTTCCTTGATGAAGAGAAAATGCTTCTTAAGATCAAAAGAAGGTAAGGCAAGGCAGCTTTATACAGCTCATAATGTGCTTTGCATGATTAAAAGTAGAATATTTAAAAGTATTAAAAAACAAAATACATTTAAAAACAAAGTATTGAATTAAAGACAGCTTACTAAAATTACTAAAAGAACATACACTAGAAGAAAATATATATTTTTAAATGATTTTAAAATGCTGTAAAATAGCTCAATCCTAAACATAAGAAAAAAAATGTTTTTATCTGGATTTAAAAACATTCACACTTGGCGCTGACTTCACCTCTGTTGGCAGCTTATTCCATTTGTGTGCAGTATAACAGCTAAATGCTGCTTCAACATGCTTGGTTTGAACTCTGTGCTCTACTATCTGACCTGAGTCTACAGATCTCAGAGCCCCACTGGGTTTGTATTCTAATGATATTTGTTTATGGATTCAGGACTTAAACCATCCATCCACCCATCCAGTTTCTGTACTGCTTATCCTCACTAGGGTCACGGGCGTGCTGGAGCCTATCCCAGCTATCTTCGGGCAAGAGGCGGGGTACACCCTGTACTGGTTGCCAGCCAATCGCAGGGCACATATAAACAAACAACCATTCGCACTCACATTCACACCTACGGGCAATTTAGAGTCTTCAATGCATGCATGTTTTTTGGGATGTGGGAGGAAACCGGAGTACCCGGAGAAAACCCACGCAGGCACGGGGAGAACATGCAAACTCCACGCAGGCGAGGCCGGGATTTGAACCCAGGTCCTCAGAACTGTGAGGCAGAAGTGTTAACCAGTCGTCCACTGTGCCGCCAGGACTTACACCATTCAGTTATTTATAGACCAATAGCAGATATATATATTTTTTATAGTTTATTCTATAGCTGACTGGGAGCCAGTGTAAAGACTTCAGAACTGGAGTAAATCTCTTTGTCGTGGTCAGAACCCGAGTTGCAGCATTCTGTATGAGCTGCAGCTGTTTAATAATATTTTGAGGGAGCCCAGTCAGAAGACCATTACAATAGTCAAGTCTACTAGAGAGTTAAAAAAAAAATAAAGCACACATTAGCGTCTCCGGTCTGCTTGGAACATGCAACCCTTCACTCTGGATATGTTCTTTAGAAGGTAGAAGGCTGTCTTAGGGTATTAGTGATTGATTTGAAATGACTGCTGAAAGTCAGATCCGAATCTATCAGCAAACCAAGGTTTCAGATTTGGTCAAGACAGAAGTCAAGATTACACTAGAAAAGGTAGGTGTATCAATGTCAAATGACAAATGAAAAAACCTTCAGGAACGTAAATACAAGATGCAAACCACTGATAACATACAAGGCAAAGTCAGATTAAACTTTCAGAAAACATCTGGGGAGGTGTGGGGGGCCTTCCATTTTATGCAATTAAATTTTTCAGATGTAATCGTCAACTTGTATCAGAATGACACTACAAGGAAACGGGAACGTGCTGACTGAACCTCAGTGTACTGTATATGTATGTAAGGGAAAGGTCTTAAGGAGGAGTGTAAATGCTAATTCAGAAGATCTTTGTGATGCTGAGGTGTGCAGATTAAATAGAGATCTGCAAAGGTCTGTGCAAAACATCTGAGAGTAACACGTCTTACATTGCTAATATTGATACTGGCAGCAGGATAACTCGTGGGTATGAAGACTGCTGGGCAGCTCATGAGCCTCCCGTAAAGGCTAAGAAAATCCGGCTGTGGATGTTTGCTCAGCAGTGGAGGCATGCCTCGCACAGGCACAGAGCCAGCGAAAGTGACAGAGTTGAAAGCAAGTCAGAGTGAGAGAGGCGTGCACCTGAAATTTTAACTCCCTCGTGTAAGTTTAGGTGTCCCAGAGGCAGTAATATGGAGAGGTAGAGACCTACTGGCCTCAAAGATATGAAGTGTCACAGTTGACAGAAAACCACAAACACATCTAAGAAGACACGCCAGTGAGTAGCTTTCCTGTGTGAAAAAATGTTGTCTCCACATCAATGGACATCAATGTCTTAGGGTAACTGAACCACCACCCCCACCATTAAATAAAAAAAATAAAAAACTATTTACCCACACACTGACTCATCTACACCATCTCAATGACCAAACATTGACCAATGCAACTTATTGTACTGTAAGTTACCCTTAACTGGTGAATCGGCACTATACTGTTATTTCCTGGGGGGTTTTCTGAGAACATAATGTAGTAAGAAAATATGACCTTGAACAGATTGAATTGAATAATGAAGAATTTAATAGGAACTTGGAGAAAATTGAGTATAAGATAGGCAATACATAATCTAAATGTTTGGACTGTTTTTTAGCAACATCCATCCATCCATTTTCTATATTACTGTAATTTCTTGTCTACAATATCCTCTCAAGTATAATATGCACCCCCAAATTCGCCCCACCCAAATCAGCAATTCCCTTCTACCTCTGTATCATTCCCACCATCGATTTGCTGGTATCTATGTTCAAAACAGGAAGAATTATCTGTATTTTATTTGGTTTTTCAAATAAATATTCTGCTCTGTGTGCATGGGTTTACGGTCGTGTCGGTTCCTCGCCGTGCATTTCTACTCGAGTTCTCATCTTTGCAAAGAACAAAGATGGTGATCCATCCATTTTCAACACCGCTTATCCTGGTTAGGGTCGCGGGACGCTGGAGCCTATCCCAGCTGACTTCAGGCGAAAGGCAGACTTCACCCTGAACTGGTCGCCAGTCAGTCGCAGGGCACATATTGACACGGACAACCATTCGCACTCACATTCACACCGTCACTGAGTGGGAACTGAACCCACGCTGCCTGCACCAAAGTCAGGCGAGTGTACCACTACACCATCAGTGACCAAGATGGTGATCGACTCAAAAATTAATGCTCAAAGATAAGGAAAGTACTACAATATTTCAATAGTACTGTTGAAAATAGTAGTTTTATTGGATAGGAAGTCTGGATTTCCTCTATAATCTCTCATTAGCTTTGTTTATGTCGAACCGGCGACAGCTGCTTCATTGTTCCCTGCTGACGGCAAAAGTGATCACTTTCTTCTTAAAAGCAGCAGAGTAACTTGCCCTTTTCCTCAACATTTTTTGTTTTACTTGGGAGATGTGCTCCATAAAATGGTGGTACAAGAAAATAAATTATAGTGAAGGGTAGAAATAATCCTTGGTTGTCCACAGACGATTTGACTGCTTGCGCAGTAAAAGATGCACATACTATAACTGATAAACCAGCCATTCTTAATTATCTTAATGAGCACTTTGTTTCTTCAGTAACTCTGTTTGAGTCCTCACATCCACATCAATCTAATGTGCAACCTCCACCTATAATAATAATGCTATGGCTCCAGGATTGGATCTGAATTAGCTGAATTGCAGCCTCCCCCACACATACAGTAAGTGTGGTTTTATTATATTAAACCTAAAGCCATGGGAGTATTTTTACCACTTTTTCTATTCCTACTATCAGATAACTCACGGCAGTACAGACATAGCCTGTGCCTTTTTCAAGCCCATTCCCCAACCCGAACAAGTTTATGGCCATTTCTGTGACACATTGACGAGCAGAGAATCAAGCAGAGACAGGGGTTTGCAGCTGCAATATGTCAGCCACCAGCAGATGTTTGGGTTTGGCTGAAAGAAGAGGCGATGTTATTGAATACAGCTGCTCCCGTTTACCACGAACACTGCCCAGCCTTGCCAGTAAACCTGCACATATTACTATACCTCTGACCTGAATTTTTTAAGGACTGGATGGACGTTTTCGCTTTTCCTGTGCGCCAGGTCCGTTCCTAAACATTTAGCTTTAAAAAGAAAAAAAGTATTACATTTAGGGACCTTAAATTCCATACAAAGATGCGTCTGTTTTAAGAATTTGCTCAACATTCATGTTTTTTTGTTTTGTTTATTCCTTCTAAACATACAAATTACAAATGTATACAAAATACATATGGAGACGTTTCGCAGTCTGAATATTTTCCAATCAACAATTGAATGATTAACACTTCGATGCATCAGGACACTTGTGGACTTTCACTAAATCTTTTGTGGAGGCCGAAATTAAAGTTGTCGGTCAAAAACGTCCCCTCCGGTCAGGCCATTGGATGGATTTGGGACACATTTGTCTGTAACTTCGTATCCATGGTAAATTCTGGTTGCCACTGTTGTACGGAAGCTTTGCTGCATAGCTTTGCTTGGCATCAGTTGACTCAAACTTGCATACTGTGATAAAAAGCCACGAAAACGAGGTTTCTTAGCCAATATTATGTGGAAGTGAATGGGACTTCTACCAGCCAACGTTAATGCTCATGTGCCAGAATCACGTCACAATTCTCCCATTGAGAACGAAAGCCGGCGGAGACAAGCGAGGCGGCTTGTCACTCATGCAAAAGGAAGTGTCTGGCGACAATGGACGCAAGTATTGTTATTAAAAAAAAACGTATACTTTATCAGAATTAGAATCATCTTTATTTGCCATGTATGTCCAAAAAACACGCAAGAAATGTGACACTGGTCATGTGTAGACGCCATGAGATGGAACTTGTCCATGTGCTCGTGCTTGTGCGCCAGCGAGCGAGAGACTGACACACTGCACTGGCTGCTTACTGGAACACTGCATGCGCTGGCTGATAAGTTCTCGTTTTTACCGCCATGAGATGTAACTTAATGTTGACTTTAGCTTGATACCCGTGGCTGCTAGCAAAACGATATCCTATCTGACCACAAAAGTGATTTTAAACAGTGACTCGTTAGGACACCACCGTAAAACGTACTTTAGGATAAGGTCGTGACGTAGACCGGCTCTGGGGCAAATCCTCTTCTTCTGTGGCGATTCTTCTTCTTCGCCTAATAAATGTGGATTACAACTCCTTGTGGTACACAGCACCAACTATTGTACAGGAGGGACTTAGCAGTCAAAAGGCATCACTGATTTCAAAATGCAAACGGCTCCTTTCGACAAGACGTGCGGTGTCGTTATGTCAATCATCTGGGGGGGGGGGGGGGTCACCTAGGAGGTCCAATCAGATTTCAGGGGGGGGGGGGGTTCCAGTGCTACCCCGGCCTCCCCTCTGGCTCTGCCCCTGGACCCTAGTGAGGATAAGCGGTACGGATGATGAATGAATAAAATTAGACAGAATCCAGCTGTGTACTGTCACACCATATTACCTTCCTTGAAGACAATCAATCAATCAATAAATAAATAAAGCCTCCAGCACACCCGCGACCGTATTGAGGAGAAGCAGCTCAGAAAATGGATGGATGGATAAATAAATAAATAAATAAAGCAAAGGTGGTGGCTTAAAGGTTAGTAGATTGGACTTTCCAAAGAGGCTGCGGCCGGCCCTCTTCGGATTCTCCAATCTCCAAACCTTGATGCCATTTTTCCTTAACCTTTGTGGGAATGCGTCACGGGGTCAAGGAGACCTGAAAAGGTGCCTCCTTTCGGACACAGAAAAAGAAGGACAGCAATGTTTCAAATTCATTTGGTTCCACTTTTCCTAATTGACGTCATCGCGCAATGGCGAGTATTCCTGTTGTAAAGTCTCAAGCTTGCAGGTTTATCTGCACACTATAGGCAATTAGTGTCTTTTAAAATAATCCACATATTCTATCAATGTAAAGTATTTCAACAATGATTAAACAATATATACATCAGTATACTTAAAAGGAAGTCAAACAACACATTAGGACCGTAAGACCGAGCGAAAGCCATGAAAACTTAATAATGATGCAGAATCGAAAATGAAAATAAAAAAATAGATTGCGCAAGCAACAATTGATAAATGAAAGTAGCGAGCGGCATGTAGATTATTGTAAGAGTACCGTTTCCCTTAACATAAATACTCAAGTAAAAGTAAAATGCATTGGTACAATCATCCAGAATGAGTAAATGTAATGGAGTAAATGCAGCGCGTTCATGCCCACCTATGTGTACTATTTCTTTGACTAAGATAAAAGTTTTACTTAATTATGTTTAAAGTCTCTAACTTGACACTCGAGTAGGTGGTCTGTCGCTTTAAATATTGCTGCTGTAGCTCTACTAAAAATGACTTATAAGGTGGCATCGAGGCACCTTTCCTCAGCATTTTGTAGAATTCGAACTACCTATCCTCCAAATACTTCCGGTTCATCTCGCGCGGATAGGATAGGAAAGTTCCTAAATAAAAACGAGAACAGATTTGTATCAGTAGATACGACACGCCCGTTGTCCCACGCCCCAAAACATGAGCACATTCCGTGTGTGTGGACGGCAAGAAAACCAAAAGACCAAGAATGCCGGTACATTGCGCTGCTTACGGTTGTGTAAAATGCCCTACAACTAGGACAAGGGAACTGGTAGTCCCGTCCACATGTCTTTTTTGGGGGGGTAATAAAATGTTTTGTATGACAACATACGCTTTGGCGTTGACAGAACAGTAACCGTGATAAAAATCGATTGAGAAATGAGCAAGTTACGACTTAATTTCATTGTACATGCATTCAAATCTACGAGAAGGACGACCTTCCCAGCATGGCCACCACGTAGGCACGTCGGTTTGTTGTGCTGCTTCAGCGCGCGGGCCAATCTAGAGTTCATACCTATGTGCACAACAATCGGAACTGCTTCCTGGGTTCAGAGTTGAATCTGAGTGCACGCGTGAATCGAAGGAGTTAGCATTGAGTAACTTTCTTGTGTTGTCCAGGTTAAAGCATTATGCCAGAAAAATAACGTTTACGTGCGTTTTTCTTGTTGTCCGTTGCGAGGAGACCATGTCTGTGAACGCGTCGAGTCACGAGCTAATCGTACTAATTTTTCGCTATTTGAAAGAGAATGGCTTCCACACGGCTGCGGAGGAGCTTCTGAGGCACAGCCCACAGGTACACACGAACAAGCAGCATAAAAGGGCAACGTAGAGTTAGTTACCTGTATGGTTGTCCATCAGTGTGTGTGTGTGTGTGTGCAAAGTGTACATTGGAAATGCACGTGCACGTTAGGCTTCTTCCAACTGTTTCTATTATTCGCGGTGGTGGGAAGTAACGACTATACCTACTTGAATTTTTCGTTACTGTCCTTAAGTAGATTTTTCAGGTATCTGTACTTGAGTATTTATTTGTCTGATAACTATTTGCTCGCTACGTTTGTAAAGAATTTGGACTTTCTAGTCCTGTTTGTCAAAATAGGCTCGTTACTTTTATTTATTTGTTTTTATGTCAACCTTAGGTAAGATTCATTCATTGAGTAGATAAGTCACTAAAAGTTTCTAAATACTTGTATATAACAGACTTTCATTGGGTAGAGGAGTGATACATGAATAAAATGAGCCCTAGTTTGTCCTCCGATTGCCTCAGATAAATAGTTCTCTCTCGCTCTCTCCCTCCCCCCATCGTCAGAATTACTTCAGAGTTCACAGAAAACAAGAATGGAAAATAGTGAGTCACGGACATGGTTTTCTATCGTGGTCGAATCCTATTAATGTGTGATTTTCGACGCCAAAATCGAGGAACATTTTCATCTTTGTCAGAACCACAGAAAATCTCATAATTAAAAATTCCATAACGTGGTGGTAAAGGGATTTCCCAACAACGTAATCTGGAAATAACATGGATTATCTTGCGTAAAACAATGAGAAAATGTGATTTTGGTGGACCTCTGCTAAATCTTGCTTGAAATGCAGCACCGAAAAATTGGAAGGAAAATGGTGGCCGTTTTTATGGATTTAGATAAATTGTTTAAACAAGCACCGAATAAGAAATTCAATAAAAACATTACATTCGCTAACTTAGATAAATACAAATTAATGTAAAGTATAATATCAAACACCAAATAACTTTCTAAATTCCAATAAAAATATAATTGCTTCCTGAAATAAGAAATAACGTGGGTAACAAATCAAAAGAAGTACGAAATGGTGAATTTTACATGGCTTCCTAAAAGATGTTGCTAAATCTTTTCAAAATTGAAGTCCACAGGATCACGTCCATTAACAGATATTTTACAGCAGGCAGCCAGGTGTTCTCCTTGTCAGCGATGGCGGAGGTCTGTTTTCACCAAAACTGCACCAATAAAAACAAGTTTGAAAGATTGTTTTAATCATTAAAGTGATGCTCTTACCCTATTCATTTGTAAAAGGTGAGTGTGAGAGATGCTTTCTCCTTGTGATATGCCGGGCGTTCAGAGTTCTGTTCGGTCAACTTCTGCTCCAAACTCAACAAAGCCCTTCTTCCTGGGCCTGTCTTAGCTGTAGGCTTGTGCTTTCTGCAAAATCCACAAAACATCCCTAAAATGTAACAATAATAAAATTACAAAATGAACAAAAAACAAATAAAAAGGCTATTAATACCTGACGCCATACAGTAATGCAGCTAGTGAATTTACTGTGCTGTGTCACATACAGCCATGACTTAAACTGAGGCATTTTGAGCCACTCTGGGTCAAATGCAGCAAGTCTGTGTTGATTGTTCGCTGGTGCAGTCATAAAAGGAAAAGAAAGAAAAAGACTAGTCTTGCGTTAAGTGCTGAGTCTCACCTGTTGCTTCCGAACTGTACCTCATGTTGGCGTGTGTCCTCGGGACGAGGCTTTTTCGTGATTCGCTTGAAATAATTTTCAATACATTCATCTGTTTGAATGAGACGTCATTCGCGTCAACTAACGAGCAGAACCGCAACCATGCAATGCAAATTACCTTCGTGTGTTGTTCGTGTGCTAGCGACCCGCTTCGTCTTGAACCTCTTCTTTTCTGGCAGACCACGCTGCGCGTCTTGGTGGAGGTATTGTCTACCGCCACCTACTGACCGGAGTTTAATGACACGCTGCATTCACAGCGAGGACGTACAGAACACGGCAAAATCGATTAGTATGGGCAGAGACGTGTCTCAAAATTGTTTGCACGAGGGTTTTTCAAATCCACAAATGTATCCGCGATTCACACGTGTTTTTCAAATCCACAAATATATCTGCGATTTACATGTTTTTTTTTTATTGTTGTATGTGTGCATTTATCATGCCTTATCATTTGTAAATATTCATTTTGGTTGTGCACCTTGTTCAGCCATGGTCAATTTATTTGTATTTATTTTTAAATTTAATATTTACCAATGGTAAGTCATGATAAATGCACACACACAACATAAAAAAAAACTAAAAAAAAAAACTGTAAATCGCAGATATATTTGTGGAATTAAAAAACACGTGTGAATCGCGGATACATTTGTGGGTTTGAAAAACAATAAGCAATATGCAAATAATTTTGAGACATATCTCTCCCCATAGATTAGTGGCGGCCAAAATTCACTTATGGCTGCCCGCCACAAATAAATGGATATGTGGGAAACCCTGACCTCTTCTACGTCACTTGAGAAAATGAACCTATAATTTATAAATCTTGATAATATAACCTTTATTAGTCACACAATGGGGAAATTTGCATCGTTTCAACAGCAATAGTGGATACAGGGAATACAAAAAGAGCATGCAAGAGAAAACATTTGGGTGCAAATATGTCTGGCATTACAAGGTTGACGCAATAAATGCATTAAAATAAATATTGAAGCCATAATTTAGAAGACTCACCTTTATTGTCATGAACATCCATACATGCAGACGAAATTTGTTCTCTGCATTTTACCCATCACAGTGAACACACACATTTATTAACTATTGTAATGTTGTTATGAAATTATATATTTTCTTGTAATGGTGTATTGCAGTGTAAGGATAGCAATGGTGGATGTGGACTCCAGGAAGAATAGTGATGGCGTTAGCCAAAGCTAATGGAGATCCAAATAAATGAAATGAAATCAAATGAAATAATATACTGCAATAACTGTCCCGTGGTAATGTTCTTAAGATAATTTTGAAAATATGAAAATTCTGAAATATTGTTGTGAAAGTGAATTTCTAGAGGTTGGCAGCTCTGTAGTCATAGCCATGAATGCAATTTTGCTAATCATTGGCATAGTTTTAAAATTAATAATTGGTGGATTTGATTTATTTTTATATTTTAATTAATGTAAAGCGCTTTGTATTGCTTTTTTTTGTGAAAATAACTTACAAATGCAGTTTAATTGATTGAGTGATAATTTCTTCCAGTGTTTCGGCTTTCGGCCTTGGATTCTTGTGTTTCGGTTTTCGGTTTCAGTCAAAAATTTTCATTTTGGTGGATCACTACTTAAGCACCCAATCGGCCACCTGGAGGGGAACGTGGCAGCCCCTAAACGATACAGTATTACACATGCAATGTACAATGTGTCCCTGTTAGAAACAATTCTCTTCACACAGATAATGGCCCCAAAGGTGACACACTGGTTAAATTATTGATGTGCACAGTTTTATGGATGTTGATTGGAAGTCACTGCTTTCTCTCTCGGAGCAAAATTGGCGCCTTTTTACTTGAACAGTCGCAGTGTGGGACGATGGGAGCCGAAAACAAACTGACTGTAACTCCATTCCAGGAATTTGTGGAGGGCGCTACAGAGTTTTCTTCATCATTAGTGGAAATATACAGTTCCTGGTTAAAGTGAGTGTATTGTGGAAACTAAGCACATTTATTGTTCTGTTTACAAATGCTTTGTTAATATTAAGTGCTTCAATTTTTGCCAGGTACTCAAAGAACAAGCACTCCAGTTCAAATGGAGGAGGATCAACTCCAATTGAAGGTATGCTGAAGTAACATTAACATGACCGTGTAAGAGCAGGCATACTTACAGTACATTTGTTTATTTGCCGATACGTGATAATACCACTTCTTACCATTTTGATTAAAATGTGTTTTATTTTAATCAAATATTGTTCAGAAATACAAAACACAAACTTTTCTTAAATGTGCCTTAAGTTTTACTCAAATATAACTCTTTTTAGCATAAGAAATTGCAATTACTGACATTTTAACATCCAAATAAATGTTTTTCTGAGTCTTGCCGCACATTTCACTTTAATGTGGACAGTAACCAGAGGTGGGGGACTCGAGTCACGTGACTTGTTGATTTTAAGTTGCAACTTGCTTAGATAAAACTTATGAAAGGCTTGACAGACTTGGGATTCGTAAGACTTTTGACTTAGACTTGAACTACATGACTTGACAAGTCATACTGCCAATATAGTGTGCCTTTTGTTTTTGTTTTTGTGTTGTGTGTGCGCCACCAATTTGGCCACCAGTACGTACTTTATCCTCAGACCACTGACGATTGCTGAGGCTGCCTCATTGAGCAAGGATCACAGAGGAAGCTCCAAAGATGATATTTGGATTAATGGATTGTTTTTCATGAAATTTTGAAAAAAACAACACCAACATGGAAGTTTTACAACAAAAAATAATTAAAAGACAACTTCTATGAGGTGTACCTTCATCTTTCACACAGGTAAGCTAGCTAGGTATATAAGAGATAAGAAGACAAAGTGACAGAGAATACAGGAATCTGGAAACATCCATCCATCCATTTGCCATATTGCTGATGATTACACGTTTACTCCCACATACAGTATATTTCAGTATTTATCAACATAGTAACAGTGTTACATATATTGGTAGCTGTAAACACTCTTGCAAATGTTAGAAAAAATAACGTATTATTCTAAATAGTAAGAATAAAATTGCATATATACATTGATTTCGGCGGCACAGTGGCCGACTGGTTAGAGCGTCAGCCTCACAGTTCTGAGGACCCGGGTTCAATCCCGGCCCCGCCTGTGTGGAGTTTGCATGTTCTCCCCGTGCCTGCGTGGGTTTTCTCCGGGTACTCCGGTTTCCTCCCACATCCCAAAAACATGCATGAATTGGAGACTCTAAATTGCCCGTAGGCATGACTGTGAGTGCGAATGGTTGTTTGTTCCTATGTGCCCTGCGATTGGTTGGCAACCAGTTCAGGGTGTACCCCGCCTCCTGCCCGATGACAGCTGGGATAGGCTCCAGCACGCCCGCGACCCTAGTGAGGAGAAGCGGCTCAGAAAATGGATGGATGGATGGATACATTGATTTCATACTCTTAAATTTGTGCAGGAAATGTACTTTTTGTGTGTATTTAATTTTGAGAGGTATAGATGCACTTTTTTGCATTGTGATCAGTGAAAAAACGTTTTATATGTTGTGACTGACCAAGATTGTACAACTCGACTTAGGACTTGCTTGAACCAAATAATGACTTGACTCGATTTGCTTGATATTTGGTGGTGACTCAACTTGACTTTTTTATTTATTTATTGTTTGTTTTTGGTTTTTTTGGTTTTTGTTCCCCAACAGTAACTTGGGACTTGCTTGAGACTTGAAGGTTACGACTTGAGACTTGCTTGTGACATACACATACACGTGGATAAAAGTGTTGGTACCCCTCTGTTAGTGAAAGAAAAACCCACAGTGGTCACAGAAATAATTTCAATTTTACCAAAGTAATAATAATAACAAAGAAAATAAACTAATAAAAATCTGACATTGCTTTTGAACTATGGTTCAACAGAATTATTCTTCTAAAAACAAACTCATGAAACAGGGCTGGACAAAAATGTTGGTACCCCAAGAAAAGATTGAAAATAATTTGATCATAGGTACATATGGGTTCAAACAAGGTGTGTCCTCTAATTAACATCACAGGTGTCTTCCAACTCTTCATCAGTCAGTTGCCTAATCACTGTACTGTTTGGTGACATGGTGTGTAGTGTGAAAATTACACTCCTCATACAGATTTATTTCAACCTGTCATTACAAACACTGGCGACTGTGTTTGTAATGTCACATTACAGGCTTAACATTGAGCTAACACTTCACCAAAGGTCAAACTAGCAACTTTACATCACAATAAATGGACAAAAGTCACATAAACGTCTCACAGTATCACAAACACTAACCCTGTGCCTCATCAGTGAGTAGGTGAAGGAAACAATGTTTTACAGAGCATCTGGTTCCATTCATTACTCCTTTTCATGCCATCTCGTTTTACTTTTGTTTCATTTTCCCCGGTGTCGTTTGAAGTTACCATCCATCCATTTTCTGTACCGCTTATCCTTATTAGGATCACGGGCGTGCTGGAGCCTATCCCAGCTATCTTCGGGCGAGAGGCGGGGTACTCCTTGAACTGGTTGCCAGCCAATCACAGTGTTTGAACTTACCTTTCGTGCCAAAATGCTGCGTTCCGGTGCGTACCCATTAAAATAAAAGGCTACATGTTTAAAACAGGACGTCAAGTTAAGACTTGCCTGATATAAACCATTTGACGTGATAAAACAGTGGCAAATAACTATTTTAACAATGGTATATTTGACTTTAAGCTGAAATGTTAATGAATTAATATTAATTCAATTGGGTTAGTTCTACATGATTTTAAGTGATATCCCATTATAAATCCATATGGTTTAATATGATGTTGGTCTAGCCTTTGCAACTGTAACAGCTTCAGCTCTTGTGGGAAGTCTTTCAACAAGGTTTCGGAGTGAGTTTATGGGAATTTTTGCCAATTCTTTCAGGAGCATATTTGTGAGGTCACACAGTGATGTTGGACGAGAAGGCCTGTCTCACTGTCCACTCGAAATCAACTCAAAGGTGTTCTATTGGGTTGAGGGTAGGACTCTGTGCAGGCCGGTCACGGTCATGCATACCAAATTCTCTCATCCATGTCTTTATGGACCTTGCTTTGTGCACTGGTGCACAGACATGTTGGAACAGGAAGAGGTAATCCCCAAACTGTTAGACTGTTCAAAATCTCTTGATATGATGAAATATTCAGAGTTCCTTTCACTGGAGCTCAGTGGCTAATATTTTGGACATTTACAACTTTGTGGCAACAGTTTGGATATGGCCCATTCCTGTTCTGACATGACTGTGCGTCAGTGCACAAATCAAGATTCATAAACACATGGATGAGAGAGGTTGATGTGATGAACTTGACTGCCCTGCACAATCATGACCTCAACCCTATTGAACAATTTTGGATTAATTAGAGAGGAGACAGAGCCAGGTCTTCTCGTCCAATATCAGTGTGGAACCTCAGAAATACACTTCTGAAAAAATGGTCATAAATTCCCATAAAAACACAGAGGAGTTTAAGCTGTTATAAACGTAGTATCTACTTTTCATTGGTTTTCATTAAAATTGTTACTTATTATTACTTTTGTCAGATTCAAGTTATTTCTATGATCACTGTGAGTTTTTCTTTCGTGAAGAGTGGTACCAACAATTTTGTCCACGTACTGTATGTACAGTATGTGACTGACTCCCACCTCTGCCTTTAACACAAGGCAGTCCAGTTATGTAGTGTCTCAGTCTGAACAGCAAGGGCACAATGTGAAAGGAGTAGATAGATAAAAGACAAATAACCTAGAGTTTGGTGGAAATACAAGTTATAATGCGGATCCCATGTTTCCTGTTTGTGTTAACTACAAAATAAAGTCACTAAAAAGAAATACAATTGAAAATATCACAAGTTAAAAATAAAACTATGACAGGACAACTGAAGTGAGGCTTTATCACACTTACATGGTGACCGCTCTTTACCCACTGTCTTGCCCTTCGCGAGCAAAGTTCATCATCCATCTTACAGAGCCCAATTTGCAGTCGGCCTAAACGTGTTGTCATCTGTTTTTACCCAGCAGCTTCCAAGAAGGATGACAAACCTGCAAAGAAAGCACAAACACAGAAAGTGAGTTTCTCACTTGACTCCAAAAAATTCTAACTGGTTACTAAACAGAGTGATTATGATTTGTATTTTCAGTCAGTTAAACCACAAAGGGAACGCAAAGATGGCAAATTGTCAGAAACTGTCACCAAGAAGTTAAAGGAGCAACAAAATGCTGTGGCTGCTGGTGATGGTGGTGGTGATTCGGACTCTGACAGTAGTTTGGATGTTGAGAAATGGAGGAAAATGCTGGTACAAATGACAGGTATGGGTGTGTTTGCAGGTGCTGTGTGTATCATATGAGCGACATTTTCGCATAGGTGATGGGAGGACCCACTTAATTCTATAATGTCTCTGCCAATCAAATGCCCTCACAATGGTCAAGAAAGGGGAAAGTGGCGTGGATATCAGCCCTATAATGCACATTTAACACTGAATGTACATAAACAGTACATAGAGTAGTAGTTATACAGTACTTGCATTGGGTTATAGTGAAATGTACCGTATTTTCACGACCATAAGGCGCACTTAAGTCTTAAATTTTCTCCAAAATGGACGGGGCGCCTTATGTGGCGCACCTTATGTGTGCACCGGGTTCCAACATCTATAAATGTTGTGTGATGAGCGCTCCGCTTGACTTTTTTATTTTTTATTTTTTTAACCGCTTGAATGACTGGGAGCATTTCCTGCTGACACGCTGCTTATACAGAGGAAAAGCGGACGTGGCTGAGGACCGCATGCGGACGTAAAGGGGGAAGAGTGCATGAAGGAGGACGCTAAAGCCATGCCCCCAGTAGGTATATAGCGCCGGGGTGTGCATTGTGCAAAACAACATCGGTTTGGCTAAGGACCCCCGAAAATGGCACCTATGAAGAGACACGCTTACGAAGCACAGTTTAAACTCCAAGCTGTCAGTTAGGCGGAGGAACATGGGAATCGAGCAGCCGCGAGAGAATTCAAGATAAACGAATCCATGGTTCGCAAGTGGAGGAAGCAGGAAAACCAGCTCCGCCAAATCAAGAAGACGAAGCTGAGTTTCTGCGGAAACAAGGTGAGGTGGCCCGACTTGGAAGACGAACTCGAGCATTGGATTAATGACCAAAGAACAGCCGGGTGAAGCGTCTCTACAGTTACCATTCAACTGAGGGCAATAACGCTTGCAGAAGAAATGAAGATCGAACATTTTCAAGGAGGTCCATCTTGGTGCTTTTGTTTTATGAAACGGTGCCATGTATCCATCCGGGCAAGGACTACCGTGGCGCAGCAACTTCTGGCGGATTACAAGGAAAAGCTGGCCATCTTCCGCTCCTACTGCAGTAAAAAGATTGCAGACAAACACATCCAGCCCAACCACATCACCAACATGGACGAGGTGCCGCTCACTTTCGACATCACAGTGAACCACACTGTCGAGAAGAAGGGGACCAGCACGGTAGCGATACGCACAACGGGGCACGAGAAGTCTCCTTTTACTGTTGTGCTTGATTGCCACGGTAATGGACAGAAACTGCCACCTATGGTGAATTTTAAGAGGAAGACGCTGCCGAAAGAAAAGTTTACAGCCGAAGTCATCCTAAGGCCAATCAAAAGGGCTGGATGGACGAGGAGAAAATGAGAGAGTGGCTGAGTCAGGTGTACGTAAAGAGACCGGATGTCACCGTCCCTGTTGATCTGTGACTCCATGCGCGCCCATCTCACAAAAACCAAGTGCAGCAAATGAACTCGGAGCTTGCTATCATTCCGGGAGGCTTGACTAAGGAACTCCGACCGCTGGACATCGGTGTAAACAGGGCGTTCAAAGTGAAGTTGCGAGCGGCGTGGGAGCGATGGATGACAGATGGCGAACACAGCTTTACTAAGACTGGGAGGCAACGCCATATGTGAATGGATTGTGGATGCTTGGGCTAAGGTATCTGCTTTGACTGTTGTCCGAGCTTTCGCGAAAGCCGGCATCATTGCTGAACAGCCCCCTGGCAACGAGACTGACTCTGACAATGACGAGAGAGAACCCGGCGTGTTTGTTGGAGAACTTGGCCAGCTGTTCAGTTCGGATACAGAACATGAGGACTTTGATGGATTTGTGGATGAGGATTGATTTAAAAAAATAACGTGAGTACGTTGTTAAATACTTCAATATAGTACCACCGAACTCAGTTTTGCTCCCGCTGCCTTTTTAAAAACATTGTTTTAGCGTGCATGCATGCTACCGTATGTTTTAAGCTAGCATATGTTTTACCATGCCTGCGCCCAATAATACGGTGCGCCTTATGTATGTGTTAAATACAGAAATAGACCCCGTAACTGAGACTGTGCCTTTTAATACGGTGCGCCCTATGTTCATGGAAATACGGTACCTTAAAACCACCCCAAAAGTGACAGTTACTAGTATCCAAAAAAATAGTACAACAAAAAGAATTGAACAACAACTTAAAGTTGCTTGAAGATGCCTCTCTAAAACAAAACTGAAATGGATCTCTAAGTCATTGCTCACTCATAGATCATTTTACACTTGAGACTATGTGAGTTGCAGGATGCATAGTTTGGAAACAATGAGTCCCGGCAACTTATCATCACAGAGTACATATACAGTAATCCTCCACTATATGACGGTTGTTGCTTCGTGGTCCCGCTATACTGTGTTGCAGATTTTTATTTGTACAATATTTTTGTTTTGTTTTCCAATGCTCTTGCTCTCTCTCAATATATTATGTTTCGGCCTGCTACGATAGCAACTTTTTAGGACAATATATTTTCCCCAAAACTATCACAATAAACGAGATCGGGGTTTTTTTATGCCACTGATATTATGATATTACAGAGAATTATAATTCAAGTACATCCTTTTTAAGAACAATTAACCATCAATTCTAGAGAACATTGGCATTGTAATGCAGAACAATAAATAAAATATCTGAGATAAATAAATCGAAATCAGAAACTGTCGCAGAAATTGCATATAAACATTTGGCACAGAGGTATAGAATCATGAATCCAGTAAAGAGGCCCCACAATGTCTTAAAGCCCCACAATGTCTTAAAGCCTGCCAAATTTGAATGAATAAAAAACACCACATACTTGCATTTGGGCTTTGTCACTGTTTTTAAATCAGATGCCATACATTTTGTTATCACAATTGTTAGTCTTTTGATTTATTGCATTAATGTTGTCATGTTATGTACCATATATAATTTTTGCTGCCTGTATAATTTCTGCTGCGTCTTGGCTTTTGAAAAAGAGATTTTATCTCTCAATAATCTTTTACCTGGTTAAATAAAGGATAAATAAAATGTTAAATAAGCCCCACCGTCGAGCTGCTGGACTGTGATGTGCGACCTTTACCTGTCAATCAAATGACGCTGAAAATAAATCCGCTGAAGTCAACTACTGCCTCAATATTGATAACGTGTGCCGCTGTGATTATGGTTTATACACAGTTAACTTTTCCGTGTGTGTGAGTGTGTGTGTGTGCGTGTGTTATGTGGGAAACACACAACTCAGAGCGCTGACGATTTAACAATGTCGCCGCGGTCGAGTGAACTTTTTAGCTCCAGCCCTTAGCTCGTTAGCTTGCAGGCTAGCAAATGTAATAAACCGTTAACTGTCCATTAAGTGTCCCAGTTGTGTGCATCTATGAAGCAAATGCCGTTCTGCCAGCGTCTTGGTGCGCGTGAGCGGTGTGGTGGGTGTTACCACAACAATGAAAACTTATCGAGTCCAGAAAAAAACTCCCGTGTCCATGGTGTTTATGGAACGATAACCCGCCCTACTCTTCCTCTGATTGGCTAGCACCAAGACAGCATTAGCACTTTTGAAGCTCTTTACTAACACACGCACACACATACATAGGGCGAGTCTAAAACCATGCATCAACAGACGCATATTGAATATGTTTCATGCGTCCCTGCTAATTCTTGTGCGTCTCAGACGCAGGACACACATCACACGAAATCCTTGCTAACTGGTTAATCAGAATCATGATTAATCGAAATGATACTTAACAGATTGATTATTAAAATAATCGTTAGTTGCAGCCCTCGTCTACAGTATCCTTCATTTTCTCTCGATTTTTTTAACTGTGCTGACATTTTGCGCAAAAAACACTAATTGATATTAGCCGTTCCTTGTTGGGACTTCCAAATCATTACCAGGGCAAATTCCACTCTTCCCCTCCACTGTGCAGGACCACAGTTGAAATTGTTGCAATTTGTTATTTAAAAAAATAAAGAAAAAATTTGAATACAATTTTTAAAAAGTTGCTAGATTGGTCAGAAAGGTCGCTTCATACAGCCTCAATATTACTAAGTTGGCAACACTAAAGACAAGTCATTGCTTTTGTTCGCTTATACTGCCGATGTGCACATCAAAATAAAAGCACTGCTTTCAAAATAAAAGCACTGCTTTCAAAATAAAAGCACGTCATATTGTATAATTTATTTTGACTTCATAAAGCCTGCGAGGGCCGGTCAGAGACTGAGGGCAGGGCGGATGTGGCTCACAGGCCGTACTTTGCACGAGTGTGCTGTCAGCTGATTAGCCAATGTTTATATTTTGGTAAAACCTCTAATTATGATGATGCAAAATACACGCATAGTAATTAACATATTGTTAAATTAATACTGGGTAACCATGCAAAAATATGAACTGGCATAGTCCGTGCAAAGTGTGCTGCTTTTTTAAAATATACTTTCCTTGTCCACAGAGGTCGACATAGCCAAGATAGATACCATCAATGCTTTGGACCCATCTATAGCAAAACCTGTCAAAAAGAGAGTGCGGAAACCTCAGGCTAAGCCTAAAATTGACACGTCTGGTAAACAGCCACCTGAAAAGAGTGATGTCTCTGAGAAAGCGGTGACGGTGGAACAAACAAAGTCAAGTCCCCCTAAAAAGACTACTATGGGAACGACTGCACCTGTGACCCCCTTGAACAGCACACAACAGCCGATATCATCAGAGGAAGGGAGAACTAAATTGTCATCCAAAGAGACAAAAAAGAGGGGAAAAAAGAAAGTTATAACTCCCACTGGAGAACAAGCTGAGGCTCCCACACCCCAACACAAGAAGAAGAAAAAAAAGGAAAGTTCTGAAAGCGAAGCGGGAGAGAACAGAGGCATAAACGGTGGCAAGGGCGAAGAAGCTGTCAACTCCGGATCCGTTGGAAAACCCGTCGAGGATGTAACAAATTGCATTGAACCGAATTCTGTATCCCAAGATGAGCAGGTCGTGGTGAACACAATTGGGAATGCTGAAGAAGTAAAAAGAAAAGAAAAGAAAAACAAGAAAAAGCAAAAGTTGAATGCTGATAGTCAGAATATTTCTGAGACCCTGATAAAAGACAAGAAATCCCAAAAAAAGAAGAAGGGTGACGAAGGTGATGAAGACAGAATGGTTGAACCCCCAGCTGAGGACAAGGAATCCCGGAGGAGGAAAAGGACTGTTGACCATGTAGAAGTTGGCGAACAAGTGTCGCAACAGGAAAATCCAGACCAGAAAGACGACATCAGGGAAGCAAGGAAGAACATGGAGACGCCGTGTCACATGGAGGTTCCCAATGCAAATGTGAGAGAAAAGAAAACAAAGGAGAAAAAGAGAAAGAGTCATCCTGTAGAGGGTACTCCTCAGCAGGTGGGCAATGAAACGAAAATGAAGAGGAAAAAAGACAAAGCTAAACCTGAGGAGGAGCAGATAGTTGATGAAAATGCAAGTGTTAACATAGAAGAGATAGCTGAAGCAAATACAGAAGTAAAGAAGAAAAAGAAAAAAAAACTTGGCTCGATTGACACAGTACCTCTTTTCAGCCTGGAGACACCAAGTCCTCCATCACAGAAAAAGAAAAGTAAGTTAAAAATGAATAGATAAACTTGCACTGTTACGTCAGGATATGATGTTTTTCTTTTTATTTCTTCAGAGAAAAGAAAAGTGGATTCAGATGAATTCCCAGCAACACCGTCATGTGAAAAGCACAAGGAGGTATTATAATACCATACATCCATCCACAGTGAGGTCATTAGGCTGTTAAAATATAATTTGATTGACCTTTTTTTTTTTTTTTTTTTTTTGGTTCATTCCTGATAACCAGGAGGATACATTTTTTTTATTTTAATGAAAATAATTTTTACATTTTTTACCATTTTATCCCTTTTCCTTATTACTTTAATATAACCACCTACTAAGTTTGTTATAGTGCCCATTTTTGTTTGTGATGGATTCCTAAAAGAGAGGCCATGTTGCTCCCCAAATTCAAGACAAAGGAAGTTTTTGTAAATCAAAACATATCCCTAATATCCTACTAAATAGCGTTAGATTGCAAAATGGAATATATGTCAATACTGCATACTTTCATGTTGTTTTGTTCCACAGTATGATGTACAATACAATTTTATATGACATTAAATGGAATAGTGCTTTTTAAAACCAGTTGGTCTGGAAGTTGTGTGACGTGAGTGGCTGTGTTCGGAATTACTCATGTATCAGAAAAGATTCAGGACTGTGGTCACTAACAGGAGGTGATTTTATAAACCCACTGGGGCCCCAGGCAAGAAGGACCTTGCCCCCCCCCCCCCAAAAAAAAAATATCATAACAGGAACATGACTAAGCAAATACATTTTATTAAATAATTGACATGAAATTAATGACAAATAACTAACAACACGTCCCTAGAGCCAGTTTCTGTAGCCGGGGATCAGATCGCCAAGGTCCCCGCCTTCGGCCACCGCCCAGCTCACACTGTACACGACCCCTATGACACGTCTTGTTTACGAATAAGGGAAGAATATAACGGGAGATTGACATGCGGATCGGTGCACCGTCTGCAGTGATGCGGACTTTGTATCGGTCCGTTGTAGTGAAGAAGGAGCTGAGCCGAAAGTCGATCTACGTTCCTATCCTCACCTATGGTCTCGAGCTGTGGGTCGTGACCAAAAAAAAAAACAAGATCCTGGATACAAGCCACGGAAATTAGTTTACTTCGCAGGGTGTCCGGGCTCTACCTTAGAGAGAGGGTGAGAAGCTCGGTCATCCGGGAGGGGCTCTGAGTAGACCCGGTGCTCCTCCACATTGAAAGGACCCAGATGAGATGGCTCAGGTTTAGGTTTAGGATGCCTCCTTGGACGCCTCCCTGTGAGGTGTTCCGGGCACGTCCCACCTGGAGGAGACCCCGGGGACGACCCAGGACACACTGGAGAGACTTAGTCTCTAGGCTGCCCTGGGAACACCTCGGGATCCCCTCGGAAGAGCTGGAGGAAGTGGCTGGGGAGAGGGAAGTCTGGGCTTCCCTGCTACAGCTACTTCCCCCGTGAAGTGGAAGAAAATGGATGGATGGAACGAACAACACTGAAACCCTTAACTCTGTAATGTGGGTCTAGACACGATGCATGAAGCGAGGCTGTGTGGAGTATTGGACGGACACATCGCCCAGCCGCTAGCTAGTAGCTTCCATTTCTCTATAGCCTCACTCTGTGCGCTGCGCGTGGCATAACATTTCAGGGAAGATGCCTTTTTGGGGGTTTGTAGGCATAGCTAGATGGCTAACGGTGCACTTGTAGCGGCAGAAATGGGCCAAGGTTTTATGACTTGCAATTGCGACAGATAGCCACCGATTAAATGACGGCGCTCAGTACTTCTATATAGTGGATGTGACTATACGTCCTGCCCCCCCAAAAAAATCAGACAACTGAGATGGTTAAAAAAAAAAAAAAAAAGTTAAACGCTGTAGCTCAACAGTCCAATACTAAGTCGTTCTGTCTTTGCAGTACTTATTTTCAAACATATTGAAAGATGCACCAGAGGCCAAAAAAGTCTAAATTTGACACACCACACAGAACCCGGCTGAATTTGAATCAATAAAAAAAAAAAAAAAAAAACACGATGTATGCATTCATGGGCATACTGTATAGTCTCTCTTGGGCTAATTCCTCTCCTTTCCAGTGCATACCTCCACCTTTCTCAATGTTCTTCCACCTGGTCCCTGCTTTCACTGCAGATCACAATGTCATCTGCGAACATCATGCTTCATTGGGATTCCAGTCTAACCTCATCTGTCAGCCGATCCATCACCAATGCAAACAGGAAGGGGCTCGGGGCTGATCCCAGATGCAATCCTCTCACCTCCACCTTAAACTCCTCTGCCACACCTACAGTAAACCTCACCACTGTTCTTCTGCTGCCCTCATACTTGTCATGTACTATTCGAACATATTTCTGCAATTCCAGACTTCCTCATGCAGTACCACAGTTCCTTTCTCAATACCCTGTCATAGGTTTTCTTTAGAGTGATAGTTCCCACAGTTCTGCCCATTACCCTAGTTCTGAAAAATGGGCACAAGCACATTTCGTCCCTTCCTCAGGCATCTTCTTACCTGCTAGAATTCTGTTGAACAGCCTGGTCAAAAATAAATAAATCTACCTCTCAGATAGCTTCCATACCTACACTGGACCTGCCTTTTCATTTTTTTCAACCTCTTTAGTGCCTTTCTAACTTGTCCCTTACTAATCATTGTTATTTCCTGATCCACCACACTTGCCACTTTGACTTTTCCTTCTCTCTCAATTTCCTCATTCATCAACTCCTCAAAATATTCTTTCTGTCCATTCAGCACACTACTGGCACCAGTCAACACATTTTCATCTGTTCTTGACTACCCTAACCTGCTGCACATCCTTCCCATCTCTATCCCTCTGTCTGGCCAACCTATATAATCAATCTCCCTCTCCTTGTTTATTGTCCAACCTAGCATAGATCTCATCATCTGGCTCTTTTTTGGCTGTTGCCACCTCTACCATCACCCTACGTCGTATCTCCATGTATTCCTTTCTCTTCTCCTCAGTTCTCTGTGTCCCACTTCTTCACTAACTTCTTTCCTTGTATGATTTTCTGTACTTTAAGGTTCCACTACCAAGTCTCCTTCTCCCCTTTCCTACCAGAAGACACACCAAGTACTCTCCTGCTTGTTTCTCTGATCATCTTGGCTGTAGTGCTCCAGTCTTCTGGAAGCTCCACCTGTCCACCAAGAGCCTGTCTCACCTCTTCTTGAAAAGCCGCACAACACACTTCCTTTCTCAGCTTCCATTACATTGTTCTCTGCTCTGCCTGTCTCTTCTTCATCTTCCTCCCCACCACAAGAGCAATTTTACACACAAAAACTACTGCTAACCAAAAAGAACAAAAACGCTCGTCTTAATTTTGCACGCAAAAAAAAAACCTGAGTGATTCCAAAGATTTTTGAGAGAATATTATATGGAATGATGAGATGAAAGTTGTGATTTTTGGAAGGTGTAAATGTCGCACAACATTTCAGAAAAAGACCGTCATACCAACAGTCAAACATGGTGGTTGTAGTGTGATGGTTTTGGCTGCTGTTGTACTTCAGGACCTGGACAACTTTCTGTGATATCTGGAGCCATGAATTCTGCTATTTAACAGAAAGTCCTGAAGGAAAATGTTCAGCCATCAGTTTGTGACCACAAGCTGAAGCATATTTTTGGTTCTGCAGCAGGATAACAATCCAAAACACAACAGCAAGTTCTGAATGGCTTAAAAAACAAAATGAAGGTTTTGGAGTGGCCTAGTCAAAGTCGAGACTTGAATCCATTTGAAATCCAGTGGCATGAACTTAAAAAGACCATTTATGCTCGAAAACCCTCCAATTTTGCTGAATTCAAACAATTCTTCAAGGAAGAGTCGGCCAAAATATCTCCACAGAGATGTGAAAGTCTTATTGCCAGGTATAGAAAACACTTGATTTCAGTTGTTGGTCCTGAGGATGGCCCAATCAGTTATTAGGTTTAGTGGTGCATTACTTTTTCACACAGGGCCAGGTAACTTTGAATTATTATTATTTTTTGCCTTAATAAATGAATTCACCATTTAAAAACAGTTATTTAAGTTCACTTGGGTTATATTTGTCTTATATTTAAAATTTTTGGGATGATCTTAAAGTGGGCGGCACGGTGACCGACTGGTTAGAGCGTTAGCCTCACAGTTCTGAGGACCCGGGTTCAATCCCTGGCCCCGCCTGTGTGGAGTTTGCATGTTCTCCCTGTACCTGCGTGGGTTTTCTCCGGGCACTCCGGTTTCCTCCCACATCTGAAAAACATGCATTAATTGAAGACTCTAAATTGCCCGTAGGTGTGACTGTGCGTGCGAATGGTTGTTAGTTTGTATGTGCCCTGCGATTGGCTGGCAACCAGTTCAGGGTGTACCCCGCCTCCTGCCCGATGATAGCTGGGATAGGCTCCAGCACGCCCGCGACCCTAGTGAGGAGAAGCGGCTCAGAAAATGGATGGACAGAAAAATGGATCTTAAAGTGGGGAAACTGCAAAAATATTAGAATTTGAGAAGGGGGCCAATACTTTTACAATGCACTTGTACGCCAACAAATTCAAACAAATGTATATTGTTTTGTCTCAACTTCTTAGGGGGTCTGCTGTTTACCAAATGTTAGCCAATAATGTGGAGTAAACATTTCTGAGTGCACCACTACTTTTCTCATTTAACAGATGCACATTCACATTTACCACTCTCGTTTTTTCTTTTCTTCATCCTCAATTTTTTCCGTTTCTTTTGCATGCCCTGATCGACGAGGTCACTTCATTTTTGTTGTGAGGTAGATTAGTGCTATTGATATGGATATGATATTGGAAAAAAATGACATTGTGTTTTTTGTTTGTTTGTTTTTAACTGCAATTTACAGTGGGTACGGAAAGTATTCAGACCCCCTTAAATTTTTCACTTCGTTATATTGCACCCATTTGCTTAAATCGTTTGTTAAATTTTGTTCCTCATTAATGTACACAGAGCACCCCATATTGACAGAAAAAAACAGAATTCAAATTCCTGTCTAATTTCCAAATTAAAATGTATTTTCATTTTTTTCTTGATTGTTACATAATATTCAAATTTCTACAGATGGTGAATTTTGGGTTTTTGTTTGCTGTAAGATACAATCATCAGTTATACATACGCTATGTACTGTATTTGAAAATGAAATATTTCAGTCTGTGTGTTTGTAGTGCACCTACGACTTTCACTTACCTAACTAAATTAAGCTTTTAACACTATAATTTATTGAGATGTACCTGTGTAAAAGGGATGGCCAAGTAAAGTCCAGAAACAACCTATTCTGCAAGCTTGCTGGAGAGAAATGGGGCGCATCAACTATCACACTACGCACTTCAGCACAGCTCGTCCTTGTGTATTGTGCCCCTTTTTGGTCCAGATCATTCCATCCACACCACATTGACACCCAGCTCAACAAAGCCATGCAAATCATAACTGGGACAATTCGCTCAACACTAAAACCATGGCTCCCTGTCTTATACATTGCTCCCCCATGCATCAAGCCAACCACATCTGCTGCTCCAATAGATTGGAGGCTGCCCCATCTACCGATCAAGAGAATACACTATATTGCCAAAAGTATTCACTCACCTGCCTTGACTCATATATGAATTTAAGTGACATCCTATTCTTAATCCATCGGATTTAATATGACATCGGTCCCCCCTCTGGAGTTATAACATCTTAAACTGTTCTGGGAAGGTTTTTCCACAAGGTTAAGTAGTTTGTTTATGGTAATTTATGACCATTTTTCCAGAAGCACATTTACGAGGTTATATGCTGATGTTGGACAAGAAGGCCTGGCTCTGTCTCCACTCTAATTCATCCAAAAGTGTTCAACAGGGTGGAGGTCAGGATTGTGCAGGCCAGTCAAGTTCATCCACATCAAACTCTCTCGTCCATGTCTTTATGAACTTTGATTTGTGCACTGATGCACGGTCATGTTGGAACAGTCAGGGGCTATCTCCAAACGGTTTCCACAAAGTTGAAGTTATCCAAAATATTAGCCCCTGAGTCTCCAGTCTTTATGGACCTTGCTTTGTGCACTGGTGCACATGTATGGATGAAAGATTCGGTATGGATGAACTTGAGTCGCCTGAGTCCTGCCCTCAACCCGATAAAACACCTTCGGGTTGATTTCGAGTGGACAATGAGCCAGGCAACATCAGTGTGGGACCTCACAAAATATGCTACTGAAAGAATGGGCAAAAATTCCAATAAACTTTAAACTTAACCTTGTTGAAAGCCTTCCCACAACAGTAAAGTTGTTATAGCTGCAAAGGGTAGTCCAACATCATATTAAACCATATGGATTTAGAATGGGATATCACTTAAAATCATGTTAGTCAAGGCAAGTGAGCGAATGCTTTTGGCAATATAGTGTATCTTCACCCCACCCACTGATTGACCCCCATCAAGAGGGAATGGCTGTTCAAGTAGTTCCCCAATAAACTGGTGTCAGACCCTACTCAACCGGTCCCTGGCACCACCAAGCTTTCAAGGAGACAGTGCTCAGCCATTAGTTGATTTAGGACTGGTCATGATCCATGCATGGTCAGCAGCCTTCAGCCCCACTGTGCGCTTGTGAAGAGGAGCAGACATTGGAACACATAATTGAAGCGTGCCCTCTCCAAAGACTGAGGGGAGGATTAGCCACCCTACACTCAGTAAAGCAAGATGCAAGTGACTGGCTGAAGGACTTTGCATTCACTAAATAAATGAATAAATGGCACATCCAATGAGTGTTCGATAAATAATTTTTTATTTGACTGGTGTTTGTAGTCAACTACAGCACAGTATATAACAAATTTTATATAGTGATTAGGGAGTAGAGAATGAGTGAACAATTCCTAACACAGTCCTCCTGTTGATTTCACCTTCCGCACTAGGTGGCGGTAATGTACCTAATAGATGGCTGCCAACCGCCAATAAAACGCAAAAGAAGACGTCGTTTTTATTTGTTTGGTCTCAAATAACATTAACTATGTCAAGCTGCATCTTCAAGTAACGTTGAGGCTTTCTTAAAGTAAAAATTATGTGGAGGTTAAGTAGAATCCGCTATAAAGCTGGCCGAGCAGGCTTCAGCTTGGAAGAGTTCCGGTTAAAGAGGCGAGAGCACGAAAAAGGTTTTTTTGTTTTGGTGTTCTTTGACGACATGTAACGAAGCAATGTACTGTAAAATCAGGTTGTTATTTTGTTTTATCTAACGGGTTCATCTTCTTGTCAGTGTGATTCGAATGGGTTGTGTTACCGTTTTTATTTTATTTAGCAACTGCGTTTAGACATGGTCAACGTAAGCCTAGTTTCACCAAACTCCTTTGTTTAATATAAGCTCCCTGGCCAACACCATTGCATTTTTGGACAGCAAGTTAATGCTCAGTTTTGATAAACATAATTAGGTAATTATATATGTTTATCATTGTGGACGTTTGCTGTGGTGTAGAACTGTACTGCATCATAGTCAAAATACAACCTACAATATATAATTTATACATTAATGTAAAAGTTATACATCGTTGACACTGTCAGTGAACCCTGGGAATTACAGTATTAATCTTTTGTTATGGCGGAATGTTTGATACAGTTTGATACATTCTCTGCTACCGCCTGTATAGTTTATACTCAGGCAAAGTACCTCTGGGTTAACAGAGGCTCTCTGATTTACTATATTTGTCCATAGCATGACTATCATGTTGGCAAAAACAGCTGTCTGTTGAGTGAAGTGTGATTTATTTATTTATTATTATTTATTTATTTTTTATTTTTTTTTTTTTTGGGTGCTGTAGCGCTTCGTCGGGCCCGCCGAGACAGAGAACTGGTGAGCAAGAGACTCCTGCTGAATGAAGATGACGGGCAGCAAGAAACCATCATGGACACTTGTTCAGATGAAAAGGTGAGTGACAGCAATATCTTTAGATTAATTACAGTGGAATGAAAACATAAATACTTGCGTCTTCTATGTGCAGGATGTTGTCAGTTTGTTACACAAAATTCAACACAGTGGTCTAGAGAGGGAAGCCCAGCTTAAAACCTTGAGTAAATCTCTCCGTGACCCGGCATCTCAACTGGTCTTCATCAAGTATGCCCATGTTCCTTTGATTTTGTTTTATGTAGAAAAAGTTTGAACAGCCATAGGTTATTCTCTTCCTTTTCCCTTGCTCTGTGTGTATTCTGTCAGGCAAGAGAACAGTGTCCACATGCTGATCGGCCTCCTCACGGGCACCAACACTCTGTGTCGCCTGCAATCTGTCCACTGTCTCCACGAGCTGTCTCACTCTCCTCACCCCAGCGTGGCCCCAGCCTGTCTGCCCGCCACACCCTACCTCCTCACCTATCTATCTGGACAAAGCACCAGGTTCACTGTTAGTGACATTTCTCCCCTTGTCAAATTACATATGACGGAACCGTTCATCATCTTTTTTGTGTATTCACACAGGAGCTTTGCCTCTACACGCTTGGGAATTTATGCCCAGACAGTGATGTCGTGAGAGAGAAACTTCTGGCTCAGGGAATCATACCAGCCCTTGCCAGCTGTATAGAGGTACAAGATTTGCTTTGTCAGAAGTACTGCAAATGAACACCATAAAAAATAATTAGTAAATTATTATCATACATGTGTCCAGAACCAGAGGCATAACATGGCAGTGGTGGAAGCCGTCGGCTTCACCCTTTCACAACTTCTCCAGACCAAAGAAGCATCAGGGAAAATAATCCCGTAAGCACCTCAATCAACCATTACATGCTTAGTGATACAAGTGTGAAAACTAGTTAACAGCTGGTGTGTCAATATCGCTATGAAGTGCCTTTAGTGTCCTCATCAGAATCACGCTAGTCATCATGAAAGTCTAGCAGAAAAATTCAATTCTGAGATCTTATTATAAGTGGCCAGACATTTGCACAGATACCAGTACAACGATGAGTCTGCTAAAATGTTTCCTTCATTTTCTGATTTTTTTTTTTTTTTTTTTTTTTTTTTTTTATTTTTTTTCTTCTCCCTTTCCTTTCCCATTGGATATACCGGTATGTAAAATTTTGCATGTCCCACACACGTGTCATGTTTAACACAACGTCCCAACTTCATTGGAATTGGGGTTGTACATTGAATGTGAACTTCCATGGAAAATCTCATGTTTTTGATTCAGAAGTGGGGCAGTCTTAAAGGCACCTCATGGTGATATTAACTTTAGGGCTTTAAAACAATAAAATGTCTACTTACCTTTGTTGCTATGATAAATATGGCTGACAAATGAGGATGATGCCTCTGAAAAAGACCCATCGCAACACACTTTAGGGTTTCCCTTCTTTTATTATTATTCTCTGTTGTTTACCTGTTCATTTAATGGACAGTCAGGACAGCGTTACATAGTCCACTTTTGACTTTATTTTACATTTTTTTCTCTTAACGATTGCATATTGAAATCTGGAGGTTCCACTGCTGTTGCTTCATGCGCTCTCTCACGATTTGTAGGTTGGTTCTGGCCTCTAGTTTACCTTCAAACCTTTTAGCAGTCCTGACACCCAACCAGAATTTTTCACTGGGGCCTGCCATTGAGTGTGCTTGGTGTCTGCACTACCTCACATGCAGGTGAGTGCTGTCCACTAATCTCAGCATGTATGTCAAGCAACACTTATTTTTTTCAATTGCAGCCATGTAATCGTTAATAAAGATGTGACTCTCCTCTGCTGCTGTCTTCTGCAAAGTGGTGAGGATCTCCAAGCTCTGTTGGCTTGCGGGGCTCTGTTGCAGTGCAGTATGTTGTTAGTGTCGCTGGGTGACACTGTTGTTCAAGGAAACAAAGAAGAAGGACTCGAACTGGTGAGTTAATTGTTGGCCAGTGTTTCCCCAACCATTTTTGAGCCAATGATTCTATTTTACATTAGCTCTCTCAGCACAGTACTAAACAAGAATGTCACAAATAGTTGACAAGTGGATCAATTAAGTACCTTCTGCCATCTAATGGAAGCACGTTTGTTCTGCCTTCACTATATGTCGCTGGCAGAGATAGATGAACAAAGTTACATTGTTTGTCATAAATAAATTATTCTCCGACCAGTTAAGTACAATTGGATAATGCAGTGCATTGTTTGGGAATCACTTGTATACACAACTCCCACAAAATTATGAGCACTTGCAGAATCTAATGACTGCCAATACAGCTGCTGTATCAAATATTCTGTCTTTACAAAGGTAAAAATGCTCACGTGTGTTACCCTGTACAGTACACCATTGAAAATTTTTAGACATACCTGAATTGACAGTGCGCGTTCCCGTTTTTTTGTTTGCTGTGTTCCACCTCCTCAGCTCATCTGTCCTCTGCTAAGGTGCGTAGGGAACCTCCTGTCTTGCTACACGCCAGACGAGGTTAGTGCTTGTTTGAGTGACGAAGGGCTCGTAGCTGCTCTGTGTGCTCTGCTTCAGGCTTACGTCCAGAGTCGACCCGCTTTGGCCAGAGAGAGTGCCTGGGTCCTCAACAATCTCACAGGTGGTTCTTCATTCTGCAGAGATTTCAATTGAATCACCTTTAAAAACAGCATTTAAGCTGCGTTTACTTGGGTTATCTTTGTCTGCTATTTCCATTTGTTAGATGATCTTTAACATCAAAGTGTAGAAACTATGCAAAAAAAATAAGAATTTGAAGGGGGCAAATACTTATTCACAGCACTGTATGAGAAATTGGGTTTTCACCTTTCTGCTCAGTGTGAAATGCACATTTTTCTTCTGATGTCGTCGTTGTGTTGGACGCAGTTTGCAAACTATAATGATGCATTCTCGCCGTTTTCCCACTCCTTGAATCAAATATGTGCACCTCGCATTGATGACGTAAGCTAACAGGAAGCTACTGTATAGACAAATAGTATCGAAGCTCAGAGGGCTGGCTGTGAATGAGTTTAAATAAGCCGATCCCCGAGGCATAAAAAAATCCTCAACCATTTTTTTGTCTTGGAAGTCCTTGAAATACTTTGAAATACGTATTTGTTGCAGCCCTAATGGTGGCCACCTGTCACATTACTACTTTATTCCAAAAAACTTTTTCAGTTCTAATGTTTTTATAACTTGTAATGGTTTTCTTGTGATGTGATCCAGCTCGATCCAGTTTATTCTGTTCGGCCTTGATGAGCCTCAACTTGGTCCCGAGTTTGATCCACCTTCTGCCATTCTGTCAAGGAATCAACACAATGGTCAGTGCAAAAACTTGCATTCTTTTTTTAGCATCATAACTTCTCGTAGCTGAACGATGTTGGGCACTGCCTCCCTGTCATCTCATACTCAGATCCTAAGAGTTTTAGCCAACGTGGCCCACAAGAAAAGGGAGTTCTGCATCCAGCTGGCTGAGCTCGGATTGCTGTCTTCACTCTCTGCCACACTTAAAATGGCAGCGCAAGAGGTGGTCATCCTGAGTCTGGACATCCTTTTCATGCTCTTAGCTAGTGATTCTCAAGTGAGTCAAACGCTTGAGTCTCACCCAATGGCATTAGATTATCTTCATATTTCAACAGGGCTGCCTTATATTCTTCCTCAGGTGGTGGAGGACTTTGTGAAGCAAGGTGGCAATTCACTTCTTGAAACCTTGCATTACTGCAGCGAAGGAGATGTAAGGCGAAGGGCAGCGTACCTCCTGGAGCACCATCTTCTGTCCTCCTCATCGTACTCTGTAAATGCTTCACAATCAAATGTCTTCTAACCAAGAACTTGTTAGTAAAGCTGTTTTTGTGTTGCAGGGCAACTGCATCCCACATTCTTGACAGCAAGTCCGATGTGCGCAATGTCACATTAAATTCAAATGCATCAAAGACCCATCTGAGAAAGGAAAAGTACTCAAAACAATTTCACATTTTTTTTGTTTTGAAACGTAAAGCACTGTTTTGTGATATATTTGGACCTTTGATCAATAGTACTGTAGTTTATATTTAGCCCAAATTTAGTATTAGGGTTTATTCTTTACATAATGCATTCATGCAAGACTAATCTGTTTCAATTAAGCAACAAAATACATCTGAGTAAGACGTCATGCTTCAAATGACGATACTTACATTTTACTTCACATTTTTTCATGATTGGTTGTCTGTGTTGTTCATAAATGTAATTAAATGTATTTTTAGCTACCTATTGTGAAATAAACCAGTTGCTATGAGAGTAACCTCTGAATTAGATTATTACAGTTATTGACTACGTCTTCCTAAAACACAACATCAGTAAGAATGTATTACTTTCTACGCTTAACAGCAAAAACAAGTTAGATGAGTAGGCTACACCATGCAAACTCAAGACTCCATTTAAGATTTAAGACTCCAAAGTCCATTTAAACAAATTAGATGAACCACCGCAGGTAGATTCCTTCAGGAAAATGGTTCTTCCTCAGGACCAGGCACGGGCAGTCGTGTAGAATGAGCCGCAGCAACGTCGGAGTAATATGTCATGATCGACAGTACCAAAGGGAGCATTGTGATCGAGTAATATTTATGAGGTGTCGCAGTTTATAGCTAGTAAAAGATCATTTGTCGATTTTGCAAGGGATGTTTCAGTAGAGTGGTGTGCCCTAAATCCGGGCTGAAAAAGTTCAAACAGATTGCTAGAGGCCATGTGATCAGTAAGCTGTTGTGTTTCAGTAATTTTCTAAATATATGGGAGATTTGACACCAGCCTATACTGTAATTACAATGACTCTCAGGGTTGAGGTTGTCGTTTCATTAATGGTCAAATAACGGCTGCCTTGAAAGCTGCAGGTACAGTGCCTGAGGAGAGTGATAAGTTAATATTTAAGATGGAAGGTCCAAAGATTAAAAACAGCTCTTGAACAAGTTTCTTGAACAAAGAGGGTTGAGCAAGCATGTCATCTGTTTTGTCATCATGATTTTTGTGAGTCTATCAAGGGATACTTCCCAAAGAAGAGAGAGGCAACCAGACAGGTATCCGCCTTAGTGCCCATATTAGTCTCAGTGATCGTAGAATTCAACCAAACTTGAGGTGAAAAGGGGAGAGTTGTTGGAAGTACACTGCGTTTGGGTTAGCGTTGCCACTCCATCAAATAAGTATTCAGGGTTATTATTATATCGACAGATTTTTCTGGTTTGTTTTTTGCTAAAACGTACGCCTGTTTGTATTTCAGTAAACTATCGCTCCATGCCTTACGGAAGACCTCACGAAGACCTCTCACGCACATTTTGGTGACAATGACTGCAAGCTTCGCTATTTAATCCACAGTTACATTCCAAATCATAAATGAAGTTAAATATTGTTGTAAACTACAAGGCAACTACTACTACTCGCTCACTCAAAACCTGGAAATGCACTTCCAGCAGCGTGTGAAAGCTTATGTTTACAAAGTTATCCTCCAGGAAATGGGCCAGAACACAGCAAAGGTGACAGTGGTGCTATTAAAAGGTAGCTAAATCCGGTAAATCCCCAACCAATGTCGCTTGTGTGTTAACTGCAACCGTATTCAAGTTTCCTTATTCACGATTTATTTTTTATTTTTTTCATTCTAGACAATTTTAAACCACAATAGACAACATTCATATCCCTCATGAGTAGTCGAAAACCCAATACATACAACTGATGATACATCAATAAAAAGAAAACCATCCAAACACATTTGGTCACTTAATTTATTCCTTTAAAGAGGCAAACAGCAGTTCGTCGAGATAAAGACAATCTTCCCCCTCGATGATGTACTTCCATCAGAGACATTACAGGTTGTCCGTATTTGGTCCAAGTGAGTCATCACTTGAGGTCAAAGCATTTAATAGATGTAGTTGGTGGTGTGCAGAGACTGCATGGAGGCCTGGTTTGCCGAGCCTGTGGCCTTGTACTCTCCTTTAGCAGCCAGACCGTTGATCTGAGGAGAGAGTTAATCATCAGCCAGGTTAACCTGCGCCACATTATGTGACAAGCAGCTTTTGACAAATCATTTACCAGCCAGAATAAAGTTGGGAAATGCAAGATAAGGGTAAATTAATATCTCGCATGTGTTTATTACCCTCTTGGCGAGCCCATCGCCGCCACTGATGCTTACCTTGGCCCTTTTGCAGAAAACCTCCTGTGCAGCAGCCTTGTTGGCAGCTTTGCCCTGCCAGGCTGCAAGAGTGGACGCCTGCAGCGCACGGCCATAGGAGAAGGTGAGCTTCCAGGGGCGATTGAGCACCACCTGGTTGATAGCGTTCAGGTTGAGCGAGGCCTCTTCCTCACTCTGGCCCCCAGACAGGAAGCAGATGCCTGCAAATTCACAGGAAGTGACATTGACAAGTGAAGCAATGATTCCCCACTTGTGTGCCGTGAGAGATCATCCGCTTCCACTCGATGGCAGAAAGTATTATGTACTTTAAAACTGTGTACCCACTTTTTGTGACATGTTTGCTAGTGTGTCATGAGATTTTATCTGAAACATCTTAACATATGTCGTCTCCAGGCAAAACACTCACCCGGCACGGCTGCTGGCACGGTGCGCCTCAGAGCCGTCACGGTAGCCATGGCGACCTCCTGAGGGGTGAACTTCTTGGTGCAGGAGTGTCCAGCGGTGACCATGTTGGGCTTCAGCAGCGTTCCCTCCAGATACACATGGTGATCAGACAGAGCCTTGTACACAGCAGCTAGAACCTGAAGAGACTCATGCTTTTCAGAAACATTTGTTCATTTAAACTTATTCGACAGATGACCTACCCACCTTCTCTGTGACATACTGGCATCTCTGCAGGTCATGGGCTCCATCAGGAAGAATCTCTGGCTCCACAATAGGCACCAGTCCATTCTAATGAAAGAGATGAATGTGTTTCTATTACCTCTGCCAAGGAAGACATACACCACATGCACTACTGCTCCAAGAAATGTTTGACATTTCTGACACATTTTTAGAGAATAATGCACAAGTCTTTACACAATTCAGGCAAATACAGAAATCTAGAAGGCTGCTGATTCATATTAGCATTGTTCAAATTCCACTGAGAGCCATTGTAGTACTTGCAAATTGGGTGTCATTTCTATTGAGTGGGTGATGCCAACCTGTTGACAGATGCTGGCATATCTGGCCAGTACGTTGGCATTCTCTGCGATGGCAAGAGGAGTGGGGCAACTGTCTGAGATCTTAAGCACACACCTCCACTTGGCAAAGTCACAGCCGTCCTTCTTGTACTGGGCACAGCGCTCCGAGAGGCCATCGAGACCTGTGGACAAAAGGCAAAATGAGCATCCTCTTCTGCAGAAGACATTTTGTGATGAAGCTATTTTTACCTTGTGTGGTTGTCTCTCCATCTGTTCCGTTCAGGCCAGCGGTGCCCTTGTCTACCTGAAGGAGGAAACAGCCATCAACTTTCAAAGTAAAACAAGCCAGTGGACTGTGAGCCGTGTCCCACACCTTCAGAAACAAGGCTAAAGAAAAATGCATTCTGTAGCCATCCTTTAAGGAATGAGCTACACAAAGGATATTCAATTCAAACTACAAGGACATAATAATGTGAATTAAGGACCTGTATGCCTATTGTATTCCAATAAGTTTTAAGGAAGGATGGTAGGCCATAGTAAATTAGCCAATATAACTTTGGAATTTCTATCTTTGACGGACTCCTTCCACGCTGCCATTGCGCAAACTTATTTCTACTCGAAATGGAACGTGCAACTGCAGTAACAATAGTCTGTGTGAAAAATGATCCCTGCCAAGCTTTGAGGCAGAGATTTTGCTTCAATCTTTTTTGTAATTGAATTATGCATGTTATTCCATTAATTGTTACAGCCCTTGTTGGTGCCCCATTTTCTTTCATATACAAATTGGGCACATGCATCTGTAAAAGTCAAGTGTACAAAGGCAGCCTTTGAGTGAAACGCCCCAGTGACAAGCAGTTTACACTCCTCAATGTACAAGAATTTGTGAGAGCACTGCCCCCTCACCTTGATGCCCACAACAATGCCCCTGTCTTTGATGACTTGGGGGAAGGGCTTTCCGCTGTCTGACTTCTGGTAAAGCGTCTCATGGAACAGAATGACCCCTCCTATGGCGTCAGGGACGGGATCGGCAGATGTGAAGAGGAGGTCGCGGAAGCAGCGACGGTTTTCCTCTGTGTTCTCCACGTTGATCTTCTGGAGACGCTTTCCCATGGTGCCTTGAAGGCAAGAAGAAAATTAGTGATTCCCTCTCAACTTGTTGTTTTAAATGACTCTTGCCCTCATGTGAACTGACCAGTAGACTCATCTGCCGCCAGTATTCCCTTCCCCGGGGCCACAATCTTCTGGGCGATTTCCGAGAGCTCCTTCTTCTGCTCCGGAGAGAGGGATGGGAATTGCTGAGCCATTCTGGAGGGGGAGAAACAGGTTCTTTAGGAAGTGAGCAAGCCAAGCTCTTTAGAAAATATGAGGAAGTTGTTGTTTTAGCTCTGTATCACTGACTGCCTGCTTTACGTCACCTCTGTAAATGTTTGGCTTGCTTAAACCTTCAGGTTTTTCCCCTCTCTATAATGTGCAACCAGTGGTGGGAAGTAACAAAGTACAAAGAATTTCTTCGGTATTTGACTATTAACTTTCTGACGTTTTACTTTTACTCCCATCTGAAAACAGATGTACTTTCTACCCCTTACTTTGTCAAAATAGGCTTGTTTTCATTTTTGCAACCTCAGCAGTTGATGACCTGATGTAAAAAAAGACATAAATAAAAAGGTAAAGTCAACCGTGGTTGAGCTTTTGATTGATTGAGATCTTATAAGGTGAAAAAAAAACAGACAAGCACAACATGGGGGAGCGTGAATCGGGGAGCATTAATGAGGACGATGCAATAGATTCGGAGAAGCAAGCCATTGTCCATCCATGGCCTTATTTAAGGGAATTGTTTGATGTTGTCGGCTCCAATAATGATTTGTGGTGAATATCTGGTCTTCTGCCAGTCTAAAACCCACCATTTTCTGGCAATAAAATACAAAAACAGTTTTTCCCCCCATTGTGCCAAATAGTCACGTATTCTAGTTATTGTGGGCTATAATTGACAGTAAGATTTCATTTTTACTTTTTCTACTGAAGTAAATCTCAGAGTCTGTACATTTTTATTTGTACCAGTCTTTTTGTTTTACTCAAGTCGCAGTACTTAAGTAGAGTATCAATACATTTGCCACCTCATATGTGCAAGTTACACATATTCGTAGTACACTTTTTTTAAGGACCATGCATGTATATAACAATACGAAGACTCAATTGGAAAGACGGCAGACTTTTACAAATCAAAAGTTATTAACGTGGGCTGCTTGCAGGGTTTTCCTTTGCACAAAGCCACGCGACTGACATGTTTGAGCCATGCTGACGCGTCAGCATTCGCTCAAATGGTCACTCAGTAAGCAAAGGAGGATCAACAGGATTTAGCTTGTACAAGTACACACCTCTCGGAGCAAGTTTGGGAAACTTTAAACCGCTGGGAAAACGTTCGGATGACATCCATAAAATGAGGCCCCTCTGTCCCCACCCTACCCCACCGCAGCCCACCCGATCCACAAAGAAAGAGCAGTCAAAAGTGGAACACTTACTTGACAGGAGGACCGATGTGGCGTGGTGTCACACTGACAACGGAGGGCGAGGGGGGCGCCCAAACGCGTATTTAAGCGAGAGAAGGAGGCGCTCCGACTTGTGATGTGGCGAGGCGTGCCGTCACCCCGGAAATGCAATTGGCCCAAGGCGGACAGCCATGGGCGGTGTGAGGGGGCGTCAATAGTGCTCCTTTGTGGACTTTGGGGCAGGGGGGCAGGAGTTAAAACTGTCAAAGACAACACAGTGTAATCTCAGCAAAAAAAAAAAAAAAAAATGACGCTAGAATTTGGCACACAGTCAAATAATGCAATGTCGCAATAGAGGTTTCTGTGCTTGTTTAGATGTGAAGATACTGCGGGAGATTGCATTGTGGAGTCACTGTGCGTGTGGCTCAATTATGATCCATCTGCTCTCTGCTGTGCTTATAAAAGTCAACATTCACGCACTCGGCGACGACATGCAACAACTAACCAACAGAACAAGATGAGAGAGGACAGGACAGGACAGGATGTGGGAAATGAGCAAGGTAGTGCTACTGATGAGTGGTGCGGTGGGATTCTTTTTATGGTGTTTAAACACCTGTAAGAACCTGTGAGTTGATATTATATAACTTGTGTTATTATCAGTGGTCCTTCATGATGAGGACTGTCTGACCTATCTATCTATCTATCTATCTATCTATCTATCTATCTATCTATCTATCTATCTATCTATCTATCTATCTATCTATCTATCTATCTATCTATCTATCTATCTATCTATCTATCTATCTATCTATCTATCTATCTACATATTTACACGCACACCTATATATATGCAGCTACACGTCCCAATACATTCGTCCAGGTAGTGTATATCACCTATCCTCATATTATAAATCTTCCAAATTGTCATTTCTAGTTGAGTTGTCGAGCAGAAGTACGATTTGCTATGATTGTCATGCAAGTTGTTTTGAGGTAAATGCCATGCGTCACTGCCCACCAAACACGTCCTGCACAAATTGTTGACACTGGAGAATCGTTTTTTACACAATATGGACTCTGCACGGGGTGCAAAATAGCTTTCTGTATTGCTGATCACAGTTCAGTCAAGGGTCCATGAGTCGCTTTTATATAAGGAGTGAGGAAAAAAACAGGGAGGAAAGTGAATTGTTGGACTCAGAACTGACAGAGAAAACCATGGTATCCCTCTAATCTGACAGTTAATCAAGTTTTACTTCTGTCAATAGTTTTGCAATTCAGATTTTAATGGTAATCATACATGTTATATACATGTGCGGTGAGGTTCATGATTGGTGAGGCACTGACTACGTCACGTGACTGACGTCTGGAGCTCGATGAAGCTCAACTCAACACTTCCACATGCTGGTTGTGGGACCGTACATACCAGACCCCATTGTGCACTTTTAGTGGCTTTTCTGATCAATAAGAAAGATGAAATGCCACACACTTTCATTAAATATATTAGACAGACTGTTCAACGTCATTAAGTGCAGTACATGTGTGAGAAAATGTATATTATTGGCGATGCAATGAGGAAACACCAATGTCGCTTGTGTGAAGCCACGGACCAATCACAGCCTGCCTGAACGGATGTGCGCGTGGTCTCTTGAAGCATCATGGGAGCGACGACTCAACGTGACGGGAAATATGAAAATTCAGCTATTTTAATAATGAAATCATTGAAATTATTGGATTGAAAAAGAAAATCAAAGTAAACCACGGACCATAGAACTAAAATGGAACAATTTAATGTAATCATAAGTGGGTTTTTTTTACTATACACATTCAGTGGAAAGGAAAGACCACCAGGGGGCGCTGCGGCTCTGCCTCACTTGCATACCCTGACTCACGTCACTGGTTATTTTACCCAGTTGCACTGCTCACACTTCATACACAATAAATAATTGCAAAAGCATGATTCTATGGGCAGCACGAATAAATTGTGGTTAGCACATCTGCCTCACAGTTCTGAGGTTGGGGTTGCAAATCGAGGCTCTGTCCTTCCTGTGTGGAAATAAAAAAATCTAAATAATTGGATGGATTTTATTTTGATTTCAGAATTCACTATCACCATCCACAAGGTCTGCTAATACAGTGAATTCGATGATCTGCATTTGTAAAGTCAGAGCGTGACTTTACAAAGTCAGAGCGTGACTTTACAAATCTATCTATCTCCTAGTCTTTGAAAAATAAAAACCTTTGATGCCATTTCAATCTCCAAAAGAGCTACCGCCGAACTATTGTATATACCTATTACACAACGCCAGGTTATAACACATTCAACGACAGAGGTTATTTGAGCAGCTTCTTACATACAGTACTGACATCTAACCTCCACTGGAAATGCTTAATGCATGCATTGCAATGCATAAGGCCCATCGCAAACCTTTTGGGGGGAGGCGTCAATTACAGAGTTTTGCCATTCGCAGCAGGGCTAGGTCCCTATCCCTTTGTAAATATATATTCTCTTAACTGTCCCATTCATTATAAAGGACCGTTTAATTTGGCATAATACGTTTATATTATTTAAGGATATTCTGTCATAGTGCCACCTCGAAATAGATCTACTGTACAGTGTTGTACAGATTCCCAATCACTACACTTAGTGTGCCGTGAGAGATTATCAAGTTTCACTTAATTGGTCCAAAAATCATTATTTATTTACCACTTATGTATTTTTTTCTCATCTATCTAATACAGTGACATGTGGTGACGGGCAGGACAATGAAATGCTCTTCCACTACCACCACACATCACCACCATAATTTTTTTAGGGGACATTCTTGTGTGGTGGTGTGCCGTGAGCTTTTTCTAAAACGTAAACACAATTTCGGACCATGTCGCGGCCTGTTATATCCCTCCGTGACACTAGATGGCGCACTCGTAAATGAGTTTTAATAGCTCGCTGCAGCTTCCGTTTCCGAGAGTAAAGAAGTCGCAGTGTCAACATCTGCTGAGTTGATTTCACATTTTCCAAACACTCCCGTGTCGAAAAGTGGTGAGGGTTTTTAAGACCGAGTCGGGTCGCGTAAACCATAAACGAGATGAATCCTTAAATTTAGTGTTCGTTACTCTTTGTCCGTTCACATTCAATCGGCGTGTTAACGCTCATGTTAGCATGTGGTTAACATTAGCCCCATAGTAGTCTAATGCTAATTGGCGATTCAATCTGTTTATGTGGCTTTTAGATACAGCGGGAGCTTTTTATGTATTTATTTCTACTGTGTATCTTTCAGTTGTGTTCGGTTTTACAAGCAGACGCCCGCTAGCCATCTGTTTACTTTCTTAATAGTATGCCATACACACACAACAGAAGAAAATGTCTTGTATTTGCTGTTGTAACAGGTGTCTGAGGATGTCGGGGCAGAAGCGTCCTGCAGACCCCAGCGGCCCTTCCTCATCCTCTGGTGTGCACCCAGAGAAGCGGAGGGAGCGAGATGGAGAGGACGGAGGTCCCGGTGTCAGTGCTGCAGCTGCTGGTGGGAGCACAGCGGTGGAGACTGTCATCAAACTGGGAGGGGTTTCTAACTCGGTCAGTTTGTTTAGTATTCCCTCTCTCTCTTTTGTTTGTACATAATTTAAATAATATTTGTTGTGGGTGGTCCTTAATAATCTCCTATCACTTGTATTTCAGGAAGAACAAGATATCAAAGCTCTACAGTCTAAGAACCGGAAACTGGGAGAATCTTTAGATCAAAGACAGGTGTTATTTTCTTTTTAATTTTTACACAAACCAGAATCTCTGGCTGAGTTCTAAATCAATCCCTATCCACCATATAGTACCCTAAATAGTGAGTTGACCATTTTGTAGTGCTTTTCAGTTATGTAGAAAGTGAATATAGGTATATACAGTGCCCTCAGTGTATCCCACAAGGTATCTTGAAAAGTACTGTACAACAGATAGGCTAGAAAAGCGAGGGCTATTCATTTGGTCCTCGGAGCCTATCTGGTGCCTGCGGGTACCATGTTGACCCCAGCTATAATTATTTTTTTTTGGGGGGGGGGGGGGGGGGGACTGGAGAGTTTAATGTCTGGGCTTACTGGTTTGCAGGGGATTGAAGATGAATTGCGAGAGCGGATCGAGAGACTCGAGACCCGCCAGGCCACGGATGACGCAAGTCTGCTTATTCTCAATAGATACTGGAATCAGGTGAGTACTCAGTGATATCTGTTCAGCACCAAGACACAAGACCCACTTGAGAACCATGAAATATGTCAGCAAAATGTCAAGGTGTCTTCTTCCTTTGCTTTCAGCTTGATGAAAACATTAAGCTGTTCATCAGACTATATGACCAGTCGCCAAACGGACCAGAAAAGTCTCCATCAGGTGAGGGAAGGAACCTGAAGCCAGAAACACCTGAACCGGATGGGGACTCTAATCAGGAGAGGGCCAAGGACAGAGGTAATGGGAGAGGAAATTAAGAATGAATGTAGTGAAAGTGCTTTTATACAGCATTGTGAGTTGAGATTCCCTTGATGACTAGAGTTGTAAAGGGTTAGAAAGTTTGATTAGTAGTGATGCACCAAAATGTTTCGGCTGAAAACACCCCAAATGTGCATTTTTGGTTTCGGACCAAAATAGGATAGGGAATCTCTGGGATGAGACCGATGCGATACATATCTAGATACACGGGTAGTGGTTTGATTCAAAAACAATATCTTTACTTGCAGAATGATTCGATACAATTCGATTCAGTATGGGAGCGCTACGATTCTCGATTCGAGTGATGGTGAACATTTGCATATGTGCTAATCATAATGAACCTTGACTTGTTATTTGCAGGTAACCCCAGGTGGTTTCAGCCTGGTTCGAACTATGCCCGTGTATTCAATACTTTCTGCTAAATGTTTCAGAAAACACGCCAGATTGAAAGTTATTTATACTTGCTTAGCAGCAGCCAAAAGTATGCAGTATATAATAGTGCTCTCAACTGTTGTCACACAGGCCACCAGGGCGAGACCTCCAACTCTTTCCTGGCCACCTTGGCAAGCAGCACCAGTGAGGAGATGGAAGCCGAACTCCAGGAGAGGGTGCAGTCCAGCCAAATGCAGGCCACTCGTGTTGTGGAGATCTACAAGTGTCTAAAGAGCACAGTGGACCAGCTGAAGGCAGACATGGACTCTGGACTTGGTGAGTTAAAGAAATAAATGTTGGATAATTATGAACCTGAGGAGATTAAGGACCCAATGTATTTTAATGACTTGCTCAAAGCGCTTTACAGTAACTCTCACACTTAATCACTGATGATGGTGGATGCCATTTCTCAGCTGGGAGTTTGTGTCACGTAACTTCCAAGTTAAACACCCTGCTGACCAGTGAAAATGAGCGTCTTCAACAGCTGTCTGAGGACCTCAAGCAGAAACACAGTCACATGACCAGTGAGGTAGGCATAATGGTCATTTAAAATATATTGTTGTATGACACAAAACTCCCTTTTTGTTCTCATATTGACTTTTCTTCCAGTGATCATATAAAGCATTATTTTGTCTTTATTTCCTATTTAGATACAGTATATAATGTAGAAATGTGACCCTCCAGCACGAAACCTTTCGGAAGTCACATGGCTGTGTTTTGGCTATTTACATTTTTTGGGCTGGGGGGAAAAAATAATAATAATAACTTTGCAAAGTTGACTTTAAAAATAGGTCAAATAGGTGAAGCACCCCCGGGACCAAAAAAAAAAAGTTCCGCCCGTTACCATGTTTTAACTTCTGGGACCCATGTTGCACGCAGAAATTTAATGCAGACGGTGACGGTGTTGGGCCAATGATAAACTTTGCCAAAAACGACACAGAAGCCTCTGTAAGTGGTTTTTAAAACACTGTTAGATGTGTAATGTACATATACATAATAAGTATGAGTGAGCTGAATGGTGGTTAGTGTTTTTTTTTACCTAAAATGGTAATTACTAGGACTCTAATGTTAATCGCGATTGCTAACCGTTTAGTATTTTGCTGTCTCAAATTCTGTACACCAAATTTATACCATACACTCTGTACCCACATATACAGTTTAAGGGTTGAAGTCCATCCCTCTTAAATGACAATAAAATGTATGTTAGTCATAAATATATTTATTTTTTTATTCTGAGTAATAGTGGGGTGCCAATTATTATTCGGTTATCTAAGCAATAATCAATGGGAGAATCGATTCTAAAACGATTTGATGGTGACAGCCCTAAGGCATTTCTGAAAAGGCATAAAAATGCTTTCCTATGATGGTACAATGTGGTAATCGGGAAACATTTGGTGAAGATGTCTGTTTAAAGCTCGGAAGCGGCCTTTAAGCGTTAGTCTAGCAATATGGATGTTTTATTTGCACAAGGGACTGTATTACAACCTCTTGTTGGTTCATACGGGTAATGACGTACATTTGAATTAAATCCACGGCCGCAGAGAACCCCAAGCTTTCTGTTGATATCAGAAATGATGTGGCTTTCATTGTTTTGATTATGGCAGCAGACGATTTGTGCAGATTTTGCTGTACCCTCTTATGAAAGCATTTTTTTTTGAGGCATTAAGGTAAGAAATTCAGATCAATTCCAGCTGGGAAGTAATCTATACTGATTTTCTGGTGTCTGAAAATTTATCTTATTCTCACTGTCAATCCTTTATGGACTCACTCAAAACACGTCCGTGCGACTTCCAATCGGTTTCGTGCTTGAAGGTCACAAATAGAAATACAGTGGAACCTCGATAGAACAGACTAATAGGGGCGGGGCGTCGTTCGATATATCCGATTGTTCATTACATTGAAGCACTTTTTTTAGGTCATATGCACCCATATTCTGTATGTGTATTAACGATATCTCGTAGCCCTCATTCATGTTGTCACGTCTCTTGTCTAGTCCCGATCTCTCGGTCGCGCAGCAAATAAGGCAGACCAGCGAGTCAGCGAGTTGCAGGTTCTAAGTGAAGAGCTTCAGTGGGATATGGAGAAGATACGGCGACGAGAAAATCGCCTCAATGCACACATGAGTGAGATATTAGAGAGGGTAATGCACATTTTCTGGGCAAATATATAGTGTATGCATGTATGTCAGTTTGTTGTTGCAAATTACAATTCAAACACCCTAGGTGAACAGCAAGGGCTATAAAGTGTGTGGGGAGGCCAGTAGTGTATGTGGAACCATCACTATCAACAAGAGAAAGGTAGGAATAACTTAAGTTTTAGAACTACTTTTACGAATGTATTTTAGTAATTCTAAACTTTTCTTGCTTGTTTGGTGATGTTCTTTTCCTGCAGTTTGAGGAAATGAACAGTGAACTGGAAGAGAACCAGGAGCTGGCAGACAATCGTCTCATTGAGCTCCAGAAGCTCCAGCAGGACCTGCAGAATGTGCTGCAGGAGAACAACAACATGAAGGCGTGTATCACACGTCATTCCATTGCTTTGTCGATGTCTTTAGTTTAAGAAAGCTTCATCCCATCGCATTTCACAACAGTTTCTTAATCTCGTCTTCTGAACATATATATTTTTTTCCTTTCAGGCTGAGCTGCTTAGTCGAGCAGAGGGCATGGTGAAGGATACTTCTGAGTATCGCTGTCTGCAGTCGCAGTTTTCTGTGCTTTACAATGAGTCTTTGATCCTCAAGGCTCAGTTAGACGAGACGCGTGCCCGTCTCAACACAACTAGGACGGCACGCCTTCGACAGCTGGAGCACATGGAGGTAAGCTCATTGTGTGTGTGTGTGTGTCCTTGCAAACTGCGAGCTGCCTCACTGTCGCCGTTATGTACAGAACGACGAGGTGACACTGCAGAGGAAGGTTCGCACCGAAGTGTTTCAGTTAGAAGATACCCTTGCTCAAGTCAGGAAGGAGTATGAGATGCTGCGCATTGAATTTGAACAGACTCTTGCCGCCAACGAGCAAGCAGGTCAGGATTCGCACCTTCCTCAACATAACACCGAACCCCAACCTGCATTTGCTCATCATTGTGTGAGAGGGTTGGCGGAGACATAAAATACAGTTTGCTTGTTTCTTGCTACTTCCTCAGGCCCTATAAACAGAGAGATGCGGCATCTGATCAGCACCCTGCAAACTCATAACCAGCAGATGAAAGGAGAGGTTGTGAAATACAAACTGAGACTGAGAGAGACACAAGCTGAACTCAATCAGGTTGGAATGCGAAAAGGAACTTATTCTTAAGCATTGGATGACTCATGAAGCGGAATGTTGCAGGACATGGCACTAGAATAATATATATTTTATGTTGGCTGCAGATTCGCATTTCTAAAGGGAGTAGCATCTTGCAAACTCAGTCAAGCACCGACATAGATGTGAAGGAGGAGATGACGTCTCCGACCATGGTAGCTGTCTCGGGGGAGTCAGCAGTCAAGTCAGAACCTCCTGACAATGATTCTTCTACGCCGAACAGCACTGGTAACCGTTACCCATTTAACTGTCCAAGTTAGACAATGTTGCATAAAGTAGAATTTCTAAGGTCAAGCACAGTCCTTTCGAGACCTGAAATTTGTTCTGATTTTGAAATGTTTGAAATATGTGACAGAATTTTCCTATAGGAAATGATAGGGTAAGACTCTCACCATCCAAACCCTTTTTAAATTTCTAAAACATTTTTAAAGTAACATTTTGGCACGAACTTTTAACGTAACGTTTCAACATTCTTACTAACATTCTACAACTGCAAAAAGAAGTTAGAACAACAGAACACTTTTGTTAGAGTTAAAATTACTTCATATCTAGGAGACCTGGATAAATTTAAAGATTATTTAATATTCTTGCAAGGACCATAGAACTAAAACAGCCTAAACACTGCTTGTTCCAAGAATACATGTAAATCACACCACATTATCTTCACTAAACATGGACTTTGCTCTATCTGCCATTGTTTTCTCTTATCCGAGGGAGATGGTCTTGTCTGACTTCGACATCCTCTGACTTAATCAAGCAGGAATTATCAACCTAAAACCACAAACATATTCAAGTATAATCAGTCATTTGTCTCTATGAAGAATGTCACATATGGGAGACTTAGTTATGCGAGAATGTATAGCAATTAATCGATTATTGTATACATTTGCCATTAACTTTCCCTTTGAAAACAAGTGCCAAAAAATGCCACAAGAAGCCAATGTAAAAGCTAAACACACATCCAGAGTTAAGGATGCGTATGAATCCAAAAGCTAGTTTATTTTTAGCCTTGTCACGTGTCTTGTTGCGCAGTACTATAACTATCTGACGGCCAATAAAGTTTTTTCAATCTTGTCAGTGAAAAAAACACATCGTCGGTGTCTATTTTGCGGTGTCTCAGACAAACAACACGTAAGTTATTTTCAGTCTGTGCACAACTGAAGTACGTCGTGGGGAACGTCATCTAAACGCTTCAACGCAACAAATTTGATCAAGCACCTGAAGAATGTACACGAACTGAACAAGCGTGGAGGGGGGGAAAAAAAAGTCAAGCGGACTCAAACTCTGGACAACACCCGTCCATATAGCTGGGACAGTGAGAAAGTTAGAGTAAGCATGTCATTAACAGTATTTATTAAAGTAATTTAATTGCAATAAAGTAATGTAATTACAGTAAGTTAGCACCCATTATTTCTGTCATGTTGTTATGTTGATTTGACCTAAACTTATGTGAGTTGCCAATCCTTGAATGCCCCCTAGAGGTCATTGGTGTTTTAACTTTTGTCTAAAATGCTAGAGAATAATTTGAGCTGGGATGGCTCCAGCACGCCCGCAACCCATGTGAGGATAAGCTGTACAGAAAATGGATGGACAGTATACAGTACACAAGTATATACAATAAATGAACAAGTCATGTAAATAGACACATTGCTCCATCTTGTGATCGGTTATCGTTTTTTTTAAACTTGCTGATCGGTGATCGGCCCCAAAAATCCTGATCGTATAAAGCCTAGTTGTGTGATAATCTAATTTCCCCCACGGGATGAATAAAGTATCTATTCAATTGAGCTATCTATCTCGCTGTCTGTCTCCCTATCTCTCAAGGCATTTTTGTGAAAACCGAGCCAGGAGTGGAATCTGAGGTAACAGTCAAGGAGGAGGAAAAAGAGGAAAAGAAAGAAAAAGAGGAAAAGAAAGACAAGGAAATAATTAAGAAAGAGGAGAAAGACCGGGAGAGGGAAAGGGAGAGAGAGAGGCCAACTCGCAGTGGGACGAAAGAAGAGAGGGAGAAACTGGGAAGTGGCAACCAACCTGAGGAGTCATCCGGGGAGCGTCTTTCTGCAGCTGGAGGGCCAAAGAGGAAAGAGATGGAGCAGCTGAAGATTGTCAGAGTGGAGCTCAAGTGCGTCACATCTGTGTTTTTGTTTGCTTTTCCTTTTTCTTACCCTGCCTCCACAAAGAAGTAGTTTGTATTCATGTTGTTTCTTACCAGTGAAACTAAAAAAACATTGGCTATACAGGAAAGCTCAGGAGTCCCAGCGAGAGATGAAGCTGCTCTTAGACATGTATCGCTCAGCACCAAAAGAGCAAAGGGACAAAGTTCAGCTGATGGCAGCAGAGAAGAAGACCAAGTCGGAGGTGATCAGCCCTGCGTAACACGGTCACATAATTTTCGTGATGAAATTCACAGATTATGGTCAATCTTACAGACACTAGTGTAGAGGTGCTTTGTGAAATTATGATACTGTATTTGTTTGCCTGATGATGCGGATTCCAGTCGGAGGAGCTGCGTCAGAGGCTGAGGGAGCTTGAGGAGCGAGAGAGAAGGGAGGGGAAAAAAATGGCTGATGAGGAGGCCCTTAGAAAGATTCGATCTGTGGAGGAGCAGATCGACATCCTCAACAAAAAGTTGTCTATAGCAAAACAGGTGGGTGAGCATGTCGTTGCCACATCTATGCATGCAACTTATGTTTGTTCGATGGGTGTCACACTCATTTTTGTCATGAACCACTTGAATCCACCTTGATAACACCTTCACTGCTCTGTTCGTCTGCAGGAGGAGGACGCATTGTTGAGCGAGATGGACGTGACAGGTCAGGCCTTCGAGGACATGCAGGAACAGAACATTCGTCTGATGCAACAACTGCGGGAAAAGGACGACGCCAACTTTAAACTGATGAGTGAGCGTATCAAGTCCAACCAGATCCACAAGCTATTGAAAGAGGAGAAGGAGGAGCTGTCGGATCAACTGCTCACTTTAAAAACACAGGTGAGCGTCCACTGTGCGTTGCAAGGATACAAGCCCAAATATATGCCTATAGACATTAAATTTCGATTTCTCGCTATCATGTGTGTAATCACTACATTAGCATGTTATGTACACGTTAGGTGGATGCCCAGCTGCAGGTGGTAAGGAAGCTTGAGGAGAAGGAACGCCTCCTACAGGGCACCATCAGCACTGCTGAGAGAGAGTTGACACTGAGGACACAAGCACTGGACATGAACAAACGCAAGGTAGCACCTCGTTTCCACTTTTGGGGAGTAACGAAAGTCGCCTATTAACAGCCACATTTCATTTCCAACCAAATAAGAAATAATTTTTAATAAATGGTACATATTTATGACTAGTTTGATATAATGTATTGTATCTTTTCTAACTATGCGACTAGCTACTTGCATACTATACTTAAATGGGAGTTGGAAACCAAATATCTTCAATATAAATGAGTACACCCCTCTTTTAAAAAGTAAGCTTTTAAAAAAATTCTCAGCAAACACAAGAAGATTTCAGATTTCCCATGATAATTAGACTAGCCCGTGGTTCAATTCTTATAAATTAGATTTTTTTAAGCTATAGTTTAGCGTTAAGGAGATTTGTGGGAGTATTTTGTAGTAGAGTATGCAATAGAACAGTGATTCCCAACCGCTGCGAGATCATCCGGTGTGCCATGGGAAATTATCCAATTTCACTTCCTTTTTCCAAAAAATATTAATTTACTACAAAATATTTATTTTTGTTCCATCTATTTATGCTAGCAAAATATAGTGACAGGTCTTCCACTAGAAGGTAAAATTAACCTGTGTATGCACTTGTTGCCATTTTTACAACAGAATAATAGCTTTGTATTCAACTAAACGGGCTCTGATTTCGATTTATTTTGTGCGTAAATTGAGAGGTGATGGTCATTCTTACAGTGTCAATACACAGCACTTTTTGTGGCACTTTTGTTGGTGGTGTCCCGTGAGGTTGTTCTAATATAAAAATGTTCCTTGCCTCACAAAAGGTTGGAAAACACTGCCATATCCAGTAATTGCTCGTTTCTCGTGGGGGTTAGGTTCCGGACCACGCCCGCAATAGGTGAAATCAGTGAAGTAGCGGCCACATTCTTTTATTATTTATGCGTATTTTAAATGTGCCATATTTTACCAAGTTAACTTTTTCTAGTTTTTGGACTGTAATATTGGCTCTATGGTGCTTCAGTAAACGTGAAATGTGAATTAAAGTCGTCCATGCATTCCTGAGTTCCAGAAGTTTTTCTGCCGAGAAGCCTGAACTCAGGCCATTCGAATGTCTAGAGCTTATTTACGTCACTAGCGAAGATCTCCACCTACCTCTCTGGTCCCAAACCAGTGTTGTCAACATAACAAACGTGTGCTCTCACAAGTGGCTCTTTTACACTGAGGCAACCAAACAGTGGAAAGGGGGCAGTCTTAGCCAAATAAGGACAAACCGGATACATCCATCCATCCGTTTTCTGTGCCGCTTATCCTGACTAGGGTCGCGGGCGTGCTGGAGCCTATCCCAGCTATCTTCAGGCGAGAGGCGGGGTACACCCTGAACTGGTCGCCAGCCAATGGCAGGGCACATATAAACAAACAACCATTCGCACTCACATTCACACCTACGGACAAGTTAGTCTACAATTAACCGACCATGCATGTTTTTGGGATGTGGGAGAAAACCCACGCAGGCACGGGGAGAACATGCAAACTCCACACAGGCGGGACCGGGATCTGAACCCCGGTCCTCAGATCTGTGAGGCAGGTGTGCTAACCAGTTGTCCCACCGTGCCGCCCAAAACGGATACAGAAACAGAGGTAGTTGTCAGAGACAACTTTTCTAGACGCGTATGACAAAACCAAGGTGTTTTTTTTTTGTTTTTTTTAATTAAATTGACACTTTTGTACTAAGTCCATGTTCGAGAGTCACTCTATGGAAGTTTAAATAGCCAAAATATGGGACCTTTAAAGCTGTATGAACCTCCCTAGACCCTTATCTTCCCCACACTCATATTAACCTCTACTCTTATAAACACTTTTTGTAGTACTGTAAACTATGTACCTTTTATTCCTTGTAATACATTTACATACAGTTTTGTTTTAGGCGAGGAATAGTTTTATTTTACCACAAAAAAATAACAGTAGAATTAAAATAACAAAATCCTGTGATAATGGCGAATTATTTGTGATATGAATATGAAGAAAAATATCCAATGCGCTGAATCCGCAATAGGTGAACCGCGATATAGCGAAGGAACACTGTAAAATATTGATTCTGAAAGGAACTCAAGGTTTTCTACCAAATCATTCGGGGTTTACTCATTTAACCCTCATCTTAAGGATCAAGTTGTCAAACCGTATTAAGGGTTTGTAGTGGATCAAATAAAAGTCCCTGAAAGTTCAATCGGTGAAATTGTCATCCTCCAGGCTCAAGAGTCAACGTTGTTGTCAGAGGAGGTGCGAACTCAGCTGGAAATGGTTCAGCAGAGGCTTGTCGTGGTCCGAGAGGAGGTCGTAGAGAATAGCATCTCCAGAGAGAAGGAGTCGTTTAACTCCCGACGAGCACAGGTAGCGGACACATGCACATGAGACATCTGTTCCGCATCGTGATCCTTCAGGAAGAAATGAACACAAGCCTCTTACACACTGGCCATCTAAGCCAGAATTTTCCCGCTTTACTTTTTTTTTTCAAATTGTGATTGGAATATATTTTTCTGATTATATTATTTCCTGTCTTGAATAAAGAAATGACATCAAAGTACAGTAATCTACCGCCGATTCGTGGTTTACTAGTCACTATTTAATCTCTTTGCACTTTGATGAAATAGTCATAGTCGATGGAAAACTCACCTATTCGCAATTTTTGTGTGCTTTCCAAAAATCCCTAAGATGCCACAAGATGGCACCAAAGCCCTGTCTAAATAAGAAAGTATATTAAAGTGAGTGATCTCAAATGAGAAACAAGCTTGATGTCTGGAAGTAGCTAAATTAAGCCTGGGTTGTTAGTTAAAGTTATAGAGATTATTCATTGCAAGTACACGTACTTTTTTTAATCCAACATCTGTAAGACATTTATTTTTAAGGGTAATGTAAAATGGGTTTGAAATTATATTAAACTCATAGTTTGCGTCTAGTTACAGTTTAAACTATTAAGAGAGGCAATTGTAAGCATTTTTCAGGGTGGGGATCATCAATTATTCAGATTTTTCACTAAAGTCAGCCAGCCTTATATTTTTATGTACTCCTCACACCATTAGATCACTTCACACACCAGGTAAGTGCATCTTATTTGTCAGCAGATTTACACAAAATCTATCTTGATTCTGCACAACAGGCCAAACAAGCAGCAAGTTGAATCCCTGCCTTCACATTGTTGTTTATGTTGTTTCAGGAGGACATCTCTAAACTGAGGAGAAAAATTGAGAAGGCCAAGAAACCAGCTGAGAAAATTAGCAATGGAGACGAAATACTAAATGAAGAAATTAGTGAGTATAAGGTAAGTTCATGTCATGAACAAATTCTGACAACTTTCCATTCATCTGAGGACAAAACACCCCCCCAACCCCTCTCTCACTGTTTCACGCCCCCCCCCCCCCAGGCTCGGCTAACGTGTCCCTGTTGCAACTCGCGGGTGAAGGACGCCGTCCTGACAAAGTGCTTCCACGTCTTCTGCTTTGAGTGTGTCAAGACACGCTACGACACACGCCAGAGGAAATGCCCCAAGTGCAATGCTGCGTTTGGAGCCAACGACTTCCATCGCATTTACATCGGTTAAAGCCTGTTTGTCCATTCTTAATGGGAGGACGGGCATTATAGTGGACATGGTGCCCGGAGCGAGGCTGGTAACAGCGCCTTCTCTCCTCTTTTGTGGTCAGGCTCTCAGTCGGGATGTGGCTCCTTTGTATGTGCCCAGCTACAAACTGAACTGAAGGCTTGAATATTGAGCTTTTTGTCGTTCTGTTTTTACCGACTGAATTTGTATGCGTATACAGCATACACAAAAAAAGCTTGTAACATTCCAATGACTCCTCACAATGAAGTTAAAGGTGTGTAATGTTTGTGTGTATATATAGTTTTGTTTTTGTTTTTTTTAAGAACTGCTGAAACTGTACTGAAATTGTGTTGTTGCTGCTGGTTATTAAACCGAAAGTTGAACCTTCCTCTCTGTGAAATGCTTTCCATCATAGAAAACGTTTGTACCACTACTGTGGTTAAGACTACAAGCATTGATACCAACTTAGCCGATACTTTAAGCACTGGTGTTTAGCAACTTTTCCAAAAAGCACCTAGCAATAAATGTATCTACTTTTACTTTACTTTAGAAAAGTGACTCAATACGCTAGAACCCACTTATTTTCTTGTAACTTGTTTTAAGAATTCTTGTTTGGTCAAATTTTCTGTTCTATTGGTAGATGTTTTTGCGTAAATTAAGTGATCGACCGTATAACTAATTTCCTGACTTTTTTTATCACACTTTTTGAGGTGGAACAACTTGAAAAGTGACTAAAATGAAATCTTGCCTCGTCCAATGTTTTGGGTTCTATTGGCAGCTCATTTTGCTTATATTTAGTAACATATTACTCTTGTCATTACTTCCCCCTCTTGTTTTTTTTAAAGCCGTTTTTGTAGTGTAGCAATGAAAAGTGACTCAAATGCTAAAATGCATCCGTTTTCACTAAGATTTGTTTTAAGAAGTCTTAGTCAAATTTTCGTTTTCTTTTGGTAGGTAATTGTACTTAAATTAGCAATGTATTCAATTTTGTTTTTTTTTGTTTTTTTGTTAATTCCAGTTTTTGCAATGTTTAGAAAAGTGACTCACTAAATTGCACTCGTTTCCCATATAAACGACATGTTATACAACCCCAATTTCAATGAAGTTGGAAGGTTGTGTTTAATAAAAACAATACAATGATTTGCAAATCATGTTCAACCTATATTTAATTGAATACACTACAAAGACAAGATATTTAATGTTCAAACTGATCAACTTTATTGTTTTTAGCAAATAATCATTAACTTAGAATTTTATGGCTGCAACACGTTCCAAAGAAGCTGGGACAGGTGGCAAAAAAGACTGAGAAAGTTGAGGAATGCTCATCAAAGACCTGTTTGGAACATCCCACAGGTGAACAGGCTAATTTGGACCAGGTGGGTGCCATGATTGGGTATAAAAGGAGCTTTCCTGAATTGTTCTGTCATTCACAAGCAAAGACGGGGTGAGGTTCACCTCTTTGTGAACAAGTGTGTGAGAAAATAGTCAAACAGTTTTAGGACAATGTTCCTCAACATACAAATGCAAGGAATTTAGGGATTTCATAATCTATGGTCTGTAATATCATCAAAAGGTTCAGAGAATCTGGAGAAATCACTGCATGTAAGCGCCAAGGCCGAAAACCAACATTGAATGCCCGTGACCTTCGATCCCTCAGGTGGCACTGCATCAAAAACCGACATCAATCTGTAAAGGATATCACCACATGGGCTCAGGAACACTTCTGAAAACCAATGTCAGTAAATACAGTTCGGCGCTACATCCCTAAGTGCAACTTGAAACTCTACTATGCAAAGCAAAAGCCATTTATCAACAACACCCAGAAACGCCGCTGGCTTCTCTGGGCCCGAGCTCATCTAAGATGGACTGATGCAAAGTGGAAAAGTGTTCTGTGGTCTGACGAGTCCACATTTCAAATTGTTTTGGGAAATTGTGGATGTCGTGTCCTCCGGGCCAAAGAGGAAAAGAATCATCCGGACTGTTATGGACGCAAAGTTCAAAAGCCAGCATCTGTGATGGTATGGGGCTGTGTTAGTGCCAATGGCATGGGTAACTTACACATCTGTGAAGGCACCATTAATGCTGAAAGGTACATACAGGTTTTGGAGAAACATATGCTGCCATCTAAGCAATGTCTTTTTCACAGACGCCCCTGCTTATTTCAGCAAGACAATGCCAAACCACATTCTGCACGTGTTACAACAGCGTGGCTTCGTAGTAAAAGAGTGCGGGTACTAGACTGGCCTGCCTGCAGTCCAGACCTGTCTCCCATTGAAAATGTGTGGCGCATTATGAAGCGTAAAATACGACAACGGAGACCCCGGACTGTGGAACAGCTGAAGCTGTACATCGAGCAAGAATGAGAAAGAATTCCACCTACAAAGCGTCAACAATTAGTGTCTTCAGTTCCCAAACGTTTATTGAATGTTGTTACAAGAAAAGGTGATGTAACACAGTGGTGAATGTGACCCTGTCCCATCTTTTTTGGAACGTGTTGCAGCCATAAAATTCTAAGTTAGTGATTATTTGCTAAAAACAATAAAGTTTATCAGTTTGAACATTAAATATCTTGTGTTTTTAGTGTATTCAATTAAATATAGGTTGAACGTGATTTGCAAATCATTGTATTCTGTTTTTATTTATGTTTAACACAACGTCCCAATTTCATTGGAATTGGGGTTGTATTTTGTACAGTTAGAAAAACACACGGCCTGTCTCCCTAGCTGTAAAGGAGCATTGTGAGTTGCTAAATTTACTACAGTTAAAACCAAGCGAATATACGTTATGTAAGAAAAATATGGATGGATGAATTTTTAAAAAATGCATTTGCTACGTTGACAAAGGGTTTTTTTTGTTTTTGTTTTTGTTTTTGCTAAGGTGGGTGGCCTTTTTTTTTCTTTTTCCCAAACAATTTTTTATTCAAAAGTATGTGAACGCTGTCAATTATTTTCAATATACTGTACATTCAACCAAAACATGTTCGACGTGATTACGCGATGACATAAAATGCGTCCTCGGTAACTGATTTGGCAACAAGAACTACAAGTCCCAAGATGCACCCCTGCGTCAATCCCTTTTGCTTCTCTTCAGGGAGCCACACGTCGTCTTATTTGTGTGGTTACGCTGCAGTCGTTGAACGCGGTGAGAATTGGAATACTTAGCTTGATACTTACCCCACCTTATCCTAATTTAGTGTAAGTGTGAGGACAAAAGGCCGCCAGACGTGACTTTGTTTACGGTTCCGAGCTCAAAAAAGAAGATTTTGAAGACTCGTGGTCAGCTCAAAGCCACGTACAGGATTTTTCCCTCCGTAGTTTTCGTCAAGACTTTTGGAACATTGCTGCACTTAAGCTCTTTATTTTATTAATATTATTATTACAATACAATAGAAAGTCTTTGATATAACAGGCGCTTAGAGGTTGGAAGCAAGATTGGATATTGGACGTTGCCAAAGTTTAGAATTAAATACTCGATCCAATTCGACTTATTAACACGCTTTATTTAAGGATATACGCCCTATAAACGTGTATTTTATTGCTTTAGATTGTTTTTCAACATCGTCTGCTTCAGTCCATTTTGACCTAAGTGTCGCGTATCCTCGACTGTCTCGATACCTTTTAAATTTCATTATTATTAATTTTACTGCTCCCCAATCCACCAACGATGGCTTTTAGTGCGCGAGCGTTGGTCCACTTTTTGCGGCCGTCTTGTGTGCTGCCGCTGCTGTTGGCTTTAGCGATGCTCCATGCCGGAGCCGAACAGGCCAAGCAGAAGGCGCCGGCGGCCGGGAAGGAGAGCCGGCCGACGGTCACCCTCCGCGGCATGCTCGGCGGAAGCAGCCAGGAGTTCCACAGCTACGTGGAGTCACTCTTGGGAGTCGGCGCCATCCGATCAGCTGCAGAGGTAAAAGGGCAATGATGAAGTGAATTGAATTAACTCTTTGTTCTTTCCTAACGCCATTCGTGTGCTACAGAGCCGGCCCAAGCCTGCATGGGGCCCTAAGCAAAATTGTAGTTCGGGGGGCCTCTATTTCTGCCATTAATATTGATCATTCATAAGTCATTTTTGCATTTTTGACCCCCACCCTTTCCTCTCAATATCACCTATGAGAGTGGTTGTCAAACATTTTACACGAAGTACTGGACAATTTTAGAGTCTTCAACTAACCACCTTACATATTTTTAGAATGTGGAAAGAAACTGGAGTACCCAGAGAAAACCCATGCGGGCATGGGAAGAACATGCAAACTTTCCACAGGAAGGCCGGATTTTAACCCAGGACGTCAGAACTGTGAGGCGTATGTGCTAACCAGTCGGCCACTGTGCTGCCATATGGGAAAAATGTCATAAAAATATTATACCAAAATACAGTGGGCCCTTGCCGTACACCCTAATTTGTGGGTTTTTGGACATACAAGTCCCCGCTTGGCCAATTATTATTATTTATTTTGCTTTGTCTTGTGAAAACATTTTGAGATGAGCACTAAATGGTGGCAGCCAATTCAACTCCGCTTGCTTCACAATAAGCAGTTGTTGGTGAACAATTCTTCTTCAAAAAAAAAAAAATAGGCTTATTGTTGTTTATTGCCACTCCCAGTTGAAATTTACTGTCAAACTGAACATAAAACCAAGAAACATTCCCCCTTTAAAACAACCACACAAATTTGCCATCTGCTCGCTTAATGCTAACTCGCAATGCTAAACGCCTTACACAGGCTAACAAATAGCATCAATGTGTGGTATTATAACCCTTTAGCACAAGAATATTTGACAACAAATGCTAGCAACATGGGGATGGACAATATAACAATACAGGTATATATTATTTATCTGTAAAAAAACAAAAAAAAGACTAATTACTGCAGCTTATTGAGTCACTTAGTTGTGCAACTCTCTTTTGGCCGTATGTCTATAATGCACAGGCCCTTGATGGCTAAGTCGTGCACACCAAAAGGACCACAATGTGGGGCTGCAATGGAAAAAATGGCATTTCCATTCATTTCAATTGGTTAAGATGGTTTGAGATACCAGCGTTTTGCGTTACGAGCATGATCATGGAAAGAATGAAACTCTTAAGTCAAGGCAACAGTATAAACGTGTGGAAAACAGTTCCAAAGTAAACTAAATGCACATTTATGTAAAAGTAACTGGACTGTACTTAACAAATGTACTGTACTTGATTAAAAATCCTGTATTTTTGGCTATTTAGAGCTGTAGAGTGACTGTAACATGGATTTAGTAGAAAAGTGTCAATTTCATTAAACAAAAAACCTTGGTTTTGCCATACAAGTGTCTGGAAAAGGCCCCTCTGACAGCTACTTCTGTTTGACCCAGTTTTGTATGTTTTGTATATATTTAGCTTAGACTGCCCCCTTTCTTCTGATTGGTAGCCTCTGTGTAGAAGAACCACTCGTGAGAGCACACGCGTTTATATTGACAGCGCTGGCTCAGGAGCGGAAAGGGAAGGCGGTGATCTTCACTAGTGACGTAGATAAGCTCGAGAAATTCACATGGACTGATTTCAGGCCTCTCGGCATAAAAACGTCTGGAGCTCAGGAATGCGTGGATGATTTTAATTAATATTTCACGTTTTCCGCGGCTCCATAGAGACAGTATTACATGCCAAGCACTCGTAAAACTTGATTGGGCAAAATATTGCCCCTTTAAAACTAAAATAATCCACTGTTACATTATACACGTTTTGAACATTTAATTCTGTGATGCTTTTACCTACCACTAGAGGGACCCCATGTAGAGTTTGGTACCACACTTGACATTAACTGATCTCGGCCTCAGGTTCAAATTCTAGGCCTGAGGGCCCAATACAGCCAGCCACATATTTTAATGTGGCCCGATATAGCAAATAATGCGCGTCTGCTTTGTTTGAGGCGGAACGGTGGTCGACTGGTGAGCACATCCGTCTCACGGTTCTGAGGGCCCGGGTTCAAATCTGGCCTAGTCTGTGTGGAGTTTGCATGTTCTCCCCGTGTCTGCGTGGGTTTTCTCCGGGCACTCCGGTTACCTCCCATAGCCACAAAACATGCATGGTAGATTATTTGAAGACTCTAAATTGCCTGTAAGTATGAATGTGAGTGTGAATGGTTGTTTATACAGTATGTGCCCTGCGATTTGCTGGCAACCAGTTCGGGATGTATCCCGCCTCCTGCCCGCAGTTAGCTGGGATAGGCTCCAGCATACCTGTGACCCTAGTGAGAATAAGTGGCACAGAAAATGGATGGATGGATACTTTGTTTGGAGCTAAAATGTGTACCTAAATTGGATATTGTCTTAAAACTAAAGTAAAAAAACTAAACGGGTGCTGAGTTCACTTATGACTCGGGCCGGCTCTGATGTGCCACTTGTTCGCTCAGAGCTTAACTGATCACTAATGGGACCTCTTCCACCCTGTCATGTCCCCCATGCAACTATATGTCTTCTCACCCTCACTTTTGCTTGTTGATCTCACCACCTAATTTCTTCTTCATCTCCTCTTCCATCTCACCCACTTACTCCATCTCTCCTAGAGTGCACTCTTGTTTCTAGAGTCACTGCTTGGTCAGGAGAACCTCCGTTCAGTGGCCATGGTAAGAAACCTTCTGGGATGTTTACGCCTGGCTTCATTTTTTTGGTACAGCATGACATGCTCTGCTCAGTCCAAAAGCTTTAATTATAAATGACAATAAATTGGATTTATATAGCAGCTCTAAAGGGACCCAGGGATGCTTAGTTATGTTTATGCTGTAGTGCAGGGATTGGCAAACTTTTGTGCTCAAGGGCCACATTTGATTTTTATACGGACAGATGGGCCAGGTAAAACATTTTAAATAAATCACTCTGTTTTAAATTCATTCTTTCATCAAATTCGTAATGTAACTAAAATTAACCATTTTAATTGAAAAAGATACAAAATCCGTATTCTATCAACATGTATTTACTATTTGAATTTTACTAAATAAATGAATTGAAATAAATATTAAATATGTAAATTGTTACATTTATATGGTCAGATTCTATATCATTTACTAAAAATAAAATCTTGTTTTTGGTCAAATTATTTACACAAAATGAATTTACCAAATTAATGAGATAATAAAATAAATAAATTATAAATACCGTATTTTCACGACCATAAGGCGTGCCATATTAAAAGGCGCAGTTACGGGGTCTATTTCTGTATTTAACACATGCATAAGGCGCACCGTATTATTGGGCGCAGCGGTAGCATGCATGCACACTAAAACAATGTTTTTAAAAAGGCAGCGGGAGCAAAAATGAGTTTGGTTGTACTTTATTGAAGTATTTAACAACGTACTCATGTTATTTTTTTATCAATCCTCATCCACAAATCCACCAAAGTCCTCATCTTCTGTATCCGAAATGAACAGCTGGGCAAGTTCTCAATCAAACACGCCAGGTTCTCCCTCGTCATTGTCGCAGTCAGTCTCGTTGCCGTGCGGTTCTTCAGAAATGATGCCGGCTTTTACGAAAGCTCGAACAACAGTGCTAGCAGACACGTTAGCCCAAGCATCCACAATCCATTCACAGATTGTGGCGTAACTCACCTGGCGCTGCCTCCTAGTCTTAGTAAAGCTGTGTTCGCCATCTGTCATCCATGGCTCCCACGCTGCTCGCAACTTCACTTTGAACGCCCTGTTTACACCGATGTCTAGCGGTTGGAGTTCCTTCGTCAAGCCTCCCGGAATGATGGCAAGCTCCGAGTTATTTCACTCAGTCAAATGGTGACTGTAGACGCGCTTCTCCCGGCTGTTCTTTGATCATTAATCCATTGCTCGAGTTGGTCTTCCAACTCGGGGCACCTCGCCTTGTTTCCGCGGAAAGTCAGCTTCGCCTTCTTGACTTGGGGAAGCTCGTTTTCCTGCTTCCTCCACTTGCGAACCATGGATTCGTTGATCTTGAATTCTCTTGCAGCTGCTCGATTCCCATTTTCCTCCGCGTAACTAATAGCTAACAGTTTAAACTGTGCTTCATAAGCATGTCTCTTCGTAGGTGCCATTTTCGGGGGTCCTCAGCCAAACCGATGCACATACCGGAACTATATACCTACTGGGGGCGTGTCTTTAGCGTCCTCTGTCACGCGCACCCTTCCCCCTTTATGTCCGCATGCTGTCCTCAGTCACGTCCGCCTTCCTCTATATAAGGAGCGTGTCGGCAGCAAATGCTCCCAGTCAGTCAAGCGGAGCACTCATTAAAGTCACACAACAACATTTACAGATTTTGGAACTCTGTGCACACATAAGGCGCCCCGTCCATTTTGGAGAAAATTTAAGACTTTAATGTGCGCCTTATGGTCGTGAAAATACGGTAACCACTTTCAAGGGGGGAAAACGGCTAAATTAATGCAACAGATTTTACTGGACTCTTGATAATGTAAATGCTTAAAAAAATAGAGCAATTCTTTGCTCACCCCTACTTCAGTGGTCAAAAAGTCGAGATCAACCGCAACATGTGCACACCCTGCAAGCACTGTCACGATGGTATTGTTTTTTATTACTACAATGGTGTAGAAATGCACTGTCATACTGATGGGTGATTTTAAACAAAAACAAGAAAAATCCAAGTAGAAAACTCCTCCCGGTATCATGAGAAAATCTAAGCATTATCATCTTTTGTTGACCCATCTTTTCTATTGGCTCTTTTTTTTAGATGTGCAGTTGTACATGTGTGTCTGCTTCTGCTCCACTCCTCTGTTAGTGCAGAGGGAAACAAAAATAGTTGGATCTGAAACCGGAATGGAACTAATCTGATCGGTTAGGACTTTTTTAAATCGGTGTGGAAAATAATGTTCTTAACTTTTTAATGATCTTTTTTTGTTCTTGCTCTTAACAGGGGAAATGAATTTTCAGTTCTTCCTGCATTCAAGACTTAAATACTGTAAAGTAATTGGGGTCATTGAACTTAAGAATGCTCATTTTTATTCTGACTTGGGCTTTCCAAGACATGTATTGATTGAACCATGTTTTCTCTATTCTGTGTAAAATGATTCCTTCGTCCTGTACTTAAAACTACATTTCATTATTTTATTTGTGAACTGGTTGCGTTACATTTATCTGTGGAACAGACTGCGAGCTGGCTCATTCTAAGACTGCTGACTATAGTCAGACTTTTTCCACACGTGACCTTCATCCTCTTCCTTTACTTTGACTTCATTTCTTTCAATCACAGCATTACAAGTGCGATACTACAGGGTTGCAAAGGGGTGGTGATTTCAAGTAACCTTTCATTGTAAGTTAAGATGAGATCTTGTGGAAGTATTTATTAATGTATTTTAAGTTGCACACTTAATGCCTTGAATAAGAATGACCTGACTTGTGAGTTTTTCAAGGTACAAGGTGTCGTTTGGCCAATATTTTTGCTTTGACTTGTAAGCAAAAATTTGAGATACAAGGGCTGTATGGTGGCACTCAGCTCAACTCCCAAACAAGCAGAAGTTTGGCAGATAGTGAACAATTCTTCGAAAAGCAGGCTTCAAGCTGTTTAATGCCACTCCCAGTTGACGTTCACTGTCAAGACTGATCATAAAACAAAGAGAATGACTAGTTGTGCATTTAAAACAACCACATAGATTTGCTGAATGTAAATCTGTTTTGCTTAATATTAACAAGCAATGCAAAATGCCATAGATGGGCTCATGAATCGCATCTGTGTCGCTGTGTTATATACCTTGAAGCAACAGATATTTGAACACAAACAGTGGAGCTACACGTAGACCTTAACAATACTCACAGGCATATTTTATTTATCCTCTTGAAAGAACGACTTATATATTACTGTAGCTTGCTGTGGAGTTTTGAGCTGCCTCATGTATAACCAACCGTATGTCTCTATTATACTGGTCAAGGCGAACATACCAGAGCAAGCAGCACTATGTCCATTGAGTAGAAGCAAAAAAATGTGGTAAAAACTGTTTTTTTTAAATATTCTATTTACTTATTTCATAATAGTTTTTTATGAAGTACAATAATATACAGTGCTATTTTTCTGACTAAAAATTGCAGAACATTATAAGCATGGTCACGGAAAGAATTAAACTCTTAAGACACTACTGTATTCCTAAAGATTTGTCAATCCTCATGGAAAGTTTACTACTGTACTTTGAAAATTCCTAGAGTTTTGCACCCCCATGCAAGACGGTCTGTATTTTTAAAAATGTATTATTATTAGAGACAAACGGCATCAATAGATTTTTGTGAAACACATGCATACCGCCCAGGCGAAAGATGCCTGAGTCGTGCTCTGACATGCTGAATAGTCGTCACTTATTGAGGCAGTGTTTCGTGGAGCACGTGTAGATCAGCAAATGGTGGGGCTACCCTCGACCTTGAAGGATGGCACCTGTGTGAGTGTGACAGTGTGCAAGTGTTTGGAGGGTACAGAAATAGAGCAGGGCAGCTGTTATCACTCACACAGTTGGTGGCTCAAGTCAACAACACATTTCTTCGATGATAAAATGTAGTTCAGCAGTTCTCACTGGCCACAACATTAGGTACACTTGCACAATCTAATGAGATCTAATACAAGAGCTGTATTGAAACTCATTCCCATTTTCGGTAGGTCTCACAAGTATGACTTGCTTAATACTGACTAATGACAGATTAAACTGTTGATTACGTTTGGTTGGGTGAAAAGTTTGGTTGTTGTTGTTTGGTTAAATCAGATGATGACAAAGTTAGACAAGACCATCTTCCTGGGATAAGAGAAAACAATGGTAGTCAGATAGAGCACAGTCCATATTTAGTGAAAATAGTGGGCAGTGACTTAAATGTGTATAAAAGAGAAGTATGGAAAGCCGTTAGAGCATTTATTTGATAACTTTGACATCCAGCGTTGTCCAATCTGTTGTATGGAGAACATCACATGACCAAACCTGGAAAACGAGATAGCTGATTTCCTGTGTATGCTTCGCTAATGAGCATGACCAGTGTTTGATTGAATGATTGTTTGAAGCTGAACTTACTAAAATTGAGTTGTTTATGGATGGTGTCTTTGGAAAAAGTTAAATTTATGTACATCATTTATTTATACAAATATGATAGATGTAAACACGAACAAAGCCTAAACATGGTATATTGTAATCTTTGGTGGTTCTACGGTGACATCTTGTTTAAAGAAAAGAAAAAGAAAAAAAGTTAAAGTTCCCATGGGTGCTATGTCACGTTCCTCTTCATGATTCACCCGAACAAGGAGGTGTTCTTGAAATGCGGAAGTAGGTTGCGCATATATGGGATTCAGCACAATAGAAGAGCAACTCTTACTCGTAATGACTTTCCACTACTGTATGACATTTCTGCCCACTAGTAGGACAGCTTTGGCATACTAGTAGGACAGAGACATGTTACTAGTGAGGCAAAACTGCAATTGTTGATGTCTGGCACTACTAGTGAAGTTTTATAATGTCACTAGCTGTACAATTTGCAAGGAGTTGTCAACGAGTGCACAGTTTTGCCTCGCTAGTAACAAGTAGTGGTCCTGCTAGAGTGCCAAATGTGTCCTATGGATGCTGAGCAATTTTTCAATATTCTTGACATACAGCTTAATATCCATCTACTAGTATGGTTTTTGTCCTCACTAAGACAATTTTGCACACTAGTGATAGTGGTTGAACAACTAGATTGTTTTTTTTGTAGTCCGCGCTCTCTTAATGGTGGTCCAGGTGATGTCGATTAATCAATGATGTTATTGATTTTTTTTTATTTTTTTTTTTTTTTTTTTATAGTTGTCAACTCAGCGAGTGCAACTGTTTGCCTTCACCCTCCAAATACAAGCTCACATTCCCAGTCTGAGGGGCAGCCGCCGCACCCCAGACTCACTCATCCACTCACATGCAAAACACCTTCAAGTCCTCACAGTCAGTCAGAAATTGTAAAGTCTAACATCAATTCAGGTAACACAACTGCAGGGTCGCTACTCACTACAGTACTACAATTTTGATCAGAGGTGGAGAGAATGCTTTTGCAATAATGTATAGTACTAAACTGCACTTGTTACTTGAATTGTAGCTTGAGTTCCGACTTTCTGTGAGGCATTGAAGGTGTCAGTGTGTGATTTGTGACGCACACTACATCTAACAAAAATAGTTGTTTAAAATAACTACTAATTGGGTCACTGGTGTCGTGGTACACTCGCCTGACTTTGGTGCCGGCAGCGTGGGTTCAGTTCCCACTCAGTGACGGTGTGAATGTGAGTGCGAATGGTTTTCCGTGTCTATATGTGCCCTGTGACTGACTGTTGACCAGTTCAGGGTGTAGTCCGCCTTTCGCCCGAAGTCAGCTGGGATAGGCTCCAGCGCCCCGCGACCCTAACCAGGATAAGCGGTGTTGAAAATGGATCGATGGATGAACTACTGTTATATTATTAGTTCTCAATGGTTTCAAACTGCATTGTTTATTGCAGACTTCTTCATACATGTATTGAATCTCATTAGATTCTGAAAATGTTCCAAGTTGTCTGTTGAGTGTATCTTCCTGTGCATGGAGGCAAAATTGAGCAGGGTTCTTAACACATCAGGGTTCCTGGGTGATGAACATGATCAGAATGCATTGTCCTTATTTGAGTGTCACTGTCTCGAGCTAAAATGAGTCCTCTCTGAACCGAAACAGTTTCTGGGGATGGTGATCCGCTTCCTGGCCGAAGGAGCTGCCAGTGGCCTCAACGTCATCGCCGTGTATGTCACAGAGATCCTCAGGGTCACAGGATTTGATGGTGGGTCGTAGGGTCTCTTTTTATTTATTTATTTATTTTTGCAGTGAAGGTACAAGTGAAAATAGGAGGAAAAAACTAAGAAACAAAAAAATTACAATATAAATATCCCAAAACTAAACAACTTATAGTGCCGGCCCAAAAATGATTAGGAAGAAGTAAAAGTTATTTATATTCTGCCCCTTATCTTTACCTCGGATAAATTATCAATCAAGAAGCCTCATCCGAAATACATGCATAACCTACATACTATATGCACAATCGCTACATATACATACATTTCCCCCCAAAATACGTATACCGTAGTTTCACGACCATAAGGCGCACTTAAAAGTCCTAAATTTTCTCCAAAATGGACGGGGCCCCTTATAATGTGCCGCGCCCTATGTGTGCACCGAGTTCCAAAATTGTGTGTGATGAACGCTGCGCTTGACTAACTGGGAGCATTTCCTGCCGACACGCTGCTTATATTGAGGAAAGGCGGACGAGACTGAGTACAGCATGCAAAGGTAAAGGGGGAAGGGTGAGCATGAAGGAGGACGCTAAAGGCACACCCCCAGTAGGTATATAGCGCCGGGGTGTGCATTGTGCAAAACATCGGTTTAGCTAAGGACCCCCGAAAATGGCACCTACGAAGAGACACGCTTACGAAGCACAGTTGAATGAAATGAAATGACCGCTACATGCCAACATCTGAGTTATCTACCGTATGGGATTAAACACGAAGGGGGTTCATGGGAGAACACAATGGAGGAAGCCATTGCTGTCTAAAAAAACATTGCTGCATGTTTGAAAGTTTGCTAAAGAGCACTTGGATGTTCCACAGCACTATTGGCAAAATATTCCATGGACAGATGAAACCAAAGTTCAATTGTTTGGGAGTATGCCAACGCCATATGTTGGCACAGCACACAAACATCAAAACCGTATACCAACTGTGAAAAATGGAGGGAGTGTCGTTATGGGCGTGCTTTTCAATCTCATGGCCTGGACAGCTTACGATCATCAATGCAAAAATTAATTCACAAGTTTATCAAGATAGTTTGCAAAAAACCTGAGCCCATTGGTCCAACAGTTGATGCTTAAAAGAGGATTGGTGTAGCAACAGGATAATGATCCAAAACACAGAAGCAAATCAACAAAAGGATGGCTTCAGAAGAAGAAAATGTGTTCTGGAGTGGCACAGTCTAAGTCCTGACCTCAACCTGATTCAGATGCTTAATGCATGACCTCACCAGAGCTGTTCACACCAGATATCCCAGGAATCTTGCTGAACTGCAACAGTTTTGTAAAGAGGAATGGTCAAAAATTCATCCTGATCGTTGTGCACGTCTGATCTGCAACTACAGGAAACATTTGGTTGAGGTTATTGCTGCCAAAGGATGGTCAAACGGTTATTAAATCCAGGGCTTACTTTTTCCTCCCTGTTCTGGAAATGTTTACATTATGCTCTATGAAAACATAATTGTGCGGTGTTATTAGTTTACGCAAACTCTGTTTCTGTTTCTCTTGTGATTTAGATGACAATCAGACTACATTTTATGACATATTTATGCAAAATTTAAGAAATGAAGTGGTACCTGTACTTGAATATTAATTCCCAAAACTTTCAAATCCTGTTGTTTGCAAGTGGTTTTGGTGTTCAAAGGCCATTGTATTCAATCAACAAACTGTATCGGTGTCAACGTTAAACCTTGTCACAGACACATTTTGACCTATGTTATGCATAAAACAGAAGAAAATTGATTGTGATGGAAGAGGGTCTTTGTTAGTCATGATTGGTGGTACTTGCAGAGCCAAGTATTTTTTGAGGTGGTACTTGTAAAAGTCTGAGAACTTCTGGTCAAGTGTGTCTTTTTCTAATGATGGAAATCCTTTCTATGCAACTAGCAGCAGCAATGTGTGACTTTTCACAATTGTATTCTCGCTTCTCAGCTGCCCTCACGCTACCCCGCTTTACCCCAGAGGGCGTGACCACCGTGGCCCAGTGGGGTGTCGTGGCCGTCATCGGCTACTGGGTTCTGACCATCCTCCTGCGCTTGGTGATCGACACGCTGCGCCACGTCTTCTGGTTGGTGAAAATGGCAGCGGTGCTCTGGCTCTTCGCCATGATCGTGAGCGACGGCAGCGCCAGCGCGGACACCACGGCCGTGCGCCTGGGCGGCCTGGTGCTGGGATACATCTTGTTGACCCTGCTCACCACCGGCTCGAACAAGAACGGTGTGCTCGAGCATCGTCTGAAGAGCCTGGAAGGCCGAGTGAAGGCAGTGGAAAAGAGGAAAGGCAACTAGTGAGGAAACATTGGACAAAGGTGACAGTGAAGAGCGATCAGTTTTCGTTTCTGTGTGTTCAAACTATGGTGGGCAATAAAAGTGGATTTTTAATCAGTAATTAGAATCTGATTTTTTTGTTTATAAAGTACATTTTCTCTACATAAAAAGTTAGGGATATTCGACTTTCAAGTGAAATTTCAGGAGGAACCTAAAGTGCACTCAATTACTGAAACCTCGACAGGTTAACTTCATTTGACCTTTTGAAGTGCTTCATGGTTAAATGTGAAATAAAATACACGGTCACAAACGTGATGCCGTTAATACCAGATAAAAACTAACGAGGCTTCCTTCAAATGGAACTAACTGCATTCCGCAATTTGTGAGCATCGGACACCTGGGCTCTTGTAACTTTTTAGTTTTGCGTTTGGGACTAAATAAATGGCGACACCACACTTTCCTTGGCCCCATGTTGGGTTATTTTTCAGTCGCACTCTTAACTCTTTTGTTTATGAGTGTGAATGTTAAATAGACCACCACAGGACCCAAGAAAGTGTCGTGAAACTATTATACTGTGTGCTTTTATTTTGAAGGTTACACAGTTGTCTGTGGGAGTGTTATTGTTTGAGTTTTGAGCTCAGATTGCAGTTAGTTGAACCCTTTATACGGAATTGACGAGTCTTTGTTCACAATTATGTCATTGTGTTAATTTACATTTTACATATTAAAAGTATAAGTCGTTTCGGTACTCTGTCAGTATTGTTGAGTCCTCAAGAGTAAATATTTGCAGTATACTGGTATCTGTCTAGAAAAAAAGGTATCAAACATACCAAATATGAAAACTAGGACATGAAAACAGGTTTTACTGTACCAAATACAGTAAACCCACCTGGTGATGTCAGGGTGTCATACATTCCTCTCTTCTGCAACGCAAACGTAAATAGGAATTTATGTAAGGTGCTGGAGGACCTGGACCAAGTGGGTGTCCTCCAACAACGTCAACCTCGGGCCCGATGACAGGCTTCTGCACCTGCTTGGTTTCTTGTTGCAGTCAGCTGAAGATTTATGCGATCCTCTGAACTTACGCCGACCATCTTCAGTCACACCTCCTCTCCAGTTCCGTCTTAAATCCTTCCTACAGTCATCAAGGACGGTCAAGTGAAGAATCCAGAAAAGGTGTCACCACCCTAATATACAGACCCTTTCCAGAAAATTTGAATATCATAGAAAAGTTTAGGCAGCACGGTGGGCGACTGGTTAGAGCATCTGCCTCACAGTTCTGAGGACCAGGGTTCAATCCCTGGCCCTGCCTATGTGGAGTTTGCATCTTCTCCCTGTGCCTGCGTGGGTTTTCTCCGGGCACTCCGGTTTTCTCCCACATCCCAAAAACATGCGTGGTAGGTTAATTGACAACTCTAAATTGCCCGTAGGTGTGAATGTGAATGGTTGTTTGTTTGTATGCGCCCTGCAATTGACTGGCAACCAGTTCAGGGTGTACCCCGCCTCTTGCCCGATGATAGCTGGGATAGGCTCCAGCACGCCCGCGACCCTAGTGAGGAGAAGCGGCTCAGAACATGGATGGATGGGTAGAAAAATTTATTTATTTCCATAATTCCATTCAAAAAGTTAAAACTTTCATAGATTATACATTCAGGGCCCACAATTTCAAGTATTTATTTGTTTATCTTAACATAATTTGGGCTTCCAGCTCATAAAACCTACAAAATAAGGAATTCAAAAAATGTTAATACTGTGAAGAAATCAGCCCAAATTTTGCAGGCCATAAATGTTTTAACCTGCGTGTCACACACTAATCATCTACAAAACTCAAAGCACATGTATAGCTTTCCCCAAGTGTCATTAAACTGCTTCAGTTTGGTTCAATTGTCTCAGTTGGGTTCAATATGGGGAAGACTGCAGACTTGATAACTGGCCAGAAGACCGTCATTGATACCCTCCATACGATGGGTAAGCCACAAAAGTTCATAGCTAAGGAGGATGGCTGTTCACAGAGTGCTCTGTCCAAGCATATCAATGGAAAGTCTAGTGGAAGGACAAAATGTGAATGTGAAAGATGCACCAGCAAAAGAGATGACCGTGGGCTTCAGCGGATTACCAAAACAGAGACAATTCAAGAATCTAGCAGAGATCCAGAAAGAGTGGAATGAGGCAGGAGTCATCGCTTCAAAAACCACCACATTCAGACGCATCAGGGAGATGCGCTCCACCTGTCGGGTTTCTCGGGTCAAGCCGCTTTTAAGCCTGAGCCAACATAGGAAGCGTCTCAACTGGGCCAAGGAGAAGGAGGACCGGACTGTTGGCCAGTGGTCCAAGGTCCTCTTTTCTGTTGAAAGTAAAGTGTGCCATTCATTTGAGAATCAAGGTCCAAGGGTTTGGAGGAGGACTGGTGAAGAACAGAACCCAAGCTGCTTGAGGTCCAGTGTGAAATATCCACAGTCAGTCATGATGTGGGGTGCAATGTCCAGTGCAGGTGTTGGTAAACTCTGCTTTCTTAAATCCAAGGTCACAGAAATAGTCTACCAGAATGTTCTGGAGGGACTTGATTCCTTCTGCTGAGGATCTGTATGGAGATGCAGATTTCATCTTCCGCCAGGACCTGGCCCCTGCCCATACCGCCAGAAGCACCAAAACCTGCTTTGATTCCCATGCCATCACAGTGCTTGACTGGCCAGCCACCTCGCCGGATCTAAACCACATTGAGAAGCTATGGGGTATTATCAAGAGGAAAATGAGGGGCACCAGACCCAAAAACAAAGATGAACTGACAGCATCAAGGAAATCTGGGCTTCCGTAACTCCTAGGCAATGCCACAGGCTGATTGCCTCAATGCCACGCGAGGCAGTGACAAAAACTGAAAAGTAAATCATTTCTTCACAGTATTCTAATTTTTTGAATTCCTGATTTTGTGGGTTTTATGAGCTGGAAGGCCAAATTATTTAAAAATAAAAAAATACTTGAAATTGTTTTGAATTTGGACCCTGAATCTATAATTTATTAAACTTTTTGAATGGAATTATGGATCTAAATAAACTTTACCATGATATGAATTGTTTTTTTTTTAAAGGATCTGTAGAGAGTCAGTGGTGAGAGGTCAGGGCCAGCTGGCCTATTATCAGAAACACTGACCTACGTTTACAGCCTAAATCCTAATATTTCTTCCATGAAATTAATTGTATTAATTTATTCCTAACAACATCCTTCAGAATCAGTAGTAGCTGAACAAAAACTATTAGCAATGGGACTGTTTAACCAATCCGATTTGGAATTTGTCCTCACAGGGCCAGAGTGCTGGCCCTTGATGGTGTCATGCGTTTTCTGTCATCTGGTTGGTCAGAAGAAGAAAAATTGGTAAGCCAACTTTGACTCAACACATTTATAGCGATTTGTACACATAATCAGCATATTTGGTGAGTAATATGTATTTTTTATTTTTGTGATGTTGAGACAAATATTGTGAATTGTGCCAGATGTACGTGGCATAGGTGAGTGCTGTTACAGCAAGCATATGCACAGACATGTTTGGGGGCAGGTGCTCAGTCAAAAAAAAAAAGGGCACCCAGTACCAAAATTATTCATACAATTAAGAAAAAAATCTATGTATTTCTGTTGACACAATTAACACAGTCAATGTATAACTGTTAACAAAGGACGTGAAGGGAGGCTACAGAGGATATGAAAAGTGGACACACCCCATGTTCAAGTGAAGGCAAGGCGGAAATGTAATTCTCCCAAGGACTCGAATAAATGCCCATCAGATTTCAAAACACTTTGGGTTAAGTTGATGACAGAGAGGATAGTTTTGTTGTTTTTTATTGATTAAGGAAAACAATGGGCTGCAGCAAAAAGGGCACTTTTTTCATCCAGAGCAAAAGGGCTGGTGCTAGAGCATGACCTGTGTTGCTGTATATTTTTTTGTATAGTACTCATGGTTTCTATGATTGCCACTGATACAGACTGAAACAATGAATACTATTTCATTATAATAATGTGCTATAATTCATTTTGTGTATAACTTGTTGGCTGCACGATAAATTATTGAATTAAAGCACTTTTTCATTTGTTTTTATCGAATTGAATTCAACTGTCAAAATATGTCTAGATGATTGTAATTTTGTCATTTGCAAATGCCTGCTTTCAAGAAAATATCCATTGTCTTCCAGGTACTGTTAATCTTTATAGACAGAGCATTCTAGCACACTATAGTGGGGTTCATACAGTATGTCTACAAAAATATCCAGATAAACCAATACAGGAGAGAGATAGTAGCTTTAATCCACGCCTTGTTAAATACACATCGCGCCATGAAATGTTTTCATAAAACAACCTAAGGCAAAAAAAAAAAAAAAAAAAGTGCACAAGCTAAACAGCAATGTTGTGCGTATTTACAGACAACTGCATCAAACATGACAGAAGAGCAAAAAGCTGAATTCAACGAGACAACTGCACGTGTAACGTAGATGTGCGTATACAATATTTGTTAACGATGATGCAGCAAGTTCTGAATTTTGGTTCTGATTTAAAAAATGAAAAACAATTAAGAACTGGGAACTGTTTGTAAACATGAGGTAGTATGTTCACTCTCAACTTAGGGTAGGGTGTTTCCGGTCCACACAAGCCTTTCAATTTGCAATTTTCAGCTTGCCAACGGAAGATAATGGCTTTTAAAAGGCTCTATAGTTCTTAGTGATTATATATGCAACTGAATATAAAATAAGTTCACTAGTTTGTTGTAAATCTAGGCACAAGTATTGGTGATTTGATTGAAGAACAGTGGTCCTATGTATCTGAGGATTTAGCTGACTTCCGTTGCTACATGCACTTAAAACAGTTACATAAAGTACACACTTTACATTTGTTCCACTATGACAGATTAAAACACACAGTTTTTTTTAAAGGTTTCCAAAGCTGATATACGTGTGAAAAATATCAATAACAGCATACATTTTATTGTATAAAGCAAACGAAAAAAACTTGCATAATTTTCAACAGTGAAAACAAAGATTGCACAGGCATACTTATGTATGCTAAAGGCACACACAAAAATGTTTTGTATTAAGTGCAGTGTTCCCAAAGTGCTGAGGTCAATTTGAGGGCGAGCCCCTTTCCAAAATGTGACCTGAGGCATCATTAAAGTTAAAATGAACACGTACATTATACATTCGAACATGAGCAACACTTACGGCAACGTGATTATACGTTATATCATATAGCTCATTTCAAAGTCACGATAGACACTTTTCACGACTGTCGTACACAAAGCAGCAGCACGATAAGGTGGTGCTTCAAGGTCATATTTAGAAAAATATGACGTTTGAGACTATGGCAGCATGGCACATAAGCAGAGAGAGCCAATCACAAGTGTCAGCTTTTTTAGGAGTTCTCAACTGTAATTGAATTACACCTTTTTCCCCCAGTAATGCAATAGATTACAATTAAATGACATCATTTCATTATATGTAATTAGTTACTCCTCAACGCTGCTAACAGTTGAGAGGTTCTGGGTTCAAATCTTGGTTCTGGTCTTCCTGTGTGGAATTTACATGTTCTCCCAGTGCTTGCATGGGGTTTCCAAAAACATGCACATTAGGTTAAGCGGGAACTAAATTGTCCATAGGTGTGAATGCTTGTTTGTTGAAAATGAACAGGATGGATGTTTCTGTCCCTTTCTCTTTTACATTTAATACAGAGCAGTCTCATTGGCAGTTATGATTGAGGCCTGTGACTCATGCCAATCAACAAATGGCCTTGTAAACACTGTATGACCATGGAAAACAATCTGACCAATTCTGTCTACAGTATGTACCTGCACTGCAGCTATGAGATGAAAGACTAGTTTTGAGCTCCTGGGTTGCCAGTAACTCGTAGCGCACAGGTGTCAAACTGGTGGCCTGGGGGCCAGATCCGGCCCTCCACGCCATTTTATGTGGCCCACGAAAGCAAATCAAAAGTGCTCATTGGGTTCTGGTGTAATATGTGCAAGCATTTTTTTGTTACCAATCCCACTTTGAAAATAAATGTAATAGTCTAAAAACATGTTTTTATAGGCTTCTGATTTCAAAACTGGTTATTCATCAATGTGTTGTGTATACTGTATGTAATTACAGTATATGAGGTAATCTTTCATTTATATGGGTTCACAGTTGTAGCGGCCCTCTGAGGGAAGTCATAACTACGATGTGGCCCGTGACAAAAATTAGTTTGACACCCCTGCTGTAGCGCAACCTGGGTTTGCCAGCCCGGCATGCCTTTGGTTCCTTTTTGTCCATCTAGGGGCTACCGTAACGCTTGCTAGTGTTCAGCAAAAGAATACAAATTTTGTACGCAACAAGTCATTACATTTGTTTGTGGCATCGTGCTTCACTCTGGCTATTTGCATACATATATAATCTAAACGTCAGCCAGAGAAGGAGAAAAAAAATTACAGCGGGCCCAGCTTCACAGACCATAAAGGACAAAAAAGCGAGGGATGGTGCTAGGCTGTAATACAATATTTTTCATTTGTGACCTCAACTACTTTAGAGGGACATAATAATCAGTTAATTAATTGTTAGAATCGATTGTGGGGCAAAGGTGTTTAATCATATTCTGAAGTTATTGAGATACTTGGCTTCAACCAGCAGAGGCGCTGTTGATTAAGTCTCAACTAGTTTACGCTCTACAGAAGAACAACATTATGAAATCAGACCTTAGTTGAGCTACATCCACTCTACCCAAGTACTGTATTCAGGGCAGTTCAGATCCCTGTAAAAATTAAAAAAATAGCAATAATTGATCATTTTAACCATTGTCGATTAATCGAATTGAGTCAAATGCCCCCACCTATTTTTCTTCTAAACTCTTGCACATTTGGCCACCCATGCTACGCCATTTTTTCCCCCACCACTCTATAAGTTTCCATTAAACACAAAATGTAGATGCCAACAAACGCATCACAAAACGAATGGATACTGATGATTGCCTATTGAAAGAAAGCCACATACTGTACAAGTTACACCTGACAATTGCAATGGAGTAGCTGATGTTTTTGTGGCATTGGCACCTCTAGTGTAACTGGCTACCAGTGGTTGCACGCCCCTTACAAGTTGAGCTTATCGGAGGTGTAAACACTGGCGAAAGTGGGTTCTGAGGAGAGTGGCGGGTCGGAGGGAAAGCGCAGCCCTTTGAGCTCAAACCTCGGGCCGGGGTCGGAGGGGGGGCAGTCAAATACCAGGGACGGAGGGGGAGCGACCTCGTGCCCAGTGGAAACAGCAGCCTGGGAAGATTGAAAAACAGAAATGTACTTGGTAAGTAGAACTAAAGGTCAGATCGTAGATTTGTTGTTTTATCAACGCTTTAATCACCAACCACATTCAAACTCACGTTAAATGGGAGTCAGCACTAAACTTCCACCTTTTAAAGTACCCCTGATTAACCCCAAATCAAGTTCAGATGTTCTAGTAGGCTTTTCCTGACATTATTTTTTGCTTTCTAGCAGAAGACTGAAGGTTTTGTGCTAAAACTGACTGTGATTTGGAACTGTCCTTAAATTTCCCCCTACTCTAACTAAGACCCCCAGTTCAAGAAAAACAGCCCCACGCATGATGTTTGGATCAAAAATACCTTTTGGAATTATAGCCAAAAAGTTCAACCTTGGATTCCAACCAAGTGGATGCGTGTGATTTTTTTAATTTTTTATTTTTTATTTTTTTTTATTTGTAAGGAAAGGCTTCCATCTTACCCCATGGCCCAGACACACGAAGAAGATGGGTGGTTGTTGTCGAATGTAGTTAACACCCACTACTTGCCAGACATTCCTGCAGATCCTTCAATGTTTGTGTTTGGCCTCTTGGCAGCCTCCCTGACCAGTTCTCATCTTTTCATGAATTGTGGTGGGATGTCCAGTTTTTCTAGATAATGTCACTCTTCTGCAATATTTCCTCCACTTGATGAGAACTATTTTCACCATCTTCCACTGTATATTTAATGGCTCTGTTGTATCCTTCTCCTGACTGATAACTTTGAACAATGAGATCCCTCTCGGGACTATGGCTTGTGCTGTAAGATGTGATGACAAAAATGTCAGGGAAAGCCTACAAGAACAACTAACCTTTTTTTTGGTGTTAATCAGAGGCACTTTTAATGGGGACAGGCATGTGCTGACTCCCATTTAACATGAGTTTGAATGTGATTGGTTAATTCTGAACACAGCCACATCCCTGGTTAAAACAGTTCATCTCAGTTGTTGTTTTTTTTTTGTTATTTTGAACCCTCTCCAAAATATTTAAATACTTCAAAAGTTTTGAAATGATTTATATAGTTATATATAGTTGTTTTTTACTGTATATCACAAAAACCTGGAATTTGAACAGGGGTGTGAAGACTTTATCTCCACTGCACACTAACAGACCGTGTCTGTGTGATACCATCATGACTTGAAATGAGTACTGCAGTGTTCCCTCGCTATATCGTGGTTCAACTATTGCGGATCCAGCACATTGCAGATTTTTCTTCATATTCATATCGTGCATACTTTGCCATAGTGCGGGATTTTGAGTGAATGCTGTCATTTTTTTGTAGTAAAACACAGTAAATGCTTCCTAGCCTACCATTAAAACTAGAAGAAAATAAAGCATTTGTTACAATATATTACAAGGAATACAATGTATATAGAGTATAGTAGCCCTGTGCATTACTGTTTACGTTGTTTAAGAGTTCAAAAGAGTACAGAAAATGTATATAAAACTATGGACGTTAATAGAAGTGATGGGAAGATTAATAAGAGCCTGGGGAGGTTTATACAGCTTTAAAATATGTATAAATAATCCCCCAAAAATGTGGTCGATACGTCACAGAGTTCACCTGTTGCGGAGGTGGTCCGGAACCTGATTAACGCAGAGACAAGTACTGCAATCAACAAATCTCTGTATCTGGTGTGGCTGTGTACCTCAAACTGCGTCGGGGTCGGATCCGGATGGATATCCACTCTGTTGTACGCCTGACGGTGAAACAGCATGTTAAGTCACTGCCGGAATAAAGATGATTTATATACACTTGCCAGCCACAACTATTCAATGAGATCCAGTAGTCAAGCCATTTTATAAAGAACTTAATGTAAATAAAATACTGTTAATAATAAAAAGGGACACACGTCAGTAAGCCGCGGTGTATTACTACACCACTGCATCCTAAAACCGCAATAATAAACATCCTTCTAACCATTTTCTACACCGCTAAGACTCGTTAGGGTCGCGAGTAAACTGGAGCCGGGCCCAGGTGATTTTGGGTAAGAGACTGCCTGGCGACCAGTCCAGGGCATACCCCGCCTTTAGTCCAAAGTCAGCTGGGGTAGGCTCCAGCTCACCTATACCACTGAACAGGATAAAAGGTAGAAAAAGACATTACAGGTGGCCCGAAGGAGGCGGAGGCGGGTGCAGGGGAAGGTTCCCGTGGGACGACAGGATTCACAGGCTGATACGAGTAAGTTACAGCAGGTGGCGCTGCAGAGCAACTTGGTCCTGTGGGTTGATTTGAGTCCTGCAATTTGAAGAAGGAATTTTTTATTTTATTTTTTTAGTTTGTGATTCTGAGAGTTCATTTCAGGTGGTACCTACATGGTAATGCACGAGCTGCACAGGTCCTGGCGCTGCTTCCCGAGTCCTTTGAGGAGGGTTTGTTTTGGAAGCAGTCTTTTTACAACAGCATCTTCTGATGCAGCAACAGCAGAGAGCCACCACAGCAACAATGGCGACAAAAACGATTACATAAACATACGCAGGGGCATGTACTGTAAAAACAGAGAGATGATGACTAAGTCATAAATGTGAAATACCATAATACATCAAAATATTTATTTACGCTAAATGTACGCTGTCTCACCCTCTTCGACCGCCACGTTGGTCATAAACACCAAGTGTCCATCTTTGTCTCGGAACTTATAAGTGCCAGAATCTTCTACCTTAACAGGAGTAATTTCTATGCCGTCACTCTCCAAGGAAATTCGCTGCTTAAAAAAGTTTTCATCCTTTCTGGATAGACGTCCAGAACGAATCACTTTTATGGAATCCGAATCGTCCCCGCTCGGTATGAAGGTCATGTCCCACGGAGTAAATTTCAGAGGGTATCGCATGAAGAGGAGTGATTCCTCCTTGGGTTGATACTCATTTGTGTGCTCTGTGTGGGATAAAGAGGGGATTGTTAAAGACAAGCCGTTGTTCAATATACGGATCACTTTCATATAATTTGATCAACAACGGTAAAGACATGGCCCACTGAATTTCCTTTTTGCTAAATGCCAGAATAACAATGACATTTTTAGACATTTTTTTTATTACTTTCTTCAAAGTGAGAAGTTTACATACATTTCATTAGTGTTTGCTACCACTGCCTATAAACTTTAGGACTTCGGTCAAACGTTTTGGATATCCTTCCACAAATTTTGGCTCATTCCTCCTGACAGAACTGGTCTAACTGAACCAGTTTTGTAGGCCACCTTGCTCGCACATGCCTTTTCAGGTCTGCTTATTCATTTTCAACCAGATTGAAATCAAGGCTTTGTGATGGCCACTTTGGAACCAGTTTGGATCATTGTCCATTTGGAAGATCGATTTGAGCCCAAGCATTAGCTTCCTGGCTGCTGTCTTGAGAAGTTCTTTCCTTTCGATGTAATCTATTTTGTGAAGTCCACCAATGGCTCCTGAAGCAAAATAACCCCAAAACATGATGCTGCCACCCCCATACTTCAAGGTTGGGAGGTGTTCTCAGGCTTGCAAGCTCGAACCAAAGCACGTTCATCTCTGGGACACAGAACCCGTCTTCTTGCTGAGCGCTACTCTTGCTGGACATTCTCATGTGTTTATAGTTGCATAGAATTGTTTGAACAGATGAACGTGGCACTTTCAGGCATCTGGAAATTGCACCCAAGGATGAACCAGACTTGCGCAAGTTCACAATTCTCAATGATATCTTGGCTGATTTATTTTGACTTTCCCATGATGTTACACGAAGAAGAAATGTGTTTCAGGTGTGCCTTCAAATACATTCGCTGGTGTTTCTCTAATTAACTGAAATGTTGTAAATAAAGTAAATCAGAAGCTTCCAAAGACATGACATCATCTGATTTTTTTCACCTGTTTATAGGCCTAGTACGCTTACTGTATGTGAACTTCTGATTTTGAAGAAAGTAATGAACAATGGTCTTTAAAAAAAAAAAAAAAAATCCTTCATTATTCTGGCATTTAGCAAATAGAAACAATTTTGGTAATCCTAGTAGACCTACAGCAGGTAAGGTTTCAGCTGATCAGTGACCGCGGGAGTATGAAGAGGCTTTTACTCTACAGTGACCCTAACGTATATTTTTGGAAAACTGAGAGGAAGTTAGAGTAAACTACTACGTCACCCGGACATGTGTATGCCAAGACCACAAGCTCGTTAACATTTTGCCATGACATACTGTATTTCCTACCAAAACTCACCTGTTACTGTGAGCTTTTTCCTCCACAACAAAGTGTAGTCTTTCTTCCGAAAATTGTAGTAGCCGTTGTCATCCTGTGTGAGCTCTGACATGTCCCAGGCATTTTCCTTCACGCGGCCCCTGGATGCGGCACTGGTCTGAGTGTCGCTGCGATTCCACAGGATTACTGCGTCCGAATTGTCAATTTTAAAGAATTCCAGGATTTCTGCAAGACTGGGAATATCGACACGATACCAACCATGGTAATACCTCTGCACCTCATCAGCACATTCTAGGAACAGACAGAAAAAAATGCTTAGTCTACTTTAAATTACTAAGTACAGTCGACCCCCGCCTATAGGGACCGAGCCCGAGGGCGAATAGCAAAAAGCTGCGAATAATTGACGGCCATTATAACTGCTATGAAAAAAATACATATTCATTTTTTTCTGGAAAGAAAACACATTAATTACCGGAAAATACCACCAATAAGCAGTTTCTGCGAAAAATGGGGGTAGGCTCCCAAAAAGAAAATAATAAAAACACTAAATATATATTTTTTTAAGCCGCGAATAGGTGTCCGCAGGTGCCGAACGACAATTATGCAGTGGGCCACTGTATAACAAAAACAGTTTTCACCTAGGTTTATTGTTTGTTTTAAATCTTAAAAAGTGGTGGTAAACTTCTTCTTTTTTTTGTGTGTGTATCTTGGCAAAACAGTGAACCGCCCTTAGTCGCTGTTTGGCATTTGCAAATTCTCATTTTTGCACGTTTTTTTGAAAGAACATATTCTGTGTTATTCGCTGAAAACCTCAGCTATCCGCTGTTTCTGTGCTCAGGCGAGAGGAATGAATAATTAGTTTGGCGCATTCTGGTGGAATCTTGGTGCTGTTGTTCGGTTTCATTTGTTTCTTGAATGCGCTTTGTGGTAAAAGTAAGTTTCTCTCTCTCTCCCGATGCAGTTATTAAGTCTACTTTACCATTACAATTTGTCTGCAGTCGCTAACATTTAGGTGTAAATGCCGAAAGGTGTGTTTCATGACTTGATATCGTTTGTGTAATGTGCTAGTGCGTATGTTTGATTATCCTGTGTGATGTGATGATATTTAGGCTAGTATGCTAATTAATACTATTGGCCTCATATGAAGGTGCTTTGTTTGTGTTGAACAATTCAACAACTCAGTACAGTCATTTATGGAATATGGGTTCATCACCAATGTCAGTGTATCAGTTTAAAATGATCTTACCTGAAACTTTCAGTGAGATGCGATTTAAAAACATGCTACCAAATGGAACTGAGAAATAGCCGTTATCTTTTTCTGTCACATGTTCCAAAGAAAGACTGGCAAAGGTAACCTTTAAACGTGGGTCAACTGCCTGCAAAAGAGGACAACACAACAGAGGTTTTGGATGACATTTGAGCTTTGCTTTTTTAGGATTCTGAGTGAGATCCTCATCAATATGAAATGCACACCTTGCCATTTTCAAACACGAGCCTCCTGCCTTCACCATTCTTTGGAGTGAAGTAAAGCTTCCCAGTGAATCCAGGTGGTGAATAGTCGAAGGGAAAGCGAAAGATTCCACCATAGCACAGTTCATACTGTGTACTAGAGGAACCTGGAATTGAACACAATTATATATACTATTAACGCTCCTATTTGTGTCCACCTTTTTTTACCATTTAAGCAGGCTTAATGTGAAACTTCCCACAGGGGAGGATTTTGGTCTGACTTTGTTGTTTCCAACTTCAGGGCTCTAAATACTACAGTATATATAAATCAGACACGCATTTTTTGTCTGGCTCTATCTTGGAGACTTTTGTCCAATTGAAACACGTGAAACACTATTTTCTTTAATTCCTTGTTATTTACTGGATTAAATGGTACAATTTGAGTAAAATGGGTTTTGTTAAAGACGCCAACACTTGAAACTCTTTGTAATTTTCTACCAGACTACCTCATTTATAAATGTTTGTAGAAGGGACTATTTTTTATGTAATATTCTTAGTTTCCGAAAGAGGCGCTTAATGGGTTTCTGCCTTCCAATGGAGCAAATGAATGCTGCAATTTGTTGCTGCAATAACAATTTGTTAGAATTTGCCTGAATTTCCATATTTTCAAAATTTTGTCAAGAACATTACTGCGGGACAGTTATTGCAGTATGTACTGTAATAGGATAAAAAAATAAGTATGCCTACTGTTTAACAGCACAACATAATAATTACTCTGTAATTGTTAATAAATTATGGCTTCAATATTTGTTATTTTAATGTTTTTACTGCGGATTTTATGGCAGACCCAGTTGCAGGCTGAATCAAAGTATATGAGATTTCGACGTGCTGCCGTCAAAAATATCCGTCTATGGATTCATTCGCCTTTACCGATTCTCAACCTTGGTTTAAAAAAAAAAAAAAAAAAAAAAAAAAGTCTATTAAATCAGATTAATTAGATCTCAAAAGTCAATTAAAACTCAACCCTCCATTTTGTAAACACAACGATAACATTGCTGATACATTGAATTGCATAGTTTATGCATGGACAATCATTTAGATGTATAGATGTTTTCTCTTGCATGCTATTTATATAATATATTTATACATCTGGGGCGTCCGTGGATCCATGGGTAGCGCGGGTCTTCCAGTGACCGAAGGGTCGCTGGTTCGAATCCTGGCTCTGACTGTCCGCATGTCAAAGTGTCCTAGGGCAAGACACTGAACCCTAATTTGCTCCCAGTGGGCCTGGCAGCGCCTTGCATGGCAGCAGCTGCCCATTGGTGTATGAATGTGTGGGTGAATGAGACTTTGTAAAGCGCTTTGGGCATTTTGCTGGTGTAGATAAAGCGCTATATAACTGCAGTCCATTTACCATATAGTTATATTTTCTATATCCACTATTGCTACTGAAATGATGGAAATGTTCCCATTGTGGGACTTAGAAAGATTATGTTATCGTATATTACAAATATTTATTATAACTAATAATATAATGCCATCAAGCAGATTTTTTTCCTCGCTTTTTTTTTTTTTTTTTTTTTTAAACAATATTGTATTTGTTTCATGCAAAATTAATTCATGAAATTTTTGTCACGGTGGCCAGACACAGCACTGTACTGGCCAGTAATGTTGGACGCTGGATGCCCCTTCCCGCATTATCCGGAACAATCGGTGTTACGGCCGTAACGAATCAGCGTTCAGTGATTTCCGTAACAAAATACGGACGTTCTGTAACATTTGACAACTCTGCATTTGGGTGGTAGAATCAAGATTTTTTTTGCCTGAGTATCTAAAGCCATTTAATTGATACCCTTGATATCCATCTTGAGGTCCATTTACTAGTATAGTAGCACATGGACCTTAAGATTGATCTTTCTAATTAGGACAAAGTGCATAGTAACATTTTTCCACTACAACTGCCTTCCACTGTATGACATTTTTGCACAATAGTAGGATGACTTTACCATACTAGTAGGAAAACTATATGTTACTAGTGGGTGTTTTGGTACTACTAGTAGGGTCCAGAAGGCTACTAGTGTGTAACAAATGCCTACTAGTATGGCCTTGTAGTGTTACTAGTGCAGCACACTAGTTTACTAGAAAGTTTTAATTGCGTACTAGTAGGCCAAAAGTGGCACTAATAGTTGTTTTACAAGTACGCTAATTTGTCCTACTAGTGCACAGGTGTCAAACTCAAGGCCCGGGGGCCAGATCCGGCCAGCCACATGATTTTATGTGGCCCGCAAAGACAAATCATGTGTGTCAACTTCCACGATTCTTAAAATCTGTACCAAGATTTCAAATCGTCATATTTGTCGTAAATAACATTGAGATATTGCAAGCATTTTTTGTGTTACAAAATATGAACCTATTACCCTTGATTTCTGATTCCAACACTAGTTTATCAATTTCGGGTGTAATAATATGATGTGGTGATTCCGAAGAGGACCAAAAAAATAAAAATAAATGATCAGGTGATTAAAGATTTTTATGCTTTCACAGTCACAACGGCCCTGTGAGAGAAACCTTAACTACAATGTGGAGCGCGACAAGAATGAGTTTGACACCCCTGTAACTAGTGAGACCAAAGCGCGTAGCAGTACATAGACCTTAAGATGTATGTAAAAGATATCGAATAAATGCTCCAACGGCTTTCCATAGAGAGTAGCGTCCGTGTTGGTTGTGTGGAGCTGAGCTTTTACTCACCACAGCGGAAAAAACATGGAAGCAGAAGGAATGCGAGCAACATGACCTGCACAGAAACAACACAAACAACTATGAAGCCGTCAACGCACAAGGAACAAAAAGCGCACGCTTCGACATACGGGATTTGAAAAGTAACTTGTCGTTACTCACTCGGGTATTAATGGGCGTTTACCCCCCTTGAAGAAGACGAGTTACGGCAACTTGCGGTAATCTAAAAAGGACACGCAAACTGGGCGAGGCTTTGATCTCACGTGGGCGTCAATACTGCGTAGGATGTGCGCATACTGCACATTGCCACTTAGAATCAGAATCAGAATCAGCTTCATTTACCAAGTATGTCCAAAAAACACATGGATTTTGCACACTCTTGTCTTAGTTCTGGCAGGGTGCAAGTCCTCAAGGGTGGGTACGGGGGTACCGACAATCCTTTCAGCAGTTTTGATTGTCCGTTGCAGTCGGAGTTTGTCCTTTTTTGTAGCAGCACCAAACCAGACTGTGATGGAAGAACACAGGACTGATTCGATGACCGCTGTGTAGAACTGCTACAGCAGCTCCCGCTTCCTCAGAAGCCGCAGGAAGTGCATCCTCTGCTGGGCCTTTTTGAAGACGGAGTTGATGTTGATCGCCCACTTCAGGTCCTGAGAGACTGTAATTCCCAGGAACTTGAAGGTCTCGACGGTTGACACAAGGCAGCTGGACAGCGTGAGGGGCAGCTGTGGCGAGGGATGCCTCCTGAAGTCCACGATCATCTCTACAGTCTTGAGCGTGTTCAGCTCCAGGTTGTGTCGGCCGCACCACAGCTCCAGCCGCTCCGCTACCTGTCGATATGCAGACTCGTCACCGTCCTTGATGAGGCCGATGACAGTGGTGTCATCTGTAAACTTCAGGAGTTTGACAGCCGGGTGCGCTGAGGTGCAATCGTTCGTGTAGAGAGAGAAGAGCAGCGGAGAGAGGAGACAACCTTGGGGCGCCCCAGTGCCTCAGATATGACACAATTCAGGCCAAAAAGTTCTATTTTGGGTTCATCAGACCAGAGAATTGTGTTTCTGCAGGTCTGAGAATCTTTAAGGTGCCTTTTGGCAAACTCTAGGCTGCCATGTGCCTTTTAGTGAGAAGTGGCTTCCGTCTGGCCACGCTACCATAAAGGCCCAATTGGTGGAGTACGTTAGCAATGGTTGACCTTCTGGATGGCTTCTCCTATCCCCTCAAGGGAACACTGGAGCTCCACCTGAGTGACCATAGGGTTCTTGTCCACCTCTCTGATAAAGGCCCTCCTTCCCAGGTTACTCAGTTTGATCGGACGGCCAGACCTAGGAAGGGTCCCAGTGGTTTCAAACTTCTCCCATTTCTGTAATCGAGACCACAGTGCAGAAAACTATACTGAAATCAGCTTTAGAATAAGTCTGTAAGATGGCAAAATGTCTATTTTGATTTTTGATAGGGCGGCACGGTGGGCGACTGGTTAGAGCGTCACCCTCACAGTTCTGAGGACCCGGGTTCAATCCCCGGCCCCGCCTGTGTGGAGTTTGCATGTTCTCCCCGTGCCTGCGTGGGTTTTCTCCGGGCACTCCGGTTTCCTCCCACATCCCAAAAACATGCATTAATTGGAGACTCTAAATTGCCCGTAGGCGTGACTGTGAGTGCGAATGGTTGTTTGTTTGTATGTGTCCTGCGATTGGCTGGCAACCAGTTCAGGGTGTACCCCGCCTCCTGGCCGATGACAGCTGGGATAGGCTCCAGCACGCCCGCGACCCTAGTGAGGAGAAGCGGCTCAGAAAATGGATGGATGGATGGATTTTTGATAGTCAAAATGCCTCACTTGACTAACCTGTCCGCACGTGTACATGCATATACAGTAAATATGTAATGATGTTGTATTGTGGTATATTGCTATATCAGAATACATTTGAAAAAAATATGTAATATTACCTAAAAACGTGCTCTTTGAAAGGAATAAAACATGGGAGACAAATTTGTTGCTTTTAGATATGTAAATTTGGATATGATTGGATATTATATTGTAATTATACGTGATAATATAACACAAGCCATTTGTGTCCTACATCAATAGTCACAGGAAAAAAAAAACATCAAATATGACTTGTCAGATGATAAGGTCAAACTCCTTGAGTAAAGCTAAAGTGAGTGTTGAATCTAACTGTGTGTGGTCTTTGTAAATGTGTCGCTGACGGCTCTTTTTATGTTGGCGCAGCGGTAGACCTCGCCGTTCGTTAGCGTTAGCGCGCAATCGTTGGCGCAAAGAGCGTATCTATTCCCTTGGAGCTCACCAACGCAACGCAGTGTGCGAGGCTGTTAGCGTAAAAGCAATTGAGAATACAGCCGACACATCGCCATAAATAACAGGAGGAAGCCACTGCGCGTGCGCGCTGCGGATCATCATTTATACGCGTTTATCCCCATTCATGTCAAACATTCCTGAATATATTCTTGTGGACTTGTTTCCGGCGTATCCTGCAGGTGGGTTCGGGCTGGTTCGGGTTAAAACTGTGATGACGTATAGATAATCAATAAGTGATCAAGCAGGGATCGTTGGACATGGCATGCGTGAGTGCAGGGGCGTCATCAGGCCGTCACGTCACTGAAGGCTCCTTTAGACATGTTTACCGCACCTTCCTCGGTGTATGCAGGTGTGCATGGACGATGGCTATCTTGAGTGCAACATAAGATATGACGGATGCACTAGTGTCTGTTTTTGCTTTGCTGCCACCTGTGTGCAAAGATGCACCAACCTGCCCTTGTTTTTGTCCCTATATAGGAGAAGATGTCCCACTGCGCCCTGTTCGCAATGCTCTGCAGCCTCCCTCTTGCTGTGGGTGAGTGAGTGAGCTGTCTTGAAATCATTTTGGTGCCACTTGGAGCCAAGATTCGTAGTTTGGTACAAACACCAAAGAAGGTGGCTATCAAGACTGTAAAGCTGTTCGCATCTGTTCACAACAATAATACTGAAGGTCAATGAGTCTTTCTATGATCTACAACTGTGTGGTGGCACCATTAGTGCCGTCAGAGATCCAAGTAGGTGTGCGGCCAGAAATGTTGATTTATTATTATTTATTTACTACAAATAAGTATCATCTATCTATGCCAGCGAAGTGTAGTGTAACAGCACCAATATTATTATTATTATTTTTTTTTTTTTTGAACAAATCTGACGGCTGGTAAGAAAGAAATGTAAAACTGGGTAAACCGCAGGAAACTATATATTTATTTATTTAAGTTTTTGTTTAACTTCTTAAGACATGCTGCAGAGCCTGGGAGCTCCCTGAAGTTTTTGTTTGAATTTTAAAACAAAGATATCTATTGTGTAACATTTTCCATTACTTTTTAAAATTTAATTTAATTTTAATTTAATCTTTTATGTCCTCTTATCAGGTGTGTACGATCATCTTGGTTGGAAATGCTCAAATGTCTTTTTTTTTCCTGCTTGGCATTTGAGACAGTTGGAGTTGTCATTATTATTTGACATTTAAATGAGCTTTGCTCTTATTGGATCACCCATCTTCGAAAATTTAAATACGGAAAACAGCTTGGCTCTGATTGGTCCACATCAGAATCAGAATCATCTTTTTTTGCCAAGTGTGTCAAAAACAAACAAGGAATTTGTCTCCGGTAGTCGGAGCCGCTCGAGTACGACAACAGACAGTCAATTGACAGAGAATACTTTAGAGACATAAAGACATTGAAAAAAAACAGTAACTGAGCAAACATTTTTTGCCAGTAATCTGGTAATGCTGGTTCAATTTTTTTTTTGGACAATTGTCCAAAAGGAGTCCCCTAGCAGTTAGAGCAGTTGGAATGACTAATATAACAATACTCCAGTGCAATGACCATTGTGCAAAGGGGCGCTGAGACTTCCAGAAATCTATGCAGTTTAAAGTGACTAGTAGTGCCATAATCTGGGACAATGTCGATTGTGCAAATGTTGCAGATACTACTCAGTCGATTGTGCAAATGTTGCAAATTCTACTCAGGCACATGAGTGGCCAGTATTGGTCAACAACAGATATGCATATAGTGCAGCGTGGCGAGACTACTACATTGAGTGCACGAGTAATGTATAATTGGCCTGACAGGGATGTGACAACAAACTCAAGACAGAAATTTGGCAGCATGTTGCAATGGAATTGTAAGTTAACTGTTTAAGAAGTTAATGGCAAGAGGGAAGAAGCTGTTGGAATGTCTGCTAGTTGTAGTTTGCATTGTTCGGTTGCGCCTACCTGAGGGAAGCAGCTGGAAGAGATGATGACCAGGATGTGGAGGGTGCAAGAGCAGTTAAGACCATTTTTCATGGTCTTAACTTAGTTCTGGCAGCGTCCAAGTCCTCAAGGGTGAGTAGAGGGGTACCGACAATCTTGTCAGCAGTTTTGATTGTCCGTTGCAGTCGGAGTTTGTCCTTTTTTGTGGCAGCACCAAACCAGACTGTGATGGAAGAGCACAGAACTGATTCGATGACTGCTGTGTAGAACTGCCTCAACAGCTCCTGTGGCAGACCGTGCTTCTTCAGAAGCAGCAAGTCTTGAAGGTCTCGACGGTTGACACAGGGCAGTTGGACAGCGTGAGGCGCAGCTCTGGCGAAGGATGCCTCCTGAAGTCCACGATCATCTCTACAGTCTTGAACGTTTTCAGCTTCAGGTTGTGTCGGCCGCACCACAGCTTCAGCCGCTCCACTTCCTGTCGACATGCAGACTCGTCTGAAACTTCAGGCGTTTGACAACCGGGTGCGTTGAGGTGCAGTCGTTCGTGTAGAGATTGAAGAGCAGCGGAGAGAGGACACAACCTTGGAGTGCCCAAGTGCTGGTGGTGCATGGAGATGATGTGGTGTATTGGTTGGCAGTGACTGAGACTCGTTTACTTAAAACCTGGAAATGCTGTGTTGCTGTTCAGCTCAGTTGAGTGGGTGGGTGCCAACTACGAAGGGGGCACGAGCTTGAATATTAATTGACAAAACCACATCACAATGTCAGCTATTTCAAATCTACCCGTTTTGCAAGCCTTATGCCGTTTATTGACTTTTGCATTCAACCGACAAACCTCATTGACGTCACACTTAAACCATGCCACAGACTCATTTTGACCTACACTCTAAAACAGTTGGGTTATTTCCTGAACCCAATTCCTAGGTAGTAGCTCATGAATTGGATCTTAGCTGTGCAGATGACAATGTTGCTGGTGGATGTTAGTGTGAACTTTACTAAGCCATAATATAACCTATAGTATGACATACTTTAAATAAAATACATACATTGATGTTTATCGGTATTATGTGTACTTTTTAGACAATCATTAATGGATTGGGTCAACAGTCAGGGTTTTCATGTTTGACTGAAGAAGTTTTATCACAAGAGTAAAAGGATTATATTCACTATATTCACTCATATGATACTATGTTTTTAATGGAGCATTTATTTTGTGTAGACAATCTCTGTAAAGTGAAAAAAAACCAAGTGTTGTTTTCAAGCCTGCCAAATTTGAAGGAATAAAAAAATCCCCAAGTATGTAAAATGAGGCTACAAAATTCAGAAAAATATAGACCTCCTACAGGTGTCGGACACTGTGGCCGTCGTGTGTGCGGAACACACTGAAAACCCATCTCGCTCTACCTTCACCCGTCACTCAAACACCTTCATACAGTGTATGCTCAAATGTCTTGAGTGTAAGCCACAGGCTGATTAACATGTGCCGCTGTGTTTAATAAACGCTTAACTTTCCCGGAAAGGTCTCTGTTATGTGGATCCACATGATCCGACACACATGGAGCGAGGGGGTTACAAACCAGACTGGTCTACGACCCGCAGGCTAGTGAGCTAGCAGTCTAGCGCACCAATGAGCTAGCGGGCCAACGAGCCAGCTGGTAGCAGAGTCGTCCAAATCATCACCGCCACGCCCACATCGTGTGTGGTTCCACACAAAAAAGACACTGAAGCCCAAATAACACAAAACACATAACACTTCAGGAAACAAGGGTTTTTTAAGGGTTGTAGCCATAGTTAGATAACTGGATGCTATAGTGGTAGGAATGGGAAGTAACTCAATTGTGCCAGATAGCCACCAATGGAATAAAGGCACTCAGTACTTAGTTTTATAGTAGGGGGTGGACGAATTGTTGCATGGTTTTAGCCACGCCTAAAAAAAATCTGAACAATTGCAATATTGAAAAAGACTTCAAGGCTATATCTCAAGTTCTGAAATATTCAGGACAAAATTGTTCACTGCCTTTGCACATGTTCAGCACTTCAACCATATGTTTACATCTTTAGAAACAAATCACGCAATTCACTTTACAGGCTGTCTAACTTGTTAAAGGGTCATTAATGGCACTAGAGGGTATTGCACTGTGTATGGTGAATAAACATAATTTTACTTCTTTACAGGTTGGGTCATACTGGGTGAGCCAACAGAAACATTTCATCATATTCTTTTCTACTAGGAAATGGGGAAAAGTATTTTCTTGACTTCTTTTTCCATTTTGACAGGTGACAGAGAAGAAGTCCAGATAGTTTGCGCCGGGAAGGAATTCAGTTTGCCGGTCTACTCTACATCAAGAACCGTGACTTTTACTCCGAACACTGCAGGACCGAGGCGTGTTCTCCTCGAGAAGACAATTGTGAGGGCAAGAGTTAGTTGTAGATCCTCTTTCCGTTCAAATGCACACAGTTAACAAACCTATTTTCTTTATTTAGGTGAATGACCCTCGTTTTGAGTGGACCAAAGACAAAATGCTGGTCCTCAAAAATGTGACTCATGCGGACCAGGGACTTTATTCTATCAAACTGTCTTCTGGATTCACCTATGAGACTGTTCGTCTGACGGTTTCAGGTTGGATCGTTTTCACTGTTTTGTCAAATCAACACCTTTCAGTATATGTTTTGACGATTTATTTATTTATTTTTTACCTGACTTTTAAGTTGAAATAGACTAAACAAATATCTATACATCTGCTTTCCAAACAGTTTGTCCTGTTCTTCTGTCAGGCAATGGTGCACACCACGCTTCCCAATTTACCAATATAGCTTTGCCTTGAGATACAAGTTCAGTTTGTTCCGTGACCATGCTCATAACTCAAAACACTCTTCTCTCAAATCATCTTTTCCCGTTAGAACTAAGTGAAATAGCTTTAATCTGTTCCAGCCTCCCCAAAAAACAACCAATTGTTTTTTATTCTAATAAGGAAAATAGCTCTCTATAACATTTTACTTTATGAAAGCATATATCTGTATTCTGTATAGAATTAAACAGTTTGCGCCTCATAATTTGTTGCAGCTCCTTCTGGTGTGTGTTACTTGGCCACTGGGGGGTATATTACAGTCATGCAGACAAGCAAATAAGAGTTTCACAACAACTGGAATTGAATCAGTGAACTGCAGTAATTTTAGTCATTTGTCTCAGAATATAAATAATATGCCTGTATTGTTATATTGTCTGGCTACATTTGTTGTTACACTGTTTGTGTTCGTTAGCCCATCTATGGCATTTCCCATTATGTGTTAGCATTAGTGGACTTTAATGCAAAGTAATGTGATTGCTTTAAACACGTGTAATTCTCCTTTTTATTATTATTTTTATATTAGTGTCATTTAGTATATCTTTAGTTTGACAGTAAACCTCAGCAGGGAGTGGCATTTAACAGTTTGAAGCCTCTTTTTTTTAAATATTGTTCACTGCCAAACTGCTGTTTATTGTGGAGTTGCCTCGAGTTTACTGCCATCATACAGCGCTTGTCTCAAATTTTTGCTTGCAAGTCAAAGCAAAAAATTGCCAGAACTACAGCTCGTATCTAAAAAAACTTCATAAGTCAGGTTACGCGTATCTCAAGGCACCCCTGTATGTTGCAGTGAGTTGTGGAGCTTTATTTAGACAAAAGTAGAGCTTTGCTGCAGTTTTGAGGCATTTATAACCAATTACAGTAATCCCTCGTTTACTGCGGGGGTTAGGTTCTGGACCACCCCTGCAATGGTGAATTCTGAAGAAGCCACCACATTTAAAAAAAATGTTTATACACATTTTAAAGCCGTATGAACCTCCTCAAACTCTTATTAATCTTCCCCACACGCCGATTAACCTCTACCATACTTTTATAAACACTTTCTATTCTCTTAACCACATTGTAAACTCTTAAACATACAATAAAGCACAGTAGTACTGTACACTATGTACATTTTATTCCTTGTAATGTTTTTTTTATTTATTTTATTTTTTTTAAAACACAGTTTTAGTGTTTTAGGCTAGGAAGCATTTGTATGACCACAACAAAAAAATTACAACATACACTTAAAATGTTATGATATTCCAAATAATGCACGATATGAACATGAAGAAAAATCCACCATGCGCTAAATCTGCAATAGGAGAACCCCAATATAGCGAGGGAACACTGAATAAACCTTTTTTTGGGGGGGTCAATCACACGCAAATTTTCACTACCCCCTGGACTGACTGCCAATAATAATGCTACTATCAATATTAAATTTACATTTTGCCTCTCTCAAACATTTTTGGAAGATGGAAAGAATAACCAAAAAGAGAAAACGAGTAGAATTGAAAAAGCATAAACGACTCATTAAACAGTGTTTACATGCAAGCAAAGGAGTAGGAAGATGTGGAGAGTTATGGAGACACACAAACATGCATTTTACAAGATTTGAGACACAGAGGTGATGGAACCTCAGTGCATAATGGTGGCACACTCGGCCTATGGCGTCATTAATTCAGCACAAAGCTGAACAAACCGTGAGGTGAAGCTTTCACAACAGGCTTTGAGTCTTCTCTCAAACCAAAGACTCCCAACTCAAATAACAATACAGTACCAGTGTCATTAACATGCATTCTTGATAGACTCAAGTCACTGTTTTGATCATCCTTTTCCTACCTTAGAATGCATCAAGTCCTACTACAGAAACTATGGAGAAAACTTTGACCACAATATCCCTGAGAACGGCTTCGTACTGGAGTTTGCTCCCCGAGGCGCTCCAGCCGAGGCGATGCCAATAGTCCTGTGGAACCGAACCGATCCTGATACTGGCATTGTGGGTCGGGGCCGGTTGCTACGAGACAGGAGGGTCTGGGTGGCAGACAGAGTCACGCAAGCCGACCAAGGCAACTACACAGTGAGAGACGCTGAGGGGAAAGTGTTGTCTCGCAGCACCCTCACTGTCCGTGGTGAGAGACAACTCAAGAGGACGAAGAGTCATATGTGTATTGTTTAACAACACTAACGATCGTATTTTTTAAAATCTTGTATTACGTCCCTGTACATGGATGCAGGACACACTTTCAATGTGACCCGCTTCAACAAAGAGTCTCTGAACCTCCCCCTCTTCCTCCCCGTGCCACGTGCCTACCTTATCTTCACCCCCACCCGACACCCTGACGAATCCTCGTTGGGTCCTTTCGACTCCAAGGCCCCCCGCGGTCCCGTGCAGTTAATGCGCGAGGGCCACATCACCGACCACGACATGCGGTACAGGGGTCTGGTCTCCGTAGGCAGGAACGGATCCGTCAACGAAGTGGTCATAGCGAGGTTGACCTCGAGGCACGATGGCGTCTATGAGATCAGAGACATTAATGGCAACCTGGTGTCTTCCACCTTATTGCAGGTGATTGGTGAGTAACAAACTTGACACACAATTCCTCCCTTCTCCCTACAGCAACCCCCCGAAACACACTGGAGTGGACCATATAACTTCTTTAAAATATATTGAATTATAAACATGCAAGAATACAAAAAGAGCAAAGACTATTTAATCTTGGATTGCACAAATAAAAAAAAAAAGACTAGGAAACTTTAATAATCGTAAGATTTATGGGCTGTGGAGGTTGATGGCTGTGCATCATCAGTGGCAGAATTTGCTCCAAAATATTTGAGAAACACACCTGATTTTGCATACAAACACAATAACTTTGATTTGAAACGTGCATGGATTGAGCATGTAAATTAACATGTCATTAATTCAACCATCAATACAGAAATAAGTCATTCATTCATCTTCCATACTGCTTATCCTCACTAGGCCGGATTTGAACCCTGATCCTCAGAACTGTGAGGGAGACGTGCCACAAAATAATATCAATAAAGAGTAAAATAGCAGGCCAATTTAACGGCACATCGACTATTTTACTGTTAAACTTTAGCAATGTCAACTTTGGCGGTGATGGTGACAAAAAGGGTGACCCAAATGCAGTGAAGCAGGGAGGCAATGTAGGAGGGCAAGAATCTCAAAATGATATTTAATTTTATAAACAATAAAGGAAAACAAGGATCATGAACTGCAATTGGCTGGCGAGTAGTGCAGTGTGTACCCTGCCTCCCGCCCGAACTCAGCTGAAATAGGCGCCAGCACAACCACAACCCTTGTAAGGATAAGCGGTTCTGGAAAATGGATGGCTGGATCATTGAGGCAAAAAATGCTAAATTAACAAAGTCAAAAATCAAAGTTCAAGGTAACAACGAAACAAGAGGGATAAACTCACCGAAAACATAACATGGGGAAAATGACCTACAGCAAGAGACGACATTCAACAATACAACAACAAGGACTGAAAGAAACCAGGGAACTAAATACAAGCAAACTGACGAGACATTGAGGAAAACCTGACAACATGTCACGAGTGGCTGGAGGGAGCTGATTGGTTGACACAAGGTAGAGGGGTGAACAGCATTTGCATGTGTCATTCCAGATTTAAATATGAACATTCAAGAACAGACATCAGATCACTTAGTAGTATGTATATAGCGGAATTGAAATCATGATGGCACTGAAGTTGATTGAACAAAACAGGTTAAAGCGGGTTATAGTCTGTTCAGATTCATTATCAGCATTATTGTCCTTAAAGAACATTGTATCACAAAGTAAGTCAGATTTGTTATTTGAAATGTATGAGCTATTGTATCGATTTAAGTGAATTAGAGACGATCGTCAGGTTTCTGTGTGTTCCAGCACGTACAGGAATAAAAGGCAATGAAAAAGCTGATTCTGGTTGGCAATATCCTTTGGGATGGGTGAGGTCAAGGCTTATATTAAAAACATAATAAAAACAGAATGGCAAAAACTTTGGAATGGAGGTCACACAGGACGGCATTTCTATAAAATACTGAGTTGGAGAAAAGTGGGCTTCCAGTGTTCAATCTCAGAAATGTACTGAACACTGAAGAAATTAAGCTAAAAGCCTTGTTTCAGTTTTTAAATGAAACAGGATTGATAAAGAGAACCTCATTTATCGTTGATCTGGTTTTGATTTATTTATTTTGCTCCCAAATACTGTACGTGTGTAGGAATGTCCTTTTGAGCCACACTCCAGCACAGTAGGTGGCGGTAATGCATCTTGAACGTTGGATGCCACCCGCCAACAAACAAAAAAGACGAAGAAGGTCGAGGGCTGACAAGAACAGGTGGAAACAAAAACCTAACGAGCATGACAAAGACATTAACCTGGGTCACAAAAACACAGGAAAGAAAACGAAATAATCGAACCACAGAAACACAGATCATGACAAGCAAGTTGCAATGATCGATAACCTCTCACGGAACGTTAAGACCCGCTGTTATATCTGGCATTAACCGCCTGCGTAGATGCTTACTTTTGTGAGGAAGCATCTTAGCAGAACGCTAATAAATAATATGAGAAGTTAATATTGATATTAATATTACTGCCTCGTCTCTCTAATTGTTCTAGAAAGGGGGGGCAGGTGGCGAGCTCTTCTCAAGTCCATCACTGTCCCTTCCGGCATGTTTGTGTCGCTGGCCGGTTTCATCCTGTTCATGAAGCGCTACCCCAACTGCAGCCTGTCGCAGATCCTCACCTGCCTCAGGACGAACCGCACGCCACAAGCCCAGCCCCCGAGGGTCAACATCCAGGTGAGCAGATTGGGACACCCAGGATGCCCTTTTGCTTGCAAGAGTTATATTTCTTTTAGTGCAATCAGAATATACAGACAGTATATTATATCGCATAACGTCTTGTACTGTATTTGACCTTCAAGTTCTACCAAAGTCCAGCATGAAAATCCAATCTTTATCATTCTCCCAAGCACTGATAACTGGCCAGATTTCATCTTGCAGCATGGAAGGCCTTTTGGCATTCATGCAATCGCAAAGAATGAATGGACCTACAATCCTGTCTGGAGTCATTATCACACTATGACGTGTCATACATACATAAAAGAACAAACAAAAAATGACAAATAAATAATTTATAAGAATTTTAAAGTGGGGATGTACTTTTTCATGTCTTTTACGCAGCCACATGACTGTTGTTTATGTTGATGTAGAACTACAGCCAGCCAAGCGCTCAGCCTGCAGGCTACTATAATCACGGCCAGCAGCAGGGGACGCCGAGAAAATGGACCCCGAGAGCCAGTCCGGTTCATACTGTACGGCGGATCACACCTAGGTTTCCATATAGGAGATACACACACATTGTATTTATTTGTTGCTGTTTGTATTTCCAGGGTTACACTCCCGTTACGGTAGGAACTCCACCTTGGCTCACTCCTGTTCATGCGAGGGCTGAAAATTTTGAAGGACAAAGATCCCCTTCTCTGAGCTCCCCCTGTCGCAATTCTTCTGCCGAGGTACGCCAGATGTTTGCATGTAGAAGCCATTTATTTTTCGTTAAATCACTTATTTCCTCCTTAGCAGGAAATACCTCATGAAGAAGAGAGAAGGATTTCCTTTCCAGTGGCTGGAGCATCAGATTGCCTGCAGTCTACCGAAGGTTGCGTTCAATTCCAGATCAATAAGAAAGCAGTTCAAGAAAGGCAGAGCAACACGAATGAATTTTATTCCGCGCTGCCGCTGGACACGGATACGTCCGATGCCTGCAGTGTTTACACTTCCGAGAAGCTGAACTTCTTATAGTGCATGGAGTGGTGGCAGAGAAGCATGCATGAGAAGAAACAACTCACCTGTGCCTTTTGCAACGAAGCCTATATTGTACTTCCAGCGGTTTGACATCCATCCATGCATGTCATTATTGTCCGTGTAATGGTATTTTTGAAGCATGGGCTGAATATTATCCTTTCTGCTTCATACATTTATTCACTCTGACATTCTGAAGTCTCTGCTGTCCTCGGATGCTACCTACCTCCAGACCCTCAGGACCACCGTGATATGCGCTGTATATATTTGCTGAATCTGTGTTTGCGTGTGCGCTCGGTGAACTCTAACGCATATATAGGGCTTTAAGTAGAAATTTGGCCATTTGATATTAGCGTTTGCAAAAGGGAATATTAACTTATTGTACTAATATCGTGAAGGAATTTATTCTTGTCTTCATGTTGATCTCTTCTATTATCATGTGTCTGTGATGTAAGATCATTTTACCATAACTCCTGAGGCACTGTACAACTGTTTAACATGATGTAAAACGTTCCACCAAGTATTGCAACAGCCTGTGAACCTCGTCAAGAGCAAAATATCGACCACCAAATTCCTCCAAGTGACGGAAATGGCTGAACGTAATATTTTTGCAATGTGAAAATGTGTATCATTCCTTTTAAAATAAATATATATATTATCAGATTCCAATCTGATCATTTTGTCCAGTACATTGAGTCATGTGCTCGGATTTTATATGAATTAGATTTTAAAATGTGTAACATTTAAGAGTTTGTGACAACAAAAATTACCGTACGATGAAATGTACATTGTATCCTCTGTATCCATAATTACCAGTAATTCTAAACAATATACTAACAACTCATGTCATTGGAATTTCAAAAAAGATCAGTTAAAAAAATGTGCAATGTTTCATGCAACTCAAAATCTAAATCAGACTGTGAGTTGAATTTCCCCTTCAGGTATTATGAATACAATGCATCTTTTAAAATGATATTGCCGAACTTATATTTATCACCTAAATGTACACTTTGTTATGGTGTCTTTTCTGCGCTATTCCTAGAGTGACTCCAACTAACACAGACTAACCCCTTGTGTGTTTTTGCAGCGGTTGGAAGTACCGGTAAGGAAATACAAAATAGTACTTGGATACTTACACAGTACCGTACTACGACTGCGTCATGCCAACAGTAGGTGGCAGTGCAGCACTGAAATCACAAATGATGTCCCGACACGAAGAAGTTCCGTTCGGAGCGGCAATGAAAGGAGAGCGTGCCATCTCCAACTTCAGCAAAATATTCTAAAGGGAACATTTACGACACTCTACGGTATCGTAAGCACTAAACGCGCCCAGTACCGGCATCAGAAGTGATTTGAAAGACTTCCCCGGGACGATGTCTTTGGTGTGTGCAAGTAAGTGACTTGAAATTGATACAAAGAGTTGGCGGTGTAAGCTAGCTGTGCAGCCGCGCTAATGCTAATAGCAGAATGAGCTAACGTTAGCGGCCATGCAGTGCTGGTCGCCTACCAAAGCGCCGCGATCGTCTTGTTGTGCTCAAGCGTCAATATTTTCCTTTTCTAGTCTCCAACGAGGTGCCAGAGCACGCGTGTGTCTCTCCAGTGTCCAACCAAGTGTTTGAGCGCCGCCTCATCGAGAAGTACATTGCAGAGAATGGGACGGACCCGATGAATGGACAGCCGCTGTCGGAGGAGCAACTTGTCGATATCAAAAGTAACCATTGGAATCGACATGTTCATTTCCCCCACGCCCTATAAAGTTAAGCTACGTAGCCCTGCAGTAAACGCGAATGACCTCTTCACCTGGTGACTTGTATTTGACTGAAGGAATGAATGACAATTATTATTGTGTCGAGCATCCAATTCTACGCCCAGCCCGCATGGTCTGAGAAGACAGCAAGCAATCCTTTCTTCTTTTCCAAATGTTACAAATAAAATATGCAATTCCAAAAGCATGAAAATCAAACAGCCATTTGATCTTTTCCTCCTGTGACCAATAGAACATATCAGGGTTGTTTTTTTTTTATAGTATCATTAAACAGACACTCTCTTAGATCATCATAAAGTGTACAATAGAGAAGGAAATGAGATTCAATTTCCATGTCGCTCCAAGTCACACATCACACAACAATCTGTTATCTTCGGGGATATTATTGAATCGGCCAGGCGAGGGGAGTAGAACCACAGGTGTTTATGTTCATAGCTGACATTTTGCAACTTTTCTGCCAGTCTCCCACCCTATTAGACCAAAGGCACCATCAGCTACAAGCATTCCTGCCATTCTAAAGTCTCTCCAAGATGAGTGGGTAAGTGCTTTTAAAGATTTTGCTTCCATTGTGACAAGATGAACACTACTCAGAAATAGGGATTGAGGTGAAGAACCTAAAATGATCCTATAACCTTTATAGGTGAAATGAATTTGACCTTTTAAATGCACATGTTCTTGCACAACTTGCTCTTCTCTAGCAAGGAGCTGAATGACAAACTTTACAACAGGTGTTTGCTCCAAGAATCGTCCAGTACATTTCCTGGGTCAATTCGAAATGGCGTAAACAGTCCTCTTCATCATGCTGTTTACATATTGACATGAGACCACATTAGCACATAAATATTGATCAACAATACCTTACTTTTGCTGGGCTTAAACAAGAGGTTCTCAGAAGAAAGTGACCAGTTAGCTTAGAGAATCACGTCGTCATCAGCGGGCTGCAAGAGCGATTGAGCCTGGAAGAGTCACAAACAGGCATAGAAGTGGACACCCATAGAAATGAAAACTCAACTCATTTTTAAAGAACAAGTTGTGCAAAAAATACTGAATAATTACACTGTTGGACATATCCATTCAAGTTTAGAGAAGCTCAAATTAAGTTCACATTTTAAATACATCATTTTGGGTTCATCCTGAAATTTCACCTGAAAGCCAAATATTCTCAACTTTTCTGAGAAGTGTAGATTGCTCTACGTTGCTTGTAAATAGTATGTGCACTATAGTTTGTGAAACTGGAATAGCATTTGGTACAGTTTGAGAGGAAAATAAATTACCTCAAGAACACAGATGATCTGATTTAATGTTTTTTTTAATTATTATTTTATTGAGGGAATTGGAATTCAATTTACCCTCAAGTAAACACATTGTTTGCACTTTGTTTTCATGTCTCGTCTAGGATGCTGTTATGCTTCACAGCTTCACCCTGAGGCAGCAGCTGCAGACGACTCGCCAAGAGCTCTCACACGCCCTCTACCAACACGATGCCGCATGCAGAGTCATCGCTCGACTCACCAAAGAGGTCACTGCGGCCAGAGAAGGTAGATCGATAGCAGTTTGTGTGATCTGTCGCTGTAAATGTCCTTGTTGTCATTGAAGGTAATGAGTTAACCCAGTTCGCCTGTTTCCCGACTTCCACAGCTCTTGCCACACTCAAACCTCAGGCTGGGTTGATCACACCTCAGACAGCCCCTGCCTCTCAGCCAGCTGTAGTGGTGAGTGATGAACAATTTATTGAGATTCATTTATGACTGATGATCTGTGTAATGGTATAGCAAAATGTTGTTCCTCCTCAACACAATCTCTTCTTTTGCCTTCTGTGTGGCAGGGTGCTGCTGGAGAGCCAATGGAGATTAATGAACAAGTGGGCATGACTCCAGAGATCATCCAGAAGGTAATACTATATTCAAAACTCGTCCTTTTATTCGATGGGTCAGTTTTCTTGTGCATCTTTTGGACTGAAGTGTTGTCTTATTTTTGCAGCTTCAAGACAAAGCCACAATTCTTACCACAGAGAGAAAGAAGGTAGGGGGGGCATGTTTTTCTTTTTTTTTTTTTTTTTTTTTTACTGTTGGATTATAACATTTCAGTGAGATTTTTTTATTATTATTTATTACTGTAAAGTTAATGTTTCAACTTCTCAATCATCTTTGTCCAGAGAGGAAAAACTGTTCCAGAGGAGCTGGTTAGAGCTGAAGATCTTGGCAAGTACCGCCAAGTGGCCTCTCACGCTGTAAGTGTTTATGGCTGAATGTCATTCATTTGGAATAATCGAGTAACTCAAATAGGTTGGTAACAAAAAAAATCTCTTCTTCGTAGCTTCCCAGTGAACATTTTTCCTACACTGACTAACTTTACTGTAGTTGTGCACACCACACTGTAGAAATCTTTTTGGTGGCAAGCCAGGAAGAAAGAGTCCATAAAAGACAGAAAATGTTTGAGATCATTTCACACTTGACAAGGAAGATAAAGTGCTAGCGACCACAACTGCACATCTATGATCGCCAACACAAGGAAACAAATCAATGTTAGCTAATTTATTACAGCCTACCATCACTGATTAGAACGTATTGTAATGCCCCCTCAAGTGGCCAAGGATAGACACAGCTGCTGGTGCACTCTCAATCGCTCTATTGAACAAACGATAATAAAACATGCGTAATAAGCACATTCATACACAAGCCGACGATGGCTACAGCTCATGGTGAGTTACTCAACATGCAGAGCCAGCCAACTCTGCGCTCTCATTTGCTGGCGCCAATGTCACTCAGCAGGCCAGGCCCCGCCTTTCAAAGCCATACACAGTCAGTGACCGATACTGCAGTAGAATGTAAGAATGATGACCCCAAGTGGACCTGCACCTCACATGCATGTCATTATGTTGAATAATGGAAAATCACTTCTTGTCCTATTGCTCGATTAATTGGAAGAAAACTCAATTCTAAAACTATTTCAGAGCTGCAGCCCAAGGATTGTGTTGACATGCTTGTTCTTTCTGCCTTTAGGGTCTTCACAGTGCCAGTGTTCCAGGTATTCTTGCTCTGGATCTGTGTCCCTCAGACACCAACAAAGTGCTCACTGGTAGGCTGGTGTCATGCTTTGAAATTAGTTTGACCCATTTAGCCATCAGGAAACCTGGATCTGAGGAAACTGTGCTGTATTCCTTTAGGTGGTGCTGATAAAAACGTGGTCGTGTTTGACAAGAACGAGGAGCAGATTGTGGCAACCCTAAAGGGTCACACCAAGAAGGTCACCTCTGTCATCTACCATCCATCCCAGGTCACTTCTTTATTTCTTTTCCCCCTTCATGATTATAACTATCCTGTATTCATTTTAGTTGTCCTTTCCTCCTCCAGTCTGTGGTTTTCTCTGCATCTCCCGACACCACCATCCGTGTGTGGTCTGTCACTGGGGGCAACTGTGTCCAGGTGGTGCGTGCCCACGAGGCAGGTGTCACTGGATTGTCGCTGCATGCCACTGGGGACTACCTGCTCAGCTCCTCTGAGGATCAGGTATCAGTGCTGCTTCAGTCAAAAAAAAAGCCACATTTCCACTATTTTGGGTCAGTAAATCTGTTTTCAATATGGGCCTTATTGATAAGATGGTATTAGTGGTGTCACTAATGTGAATAACATGACTTCATAGCAGGACAACAGCATGAAACTTATGCCTGGATCAGATGACACGACAAATTTGGTCTTTCCCGATTGCCCTATGTCTAACTACTGCCATGAAATCTTGCCATAGCTCAGTCAAACAGTGGGAACACTACACAACATGTATTCCGATACCACCGCATCCTGTCTTTTACGATCACTGGCAAACGATTATCTTGGCAAATCAAACACTGTTGGAGAGGCAGAACCAGAAAACGTGTCACTGGTCAACGCAACCGGCTACACTCGTTACCATGGTGACAAAAACAATGTGCCGCGCCAATGTATTGTCGGGTGAGAAAGGAAAAAAAATTAAATGAAGAAAAACTTGTGGTGTTGGTCACCGGTGCTCGGGAGAGGACATTCTTTCAAGGACTGCTTGAGGTATGTTCATGTATTTACAATACAGTGCAGCTCGCAAGCAGGCAACAAAATGTTATGTAGCCTAGCAAGCTAGTGCTAGCATTAACAGTTGTACGTAAACATGCCGGTGTTATGTCGAATCATGCTCTAAAGCTTTGGTAAAGATTGGTATGTGCGTGTGAATAATGGCAATAGCAAGCACGGGAGGTGCTCCTCTGCGTAAGTAGCGTTTCGACAGGAAATGCTCCTAGTCAGTCAAGCGGAGCGCTCATCGAAGTCACACAACATTTACAGATTTTGGAACTCTGTGCACACATAAGGCCCGCTGCATTATAAGGCGCCCCGTCCATTTTGGAGAATATTTAAGACTATTAAATGCGGCTTATGGTCGTGAAAATACGGTATGTAAAGACTCTTAAAACCAAAACAGAGTTGCATGGAAGGGAAAACAACCGCTAACAGTTAACATGAGTTTTGTTACGACAAGGAGCCCGGGAAGCAGTCACTGAGTTGATTGCGAGGCCCATTGTCAAAGACATAGTGCCCGTTTATACGTTGCAAAAGCAGTCATTTGTCCACACACTATTCCACTTTAATGGTGGTAGTGGCTGTTCTGATCAACTACATAGAATCTGTACTGCAGTTTTTCCAAATGCATTACCCACTTCACCGGGGTTCATTGCCATCAATTCGCAGTGTGTTACTTTTTACCCGACTATTTGTGACTGTGTGACTTGTCAATAAGAGTGTCTGGAAGTTCACCAGACATTACAGCAGCATGAAATAAATGTTATTTTCCTTGCCAAAATTGTTTTATTAAAAGAGTAATTTTGTTTGAAAGCAGCACCTTAATTCATATTATGGTAAGTGACAGTTTTCTTGTGGCATATTAATCCCAAAGGGAACATTTTCTTTGTTAATTTATTGATGTTAATTTGTCAAATTTTATAAAATGTTTTATTATAATGTATTATGGGTTATGGGCCACTTTTTCCAAGTTTTGAATGTCATTGTCATTTGTTTTGTTTTGATTGGAGGAAAAAAAAATCCGACTAAAATCGGCATATATTCTCTGCTCTGTGGAAACAACGGATATTACTCAGTGCTGCCCGGCATGTGCGGCACAACGCGCTACGACACTGAAGGCGCGGTCAGCTCCTAATTCGGACTTGTAAAAACCCATTTAGAAAAACCTCTCACTTCAAAATCTGTGATATAGCTAGGGTCCAAATGATGAACCTCAATAGAGACACTGTACATTCCTTTGACTTCGCCATTGTTTGACTGTTGTTTTGCAGTACTGGGCCTTCTCTGACATCCAGACTGGTCGAGTCCTCACCAAAGTCACAGATGAAAGTGCCAGCTGTGGTAAGTGCCACAGTGTTTGTTGGGCTTTCTGAATATAGGAGCACTTCTCCAGGTGGTAACATTCCCATTTGGCTCTCCTCCCACAGCCCTCACCTGTGCTCAGTTCCACCCTGATGGTCTCATCTTTGGTACTGGAACTGCTGACTCACAGATAAAGATCTGGGACCTGAAGGAGCGCACCAACGTGGCCAACTTCCCTGGTCACTCTGGCCCCGTCACTTCCATTGCGTTCTCTGAGAACGGATACTATCTGGCGACAGGTGATCACTATTACATTTTTTTTCTGAATAGTAGTCACTTCTTAATCAAAACCTCTGCCATTGTCATCTATTGACGTTTTTACCATAAAGTGACCTGAATATGTGTTTTGTATACGGACACATTTATTCACATTCACTCCTCTGTTGTTGCGTTCTAGGTGCGCAGGATAGTTCTCTGAAACTCTGGGATCTGAGGAAACTCAAGAACTTCAAGACAATCACACTGGACAACAACTATGAGGTAAAAAAATACGAGGTGTCAGGTCATCCCTTTCTTCTTTTTTGTACTACACACAAACATGTTCTGTAAGGAATTTTGCCCTGAAAGAGATGCAATATGAAAAGTGATGACAGACATGTCTTTACACTGTTTGATTACTTTGTGTTGATGGTAACATCAGTCAACCATTCCAGCCTGTATGCAAGGTATTCATTCCCTGCTCTTCCTCTTGCAGGTGAAGTCCCTCGTGTTTGACCAAAGTGGTACCTACCTGGCTGTAGGAGGGTCGGACATCCGCGTCTACATCTGCAAACAGTGGTCTGAGGTCCTCAATTTCACAGGTAAGGGCCCACTTGTAATTGTATTATTAAATGTTCGTCCAATGTGGTACATTTTTATCCATTTTAGACTTTGAGTCATTCATTTGGTGCATTTGTAGATCACACAGGTTTGGTGAGTGGTGTGGCCTTTGGAGAGAACGCTCGTTTCCTGAGCTCTGCAGGAATGGACCGAAGTCTCAAATTTTACAGTTTGTAGAAAACCATATATTGATAATGACATGAGGTAGACAACTGGGATAGACCAGAGATTGTGGATACATAATTGGCATAGACATAATTTGTAGTTTAAAAAAAAAGAAAAAAGAATCACTGCTAAATCTGTTGCCGCTTTTAGTATGTTAGTCCTCATGTGCACGAAAAAGTCAAAATATCTATTTGAAAGCTCAGCAGCATAATTTCAACATCTTTTTTGCAGTGTCAGTTAAAATGTAAAATGAGATACAGATGCAGCGTCGTGTCCTCTATTTTTTAGCATCCCTGATTTAAACAGTTGTATTTTCAGTGTGTGTTTGTATGTAACATTTGGGGGGGGGTTATAGGTGAAGTCATAAAATTCCCTGGCTTAATGTTGGCAAGTTTAGATGGTTTGATGAAAGTGCATCTGTAGTAACAATAGTGGAGAAGGAAGATGTCTGAAATCCCTTCCTTTGTTTAATTTTCCTCTTTCCATTTGGAAATGTGTTCACTTTTGTTGATGGCTGTCTAATCAAATGTGTATTTCTCACAACGTGCTATTTTACCTGTTGCAACTGTGCTCTTTTACAATAAAATGTATTTTGTATGCCATTTACCAGGTCCCAGGTTTCATGAAACAGTCTCGATGTAATTTCTCAGCCTTGGAAAATACCTAATTATTTACAGTATTAAAAGTTACTCTAACATGTCAGTGCATTCTCATTTTCCTTTTTGTGCTGGTCACTGTCCTTCAGTTACATTTGCCAAATGCTCACATCTTACCTATGTTACGTCTTTTTTTTTTTTTTTTTTTTTAATATATTTTTCCCCATTATAATAAGCTATGAATTGTAAAAGCCTGCTTTATACAGCCAAGTTGCTCAACAAGGACTGTATTGTACTCATAATTGAAGTTGGAAACTATGCCTTCAATTAAAAGTAATCTGAGACCGTGTCATAAAAAACAACAATTTAGTGACTCGTGGCAAGCAAAACGCTGGTGTACGGAGAACCGTTTGTTTATTGAATATCCAGCTCCATCATCACTAGACAATTCAGTGCACTAGTTTGTAAATTTATTCCAAATCCTTGATATCCATCTGAAGGTCGCACTGGTATGCCACAAGTGGCGCAAAAAAAATGTGAC